>NC_141155.1:104900691-105541217 GCF_053477565.2 Lygodium microphyllum
CTCAAGAAAAATCATGAGGAATTTTTCGAGACAAATTTATTAAGAACGAACCCCAAAGAAATTAGTCAAGGATATAGTTTATCTAGAAGCTTTGATAGAAGATTTAAGATCGAAAATATCTCTAAGTTTGAAGAAACGGACTTAAGGCCAAGAAACTTGGTTACAGAATGTCATTATGAACCTTAAACTAAGAGGTTAGAGACCCCAAAATCTAGATACCCTAGGGAAAGAGCTCACTACTTGGTTACAAGAATGTCATTATGAACCTTAAACTAAGAGGTTAGAGACCCCAAAATCTAGATACCCTAGGGAAAGAGCTCGCTACTTGAATTTCAAAGGTCAATTGGTACGAGATTAATCATCACTTGAAAGTTGCATGAGTATTTGAAGTCATAATTGCTTAAAGACATCAATCTTATTTGTGATTTTCTAGATTAGATCCTGATTGAATTAAGTATTGGAACAAATATAAATTGAGGATCCCTATACCTCCCCCAAGGAGAGGTGTTGAATCCCCATACCAAGAGAGGATGTTTCTACCCACAGAAGCATGGACAGACTCCGATGGTGAGAGGTCTCCCAATAGGGATCATATTAAGTAGGAGGTGGTTAAGGTGCCAGGGGGGCTCTGGCTAGTAAATCCTTTACATACCTAGGAACTAATTGGTCCTCTATATGGCCTAAGTTCTACTTGGGATACCTAAAAATTCTAGCTATAGGGGGATTTGATCTTGGTGACGTGTAGATGCACCAGATGAGGCAACACATGAAATTGTAACTTTTCTCATATATACGCAAATGAAAAATTGTGCACAAAAGGATTCTTTTTAATTAATGAAGTTGTTTTTATATGTTTCACATAATGTGGTAGGTAATTAGATAACTAAGAACTTCCATAGAGGAAAGCAGGTGGATGGATTCCCGACGAATCTAGTCCTATGGCAAGGTGGTCTCAGTTAGCCGAGAGGTTTCCCAAAAAACAAACACTAGGAAGAAACTCTAGGAAGGGCCGACTCGCTGACTTACCTAGGGTTTAGTCTTAGAACCCGAACTATAAATTATCTTAGGGGAAAGGTACGGTGGCTGTGCCACCAGAGCACTACGAGGGATTTCATAAATCCTTAGTCTGCTACTAGAAAAAAGTGTTGTACTCCATGAACTAAGGGTAATAGCAATCGCTCCTTCTGGACAAGAAGCCTCTCGAAGGACACCTCCGGATGTGAGCTAGTTGTTGATATGTGACTGTTAGGTCGATTAGGAACCTTCAGGTTGGTCCTCCATGGGTAACGGCAGGACGCTTCCCCTATGGGGTAGACCTAGGGTTATAGAGTTGAACAAAATCCGATCATTCTGGTTAGAGTACAGATGGAAACAGCTAGAAGGTAAACTCTGGGCGACTACTAAAACATTACTCGTCACGTAAAGGTGGGTACGTTACATGAAGTTTCATGGGGAAATACTTCTAGTCAGAAAATGGAATGTGAATTAAAGAACGGATCTCCAAAATTTTAAGGAGAAACATAAAAAAACTTTGATCCATACTCGACAAAGTTTATGAGGCTTTTCATTGATGATGTACTTATGGATGTATCAAATGTGATAGTAGGAGCAGCACTTATGTGTAAAAAAGTTAAGGGATGGTTTAGGCATACTATTATGTAAGTTATTGTGCGAGAGAAGTACTTGAGATTGTATATGCTCTACATATGTTTAAGTGGTACTTGTTGGATAATCAGATTATCAAGGGCACTATTTATTTGAGAATTAGATTATCTTTCATATAGAACATAAGATCTCTTATATAGAAGATTAGACCTCTTATATTTAATCAGTAAGTCTCAATTTGAGCTATTGTTTTCATTCATCTATTTTCTCATCCTACTAATAAAAATCCACTTTACTTTATTTAAGTTGTGTGTTTTAGTTTATGTATAATATGTAAGTGTTGCAAGTCGATTTGCACAAAAGCATGTGCTTGATATTGGCACTACTTGAATGATGTGACTGCTTTCTTTTCTCTCTTGCAGTAAATTTTTCATGTGGGGGTTCCATGCAAGTTGTCTAGCTGTCCCTAATTCTCTCTTTGGGCTCCTCTACTAGAGAAAACACCATAAATATTACTATAACTAGAAATATTAGTACACTAATAATTCATGCAATTTGTCTAGGTGTCCCTAATGCTCTCTTTTGAGCTCCTCTACTAGAAACAACAATATAAATATTATTATCATTAGAAATCTTAGTACACTAATAATAGTAGAAGATACACAATAATTGAAAATTTTATTGTATCCTCAAAAAAAAAGAAAAATAATAAAGAGAAATTTACAAAAAGGAAAGAAAATAGTCATTCCACTGATGAAGGAGATTGAAATTGAGAGACACACAAGTATGCCACACTCGCATATAGAGGGTTTGAGGAAACAATATTCCCCAAAGTGCAAGGATTCTAGAGCACTAATCCTTAATCTAAATAGAATAGTGATAAGATGCTCTTGTAGAAAAAGTGGCATTATTCCAAAGAATATAAGATGCTTTAAAGAGATCAAAACTACTATTAAGGGGCATGTGTTCATCACTTTGGCAACATCTTCATTTTTATGTGGTGCATAGAGAACTTTATAGTCTACATTTGGAGTTGCACTCAAGCAAATAAAACTACTATAGCACTTATATTATCATTTTTAAAGTAGCTCGTAAGTTGATGTGCAACCGATTCAACAACTATTAGAGTCTCGAAAAACATTAACACTTCTTGATATAGACAAGCCTAGTCATGCTCAGTATCTAATAAAATTTTTGGCAAGGTTTAAAATTTCAATGAGATAATAAATTCATTGACATTGGATGATTCAATGTACAGAGGCTTTAGAAATCTATATCAATGTTATTTTATCTTCTTAAAGTCAAAAAACTTTTCATAGTCTTAGTCAATAGAGCTTCTTTTTAGCACAACCCTAACATGTCTCCCAAAATGGCTACAAGCAAAATATTGTGTGCTACTTGTAGTACCAGTTGATGACAATGTTGGATGATGAGAGTCTCAAAGTGTTCTGAATCGTGACAAAGAAGTAGTTACTTTTACTGAAATTGTGGACATTTGTTATCAAAACCATTTATGTTAGTGTAAACATTATCGTGGTTGATGCTTGAAATTTGATATAAACTTGCAAAATGCTAGATTTACAGGTCTAATCACCTTGTGCATATTGTCCTAAATTAGGGCTGGCCATTTAATAATCTTCAAGGTAGGAAAAGTTGTATGTGTATAGGATTGATAACTCCTGGTCTTTTCTAGAGAAGGTTGATCTTCTTGGGCAAGATTTCCAAATTGGCCCTTGTTCATTAAGGTAGTACTAGTTTCCCAACCATATTTGTGCTCAAGTATTGCACCTATCAAGTCATTAGTGTTGAAAAGGGGATTTAAAATTTCATTCAATGTATGACACTTCATGATGAAAGGAAGGACCTTGTAGTTCTCATGATGCCTACAGAGGGAGAGAGACTCTAGATCTTTCTCTTCCTTATTCTATCACCTTGCCTACCTTTCTCAATGTTTATAAATATTGTTAATGACTAAATATAAAGGTTAGCTCTTAGGTCTTAGGGTCTTGAGTTAATAGAGTAGAGGCACATATATACTTGTATGTAATACCTTTTTTCTAGCTTTTCTAAAAATAAATCTAAATGAATATTATTAGCTGAGTTAACCTTTAAAAAAAGGGTAAACTTCTCATATTGGCTATGTGAACAAGGATCACCCCCAAATGAGAAGGGCCCCTTTGAGGTGAAGAGAGATCACTTATTGCTTGGTGATGACCCTCCTATGGGGTAATCCTTGCAAGGTATTGCCAAGCAAGAAGGGCCCCTTGAAGGTGGAAATAGACCTCTTATCACTTATTGGTGCAATGTATCCCTAGGAAGAATCACACCAAGCAAGAAGGGCCCCTCCAAAGTGGGGGGAGGCCTCTTATCACTTTGTGGTAACCCTCATGTAGGGTAACCCCCCAAGGGTCACTACTAAGTGATAAGGCCCCTCCAAGGTGAGGAGAAGCCTCTTGTCTCTTGGTGATGACCCTGTGCTAACCATGCTTTGCTAGAGGTAGGCTTTGAGAACATTACAAAAGGTGATGTTTGAATGCCATTGCTCTCTTGCAAGCACATTTTAAAAAATTGAATGTGACATACCCATCGATAAAGTTTTTATGTTTCTATAGTGAATGTGCTTATGGTAGAGCTCTTGAGTTGTCAGCCATATTTGATGTGCCTTCCATTCTTGAGAAGGTTCTTCACTCTTGTAGGATTATTTTGGGTGAGCTTGCATAGGAGTACCGAAGGATTGTTTCTAGGAACATAGTCACAATACAAGGTGAGAAAAATGTTCATGCAAATGATGTTGCAACCAACAAAGTATCAAAGAGAAAGCTAGGTTTCTCACTTGAAAAGCTACATAGGAATGTCTCAAAGTTGTGGACAATTGGCCAATCCTCTAAAAGAAGTCTTGCATATTTAGATATTCATTTTCATGTTTATGTTGTCTGCATCTTCTTCTAGATGACTCAAAGATATTATAGGTAGTGCTTGTTGAGGACAACCACCAACTAGTCATTTTCTATGAGAGACAATGAAGAGTTGAAAGAGATAATGCCGTTTGATCCAAAAGAAGAGAGATCAAGGGCTACTTTGTACATTTCTAAGTCAACCTTGGCTAGTGTTGTGATGATCTCAATGAACTTGTTAGACTACATGTTGATGTCTTTACCCCATTTCATAAGGTTAACTCTAGGGGTGACTGGTAAAGAATAAAGTCAATCTCCATCTTCTGTTTGAATTTGCAGTCTTGATTTGTCTATAAAACCATTGAAAGACCTCCAACTAGATTTTTTCTTTGACTCTTCCACCTCCATGCCTTGTATATTAAATATTTTGTTCTTGCCTAATATAGTGACTTTTCCATGCCTCCACAAAATGAACTTTGAACCTCAAACCTACAACCTTGATTGAGTGATTCTTCACTCTAATGGCTGTCAGCTACCCAAACTTGGAAAGAAGCTAGTAAAAGCTCAACATTCTTGATAACAAAATAAATCTTTTTCAAGAAGAATGTCAACACCTAAGCCTCCATCCTATAAGATATCATGAAATACTTTTCCTTTTCTCCTCACTTCAATTGTTCTGACTTTATGAACTACTCCTTCATTTTGTGTTGCATTGCTACTTGGCAAGTTGAAAATGTCATACTATTTTGCAATCTGTTGTCTAATACCTTCTGTTTTTTACTTGAAAGAAGAAACTTAAGGACTAACCTCTCCTTGAATCATGGTGTCAAGTCTAATATTTTCTCCAATGTTAATCGTAAGGAACAATTGGCTAGCTATTGAGACAACTTATTTGAACCACTCTCCTCTTGATTCCTTAAAATGTACTCTTTAGGTTGACTATTATCCTAATCAAGGTCCATGCTATGATGTCACTCTTGATCTTTCAAACTTTTTAGATAATTTTATTTTTCTCTATTTTGCAACCTTAATTACTTGTTTTAGGGCTAGCTTCCTAACTTTCTACTAACTTTACATGCCCATTTTGCCCTTAGCTTGAGATCTTGTAACAATTAGAATCAAATCATTTGAATCATGGCATTCTTCAACAATTACAAAATTTGAACACTCACACAACATACTTTTTTGAATGATAGTTTGATTACATAACTCATATTTCTTCCCCTTTAGTTGCTCAAGATTTTCAGCTGATCATAGACCAACCATATCAACTTCAAGGTCCTAGGATTATACACCTTCTTTAGTCATCTCTATCAAGATTGTTGTTGTTGGACAAGTGGTTGTTATGTCTATAGTGCTCCTACATGCCATACATTCTTATTCCTTGCTACTACCATATTCATTTAGCCCTTTGTCTTACCCATACATCATAGTTAGGCTCCAAAGAATGACCTTGACCTTCATAATAATGGCAAGCTCCTAGTTGTATATTTTTCTACTTTCCTTCAATATTATTCCATTGTAGTCTATTCCAAAACCTTGAAGGTATGTTGAAGTCTCTTTGAGTTGCAATGTTAGGAATTTCATGAAGTCTCTTTTAGCTACATTATTAGAAACTACTTGATAATGGCTTTTGTTGGTATTACATCATCATCATTGGTTGCATGTCAAGTATTTGTTGTCCTACCTTGGCATTGGGGGTTATACCAACATCTTATAGTCTCATGCTCAATCTTCTTACATATTTCACAAAACTTGTCTGAATGCTCTTAACAATGTGATTTCAAAGTTGTTATTTGAAAGGCTTGTTAGGTGATATGGGATAACCAAAGTCTCAATAGTTTCAGGTGGACAAGGAGTACCCTTAATTGCATTTAGGGGGATATAGAGGACTTCTTGATTGAATTTTTTAAAATTGTGTTTCATATGACACATGAGCAAGAGAACAAAAGTAAAGTGAGAAAACATATCAAACTTGAAAACAAGGCATGCCAAGTAAAAGGGAGCAACTACATTCACATTTCATATGACAGCCCTATAGACTTCCTCCACTGACATGTGAAACACAAGACCAATCTTGCAAGAAACACAAAACCATGAGTAAATATTTGTGTTTTATATGACAGATGACCAAGGTGATATAGAAATAATGGGTAAAATGTATAAAATGTAACAGCCTCGCCAGGGAACAACAAATACATGAATACTTAAATTGCATTTCATGCAACAAGCTTGCATCAAAGCATAAAAAATTTTAGGCTTGTTTGGTCCATACCTTGTGATTTCTAATTTTTTTGCTTTGGAGGATTGATACTTACGAAGATCTTCTTACTAGAGTTAAGGAGCTTGGTTGATTTCAAATGAGCCTCATAAGGGGTAAAATGAACTTTGACTCAAAGGTTGGAATGAAATGGTGAAGTTTATCTCATCTCAATAAAAATAACATTAAAATGATTTATTAAGTGGTGTTTGATTGTATGGGATCTCATTAAATACCCTTTTTATGCCTTGAAAATAGCCCCACGCATGAATAAATACTTTTAAAAAATTTAAAAAAGTAAAAGATCTCTTTTTGGGTATGTAAATGTCCTTTTTGACACAAGTTCCAAAAACAATAGGTCTATTATTAGATGCTTTTTTAAAAGTCTTTTTAAAGTAGGATCTCACAGAAGCTTTCCATTTTTAGATGCATTCTTGTATCTCCATCAAGCTTGAGCAAAGTCCTCTCATGCCCCATTGTAATAAAAAGCATAACATCCATCACCTAGTGCCCCACATCATTAACAAATTAAAACTTGTAAGTAATCATTTCAACACAATTCCTTATTGAGTGTATTGTGAAACGTAAGTTCTCTTTTTGTGAGTTGTGTTTACCTCAATTTATTTCGTGTCTCATACAAATGGTTAAACATTGAACTTTTTTTGTGCCTATTGTATGGAACATGAGTTACGTTATATGCTTTTCTCCTCCATGTGTTGCATTTTGCATTTCATACAATAGCTATTGTAAAGTCCATCTCACCATGTATTTTTAAATTTTATTTCTCAATTGAGTTTCTTGTTTGCAATTTCAAGTTTTTCAAAGGTTAGAATGTCAAAAAGAATGAATGGGACAATAAGAATTGGAGGGCACATGTAATGATAGACTCTTTGAATTTTTTCACAAGATAAGAAACTCTACTTATGTACGTCAGGGATATGTCAAATGTTCCTTTTTATTTACAAGAGCTCTTGGGAGATCTTGAAGAAAAAGATCAAGTTTACATGAAATATTATATTAGGCATCCATAGAGTCTTACAATTAATAATTATGTTCATTTTAACTATGTGATTCAAGCAATCAATGCTCCCAGAAAAACTTTGGTTACCAAGTTTAATCTTATTGATGAGGAATTTAGAAAGTATGAACTACACATTTCATAGGGATCAACAATAGTGTCTTTGATTCAAAAAGATAGGATTTATTGTGTATCCCCAATATGTGGAATATTCTTCTTTAGAGAAAGTGCAAGATAAGAAGGGAGAAGATGTTGCATGCATAGATGAGGAGATTGAAGAGAAAGCAAGTGTGGGGGATGACAATCTTGCCATGGGACCATATGACTCCATTCTTGGGCTTATATTAGGAGTTTTCTTTTGTGACTCCATGCTATAATTTCTAAAATATATGACTAAATTCCTCTTTCAACAAAAGTAGGTCTCTTTAGTCTCCTCAATCCAATCATTATGATACTTTGAGATGGATGACACTCTTCATGCCCACATCTGTGATGGTAAATCAACCAATATATTATCTTTGCCCCTAGTGTAAGAGGTGTCAAAACCATAGTTTTGTAAAGTTGCCACCCATCTCCTCTGCTTAGGAGTCAAAGTAGACTAAGTCATAAAGTACTGGAGGACTCAATGGTTGCTCTTCACTCTAAACTCGTTGGCATATAGGTAATGGTGCCATTTCTTAATAGCGTAAAGGATGGCCAACATCTCTTAGTCATAAATATTCATCTACATCTCCTTTATATCAAACTTATGGCTCTTAAAAGTAATCACACCATACTCTTGTAGCAAGACAACACCGATATCTCTACCACTAGCATCACACTAAATGGTAAACTCTTTTAATAAGTCAAGGCATATGAGGATGGGGGTTGAATTAAGCATTATCTTTAACTAGTTAAAGATGCAATCAACAACAATAGCATCCCAAAAATAAAGACTCCTTCTTTAATTGATCTACCAAGGGTGCTGCAATTGTAATATAATTCTTGATAAAATGTCTATAAAATGAAGAGAGGCCAAGGAAACCATGTGATGAAGTGGTATTAGATTGTGTGGGCCAATCCAAGTGCCCTCTTGCTCCATGCCATATCCTACTTGAGTCTTTCTGCTAGTCTTCTTTGACTAGCATCTTGGGTGCTCTCTAATAATAGAGCTATATTATATTGTCCACAATCATTGTATTCGGCAATAGTACTACCCTAGTCATTGTATCCTACAATTGTTTAGTCCCTTGTATTGCATTGTGACCATTTGGTCTCGAATTAATATATTGATTTCTACTTCGATAATACATTTTGGATTGAGATCTTTGATCTCTATATTGCGATTATGTCTCGCTCTTCAACCTAGGCACTATATTGAAAGTGATATTAGTGTCTATCTATGTTGTCTGTGAGTACGCCCATCGTCATTTCTGTGGTGGCCGTCCAAGGCCACTAATTATATATGGCAACCACAATTACCTTTTCTCTATGCACTAACCTGAATGCATATGTGTTTGCAAGGTCTACCTGAGGTAATTCCAATATTATGTCACTCACAATGGTCCCAATTTAGACAGCACCAAATGGTACCACCTTTTGAGGCTGTTCCATTCCTCAATAAGGGTGTATCTGAAGCGCAGAAAGCTTCTCCAAAATTTTGAAAGCATCATTTGCATTCTACCTCTTTGATTGGGATGAAACCTAGTAGTTCTGTCTTTCTGCCCATTACACCATTGAATCTCACAAATCGTTCCCTAGATTCACTCAAACCAATAGGTGTTCCATCAATAGTCACAACTCCCCCTATTCTTCCCATCTCAATGGCACACCAACCTACCATATCCCTACCAAAGTTCTCTATATCTTTATATCACCAAGTTCACAATCCTACAATTGCCTTGATCTGCATGCATAGCAAAAAGATGAAATGTTGAATACCTATATCCAAGGTTTCAATAAACCTATTTGGAAAGCCTTTGCTTTTGATTATCTATTCAATAATAGCATTTACCCATTTTATAAGAAAGCTCTCAAATTAGAGGAGCTCATGTCAAAATAAAAGTCAAGAAAAGGAAATAAATCTAGCAAGTCTATCGTAAAATACCAACATGATGACTGTTATAATATCTCAGATACACACTCAACTTTCTTATATACTTAAAATATATATGGTGAATATTATGTTGGCACAGAGAGAACAGATGAGAGAAAAGAAAGATGTAGAGAGAGATATATATATATATATTGACAACGCACCAAGGACTGGAAGATGGGCCAAGATGGGCTAGTCCCCCCCCCTTGTGGAGTTATATCATTGACAAGGAGCAAGCTCCTCCGTTACACATAATCTGGTTCTTACTTGTAAATCTTGGAGACAAGATCACGGTTCCTTGCACGGTATACAACCAGCTAACACTTGCACAACTTGGAAGTTGACACCTTTTGATCCTTCTTGAGTCTCCTTCTCTCCTACACAATTTGTGTAGGGCTCTCCTCTTGGCACTTGATTTTAGCAGAGCTTCCGCAACACTTGCACCTTCTCTTCTCCTCTTGGAGCTTGATTTCAACAGAGCTTCCGCAACACTTGCAACTTCTCTTCTCCTCTTGAAACTTGATTTCAGCAAAGCTTACGCATCACTTGATTTCAATAGAGCTTTCACGCAGGACTTAATTTTAGTAGGGCTTCCGTAGCACTTGCACCTTCTCTTCTCCTCTGATGCATACAAAGTGATGCTTCCTTCTCCTCCCCACACCTAAGGAGAGCCTCCTCTTTTATAGGCTCTCAAGATCTTCTCTTCTTGGAGACAAACTTGAGTTGATCTTGATGCAAGATGTGGTTGTTCAAGGACCTACTCTGTAGCACCAATTTCGTGATATCTTTCTATGTGTTGCTCAGATGAAAAAAATGTCCAATAGGAAAGTTGTAGGTCTCGTTGTTTCTGATAACCTATGCAAGCCATTTTTAGAGATCGTCTTTCTATCGCAAGATATTTTAAAAATGGATTCACCATATCTTTTTTTTTAAGAGCTTCTTAAATTGTATTCTTAACTTGTGGTCCATGTAACCACCCTAAGGAGAGTTCATTAAATTTCCTGGGCCTCAACCTTAAGATTGACTTCCACACAAAAGCTTGTGTCATTTTTTAGAACTTAGAAAGAGAAAATCATTTCTCTCCTCACTTCCAGAGGATCATGTCTCTCATCTTTCTTAGTGAGAGAATTACCTCTCTCATCTTTCTTAATGAAAGAAAAGACCTTAAATCTTGACTTGTAAGGGAGAGGATGATCCCAAATGAATGCAATGCTCATTACACACAAGTAAATGTTCCCAGGTGTCCCCGGATGCACACATAAATACATATACACAATGTTAATGCACTTCCTCTTCTTAGAACTCAATCCATCTTCATTTATGTGTAACTCCTTAGTTCTTGTGTACACTCTTACACTTGGCAGACACTTCTTTCCCCCTTCATGACTTATATTGCATATACTAGATATCCCCGTCACAGTGCTCGAATCACCCCATTAAGTGATGCACTAGGAATATTGGTCTCTAAATGGCCTCATGGCCATGCTAGATCATCATCAACACTTAAAGAAAAGTGAGTCATTAATTTATTGGCATAAATTTATTAAATAGAGAATGCATAATAAGCAATCAATTTAGTGACATCCCACTGGCTTCTAAGTAGTTGACCTCAACTATAGAGGGGATACATAGTCCTTAAGAAGATCTGGAAAGTTTTGTAGCTCTCTCTCAGTCATAATTGAGCATCCAATGGGGGATAATTCTTAAACTTAACCAAATACTTCCATAATACCTTACCTAACCTTAGAGTATTGTCCTAATGGTGTAAATTCTTTCAGGCACGAGAAACTTTTCTGTTTCTTCTATGTCATGTAAATCTTTCTTGATTGGTTCCATTGGAGGTTCTCCAATATAGGGACGTAGCAAACTTATATGGAAAGCATTAAGAATGTTCCAATGACTTGGTAGTTCCAAACAAAAAGTCACATTGTTTATCTTATCTATGATCTTGAAAGGGCCATAATAGCAATTAGAAAGCTTAACCCCTTTACCCTTTTGACCTTTTTGCTTCTTGCGAGCCTTCTCAAACCTAAGAAGTACATATTGTCCCAACTTGAGATCTAACTTACGACGATGCTTATCAGCTTCGCGTTTATGCTTCTCTTGTGTCCTTTGGATAGCAACTTTTACTTGAGTGAAACCTGTATCAATGTCTCTAACGAACTCATCTACTGCAAAGATCTTATCCTTTGTAAGAAGAATGGGTGGTAAATGAGGCTTACCATAGATGATCTCAAAGGGTATCTTACCAGTACTAGAGTGCACTGTATTATTGTATGCAAACTCTACTAAAGGCAAATACTTTTCCCATTCTCTTTGATTATCAGATACATAGGATTTCAAAAGGTCCAGAACAGTAGAATTAGCACTTTCACTCTGCCCATCCATTTGAGGATGATAAGAGGATGAAAACTTTAACTTTGTCCCAAGGTTCTCGAAGAGAGCTTGCCAAAAGAGGCTGGTCATGCGAGGATCTCGATCACTTATAATGGACTTAAGCATGTAATGATGCTTGAAAATATGAGCAATGAATAACTTAGCCATATGATCGGCTTTGATTGTCTTTCAATCAGATATAAAATGAGCTTGCTTATTGAATCTATCAATTATAGTCTAGATTGCATCGTTGCATGCTTGTGTGCGAGGAAGCTCCATGATAAAGTCAAATACAAAGGTTGCAGATCTCGTTGTTTTCGATAACCTTAGCATGCCATTTTTAGAGATCGTCTTTCTATCGCGAGATATTTTAAAAATGGATTCACCATGCCTTTTTTTTTAACAGCTTCTTAAATTGTACTCTTAACTTGTGGTCCATGCAACCACGTTAAGGAGAGTTCATTAAATTGCCTTGGGCCTCAACCTTAAGATTGACTTCCACACAAAAGCTTGTGTCGTTTTTTAAATCGTAGAAAGAGAAAATCACTTCTCTCCTCACTTCCAGAGGATCATGTCTCTCGTCTTTCTTAGTGAGAGAATTATCTCTCTCGTCTTTCTTAATGAAAGAAAAGACCTTAAACCTTGACTTGTAAGGGAGAGAGATGACCCCAAATGAATGCAATGCTCATTACACATAAGTAAACATTCCCAGGCGTCCCTGGATGCACATAAATACATATACACAATGCTAATGCACTTCCTCTTCTTAGAGCTCAATCCATCTTCCTTTATGTGTAACTTCTTGGTTCTTGTGTACACTCTTACACTGGGTAGACACTTCTTTCCCCCTTCATAACTTGTACTGCCTATACTAGATATCCCTGTCACAGTGCTCTGATCACCCCATTAAGTGATGCACTAGGAATATTGGTATCTAAATGGTCTCATGGCCATGCTAGATCATCATCAACACTTAAAAGAATTGAGTCATTAATTTATTGGCATAAATTTATTAAATAGAGAATGAGTAATAAGCAATCAATTTAGTGACAATGACAATAGTGAATCAACTTTTGATTCTTACCTAGAAGTAGAATCTAGTAGTACAAAGTTTGATTCCAAGGAGGAGGAAGAAAGAAAGAAAAAAAAGAGTAAGAAGAAAGACAAAGCAAAGAAAACCATGGAAAATACAAAGAATGATATCAAAAATCTCTAGTGCATACAATGCAACAATCTTCAACATGTCCAAGATGAATGTGGCCTGATGATGTGACATTTGCAACATGGACACACACAACATCGAATACTATCGGTACAAAGGCAAGTACGAGATCGCTCATCTCAATGGATGGGAAGGGACTAGAGCAACTAACTTCTAGCAATGGATAAATCTCCAAGCCAAATTGGTTTCTACACTAGCTATGCCATACACTAATCATCAGGATTACCCACAACCTAGTAATGGCCGTGGTGGGCATAATAGAGGTGAAAGAGATCGATGGAATTTCTAGCCCTTTGCTAAACATTACTTATTCTGGATGTAGGACAAACATTGGTGAGCTGAGTGACCAAATACCCAAGCATAAGATGCTTAGAAAAGACAAGCACAATCAATATTGCTATTCCACTGGGTGATTTACTCAACCTAGTATTGGCTTTCAAGGATCATCTCCTAAAGATGATTCAACCCACACGTCTGGTATTACTAGAATTGGAACTAGTGGCAACGATGGCCCATGCCTTGAAGGGAACAACCTGTAAGATCTAGCAACAACCACTTCTAGCATGCCCCCTATTTTATCTAACCATTCCAATGATTGATGCTCGGAGCAAGGACCAGATCATCCAAAACATCTTGCTCGGTGGGCAAAGCAGATCAAGGATGAATATCAACATATTAGCAACTTGTAAACAATTGGATTGATGAAATGGGAACCAGTCCCCTTCTTAGTGAGGATGGCCAATCAGCAACAAGTACAACATTTGGGAATCATCAAATTCGTACTTCTGGAAATTGCCACACTACAGGTTTTAATATCCTTAGTAGTCTTAAATATGGAGCATGCTGATGATGAAGATTACTTTCTACTATTGGGAAGGCCTTGGCTATGCCAACCAAGAGTCTCTCACAACTAGGATAAGGATAAACTGATTATCTGAAGAAATCAGCACAAGGTAATAGTCTTCTTGACCAATGTTGCCCCACCCACCCCACATTGCATTGACCAATTATAGTAGCTGATAAAGTAGTTAACATGGTCAAGGGCCTGAGTGACAATGAAGAAGAAGAGTTCCTAAAGGCTAATGTTGTCCTACAACTCTGGTGTCTCATTAATGTTTTCCAAATCAATGAACGATACATGAAACTCCAAAGTCTACAACCTCAAGCCCCAAAAGAGCTTAAACAAGACACCTGTCCACCAAATAGTTTTGAAACTCAAAGCCCAAACTGCATAGAAAGCAACACCAACATTGACTGGGTTGATGATGCCAACATCAGTGAAATCCTGAATCAAGAGCATGAGTTTGAAGTGCAAATGTAGAAAGTAACAAGAGTCAAAGAAGTTGAGTTGGACATCGTATGTTTGGGTCCAAAAAAAACCAAATCGGTCAATATCAATGCTAAAGTGAAAGCATCTTTTCATCAACAACTCATCAATTTGCTGATTGAATTCGAGGATGTGTTTGTATGGTAATATTCAGATATGAAAGGGTTGGATCCTCATTTCTATCCACACCGGATTCCTCTGAAACTGGATGCTATTCTAGTTTGGATGCAACACTATAGAATGAATCCATACATGGCCAAGCATGTCAAAAAGGAGTTGGATTTACTATTGAGAGTAGGTTTCATGCTCCAATAGATCACACAAATTTGATATCCATGGTTTTCATTGTTTTGAAGAAGAACAGGAAGCTCTGGATCTATGTGGATTATTGGGAGCTTAATACGGCCACAATCTCAGATCCCTTTCCCTATCCCTTACTTGGATACATGTGGATTACTGGAAGCTCCAAATCTATGTGGATTACTGGAAGCTTAACACAGCCACAATCCCAAATCCCTATACCTCTGGCTTTACCTCACGGGATGTTGCAAGGTATGTTTGAATATAAATCCCCTCAAATGTGTATTTAATGTTCAAGGTGGTTTTTTGCTAGATCACATCATTTTGCAAATTGGCATAGATGTCGACATGACCAAGGTGATAGTAATAATGCAAGCTACAATACCATATTTTCCATCCATGTTACTCCACTTTTTAGGCCAAATTTGGTGGCATGGCCACCGTCTACGTCCTTTCGTACATCTGGCTATTCCACTCAGCAAATTGGTGTAGTGGCGAAATCGACATACCAATGGAATGAAGAGGTCGACTTGGCATTTTGATACCTCCATCTATTACTCTCAAAAGCTCCTATTGTGATTCTGCCAAATTGGGCAAATACCTTCCATGTATTTCTAGATGCATCTGACATTGCTATTGGCATCATGCTGATGCAGTAGGATACTAATGGTTGGTTCAAACCTATCTTTTATGCCAGCAAAAGATTATCCAATGCTGAGAAAATTTATTTAGTAATTGAAAGAGAGTGTCTTGGCATGATCTACTCCATCAAGAAATTCTAGCATTATCTGCTAGGACATGCCTTTGTCTTTCATGTGGATCATCTAGCACTAGTTTATCTAGTCAAGCAACAAAATGTCACTAGCCAACTTGCCCGATGCATTCTCATGCTATAGGAGTTTGAATACATAGTTGTGCATCCTCCTAGAACCTGACACGTCATTGGGGATTTCGTATCCTGCCTTGATTTTGGTGAGCCATCAACGAGTGTAGAAGATGACTTATCAAATGGCTAGCTATTTACTGTAGAAGTGAATGCATCTGAGCCACCCAACCCTCCGTGGTCATGGTATGAAGAAATGATGATTTTCCTAGAAACTGAAACACCTCCACCTCATCTCTAGAAGGACCAACAAAAACTATTGCTCTCCAAAGCTAACATTTTGAAATTATCATGGGACAATTGTACTACCACAAGCTATCTGGAATATTACAAAGAGTATTTCTCCTATTGAGCAACCTACTATCCTAGAGGAAGCCCATCAAGGAATTGTTGATGGACACTTTCCTACTGAAGTGACAACCCACAAAATCTAGCAAGCTAGATTATGATGGCTGACTATGCATGGTGATGTCCACAAGTGGGTCCCATCACTATGATTCCTATCAAAGACTGGGGGACAGCCTAGAGCTAGAGAAAGCTTGCTACTATGACCAATCCTGCCTTTGAAACCTTTCCAAAAGTGGGGACTAGACTTCATCAGTCCCATCTCTTTGGTTGTAGTATACACAAGAAACAAGTATATCCTAACGACAATGGATTATGGCACCAAATGGGTCAAAGCATGGGCCCTACCAAACACAATACAATGAAGCCAGTCTCGCCAAATGCCTCTTTAAGGATATCTTCACAAGATATGGCACTCCAATCAAACTTGTTAGTAGAGCTATACATTTAATAAATAAGGTAATCAAGGAGCTCACATCATTCTTTTTATTATATAAAAGAAATCCTCTCTATACTACCCACAAGCTAATGGCTTGGCTGAGTCCACCAACAAGGTCTTATGTAAAGTCTAAACCAAGTTGGTAGATCAAAATAGAAAGGTTTGGGACTCTAAGCTTCCCATAGCACTATGGGCTTTCCAAACGTCCTTCAAAGTTGCCACCGGCATGACTCTATCGGCTTGGAAGCCATTACCCCCTAGAATTTGTAGTCTTGAGTTTTTAACTCGCAATGAAAGATCATCTCATTCCAAAAGAATCCCTTCCATTTCAAATGAAAGCCACATCCAAATTAGAAGATGACCACATCTATAGCATGTACATTTTGTTTAAGGTTCAAGACCAGTAGAAACACCAAGTTGATTGATTGTCCAAGAAACCATTATTCCAAAAGGCCCAGCTGATCTTGGTCTTTAAGACCTAGATGGGGAAACTTCCCAGCAAGCTCAAATTCTAGTGGAGTTATCCTTTTTGGGTCTTTCATGATTCCGGCACTAATTTATTCTATTTGATAGATTTACAAGGCAAGTTGTTGCCGAAGCCTGTCAATGGATTCTAACTATACCACTATCTTAATAATGGCCTCTAGTG
This sequence comes from Lygodium microphyllum, assembly GCF_053477565.2. NCBI lineage: Eukaryota > Viridiplantae > Streptophyta > Polypodiopsida > Schizaeales > Lygodiaceae > Lygodium > Lygodium microphyllum. The sequence goes on from NC_141155.1 coordinate 104,918,084, forward strand.
CCCATTTTCGATCACACTAGATTCACCTATTTTTTCTTTCCCATCGGATTCTAGCGTTCCATCCCCATTAGTCGCTCTCCTCTATATCAAATGGCTCTCAAAAGTCCCCACCTGTGTTGACATGGTGCTCATTTATGAAACCCACTCATTAACAAATGCGGTTGATGGCAACATGGCATCTCTAAATAGCCATCCTCATCATATTTGCCTATGCTTTCTTTTGCTAACATTGCATATATGCATTGGCCAATGTCTTTTTCCCTCCAATACACCATCACTTATGAAAAAATCTCTTATTTGACACCCCCATTTTGCACTCAGCATTTGCGCACATCTCTTCTTCACCTCTTTTTGCCCTCTCTATCTTTTTCATCATTTTATTCTCTTTGCCATGGCATCCTTCCAACTTAAAGGTGAGGAGGTTACACCAATTAGTCCTATGGTGCTTATCGATGCTTAAGCATGGCTAGAATTCCTATAGCTCACCTAGTTCACCAACCTCCCATGGAGCTCTACCCCTATCCACCTTGACACACAATCAATCTTGGAGCAGCTAATCAATGGCTCCACTATGTAGATTTAAGGCAACACATACAAGCTAAAGAGAGTGTAGAGAATGCTCCATTTGCCTACCAATAACACACAAGATTACATGCAACTAAAACATTGCTTGTCCTAGCCCAACTTCACACTATTTGAGTAGCTTAAGGGTTGAGAAGCCTAAGTATCATGGTAATCAGCATACATAGCATATTGGCCATGATCCCAAGTACATTTAAGCATTATTTTACTTTGCCAACACTGCATATAGAGGCCTCGGTGCCATCATACATCTTTCATTGACTACATACATGTTAAGTGCCATTCATGAATGTGTTTATCAATGAATGTCCATCAAGTCAAGGTATGTACCATAAAGAATGGGGTAATCACGTAGTGTACCTACACCTAGATACTAGTATCATACTGCGGTTCACCAAGAGGTGGGAAAATTTCCCTTTAGGTTGGGTGGTGCACCCCTCCAAGTTCTTAAGTGGTAAGGGAGGGACATCTCTCTTTTGACTTATCACCTCACTTGGCATCGGTCTTTTTTCTCAGCTAGAGTATACATGGCATATATTTTTAATTACTCAACCAACATGAGATGCATGTGGGAAAATAAACATTGGGCCTTTTCATGAAATGCAAGAAATGGACAATAACTTGGTGGAAGAAGATTACCTTGGCAGTTTAGTGACTCACAGGATGCCAACTTACCCTTTTACAATGGCTTATTACTCTCTTTAGGATCAAATTAGTACACATACCACAAGGGAAGTGTTAGGGTAAGCATCAACCAAATGAGCAAAGTTGCCATGACTAATTGTATTTCTTATGCAATGAAGAAGTTAAAGCAAGCTATTGATTTAATTGGATAGCTTACATTCAATGAAGGATTCTAAGTACAAGGCAACATGCAAAATTAAATCTCTCCAGTAAGAGAAGTAAGCTTGAAAAATGGATTAAATGAGAGATTAAGATCTAATTAGCATACCTTGTCAGTGATTGGAGTAGGTGAAGGAGATTTGACCCATCAGTGAAGCCCAAATCCTCCATTAGTTCAACCCAAGGAAGCAAAGCACCTTTAATGAGTTGTAATCTTCAAGTAATTGATGCTTGCTCTAATGATGGAGGCTCCTGTGCTTGGTGGTCTTGTGCTTAATCTTCAAGAGTTGAAAGCTTTAGGTGGAGCTTTCATGGCTTCCCATGAGAAACCTTTGCATTTGGAGCTCCATGCCTTCAATCTCAATCAACTTGGCCAAGAATGGTTGAAGAAGATCTCAAGGGCTAAGATTGTAGAGGTTTTGAGGGATTTGAGAGCTTGGGCCAAGCTTCAATGGTTGTCCAAAAGCGTATTTAGCAAGGTTTTCTTATCTTAAGAGGGAGGGCTAGAAAAAGAGGGAAGAGATGCAATCTCAATGCAAGACTCTCCAAATGAGTGCCTGGATGCCAGGAGAACCAATGTTGAGGAAGGATGCAGCTAAGGGAAGCTAGAAGATAATCTATCAAGGTAATTTGAAATGTGTCACTAAATGTGGGGGCTACCTAGAGGGCACCACAAGGGAAAAACAAACCAATATGTTGCTCAATCAAGTTCTCATGGGCTAGGGAAACCATTGGTTACTGCATCTAAAGTCCTCGAGGAGGAGAAATGGGGATCTTGAAGATTCTTGGTCATGACAGCCATAGCACTCTCAAAAATAAGCTTGGGGGGGGGGGGGGGGGGGGGAGAAGAAGACTCACTTTGAAAAGTAGTCATAGACAAAACCTTCATTAAGTCATAGGAGTCCTTCTGGGCAAATCACCTCTTAAAATTTGACTGTGGATTGGAAATGAACTGCTATTTTTACTCCTTTGCATCAAGATTTGTCCAAGCCTTCTACCATAGCTTGTGTGGTTTTCAAGAGACTTGCCATCCATGCTTGCAGTACCATGTGTGCCTAAACTAACTAGGGGTTTCAATACTCTAAAAGGGAAAAGTAGATTTGAAAGGATAGAGAAAGATTCAAAGCACATAGCTCTAATACCAACTATAAGGAAGGAGATCCAGAGAGAGAAGAGAGAGAAGAAGGCTATAAAGAGGAGAGAAAGAGGGAGAAAAAGAGAAGAAGAGAGAGAAATACTAACAAAGGAGAAAGAAAGATAGAAAGAGAGAGAAAGAAAGGGAGGAAGCCATGGAAGCTAGAAGGAAGGTGAAGAATAAGTTCTTGATAATACTTGGATGCCCTAAACTAGGTCTCTTACACCATTTGTACCTCGGTCAATGTGATTGGATATGTAACTCTTGGTTCCCATGTGTCTCACTCATTACACATCTTTATAGGTTGGAAAAAAGGAAGCTCAATTTTGAGTTCGAGGCACTTTCAAGCTCATGTCCCATGAATTTGAACATTTTCCACCAAATCTCTTTCTAAGTCAAACGATTTTCTCAAGACATGGGATTAAGTGATGAATCATGATTCAAAGAAAGTAAGCAAAATGCCACAAGCTCATAGAGGGCAGTAGCACAACTCTATCAACTAGCACACCCACATCATTTCTTGCTCAATGATGCCATCTACTCCTTAATTCTTAGAAAGGCCCCACGAATGGCTCTATACAAACAATCTCGACCTTATCAACCATAGAAGTGGTTGTTGGCTCATGGTTCATGTCAGTTGCGATGGTTTGTTATTTTTTTCTCACTCAAAGGAGTGAACACATTTATGTTCAAAATATGCAACATTGAGGCCTCCTTTTACTAGTTTAGCCACTTGATGCATTTAATCTTCTGCTCCAAAAATCTCACGCAAGCTCTAATTGTTGGATGGCGATGGGACAAAGATGCTAGAATTTCAAACTATATGATACCAGCCAAGTGTGCTTGCTTAGCCAAATTCATGAAAATATAACACTTGTTTGTTCCACAAGATGTTATAGGATGTTGGCCACGCCCGCCTATTGCTAGCATAACACCTACATACTATAGATTATTCTACACCTCCTATTGCTACTCCTAGTATCACAACTTCCCATGCGATCCAATAACAAACCCAAGTTGTGTTAGTAGTATTGGAATGCTAATAGAGCAATACTTTGTTTCTATCCAACTAATTAGACTTGCTATGCACTTGAAAGAAAGTAGTTAATCGAAACTTCATAAGCTTGGGTGGAATGGAGGCATCCATAGAGGTAATCTTACGTTGAAGTTTAGACAATTTACTCTACTTGAGGGCAAGAGGATATATATATATATATATATATATATATGGGCTCAATTTTGAAATTGATCCATCTTTATTTTTTGAGTCTTATCTCCTCATGGGTTTAGCTAAAGAGTGAGTTAGATATTCACCTTGATAAAGACCATGGATCTAGCACTACGACCTTTTTTTTTGTTCTAACTAGAGTGGAAAAAACAATAGTGATAACAATTATAAGAAGGGGTGACATAATCATTTACCAAGGGGTCAAATATAAGGTACCTCCAAGTCTAAGCACAATATGACTTGTATTCAAGCATGTGATAATGTATGCATGAGGTTTATGTACTATGATTTTTAAGGTACTTACACAAATTAAAAACAAGTTAGTCTATTACAAGTACAGATGGTGGTACTTGTCAAAATATTTGATATTGGGATATTTGCTAGGTTCAACATTATGTGTGCTAACTAGAGATATATAAACATTATTTTGGGAGGATATGAAAAGTGAGCCTTTAAGAGGCCTCCTTCTCAACTTTAAAATTGAGCCTTCCATTAATTCTTGTTTAGGCTCAATTTCAAAATTGAACCTCTCAAAGATTGATCTAACAGCTCTCTTCTCTTTGGCAATTTCAAAATGGAGCCGCTAAGAGACTTTCAACCTCTCTCCTCAGTCTCAATTTTGAAATTGAGACTCTAAGAAGCCTCATGCTCAATTTCAAAATTGATCCTTTCTCCTCAACCTCAATTTCAAAATTGACCTGTAACTTCTCTCTTCATAGACTTGATTTTGAGATTAAGCCTCTAGTTACTCTTCTCATGCTCAATTTTGTGGTTGAGCCTCTAGTTACTCTTCTCATGCTCAATTTTGTGGTTGAGCATATAACTCCTCTCCTTAGCTAGGTTGTAATTTTAAAGTTTAGCTTATAAGAGGTCTCTAAATTATTTCCTTATGCTCATTTTGGAAATTGAACCTCCAAGGGACTGTAGCTCCCTCTCATTAGGATCAATATCAAAATTGGTCCTCTAAGAGCCCAAATCATGCATCTCTTGTCGAGCTTATTAGTTTCAATCTAAATAAGCATTCCACTCCTCCAATTCCAAAATTAGGCCATTACATTATAAAATTGAGGGTCCGATTCAATTGGCCCTTATGTCAATTTCAAAATGGATTGCCCAATTCCTATTTAGCTAGAGCCATTTATAAAGGGGATCTTTGAAAATGACACTCGAATGAGCGCCAAATTTACTAAATTGGTCTTAAAAGGTGATAATAAAACTGAGATGCCCTTGAAGCATCTAATCTCTCACTTGCATTTGGCTTTAGAAGAGAGCTAAACAGATCAACATCACAACTCAAAGACTATTATAAGCAAAGTTATATCCAACATTTCTAAAGTAAAAAGGTATTCCTTTGCTGCTTAGATTCTTTTACTACAACCACTGCCTCCTTATTTGAGATTCTTAATATTCTTGAGAGTTATTTGTCAATTTTGAAGGCCTAAAATCGTTTGTTTTTGCTTGTATGCTTTGATACATTTCTGCAATGAACGGATCTTCTATTGACAATCCTATAGTTTTTGTAACATCCCATCTCTATGTTTTGGTAATAAGTGATTCTCCAATCTTGCCTCTTCCTCTACCACACTATATCCTACTCTATGTCCCATGGACCTCCCACCTCTTACCACCCCAACTTGCATCTCTAGCTTCAAACTACCAAGAAGACTGTGTTTGTCGTTTTTAATATCCACACATATATGTGTACCTAACCTTGCATGCTTGTGTAGATTTTGTTTTCATAATCTTTGTTTATCCTCAATTTGATTTGGTTTCAAATATTTTAATTTTTGTACTTACCTTTTGATGCATGAGAAGTTGGCTTAGTGTACCAATGGCATAATACTAAAAGTATAGTGTGCAAGTTTCACATGGTTGTTGCTAAAGAAAAGATAGGGAGTATTTGAGATAGAATTTTCAAAACAAAAGTATTAGTCTATTGCCAAAACTATTCCATTGATTTTTTAGATTTCAAAGATTGGTATTAAGGACTATCTTGAATCTTGAACAATATACTTTTTAGTGATTATGTAAAGTAACCGATTTGCACATGCCTTAGCTTATAAAATGCCAAGAATAAGTTTTTTCAAAACATAGCCAAAAGAGTACACATATTATAATGGACATTCACAAAACAAGAGGTGCAAGTTTGTTATGAGCAAGTTGATTTATGTTTTTGTTTCATAAAAAGTCGCAAAACAATGTGCAATCTCTAGCATGTGTTAGAACAATTTGATGTTGATTTGATAGCACATGATTGGAATGTTATTTTATGAAGATCCCTAAACCTTATGTGACTCGAGTTATGAATACACCTAGGGATGTGCATAAAAAGTGACAAACAAAATTGTAGAGGTTCAATGCCAAAAGGTTTGGGAAAGTAACTAGATAAATGCAAGTTCATGTCAAAACAAATGAGTGAAAGACACAATACATTGGCATCGGAACTTTAGGAAGAAGTTCCACATGTACATGGAGAAAAGTTGTACTAATCATGTTAAACATTTTGTTGAAAACTGAGCTTGATCTTAAAAGGAATGCCATGGAATGACTCAAGTGTCATTATTAATATAAATATATTATGGTAAGGGGGAGATATTATACTAAAAAGTACCAACTTTTCAAAGAGAATAGAAGCCTCAAAGGTGTTTCTTTGAGCCAATAACTCAAACAAAGCTAGAAACTATCTCTCCATGAGTCACAAGCCTAGAACTAAATTGAGTTTAAATAAGATCATGTAGTAATGTCTTTAGTAATCGAGTCACAACATTATTTTTAGCATAAGGAACTATCATTGATACAACTTGAACAAATGCGAAAAATAAATATCTTTGGAGCTTTCATGACTTACTGCTCTAATTTTTTTAGTAGAATGCTTGTTGTAGGAGCCCCATTTCCTTAAGTATCATGATATTTAATGGTGTAAGTTAAATAATAGCAGCCTACTACATGTGATTTATTCATATGGACGATTCTCTTAATTCTTTGTGTCAAAATATTTCTCAATAAAACATTTTTGCAACAATTATCAACCACCATTTTAGCACCAAAATGATTGTAACATACTTCTCTTTGCATGATGCTACCATATATTCATTCATTCTCCTTAGATAATTCAAAATGAATGTGTACATTGGAAGTAAATATTTGGTAGTTTTGGTTCAATATTGAAACTAGCACTTGTTAAACCTCTTCGATAATGTTAAGAGTTTGTCCCTATAGAAGTCAATTGACCTATGTGGAGGATCTTTAGTACGTGTGGTTATATAATGCAATGCAAGTAGCAACTTACATGTAATTTTGTTGAGGCAAGGGGAAAGAATGTGAGATCAACATAATTATAGGGATAATGAGCATTTCAAATGTGCACACATAATAAAAGCTTGTATGGATCCCATTATATGAGATCAAGCAAGATCAGTATGATTCCTAAGGCAATGAGCATTTTAGATGTTGCAACATTTTGTGGACCATGGTTAGTACTAACTTATCCCCATTTAAGAGGGAAATTTTCCAATTATGTTTTTCACTATTCAAGTTAGAGTTGTAACTTACATACACAATCCACACCTTGATTATTGATGCTACCAAGACTCATGTGGCTAAATTTTAACTATATGTGCCATAGCTCAAATGTCTCATAGTCATTTCAATATCTTAATTACGCATTGATGAGGCACTAAGGATGCTTTGTCATCCCAAAAGTACTTGTACAAAACCCATATAAATATTCTAAGATGTTTGTTATGTAATGATAAACACGTATCCCATAGTGCTTATCATGCTTGGGAAGCATATGATGCTTTCCCCATGAAGTTTATTATGATTAAAGATGGAGGACTAAGGCAAGGTTCAAATAAAGTTGAGTATATGCAACTTAGGGAGTGGTATAACAAAACAAAATAATACATGTTGTATTATGACGTGGTGTACTTCTCTTAGTACAATGAAATGTCCAAGAAGCACATGATTTTACTAGAAATGGAAATGCTATCTATCGTAGAGTTTCTTGATCGATTATTTTATAATACAATCCTACCTTTTTGTTTCTTAGAACATAAGGTGGATAGAGGTGTCCACAGGTTGAGGCCCTAAGAGGTAATCTTAATGTTAGCATAAATTGATTTTATTACTATTATCATTTATATTGAGCATCAAAATAATTACAAGGCTTTTATTTGTGGAGATACGAATTGCGTTGAAAATAATCCAAGCAAGCATGAGCAAACACACATGTGACTATTTACATTAGGTGGGTAAATGTACCATGATTTCTTAAAAGATGTTTTATAATGGTCTTACTTCATGTTCAAAATTAAGAAAATTTTTAGTTCCCCAAATAGTAAACCAATTAAAGGGTTTGAATAATACATTGCTACTTTCTAACTTTTTGTACTACACAAGTAGTATAATCCATCTAGGGATTTGAGTATACATTATTGTTGCCTCTTGTCTAGAGTTTGATTCTTTGCAATGTAAAAAGATTGCACATTCTAAGATTTTAATTTTTGCAATGCAAAAAGTTTACATAAATTGATTTTTTGTAGTGCAAAAACATTGCACAATTTTGCAATGCGTAGTCTCTCCATATTTGTGCATTACTCCACATTTATATTGATGCCTGGAGGCATATTCCACGGTGGATCCCGTGAGGTTTTTCCCTAGATTCCGTAAAATTATATTTATTTGTCGAGGCTCGTACACAAGGTGGATTCCTTGTGCGAGAAGTTGACGGGGATGCCTGTCCTTTTCAGGTGTCATGTTAATTTAATGTGCACGTGGGTGGTTCCACAGCGGGTGATTCCCCAAAATACATATTTAAATTAATGGATGTTTATGAGTTTAGAGTGCACTCATATTAAATTAAGGTTAGGACAGAGTTCCAACCTATTTATTTATTTTGTAGCTAAAGACTACTAGGTATTCACTTTTGTTGGTTTAATTTTATTATTTTCTAACAATTGTGAATGCTTCAATTGATGTGTAGAGCAAGCGGTGGTGGCGTTGGGAAGAAGCACTAGGCGATAGCATGTATTCAAATTACCTTGAAGGAATTATTATTTTTTATGGACGCGTATCTTATTATTAAAGGAGTGGCGCTAATATCTATTTAGACGCACTTATTTATTGAAACGCTTGACAAATATTTATTATTTTGAATGCGCATGGGTACACTGTTTAAATATTTCATTATTGGACATTGTATTTGGGCACAGCTCGACTTTTGGGTCGCCTAATCACTTTATTCTTTATTTGGACAAAACTAGCAAACACAAAAGCTAAAACATGCTTATTGTAAAATTGGACTATTTTTTAGATTTGAGATGAATAAATTTATAAATACATGCCTTGTGAAGTGCTCACACAAGGCATGGGGGGAGATTGTACCCAATTTGTCTTTTTGCCTCATGTCATGCAAGTCTATTTTCTTGCTTTTTGAGCTAAAGTAGAGTTCTTTTGTTCTTGGGGACCTTTCGGCACTCGCTACGTACGCATCCATCATTCGATTTGTGCATTAGTGGTATTAGAGTGAAGCTAAGATCAAGGGCTTCCAATCGCTTATCATCTTATGCGAAGGCGAAGCTCCTCGAACAAACAGGCTCTACACAAACCATCAATACTAGCGTGTTCGTGGTGGTGAAGAACCCCCTGCTGTGTTATTAGATCGCGAATGACCACTCCCTGTCAAAGGACCACCCGGGAAGTTCTTTTATCAAAACATTTTTTTTCTCAGAAAGAAAAAACTTTCATTAGAGAATTGAAGACTATAAAGCTTAATAAGCTTTATAAAAAAGCTTAATCTTCTAAACTTCAGCGACTGCGCGGGGTAGCACCAACTCGATGGCGTCGACTATGACCAGGGCATACCGTCATCCTGTCACGTTTGATTTCAAAAAGTCAAGGTTTTTTTTTTTAAGCTTAAGTTATTTAAGCTTACTAAAGCTTAAAGCTTAAAGACTTCTATCTTTAAATTCCCTTGCTAGCGGGCGTTCACACTGAGTTAATCTTGAACTCGTTTCCAACCTTCTTGCAAGCCCCGGTTCGTACCTACACTCTGACAGAGACCGTTTCCAATAAGCAAACTGATACACACAATATATTTTCTGCTTGGAAGAAGGATTTTATCAATTTTCGTACCCGTAAAAAGAAGAAAGATTGCAAAAAGTCATTTTAAAAAAAAGCAAGCCTTGTAAACCCAACTTTGAGCTACGCTCATCCCGCTAATAACAAGATTTCGAGTGTGTGAGGTTGTTTGAAATTTTGCAGAATGACCGATCAAAATATGGAAGATTTTATGGCCGAAGGTGACTTACCAGAACCAACAATGGAGCAAAAATTGGACCTAATTATGATGCAGCTTCAAGAGGAAAAAAAAGCACATCAAACTTTGCAAGCTCAACTGGCCACTCTTCAACGATCTACTATCGAACAAGATGGACTGCAACCCAAAGATGTTATATGACGTATGATCGATGCGATACTCGAAGCACAATCTATCAGGAAAGAAGCCAAGATAAGTAAAAGAAATTTCAAATTCCGTACTTTTAATGGGTTATATGACAGAAAGACTGTTCTCGCTTTTATTAGTCAGTTTGATAATTATTTCCATAAGGAAAAGTATGTCGAAAAAGACAAACTCAAGTGTGTCACTAACCATTTAGTGAACAGAGCATCGCTATGGTGGACTGTTTTCCGCAAAAGTATTGATTGTCCTACTGCTTGGGAGGCTTTTCAAAAGAAATTTTTACAGAATTTTCTTCCACCTCAATTCCACGAAAAAGCAATCAAACAGTGGGATCTTTTGCAACAAAGAGATTGTGAGCCTATTTCACAATCTATCGAGCATTTCTAGAATGCCTTATTGCAACTTCAAACCCTTGAAGATGTACCTGAGGTGATCCACAAGCGCAAGTTTATGTCTGGTTTGCTTGGTCATTTTTATGCGGAGGTGAACATGTTCAAACCAACGACTCTCGAGGATGCGATTTCTTTGGCCCATGATATTGAAGACAAAATTCAAGGACGAGAGAAGCGACCACAACAATTTCCAACTAACGATAACTTCGGAACAAAGCAATTCAATTCTAACTTTCAAAGATTCAATCGAAATCGCTTTATTCCATCTTCTCTCCGTAAATCTTGGACACAACTTCCTACTTTACCACCAAACACAAATCCAAATCCTAAGCCATCTTTCTAGCCAAATCCCAATATCCCTAAACTCCCCGCTATTACCAATAATGTTTCCAAAGCCAAACCCATAGTCGGCTACAAGTGCCACCAACTTGGACATCTAGTGGTGAATTGTCAATCCAAAAAGTCAACTGTTCACATCAACTACTTGAGCGCAACTGAAGATGAAAACCATGAAGAAATGTCTGATTTCACAGAAGATGATGATGATATCAATACTACTTCAGATACTTTACTAGGTATGCCAAATCCTCATTCTTTATTAACTATGAAATGTCTTGTGCATGGTAAAGAAAAGATTGTTTTACATGATGACGGGAGCACACCTGATTTTATTTATGCAAAATTGGTCAACGAATTGAGTCTACATATTGTTCCAACTCATTACCGCATCAAGGCTACATTCTTGGGTACTAGATACAATGGTACACAAGAAGTTCATGACTTAGAAATTAAAATTGGTGATTATGTTGAGCACAAAAATTTCTTAGTTGTACCTTTGCAATCTAGTGACATTATTTTAGGAATGATTTGGTGTCATAAATATAATCTCGACATAGATTATTCCATGCATTCAATGAAAATTCATTCTAATGGGAAACAAATCACATTACATGGTACGCATATCTTAGATAAATTTCCATTACTTAGTCACACACAGGCTAAATGTGCATTAAGAAAAGGTAGCAAATCATACTTAATATGGGTGAATGAAATTGAAGCTAAGGAAAATCAAATACATCCTAGGCACTCACAATTTCTTTCACAATTTAAAGATTGTTTTGTTGTTGGCTTACCACCTGGCTTACCACCTACACGTCTTGGAGATCATAAAATAGACTTAATTCGAGGTTCTCAACCACCATGTAAAGTATCTTATCGACATAATAAAATTGAACAGAAAGAAATTCAAACCCAAGTTGAAGAATTGTTAACCCGATGACTCATTAGGCTCAATAGTTCTCCTTTTGGTGCACCTGTCCTATTAGTTAAAAAGAAAAATAACACATATAGGATGTGCATTGATTATCGCGAACTAAACAAGATCACTATCAAGAATAGATATCCAATTCTTAAGGTAGAGGACCTCGTGGATAAACTACAAGGGGTCGCAATATTTAACAAGATAGATCTTAAATTTGGATATCATCAAGTATGACTGATCCACACATGATATTTTCAAAACTGCATTTAGGACTCAATTTGGACATTATGAATTCCTTGTTATGCCTTTTGGTTTAACTAATGCACTAGCCACATTCAGTCGTATGATCAATCACATATTTTTTAAGCATCGGCATTGTGTAATTGTTTTCTTTGATGACATATTGGTTTTTAGTAAGAATGAGAACGAGCATTATAAACATTTATCTTTTGTTTTCAAATTAATGAAAGAGAATCGATTGTATGCTAATCCTGAAAAGAGTGAATTTTTCCAAACCCACATTGAATACTTAGGACATATTGTTTCATCTAATGATATTAAAGTTGATCCTAAAAAAGATAAAAGTAATTTTGAATTGGCCGATACCTAAAAATATGCATGACTTACGTTCTTTCTTAGGTCTTGCTAGCTTTTACAAAAAAATTATGAGAAATTTTTCATTGCTTGCATTGCCTTGGACAAAATTATTAAAGAAAGATATTGTATATCATTGGTTTGATAATCAGCAAAAGTTTTTTTATTTACTAAAACATGCATTAACACATGCCCTTGTTTTGCAATTACCTGACTTATAGATCATTCTTCCTAGTAGTCACTGATACTAGTGGAACTAGAATGAGAGCTGTCCTTATTCACATCCCATTGTCTACTCTAGTTGTAAACTTAAACCATTTGAACTCAAGTATTCTACCTATGATAAGGAATTGCTAGTTGTAGTGCAAGCTTTACATCAATGGAAACACTATTTAATGGGATCTGAATTCATGATCAAAACTGACCAACAAAGTATCAAACATCTCCTTAGTCAACCACAAATTTATGACCGTCATATTAAATGGGCTGCTTTTATTCAATTTTTTCATCCACTCATCCAATATCAACCCGAAAAAGAGAATGTTATTGCCAATGCCTTAAGTAGAAGACCAAGTATCCATAATATCTATGTTATATCTTTTGATTTCCTTATCCCTATGAAAGATACCTATGACCAAGTCCTCAGTTTTCAAGCTGATTGGAATAAATTAGTTGCAAATAATTGGGTTCCAATAGATTCATTGTCTTATTCTAACAGATTTATGTTTTATGAGAAAAGGTTGTGTGTAACTGTTCCATTTAGATCATTTGTCTTGCACGAAATTCATTGTCCCCCATATCAAGGCCATAGAGGTATTATTTCTACTTTTTGTACATTGGTTGAAGATTTTTACTGGCCACAGATGGAATCTGATGTTTCTAACTTTGTATCTGAGTGTTTAATTTGTCAAAGAGTTAAGCGACACCATGGTAAGCAATATGATTTATTAATGCCTTTACCGATTCTTGAATGACCATGGGAACATATTTCAATGGATTTTATAACTGGTTTATTTGCTTAACACCCAAGCTAATCATGATATGATTTGGACTATTGTAGATCGATTTAGCAAACAAGAATATTTCATTCCATACAAGAAAACATTAACTGCATCTCAAGCTGCTCAATTGCTTTTGAAAACTGTTTTCACCAACCATGGTTTGCCAAAAAATTATTTTTTCTGATCGTGATTCTAGATTCTGCAATAAATTTTGGACTACTTTGTTTGCTAATCTAGATACAAATATTAATTTCTCATATGCATTTCATCCCTGAAACAAATGGGCAAACAGAAGCTACTAACAGTACAATATTAGATCTTTTATGTACATACACAATTTCAAAACCACAAACATGGGATACACACTTGCATTTACTCCAGTTTGCATACAATAATACACCACATATAGCTACACAGAAAGCACCTTTTAAAATCATTTATGGACATATATTGCCTACACCTGTTACATCATTATCAAACAAAGTTAAAGCTGCTGATGATATTGCCAATATGCATGCTACAATTTTTGCTAAAGTCAAAGACATGATTGCGAAATCCCAGCAATCATATACTAAACAAGCTAATAAGAAAAGAAAAGCTACGAGTTTCAAAGTTGATGATTATGTTTGGTTACGCATTGAAAAGAGAATATTACAAAGTGTTAAGAAACACCATGTTGTTAAGTTAGCCCCTAGATTTTATGGACCTTTCAAAATCATTCACAAAATCAATGACAATGCATTTGAATTAAACCTACCCCAACATTGGAAAATCCACAATACTTTTCATATTAGTTTGTTACAACCTTTTAGAGGCCAATTACCTATTCACCCTGTCTATGAAAACCCTCCTTTGTTAGAAGAAGAAACTGAAATCCTTGAACCCGAAACTATTCTAGACACTGACTTTATGACCACTAGAACTGGCCGTAGATACTCTAGATATTTGGTTAAGTTTAAAAATCATCATTTTGAAGAGGCCCAATGGATGCATGCCCGTGACCTAAGTGCTTACTCTTCACTGCTCGCTCCACATTGAGTTAATAGCAATTGAGGACAATTGCTATCCCACCCCAGGGGTATGATGTCAGGAGGCATATTCCACGGTGGATTCCATGAGGTTTTGTAGTGGATTCCATAAAATTATATTTATTTACCGGGGCTCGTACACAATGTGGATTTCTTGTGCGAGAAGTTGACGGGGACACCTGTCATTTTCGGGCATCATGTTAATTTAATGTGCATGTGGGTGGTTCCACAACAGGTGATTCCACAAAATATATATTTGAATTAGTGGGCGTTTATGAGTTTAGAGTACACTCGTATTAAATTAAGGTTAGGACAGTGTTCCAATCTATTTATTTATTTTGTAGCTAAAGACTGCTAGGTATTCACTTTTATCGATTTAATTTTATTATTTTCTAACAATTGTGAATGATTCAATTGATGTGTAGAACAGGCAACGGTGGTGTTGGGAAGCACTAGGCAATAGTGTGTATTCAAATTACCTTGAAGGAATTATCATTTTTTATAGGCGCGCGTCTTATTATTAAAGGCGTGGCGCTAATATCTATTTAGGCACACTTATTTATTGAAGCGCTTGACAAATATTTATTATTTTGAATGCGCACGGGCACACTGTTTAAATATTTCATTTTTGGAAATTGTATTTGGACACAACCCAATTTTTGGGCCACCCAACTACTTTATTCTTTATTTGGACAAAAGCAAACACAAAAACTAAAGCATGCTTAATGTAAAATTGGGCTATTTTTTAGCTTTGAGATGAATAAATTTATAAATACATGCCTTGTGAAGCGCTCACACAAAGCATGGGGGGAGATTTTACCCAATTTTTCTTTTTGCCTCATGTCGTGCAAGTCTATCTTCTTGCTTTTTGAGCTAAAATAGAGTTCTTTTGTTCTTGGGGACCTTCCGGCGCTCGCTACGTACGCATCCAGCATCCGATTTGCGCACCATATGTGGGAGATGCATTGTCAACTTAATAAGGCATATGATCAATATGGTTTGCAATATCATAATTGTCATAATATAATTATTAACATATTATTATTATTATTATTATAGTCTAGGTTAAAAGACCATGTTCTTGCTCCAAGTCCAACCAATCATAAGATCCACTACTCCATGTTAGACTTTCTAGTAGTATTTTGGTTGGATATAGGAGAGTTTATAGGTAAGCACAACAAATTTAAGTCTAACTAAGAAAGATATTTGTTGTGTGTTTGATTCAACCTCAAATCTAAGAAGCAAACCCACTTTTACTCTCCTACAAGGTTAGGCCATCCATGTGATATACTTTGGATATAGCATCTCCCATTTGGAAAACCTTCATCCAAACACATATGATGTTTGTATGGGGTAGAACCTCAAACCAATTTACAAACATGCCATAATGAATACTAGCCATTTATTAAACTTACATCAAAAATATATTTCATCTAGAGTTGGTCATGATGTTTACATTTTTATTGTATATACACTTTTATAAGCTAGGATAGATGCATCTTTAAAAAATCCTAGAACATTGCAAAGGAAAATGTAATCCCTTGATCACATATTTATTGTGGGTTATAAAACCTCACAAGCTACTTAATGACAATAACCTTTTGATCATTGGGTTGGTACTTTTATCATGGATGTTCCCTTCGAAATACAACTTGACAACTTGGGGGATCATCAAGTCTCATGAACATGCGTACTTGCATTTCTATATTTTGTATAACAAGGAATATCATATCTTTGAATTTAAGTGTGATTGATCACCTTAAACTTTGAAAAGTTAGGCCCTATAATAAAAATGTGAAATTATGTTAAACCACTTGAAAATTCCCTCTCAAGTTGAGGAATCATGGCCAAGTATCCAATCAACAGTAGAGAGAGGCATATGAAAAACAAAGTAAGGTGCTTGACCTAAATACTTCATTTTAGTCTCATTTGTGACATATATATTGAATTTTGAATAACCTTCTAATTGAAAGTTTTTTAAATATTTTTCTGTCTCATGCATTTATGTGGGAAGGTTTTCAAAATTATATATTCTTTCAAGTAAAATAAAGTTATGTTATAATGAAACCTCATGTGAATCCCCCTTGAGGAAAGAAAGAAAAACATGAAGAAGGCATGTAAATAGAAACTAAGTGTATCCTCAATACACTGGTTTTGTGAACAACCAATTTGGTGAACTATAGTGGTAGACCACATGGGGGGTTAGGTGAAAGAAGGTGCCAAAATCTTGTGTGCACGTGAAAGCATCTCTACTCCTCCTTATCCTCTCTAAACCACCCTATAGGCACTCCATCTCTTGCAAAGAGTGGATAATCTTTGTCCAAATCCAAAAAACACAGTCTACAACGGAAACATCTTGGAGGTCAATAGCATGGCCATATCTCGTAGTTTGAGATACACCATGCAATGGTATTGGCAATCAACTTCCATATATTACAGTGTCCATGAGTTCACTACACATGTGATGAATAATCTCCAAGGGGTCCACCTTATAGAACATGTAAGACACCACGTGAGTTCAAAAAGAAGGGTATTATATTTAGTAAAATTTATAGGATTATATTTACAAAAGATTTTTTAATTATAATTTAAAAAATCAGTAAGTTTAGTCAAGTAAACGAGGTCATTTTAAGGCCTTACAGCATATAAAGAAAGGATATTTCTTAGTATCCTTTGAATGCACATTATATAGATGATTTCTTATAGGTGGACCCCTTGGGGAATAATCTAGAGAAGGACCTTACTCAAATTTTATCCAACAATGGGGATAGAATGGCTTCCTTGAAAATCCTCATACCACATGTTGGGCCTCCTTTTGTGGTAGCTTATTACTGAGCATTGCCTTTACATACTCTAATAAGCAAATGGGTTCTCCTTGAGAGGTGCTCGGCTTTAAACAATGTAAAGCATGCTATTTTAGTAGAAATGTCTAGATGCCATCTTCAAAGTAGCTTACCTTCACATGGCAAGGCCTTGTCGTGTTCATTAATTCATATGTTTAAAAGACTTGCAATTGTAAATGTTTGCAAAATTGCACTCCAAGAAAATTGTCCACATCCAATGGCAATTCTCATATTCGTGGAGTTGATAGTCATTTTACTCAATGTTAAGTTGAAGCAATTATTCTTTAATAACGGCGGTGGGCAATGATGGGAGGCGACAAAAGCCATGGCTGTACTATGTAGGCGCCTGCGATCAAGGCGACACAATTTAAGAGGGGATCTGACTCTGTGAAGAAGGGGATTGGGGGGAATCACTTGTGATGACGCTAGAATGAATGAACGATCAACGAACTAGCAGCGACTCGCAGAGAAGGTGCTTCTTTCTTTTATCGGATACCGTTACTAATAAGGTGGCAACTTGCAAGCGCTTCTTCCACCCCCTCCCAAGTTCCAAGTTCCAACCTCCTTTAACGGTTTTGTTTCATGGACCTTCGGTCGGATTAGAATTCAGGGCCATCTCATATGCAAGCAAGCGAGTGTTGAGTCGTTAACATCAGTTATTTGAATTTTGTAGGGCTTTTTTCTTTGCACCTCACATATTTTTTTGGCCATACTACACAAGAAGGGGTGCTACCATTTCTTAAAATCATGTATTCACGCCACGAGGATAGGTCTAGTGAATTTCCCACTCTCTATATGCTTGGCAAGCCCCATTGAAGTTGACAAAGTATCTCCCTACAAGTTACAATACATCCTCATCCTCATTCAATTTAATCAATCTACATGGTGACCTCAAGCTACTTAAATTGCAATGTACACAACGCAAACAATATACGGGTCCCACTTACATAGAGGAATAGCAATAGATGTAGAAAAGAGAGGCGAAAAAATCTCCACTCAATATTGGTATTATTTCTTAAAGTCTAGGAAGTGAACATAGTTACATCTTATGAGGGGGTACTCTAGCTATTGCAACTTAGTCATCTCTGTCACATTCACACACACACTCTACATCAACTACCTGATTACTACATGCCAGTTTTACAATGTGTTATGTATTTACTAACATGAGTAGCTACTAATGGGGAGGAAAGCACAAGTGGAAGCCATTGAAGTCTCAATTCTTTATTCTACTTCTCTCCTCCATCCACTTTCTCTCCTCATTGACTTATATTGAGGCTTTGGGGGGTGCACCTTGTAGAACATCTAAGATACCACATGAGTTCAAAAGAAATGGCATTTTATTTAGTAACATGTACAAGATTATACTTACAAAATACGTTTTTTAATTACAATTTCAAAAGAATTCATAAGTTTAATAAAGTAAAAGGGGTCATTTTATGGCCTTACAACATGTAAAGAAAGGGTATTTTTGAACACCCTTTGAATGCATGTTATATAGATGATTTCTTAAAAGTGCACCCCTCAAGTATTAAGGGGAAACCATGAAGTGACATGGTAACACATGTAAGTTTCCTTACTTGCATGGATGATCCCCTTATGTTTTCTTTCTCTAAAAAGGTTCTATCAAGGTGGCCCACCCACTAGCACTGTAATTATTTATTGTTGTGAGGGATCCATCATTACAAAACTTGATTGTCTTGTTCAAGGAGGTTCTTTAAAATGTTTGAATCTTCTTAAGGCTAAGCATTTGGTCTCCCAGTTTTTCAATGATGACCACAACACGGTGAGAACCTTATTAGAGAGATCTAAATACTTTACTTATTGGATATACAGTTATGGCTTTGAAGTACTTAATATTGTTGTGGATCAAGGGAAAAATACGTGCCAAAATTTAAAAGAGAGAACGTGAAACTCTCTCTTTTGTGGGAGATGTGTGATGCTTAATTTTATATTGACTTTGGATATAGTTGTTGTGGTGGCTACTTCATCTGGGCATAAAAGGTCCTAGAGAGATCCTTAAGGGAATTTAGTGGGATGTTGTCACCTTAGAGAACCTAGGGGGAGATTTGGTGTTGAAACACTCAAAGACAAGGTTGATAGGCTCATCTTTAATCTAGCCAAGAGAATTCAATTGATTATCCATAGGCAAAGGCACTTAAATATTGGCTATCCAATAGTAGGTTGTTGTTTTTTTTTTTGTGGGGGGAGGGGGGAGAAGGTAGGGGTTCGATTGGCTTGATCTCAAATAGGTGGATACCTTACTTAGAAAAGTTATTGCAATGAAGATACATAAATTAGAATCAACACAAAAAGTACTAGCTATATGGAAGGTTAAAATGAAAGACTTTGCTTAGTGTAGGAGGGATGATGGGAGAGACAACACTTCCATGAATTAGACGATTTGCTCTTTGTTGGAGCTTTTGAAGACAAATTTGTTTCCACATTCATCAGGCCCAAACACTATAAGAGGCACTCTACATCAAAGATATAAGAAAATGGGAGGATACATAGTGACATGATACCCAACTTAGATGGCTCATAGAGAATGAAAATGCACAAAAAGGGAAGCCTATTGATAAGGAGAAGTTATGGATCCAAGAAGTTTTTCAGAAAAAGAAGGTGGCTCAACCAACTTCATGTATAGTAAAACATATCCACTTGCTTAAATGTCTTAAGTTTGAGAAAGGCAAAGTACTCTTTGAATGGTCTAAGAGGAGCACATTCCCCTATTTTGAGGGTCAGGATATGCTCAGAGTATTTGAATTTTGGAAGAAAAAAAAACTCTACAACAAAGTGTGGACACTGAAAAGGAAGTTCAGTAGGATCGTGGTAAGTACTCCCTCTAAGACATTGAATGTATCCTTATGGAAGATTGTAATGAATAACAAGGGATAGATTTTGCAAATTAAAGCAACTATCAACCTTATAGTTTCTTGTGTAAGAAGCATGATAAGTCACTTTAGCATCTATTATGGGAGTGCCAAGAAGTGAGAGACCTTTGGTCTTTCTTGAAGAAATTGATAAAATATGTGATAGAGAATGCATTGTATTATTTGTTGAGTTACTCAATACTTTTTGGTGGTCTTTGCTTAATAGAATATTGAATGCAACTAGAGGCTCTTGCACCCAATAGAACTCTAGTCCTATTTTGTTGGGGGAACTAGCCGTTCCACTCGATGAAACTAGAGAGGAGGGATACATGGCACACATGGAAGGATATGCATCCAATTGTCGAATGAAGATATCATTAACATGAACTCAAGAGTCGAGTTTACGTCTACTTCACATGAGAAATTGAGTACTATACCCTTGCATGAAGGAGCTCTCAACTTTGGGAGCATATCCTCATCAATCATGGCGAGGTGTGGCCCTATTCAACATAACTCACCACCAATTGCTCATATCAATGAAGCTTTGTGTGCTTCCTATTCTGCTATTCTCAGCGGCCCTTCATTCCAATAGCTTCTCCCTAGTCAACTCTAGGCTAGAAACTAGAATGCCATGACCTATGAAGAGAGAGGATTCAGATTTCCTTCTCATTGACAACCTCTTGTGCCACATTTTGGCTCAAGAGTACACTGAATAATGCCATTAGGGAGGAAACCTTTTAGAGGCTACAAAGATCTCCATAAGCCTAGTGCATGGACCTCACCCCCAAAAAGAGTTCTTCAAAAATTGGGCAAAATACAAATGGGAATCTCTAGGGGGACTAGGTCTTGGCTACACAATACCTTTCAAATAATTATTTCATCTTCTTGTTTGATTCTAAGTCAACTATACTTAAATTTCTAGACCATGCCCAATGTGTGGTAAAAAATTCACCCCTCACCCTAATCAAATGGTCACAGACCTTAGGCCAAATGGTCCCAAGCCTACTAGAGTGTTGGTATGGGTAGAGTTACCAAATCTTCCTATGTAGCTTCATCCATATTTAAAATCTATCCTAGCTCCTCTGGATAGGACTCTAGGCAGAAACCAATTAACCTTTGGAATCCAACATGGCATCCCCGTGCACTAGTAGAACTTGACCTCTCAGCAAACCTCCCTGAATATCTAGAGATTATGGATGAATATGGCATCCCAACACTAGAACAACCTTTTGTTTACAAAATTCTACCTAATCCTTGTTGTTGGTGTCATAAGCAAAGCCGCTATATTAAATATTTCCCTGATATGAAATAGTTAGACTAATGAAAGGAGCATCAGGGAGACTCCAAGTTAGATGGATTCCAATCAGTAAATTCTTAGAAATACTAGCAAAACAAGTCTCCCAACACTAAGACTAACAACAATAAACCTAAAATCCAAAACAAATTTTCTCCCCTTCTAATGAAATTGGCTAACCCCAAAACATATGGGACTCAGAAAACGCCCTCCATGAAGGGGAAAGATAAGATGGAAGCAAAGATTCCCCTTCTCAAGCCTAGGTAGATGTTTCATTCGATGATGATAACAAGGAGTTCTAGATAGCTCCCAATTTATTAAGCATTTGAAATCAGATTCTGAGAAGGAGTATGGCTTCAACTCCATACCCAAAGATTATAACATAACTCAGGTTGAGGAGGAAACCCTCCCCACAAGGCTTCCAAACAAACATAAATCCATGTCCAATCTCCAATCTCCAATCTCCAATCTCCTAGAGTAAGCCTTCTAGTTCCAAAAAACCTAATAAAAACATTAATGATGAATGCCTTAAGCATCATTTCCTATAACTGAAGTGCCTCATAAAGCCTTTAAGAGCTAGAACGATTAAAACATGGCTATATCAAAATCATCCCTCTCCCAATTGTATCTATCTATCGGAGATTAAGACTATAGGTAACACCCTTCAAAAGAACCTTTATAGCTTATCTTAGGTTTATGTGTGGCACTCAATGAGCCCCAAAGACAACCATCAAGGAACTTGAAGTGGTCTACCATACATTCCTTTCAGCTCCAATGGCAAAAAAATTCTCTAAAGTTGCTTTGAGATCTTATACCTTGGCCAAAAAGCAAGGAGATCTAGGCCTATCAGATCTAGAATAGCTCTCAAATAAACTCATTGCCAAGTGGATTGCTAAAAGCACAATACTTTTGTTTGATGATTGGGCAGTTCTCCTACATAGGTATGTAGAACAATTCTCTCTAGGGGAGTGTCCTAGATGGAAACACTTGTATGCCCTAGTTGTCACCTTTGCACATATGGATTTACAAATGGGAAAAACTACTCCCCTGGTCAAAAGGCTTTGGCAAGCACAGCTAAAATACAAGCCCAAAATATTAAATTGACAAACAAACCTAACCTCACTCTACCATGAACTGTAGTTGACTCAATCTAGTTTAGCTTTTAGTGTGGGACCACTCTTGCCCACTAGTTATCCATGGGTCTCAAAATTTACAAAAAAGGAATTGAAGTATAGGAGGACATCTAGGTTATGAAAATAGAATATGGATGGTACTGACAAAAATTAAACACAAGTTTAAGCTAACTACAGATGAGTTATCATTGGTCCTCCAAAGGATTAGTCTCAGTGGAACCTCGATCTAGTCAAATCGATCCAACTTAGAAATAAATTCAATTATAAAGCATTCATCTAAGAAAAGGGCAACCCTCTTTTACCCCTTCCAAACCTAGGCAAGCCTAATGCTAAACTCATAAAAATAAACTTAACAACTACTAACATTTGTCCTAGGATAAATAACAATGGGAGTTACATATGTCACACCTTTGGTCCCTCTTGTGACACACACACACACACACACACACACACACACACACACACACACACACACACACACACACACACACACACACACACACACACACACACACACACACACACACACACACACACACACACACACACACACACACACACACACACACACACACACACACACACACACACACACACACACACACACACACACACACACACACACACACACACACACACACACACACACACACACACACACACACACACACACACACACACACACACACACACACACACACACACACACACACACACACACACACACACACACACACACACACACATTAGGGGGAGAGAGGGAGAGAGATGGTGAGGGAAGGAGATAGAAGAAATACCTTAAAACCCCCATTGGAGCAACCTTGAACCCCCTCTCTAAGATGCTAACTCCCTTTGAACAATTAAGCTAAGCCCATAAAATTAAATGGATGATTAAATTCACACACATAGAGTTATAAGAAAAAGATCCATACCTCTTTCCCTCCACATGCAACTTGGCCCTTTGCAAGGAGAGCTTAAGTGTAAGCTACCATCAGCATTAGTGATGACGATTTTTTGTTGTACATATTTGTTTCTTTGCTCTCAAATAAACTTAGATTAACACTCTAAACAAAGTATATTTGGGTCCAATTCTCCTTATGTCTATCTTAGTTTATTATGTAAAAGTTTAAGTATGTTACTATAAGGTCTTAGCATTTAGACAATGTCTTTTTAGTTATTCTAAGACGAATATGTGCAACACTATAATGGAAAATAGCCTGGAGTTTGTGTGTTCTAAAGTGAGAACAATACTGCTAACTTGCATCTAACGAGCATTGATCATGTACAACTAGGGGAAAATGAGAATTATATCTATAGAGCGCATGTTATTGCCCACTCATGCTACATAAGTGTTTGTAATGCTAATGTTAAACACTGGCCTCGTTGTGCAATGCCTAATTTCTTGAAGAAAACGGGTTGCACAAAAATTGCTAAACAAAATTCACTAATGAAAACTATCAACATGACCTTTTTATCCCCCTTGGTTTAGGCATGCATTATAGGCTAGTTTGAAACAAATTCCAAGATCTTATAAGGCATACATTACAAATTTCCAAGGTTGGTGACATTGCCTAAAGTGGAAGGTGGATTGGGAGTCCCTTGCCTAGCGAACAAGGCCAATGTGTTGATTTTTTAACTTAATTAAGAGGGTTGAAGAAGATCGCACCCCCTGGACCACTCTAATAAGGCATTGGCTCAACAAGTGCAAGATTAGAGGCTTGCCAATTTGGTGACATAGGTTGGATGGATCCCATCCTCTCGGGGCAAGGGATCAAACTGACTCAATTCAAAGTGGCACGGTAGATAGAGTATGGCTAAAAGTGGTGGGAGAGGCAAGTTTGGTCGGTGCCCAAGATAGGAGGGGAGATTCTTCCTTGATGCAGATAATATGGACAAGCTGCTTCGCATATGACCCCTCGTACACCCCTGTGGAAGGCATGCCTAGCCTAACTAAAAGCATGGTAGCTAAAGAAATCCTATAAGTGAGAAGACGTTTGGGACATGAGGAGAATGTACTTCCAAAAAGAGTTGAAACTATTCAAAAGACATTCAACCTAAATGAGGGGGAAGCTCAGTTCACACAAAGAGTTGTGAGCAAAGCTAAGCCTTCATGGCCTAACTTGAAAATCATGCAATGCCAATCTTACTAAGTTCTTGAAAGCATCTAGCAAAAAGGCACTATGAAAATGGAGGAAGCCTAAAGATACTAGACACAGATCTAATGATTAGTTTATGAGAGTAGCCACTTATTGGAGGAGATGGCAACCAAAATAAAAAATCAAAACCTAGGAGAAAAGGGTATGCATATCAACCCACTCCAAGAAGTTAATTTTTTAGCTTTGGAGCCTAGTCATGAACAAGTTCTCCATCAAAGAGAAACTACACAAGGTCTTTGGAACCAGAGTCAATCCGAAACATGTTTCAAGACTGTATTGAAGTGAATAGGTTGTGGAGAAAGCTTAAGGCATGGATCAACAAAACAGGTTTTGGTGATATGCTGGATTGCATGACCGATCTCTTTGGAGATAAGGGAGAGAAGAATGAGGAGTATATGAAGTTATGGAACATGAACAAAATGGCCAAATTAGCTTCCCCTCTAGACAAGTGGTAGGTAGTTAGGAGTGATATTTTGGCTTTCTATAAAGCTTTTGCAATTAAGGTTAAGGCCTTCAAGGTATTTTCTAATGCCTTAAAAAGAACCTGAGGAACCCCACCCTTCCCCTCGCAAATAGCCACTTGTGGTGGCACTTTGTATATGCCCCAATTTTTATCTATTTTCAATATACTTAATATCTTGTTATTTGTTTAAACAAAGTCATTTTAACCTAATCCTCATGCAAATTCAAATGTTAAGCTCTTGCTTACAATTTTTAGCATAAGTTTTCAATTATCAAGTCTTTATAAGCAAATGATGTCCACTACATTGTGTTGTTGACATATTATCCATTTTACCTAGATAAAGGATCACCCAAATGCATTCTTATGTTTGGAAAATCCTAATTGCCATTACCCAAATAAAAAGGGAAAGTTTTGTTGCTGGAACTTGTGCTTATCCAAGTAAAATACTCCCCATGTTCTATATTTTGCCCTTATTCCCATGATTTCACAAATAGGATTTAAGGTTATTTAAGGATGCACTTCCCTTCTCATCACGTTGCATACTTTTTTGTTCAATACTATCCCTAATCCTTTGGGGCAACATGCCAAGTTCTTTGATTGAATGATATTTTAGACAATTTGGACCATTTTGAATTTTTTAAATCATGTCAAATTTAGTTGTATTACTATTGATCCCATACTTTCTTTGAGAGATCTTTATAGCAATCCCTTTAGGGCTTATAGATAGACTCATCTCTTTCAATGTTAATCTGAATTTAGGGCTCCATCTTTTCACTTTGATAGAATTATGGTTGCAACAAGCAAAGTGGCGTACATGGTGCTTGTGTGATTTTTTGTAGCAATTATGTGAAAAGATGTTAGTGTTATGATTGACAATGTTAGCTATGCTAGGTTTTTTTCACAATTTCCATTTTATATCTGCCTGCCTCTTATGCAATACCCTTTTAGGGCTATGATTTCGCAAACTACTATTCCCTCAAGTTTCATTATCTTATGCATTACCTTGACTTCCATCTCTAACCCATAGTTAGGATGAAAGATTACTCAATAGTAGTGAGCTATGGATTTTGGGAGTTTTGTACTTGCTTGAATTAGAGAAGTCTTGTTTATTAGAGGAGTTTCCCAAAATGAGTTTGACAAGGGACATGAAAAGGGCATGAAAGTTTCAAATATAAATCATAAATTTTAGAAGCACCTAGTAGAAAAATAATAGTCATAGTAAGATGACAAGTGCAATAGGTGATATGTTATGGTACCAATGGAGGAGGGTGAAACTATCATGCTTATTGCTTAACTTTTCTATTTGCAAAAGTTTTGTAAAAGGAAACAAATTCTCTATTTTTGTGGGATTCCTTCCCAAACTCATCATGGAAAAGGGACAATTTCCAAACTATCAACATAACCTTTTTATCCCCCTTGGCTTAGGCATGGATTATAAGTAGTTTGAAACAAATTTCAAGAGCTTATAAGTCCTTTTAACCTAATCCTTGTCCAAATCCAAATGTTAACCTCTTTCATTAGAATTTTTAGCATGAGTTTCCAATTATTAAGTCTTTATAATTGCAAATGATGTCCACTTTTAGCTAGATAAAGGATCATCCAAATGTATTATTGTGTTTGGAAAATCCTAATTTCTCTTTCCCAAATTTTTTTGGAAGTTTTGTTGCTAGAACTTGTACTTATCTAAATGTCCTTTAATTTTGCCCTCATTCCCATTTGGGGAAATACACCAAGTTCTTTGATTGAATGAGGTTTTGGACAATTTGGACCATTTGGAAAATTTTTAATCATGTAGACTTTAAATATATTACTATTGATCCCTTACTTTCTTAGAGAGAACTTTGTAGCAATCCCTTTAGGGCTTATTATAGATATACTCATCTCTTTTTCAATGTTTTTGACTTTGCTAATTTGAATGTAGGGCTCCATCTTTGTACATTGATAGAATTATGGTTGCAACAAACAAAGTAGTGTACATGGTGCTTCTCTTATTTTTTGTAGCAATCATATGAAAAGATGTTAGTGTTATCATTGTTGACAAGGTTAGCTATGCCAAGTTTGTTTCATGATTTCCATTTAATGTCTACCTACCACTTATGCAATACCCTTTTTGGTCTATCAAGTTTCATTGACTTGTGCATTACCTTGACTTCCATCTCTAACTCAAAGTTAGGATGAGATTACTTGCTAGTGAGCTATGGATTTTGGGAGATTTGGACTTGCCTAAATTAGAGAATTCTTGTTTGTTAGAGGAGTCTCTTATAATGAGTTTGACGAGGGACATGACAAGTGCATGAAAGTTTCAAATATACATCACAAATTTTAGAAACACCTCCTACAATATTAACGGTCATAGTGAGTGATGTGCAATCATATAGCTAACCTCATAACACCAATGATGTTGCCACATCTTTTGCTAAGTAAGCTTGCAACTCTACCAATCCATAGCTACCAAGGATACCAAGTCATATAGGTAGATGAACAAAAAAAAGAAGACTTACCATCTCTTCCTCTCCTCCAAACACCCTCTAACAAGACATTCATAGTTGTTCACATTACTCCTATTTGAATTGGAGAAAAACCAAATAAAAATTTGGGCAAATTTGGACAAGATCTTTGCATGAGTGAGTCTAAAAAAGGTCTAGGAGCATTGCACTCAGATACTCATTGTTGGCATAATTAGGATTGGGAAAATGTGTGATTAGTGACAAGATGATTAATCAATAATCATATCAAGATTATATAATGCAACCAATCTAATGAAAGTCACGAGCACAATGGACTACATCTTGATAAGTCTTACCCTAGATCAAATATACACAACTTTATTTATAAGAGTGAGGCTTTCTTTACAAGGTCTATGCATGTGTTCCCACCACACATGCCACAAGGACAAAGATCGATGCCAAGTGTCCTAAAAGGCGTCACACTTGAGGGCATCCACTTTTACAATATCCTATAAAGGTTGTTCCCACTTCTATGGGAGATTACATTAGCCATGGTTCACATATGAGACCACTTCATTAATTGCTAGCTAATTAAACCATTTCAAGGACACTCGCATGTATAAAAGATCCCTTTACATTGCTCATCCCATCATTTCAAGTTCACCACCTTGTCCATTATTGAAGCAAGCTATATCCATGGGACCACATCTTACATCTATGTGCTTGACCTTACTAAGTTTACATCACACTTACTTGCCCATATATAATCACCCCCTTCTTTCCATTAATCCAAATGCCAACACTATGGCAATAAAGAAAGTTAAACTAGACAAGTTTTGGGAAAGCTTCCACACTTAGTATGTTTCAAAGTTCACAATAGTAAAACTCTTCTTGTTGAGCTTTACCACATGGCTTAATATGAACTTAAAACTACACAAAGTTCTAAGACATTGACATTGGATTTGCTAATCTTTCCTTGGAAATGTGACTTTAACATTGTACCTCTTTGATACCACGTGTGCACCATAGAGTAAGTGCACCTTTAAATAACTTAAAGCACCATATTGCTTTGTAATGTGGTTTAATAACCAGTACTTACATAACTACACATTGTTTTCCATGTTAACACTCCTTTAGAAATATGCATATGCATGAGGTTGAAATCTTAAATAACTATGTAACTCCCATAATTAGATGTTCTTTTGAATAATGTGGTAGATGCATTGAAGTAAGTAATCATATCATCCTCAAAGGGATAAGATTAGCCTTTTCAATTGCCTTCTTAGATTGAGGCTCTAGTTGAGAGCATAACAAATACTTTCAATGTCCAAACTATCCTTATAACACTTTCAAAACATTACACATATTTTAATTTGGTCATAGAAAGCAAAAGTCCAATGTGTGATGAAATCAATTCAAATGATGAATTAATTTATGGAGATTATTGAAGTCTTAATCACCTTTAGACTCCACAATTCCACTCATTTGACACATTTAAAAGTGCTCATGTCCAATCAATTTGACTTCTACGAAAAGAAGTACATTTCTTGCTTGGAGAGGTGAAGCAATTGCTCGCTCGTTTGCTTGTCGGGTGATCCTATATTATATTTATACCAAAGCCATCGAAGCACATCTCTTGAACATGGTGTCTCAATTCACTCTCTCGCTAGGGGATTTGTTGATCTTTTCATTATAGAAGCAATAAAAGATAAATGAAGCCTCAGAATCATTATAATCATTTAATAGAAAGGGATCGATAGTGTGATATCTAGATTGTCTTGCACAATTGACTCTTTTAGAATGTGTTAGATGGCCTAGTATAGTTGTAACTTGGAAAGCACATTCTCCTAGTCTATACCATGAGATGGTAGTGCTATTGCATCTCAATGTAGATATGATAATTTCATAACTTTTCCTTCTCCCTCTACATTGAGTCATAGAGCCCAATTACAAACGGTTTGTCGTCAAACTACTACCTACGTTAAGGCATCTTTTAAGTTCTTTAGCCCATTTGAAATGATTTGGTGTCAAATTATGCCTTCTCTAATAGATGACTGTTATCAATGACTAAAACCTTGTTATGTAGTAATTGCTCCTTCACAATAGCCATTTCCCTTTGCCACTTCTAATGCAAGCATATAGAGATGTATAGTGTCTATTGAAAACTAGGATAAAAATAATAGGACTTAGGGATGAGAAATTTGATTTACCACTAGGCTATTGATATCTTTGATAGTACCTAAGGCTACATTTCTTTGGTGCTTGGTGTGCACTGGCATTCACTATGATATCCCAAAGGAAGAACTTGCAAAGTAGGCACTATAGCATGATTATGACAATTATGTTAATATTAAGGTTAATATGGTGTAGAGAATGTATCACATTTTCTAAAGATTTAAGATAATCATACTTGTCTAAGGTTGCTCTAATGAATCTTGTCAAACGATTAAAGAACTATGCATTGTGTTAAAAGTAAACCCTATGATAAATCAACTTTCCTTAGATAGTTGGAAACACATGGACCTCATTAAGGAGAGGGCTATGCTTTGGTTGTTGAGCCAAGGTGAACTAGCTTAATTGGATTCTTGCCAAGAAATGACATTGATTAAAGTATATAGACTCATAATATCTCATGTACACTACATGCACACAAAATGTTCGACCGATTAAACCTTGGGGATCCATTCATTGAGGTGATGCAAGCTATCCTAGTCTCTATAATCTTTCTCCATACAAGAACAACAAGAATTCTACCCTCTCCACTTTAAGGTCTTTCAACATGATGCCATGATCACCTTCTTCCTCCTAATTAGTGCTATTTGGTTTTTCAATATCTTTCATGTTCTTCCACATGTGTGCTATCCATATTGGATGATATCATATAAGTAAAACCTTATGATCATGGAAAACAAGTAACTTTTTTATATGCTTAGAATAATAATCAAATGTGCGTATGGAGTATTCATGAATTCTAAGGTAAAAGATGCTAAAGCTTTCTCTTAGTTTAGTCTCTACAATTTATTAGGATGAGACTAGACTTATAATCTTATGTGGGGATACTTTTAGTGGCTAATATCACCAATCCACTATTTAAAAGAAGAAATAAGATCTTCCACATCTTGAAAACATTTTAGAGATAGATAGAAATCACCATAAATCATAATGATACTCCATATTTACATACAAGGGTATGTTCATAAATATGAACATATCATAATAATTGCTTCTAATATGAACATATGATTAAAAGTAACATTTTTGGATCTTAGAGGGTTTTCACACAGAGAGCTTGCAAAGGGTGCTTTTAACAATTCTGTCCTTGACATGAAAAGTTCCATAGTAATTTCCAAGTTTATAGGAGGTTTAATTCCTTACTTTTGCAAAGTTTCCAAAACTTTCAATGTTGTTTGATGTTGTCATTGCCTTTTGGTGGTGGAATTGTTGTATT
Source organism: Lygodium microphyllum (assembly GCF_053477565.2). Classification (NCBI taxonomy): domain Eukaryota; kingdom Viridiplantae; phylum Streptophyta; class Polypodiopsida; order Schizaeales; family Lygodiaceae; genus Lygodium; species Lygodium microphyllum. Next base: position 104,949,268 of record NC_141155.1, read on the forward strand.
TAGCAAGGATGGTGCTTATTAGTGTACACGACTATGAATGCATTATCGAGTTGCCTCAACCAATTCGTGATGTGAAGGGAATGTTGTGGTATCTTTGTTGAAGTTGTGGGTCATAATTCGATGGGATGGAAACGCATACATTGCCCCATAAATCCGCAAACTAACCTTTAAATCGCCATGTGAAGGGTTTTTCAATGAAATGCTCATGTTTTCTTTGTTTGGAAGCACTCCGCGTGAAACCCATCTTAGGTTTGTGACCCGCCACTCATAAAAGAAACGAAAGGAACCAAAAAGATTTCCACACGTGAACGAGCAGCGAGGAGGCAAGGTGACCTCTTTATTAACCCTTTAGGGAAGAACGTGTGAAAGGACTTTTAACGAGCGGGGCAACGGAGGACAGGTGGCAGGGTGTCGGTGGGCGCCCACCATTTTTTAGGGCGGGGAATTTTCCTCGTTTGTTAAATAGTTTTTTTTAATGATGGAAGCCTTCAATGTGGGGACGCACGCCGTGCACAAAGACGGTTTTTCGAAAAGCGCTGGAAAAGGAAAAGGAGAAAAATAAGTTACGGTAATATATGACTGGCCCTAGCAGAGGTGCGGGGGGCACGGCCATTCTCTCTCTCTCTCTCTCTCTCTCTCTCTCTCAGACTCTCTCCGTGTATTTCCCGGCTCTCTGGGAGTCTGCTGGCCTTCCTCTCTCTCTCTCTCTCTCTCTCTCTCTCTCGGGTTATATTGCCCCTCCTCTCTCTGGACACGGCCATCTCTCTCTTCTTTCTTTACTCATACTCATAGGGCATGATGCATCCCTATACCTCCTCTCTCTCTCCTCTTCTCGTGAATCTCTTCTCTTCTCTTCTCTTCTAGGCTATAGTATATACTCATCTGTCATCTCATTATACTGAGATATTCTACATCCTTTCTCTTTCAATACGCCGTATTATCAGTACAATCAGGTAGAGTATCTCATTTTACTGAGATACTGTACCTCCTTTCTAAATTCTCCCTGCCTCTATACTCTCTCTCGTTTTCTATGCTTACCTAGCATCTCAAGTTCTCAATTCACATCCTCTCCCTCCCTCTCTACACACTGTGACACACACACACACTCTCTCTCTATCCTCGTAGCATCTCTCCTCTCATGTATTCTCTCTCTCCCCTCTTTCTAGTCACAGCCTGACCTCTCGTCTCATGCTGATGCTCTCTCTCATCTACGCACATGCGCGCGTTCCCGCGATAATGCCAGCTTCTCTTTCCTGCCTGGTCTTTTTGCCACCTTCTCGTTCGTGTCTCCCATCGCACAACAGTCAACGCCCCCTCTCTCTCTCTCTCGTCTCATCATCATTCATCACCATCAATCGACCCAGTTAATTCCCTCCCATTCGCAGGGACCCTCTCTCTCTCTCTCTCTCTCTCTCTCTGTCTCATGCAGCAGTCCCTGTAGCTCCATCCATGATCCATACATCAGACCCAAAGACGCCGTTCCTTTGCAATGTACTCTCTCTCTCTCTCACTCTCGCTCTCTCTCTCTCTAGTCTTTTCCTCCCTCATAATCCTGCCGCAGCTGAAAGGCCTTCTTATACTTGAACTTTAAGGCCTCACCGATCCATCGGCGTCTCAACAAAGACAAATAGAACTCTCTTTCTGCTGAGCGCACTGCAGCTATCAGATTCAAAGGGTATTATACCTTTTTACAAGCCACTGCATCGCCTGTGACCATCGACCAACTGTGGTAACTCTGAATCCTCTCTCTACCCAATATCCAAGCTGACGATTGTATGTGTCTAGACCCCTTTTGAACGTTCATTTGCATGTAGCTCGAATTAGTTCATGCCCTAGCAATGTAGGCTCTTTAATCTTGTATTCGGTGGGTTTCAACAAGCAATGTAGTTTCAGGGCTTAAGATCGTGGTGCTTTTTACATCTTGCAGTTAGTCCCTTGATTTCTTTTGCAACACATCTCAGATCGATTTCCTCGATTGGCAGCCAAAATACAGCACTTCATACTTGTGCCTTTGCATACATACAACTCAGGGAAAAAGTCGTCAAGTCATTCAACAAGTTCTCCAAATCCTTCCAAGCGAAGACTTTGAGCATGCTAATTTCAAGCTCTCAAGCACTGAGGCACAGTGCAGTAGAAGCATAAGTGGCAGGCGCTGACGACACACAGGCAAGCCTTCCGGCAGCTACTGGCATCTGTGGCCAAGGACAATGGACGATTTTCTGGAGCAGATGCTCTCAACATCTGCCTGGGGAGATGGGATTGGCATGAACAACAGAGGGCCCTGGGAGATAGCAGGAGGAAGTGCAGCAACCAGCATGGCAATTGACTCAATTACAGGGATATCAGGTCTCCCAAAGCTGTCTACAATGCCACTGATGCCACCTAGCCGCATGATGGGCACTTTAGAGAACGACCAGGGGCTGAACAGGGCCCTGCAAGAAGGAAATGGGCACATATTTGAGCCAAGCCAAGGAGAGGCCCAGGATGCTTCTCACATCCCAGCTCCCAGACTAGCTAAAGGAGGAGCTCCTGTGGGTGGTCTGCAGCTCAATAACAACAATGCCTCATCTCTTGTAGGGGGGTCATCAAGAGGGCCACAAGCAATACCAAACAACACGTATGAAGGTCCTGGGTTTCAGCAACCATCACACAACCTTCAGCCTTCATCCATGATGGCACCAACATGGCGACCACCGGCTCCTTACATGAGTGGCGCACCATCAATGCCTGCAGCATCGGGGCAAGGAAAGTCTGAGACATTCACACTGCGAGGAGGAGGAGTTCTCAGTGATGTTCATTTGGGGAAAAGACCACATGAGGAAGACGATGTGTTGAGAGAAAGCCATCCAGGGAATATGGTAAGAGAACTATGTATACAAAATGCTTAATATCACAAGAAGCTTTAGACAAGCTCCCAGTATAATTCCCACATTGTGAATTAAGACGACATCATGAGCTTCTCTGAGGGAGGGATTGTATACCTAGCTCAGTGCAGTTGGGGGACAGGGGCTGCTGGCCCGGGGTGGGGGACCAGCAGCTCCCTGCTGCTGCCAATGACACCTAGCTAGATATATGATGCCTTCCGAGCAGAAGCTGACAATGTTGAACACTATAGGGAAAAGCAAGCGAAAGTAGCCCCTTTCCCTCATGGAAAAATGCCTAAAACTTATTGTATATGTGCTTCGGATCCCAAAGATATGATGCTGCTTGCATTTCTGAGCTGATGATATTTCCATCTCTTCAACTGCTACCCATGATTTACTTGACTATGGTCTCAGGTTCATGTTGCACAACCACAAGGCATACAATCAGGGCAAGGTTTTGGAGATCAGCCGGCTCTCGGCCAAGATCCTAATGCAGTTGCTACAAATGGAGCTGTTAGGCCTCGTGTCAGAGCTCGTCGTGGTCAAGCCACAGATCCACACAGTATTGCCGAGCGGGTACAGACACAAATAGTTCTTCACATGTTTGTTTACACTTCCATTGGCACACCTCGACTTTACAGAGTTGTCCTGTTGTGTGACAGAACCGTAGGGAAAGGATAGCAGAAAGAATGAAAGCCCTTCAAGAGCTTGTTCCAGATTCAAATAAGGTGTGCCTCCTCTCTTATTGTCAATCGGCTGTATTGTCAGTGTTTTATGCACATCTGTGATGTTGCATGACACCATTTCTCGAGTTATTTCAGCATGAGACTATCCTATGTTGAAACAAGGTCCTTGAACATTTTGCAGACTGACAAGGCCTCAATGCTGGATGAGATTATCGGTTATGTCAAGTTTTTACAAATGCAAGTCAAGGTAATTTTTCACAGACGTTCATCCTTGATGAAGCCAACTACTGCAGAGCTAATCTATGTTGATCAACAGATCCAAAAGTCTTGCTGATGTTATTTGTTTGGTTTTCCGTCATCTTCAGTGCTTGAGCATGTGTAGGCTTGGTGGAGCTGGTGCAGCAGCCCCACTCTTAGCTGATCTGCCTGGAGAGGTAAATATTTAACGTTTTCTTCATGGCTATGTGGAATCACTTGTTGTTACTTTGTCAATCTTCACAGCCAGAAGTTTCACATACCCGGGTTCTAAGCTCGCCATACTTTGGATTTCAGGGAGCTGGTAACTTTTTGGCAGCAAACCTGGCACAAGCAAATGGGATAGCAGGCCCCTCTCAAGATGGCATGGCATTTGCAGAGCGCCAAGTAGCACGACTTATGGACGAGGACATGAGTGCAGCCATGCAGTACTTGCAAAGTAAAGGGCTTTGTCTGATGCCCATATCTTTAGCAACAGCAATCTCAAGCACTGGTGCCCGGCAGCCGATGCAATCGAAGGGGGAGGGTGGTGGGAACATGAAGCAAGCCATGGAGCTGCAGGTTGCAGCTGCAAGTGGGAGTACTAATCCTGTAGTGATGGCTGCACTTGCACAGAGTGCAATGGGAAGAGATGGTATTGGCAAGTCAGGGACAGGGACTGATACACCCAAACCAAAGGAAGATACCGCAAATGATAAAGCTTCCAGTTTGCCCCCCTTGATGAAGGGTGGTTTGAAAAGCAGGGATGATCCTAGAGGCTAACCTCTTCCTCGCACAAAACGCAACCTGCACTCTGTCAATTAGTTGTTGGTAAAGTAACTGTACACAAAACATGAGAATCACAATCCAATTCAAGACTGACGTCAGTACAATGTCATGGCAATCAAGAGGGCCCTCTGAAAATCACAGGAAAAGGTCTCTTCCATCCTTTTGCTGTGCACATGATACTTACAAGTCAAAATTGTGTTGGCTTCACTGTTTCTAGGACCACAGAAAGGCATGCTCACGTAAGTGAGCATGAGCATCTCTGGCCCATTAAGTGCTGACTTGGTGTGTGAGAATTTTCTACTCATGCCATTATCACTGGAAATACAGATCATTTTTTCAATCCCAACAAGTGGCTGTTCTTCAAGCGAGGCTAATATTGAATGCCAAAGCCATTTATCCGAGCTTCTCTTGCTGCACGTCATTGCTTCCTTCAGCTTAATTTCTGTGCAGATTCATGCAGAGAACCTGGGATTTATTTACATAGACATTGTGAGGATGTCACAGATCATTTTTTCAATCCCAACAAGTGGCTGTTCTTCAAGCGAGGCTAATATTGAATGCCAAAGCCATTTATCCGAGCTTCTCTTGCTGCACGTCATTGCTTCCTTCAGCTTAATTTCTGTGCAGATTCATGCAGAGAACCTGGGATTTATTTACATAGACATTGTGAGGATGTCAAGGGCAACCCCTAAGCTGCGAGTTCACAAAGCCAACAGGCGTATCATGAATAGACTCATAGTGAAGCATCCCTCCCCTTGCACAGCACGGTCCTCGTTCGTCAGCAGGCTCCTAGAATACCACCAAAATGAAACGCGCCCGCTCACATTGTAAGGGCCACGCCTAACTCTTAGACACGCCTAGGCAGATACCACATCCACAAGTCCTTGTGGACAAGTATAATAATGCATGGATCGTTTACTTTAGTCACACAACTCTTGTATCTGAACTTTTAGAGTTGGAGTACCTACTCGAACTAGCCGAGTTTAAACGACATGATAGTAATTCGTTACGAGGTCTTGCATTCTCTTTCCTCAGGTCGTCTTTCTCCCACCTCTCTCCTCTCTCTGAGTGGTTGCACATAGAGCCTCTCCTAGTTGACAATGGTCGCGGATCCAAGTTAAGTTTAGAAGGGTGCAGTTGTCCTACCTTTACTTTAGTTATTACATGCCTAAGTCAATGGATTTGGTCGTGGTGCAGCTTTTACTAGACTTTGTGAGAGGCTTAGAGCCATGGTATGTGCAAGTAAATGTGTTGCAAACACACACACTTCATTGCTTTGGGTCAATGAGGCAATAAATGCTACAATACACCAAAAATGAAGGGAGAATCCCTAATTGTGTTGGTAACCAATTGAAAAAAGCCATGTTTCATTGGACTAGTCCATGAAGTACGTACATTTTTGGAGGTATCTAATGAATTGGACATAGTACCATAAAATGCATCAAGACATGGGTGTGACATTCCCCTAGGATCGCCTCCTAGCTTGGGAGCTAGCAACACTTTGGATTCATGACTGCATCCTAAGGGTTGGTGTCTCATACCAGGGACTCACACCATCTTGATCTATGGATGTGTTGGCCAACGTGCTAAGAGTCCAAGAGTGGTGATCACATAATGAATGTGCACAATAGGGCATCAAGTCCTATTTATAGAACTCCAATGCCTTAAGTTTGATGTATCCTTATTGCATTCACACTAAGTCACTTCATAACCATTGTGACCAATGTTATTAGCACTTATTTGGATGTCCAAGGACATAACACTTCCGCTCTTATTATGAATGATTGATGTCCTCATCAGTAATATCCTTAGGAACTAAGTGAGGAAAATGACTTTCAAGTAGCCTTTGTCTTTTGAGTGGTTTTTTCACTTGACCAAAATACTTTGGATCGAAGGTCCGATGAGATCATTCAGTCTTGAGATCAAGAACCAATACGGATTCGAGTGGACCATAACGAGTAGTATCCTAAAGCTATGAGACTTTCTTAATCGAGACAATTTGGTTACCTTATCCCAGTCAATCTTTCAAACAACTCATGTGGAATATAGGGTAAACTCGTATTTTCAAAGGTAAGTTCAACTAATAGGATGTACTACTTATCTTCTTGGTAATTTATAGCATCTGTAGGAAGTCATTGAATTGGAGTCCTTTGCGACTTCAAGATAAATCCACATGCATTTTTGAAGCTCTTTAAGAGTACAATGTTGGTTAGCATAAAATGCGGCATGATCCAAAGCCATTTTAATGCTTTTCTTAGAAAATCATCAACATCCTCTACATATCGTATAAAAACTCAATTATGGATTGTATTTTCATCCCCTTGAGCTCTGTGGCAATTGGTGATTTCAGCTCATAACAGTATGTAAGCAAAAATGGGCTATATATAACCAATATTTGAATGCTTAAAACCATTATAAGCAAACTCAATTTGATAAAGATAATGCTCCCAGTCAGATTATTTATGGAAGATATGCACGAAATGTATCCTCCATAGTTTGATTTGTCTGTTTGATCTATCCATCGGTTTCAAGATGTTCTTAGGATAGCATGGACAATCGAGTTTCTAGTTTCTGAAAGACCATTTGTAAAAAATGGCCATTGAATTTAGGATCTAGATCATTGACTATTTCATTGGGCAAAACATAAAGACTATAAAGGTATTCAAGAAAGAGACCAATGAACTCATGGCTTTTCATGGTTATCTTTGTACGGATGAATGGATCCATTTTCGTCAATTGATTGACCACAGTCTAGATTGCATCATGATCTCGATTCGTATGGCTCAGTTTTACTACAAAATCCATAAAAATGCTATTGCATTTTCTATTAGGGATTTGTAAATACTATTGCATTTTCTATTAGGGATTTGTAAAGGATGCAACATCTCGCTTGTTTGTGCCACATTCAACTTTGTTAAGTTGACACTGGAGACACACACATATAATACTTAATCGTAGTCTTAATATACAACCAATAAAAATAACGAGTGACAAAGGCCAAAGTTGGATTTATGCCAGGGCATTTGTGCTCTGCACATCGTGACACTCAAATATTTTTTTTTTTTGCAAATATCATGATCATCAAGCACATGCTTTGCCTTATTTAAAAAGTAAATCATTACAAATGGAATACTATTCTGCCATCTTTCTCGCAGTAACTATCCTTTGGGTGTTTGGATTGCCTAAGCTTCTCGGGCTATTGGATTCCTCTTGAACCAATTGCTAGATCTTACCAAAGTGAAGATCGTTTTGGCAATGCCCTTTGTGAGAATGATAGAAATTAGTCGAAATTTCAAAAAAGGACAAGGCATTGACTTCAGGAATTTGACTAAGAGTATTGACAAGCAACTTAGTTGCATCTTTTCTATAGTGAATTTCAAAGTTAAAATCTTGCATAAGCTCTGTCAATCTTACCTTGCAGCCATGGAGGTTGGGTTGATCACATAAGTATTTCAATGAGTGGTGGTTCATCCAAATAAGAAAGTGGGCACTGTAAAATAATGATGCCATACTTTAAGTGCGTGGATGACCACTAATAATTCGTTCTCTTGAGTAGTATACCATGTTTGGGTATCCGTGAGCTTACAACTCTCGAATGTGATAGGTTGGCAATCCTGATAAAGGACAGTACCTAAAACATTCACTTGCATTTGAATAAAATTCAAAAAGTTTATTCGGATCTATAATCTGTAATATTGGTAAAATGGTAACAAGTCATTTTAATGTTTAAAAACATCGATTGAGCTCACTAGTTCAAACAATCGAGGGACTAATGTGCTTCTTCTTGCTTCAGATATCCTTAAGCAAATATGTCAAGGATTCAACAAAATGATTATAATTCTTAGTGAATTTTCAAAAAAATCCAATTAAACCTAAAAATATTTACTTACCTCATGGTCCTTGGAATAGGCCAATCAAGCATTGCTCATAACTTTTCACGATTGATGCAAATGCCATCAATTGAGATGACATAACCAAGGTATAGCAACTCCATGCGAAAAAGTTAATATTTCAATAATTTGGTAAAAATTTGCACTTGCCTTAAAACGTGTCAAACGATATGTAAGTGTCTAGCATATTTCTCCAATGAATTACTATAAATAAGGATATCATCTAGAAAAAATGACTATTTACTTTCCAAGATACAGACGAAATAAATCATTCATTATATGTTGGAAAGTTATGGGAATATTGGTCAATCCAAAAGGTAGGACAAAAAATTACTAATGTTCATACCATGTTTGAAATTAAGTTTTTGGAATATCCTCAAGAGCTAACTATATTTGATGGTATCCAAACCTTGGATTGATTTTGGTGAAATACCACACACCACAAAGCTGATCTATAAGATAATCTATCCTAGGTAATAGATATTTATTATTGATGGTCACCTTATTGAGACCTTTATAATCAACACAGAAGCACATCATGCCATTTTTAAAAGAGAAATACATGCTCGTCCCATGGGGATTTACTTGGCTCAATAAAACCCTTAGCTAGATAGTCTCGAGGTATTTCAACTATCTTATCCTTCTCTTTTGGGCTAGACCTATAAGGTTACTTAGAGATAGGATGCCTATCATATAATATTTCAATCCTATGGTCAAAGGTTTGGCGAGATGGTGAAAGTCTGTGAAGTAACTCATATGAAAAACATCAGCATACTCATCTAATATCAAATCCAAATACTTACTTATATTTGAATTTATATTAAGATTATTATTAAAAGAAATTAGATTACATTGAGAATCAAATGATTGAACATTTTCAACAAAATTAATATAATTTATAATACTTGGATCATAAAAATATTGAGTAAACTCCATTGCTAAAATCATATGTACATTATTTTTTATGATCATAGAGGATAAACAACCCCTCGATTACATAAAAATGATCATCAAGCTCAAAAGAAAATACATGATTTTTATAATCAGTATACAAGGATGAATATTTTTCAAAGAACCTTGGCATGCCAAGAATGGCATCGACATGGTCAATGGCTACCCTAACCTCGAAATGTCCTTAGTGCGTTTGCATTAAGTCACTTCCTAACCATCGTGACTGATGCTACTAGCACCCATTTGGATGTCTAGGGACATAACAATGGGCCTTTGAGAAGTCCATGGCATTGCTAACATGGCTATTGAGTGGACTTGCCTAGATCAAGAAATCTAGGTTTGTCTCGGCTCTTATAGATAAAGTGAACATGGTAGAGCATGCTCATTTGCCTTTACTAAATATATAAGTACCTTTATATTGAAAGTTTGGTCAAACCTCTAGGGACCTAAATATGGAAACATAGGATTAAAAAAATAATTGCACATGCGAAGCATTGTCTTTGAGAGAGAGAGAGAGAGAGAGAGAGAGAGAGAGAGAGAGAGTATGGTATTCAACATGCTTCCTCTTTACGCGCTGAATTGCAGTGTGTGCAAGCATTGTTGACCCACTCATTGTCTTTGTGTTAATTGGGGAACTCCAATGATGACTTGCTTACATGCATTGAATGGTTGAAAGACAGAGTTTAATCTTTACAGGAAGTGGAATATGCTAAAGACAAATTGCTGGTTAGAGCAGAAGCTTTACATGACAATAACTGTCAATCCCATAAATTTTTTGCTTGATTGCATTAGAAATATGCTCGTGAAAATATTGTGCACTTGCTGGATGAGCAAGGTGTTATGGTGACTGAACCTGCTTCCATCATTTAGATGTGTATTGACTTTTATAAATTGCTATTGGGCCCACATGAGACTCTTTCAGATGCGGTTTTTCTTTTTGCTCGCAGATATATTTGCAATTTGGTTGTTAATTAGGTTAAGCTAGAATGGGTTGATTTGATGGAGGCCGATATTTCAGAGGAGAAAGTGGAAGAGGTGATGTCTCATTTGCCTCAAAGGAAAAGCCCTGGTTGGGATGGGCTTCCTAAATAACTGTTTTGGGCCCATGTGGAGCAACTTAAGGACCCATTATCATGTTTGTGTCAGCAAGTGTGGAATTCTAGTGAGATGCCTTGAGACTGAAAGATTGCTGTCATTTAGCTATTGCCTAAGGTTCCCTCTCCATCCTCCTTGAAACAATGGAGACCCATATCTGTTATGGGTTCTTTATATAGAATCTTTTCTAAAATCATTGCCAACAGGTTGCAGAAAGTATTTCCATAGTTGATTAATCCACACCAATACAATTTCATTAAGGGTTGACATATAATGCACAATATTTTGAATGTTCAGCTAGGAATCGACTATGCTAAAGCTTCAGCCTAGTAGGTGGTTATGCCTCAACTTGATATTGAAAAGGCATTTGATCATGCTAGCTAGTCTTTTTTGCGGCAACTAATGACCACCATGGGATTTGGGCCTCGTATGATCTCTCTTGTGGATACTATTAGTCAGGGTGCTGTTGCCTGCAACATTGCACTTAATGGAGGGATCACAGATGAAATTGCATTGTCACGGTCTCTTCGACAAGGTTGCCCTCTCAGCCCTTTGCTGTTCGCTTTGGTCTCTCACCCCCGATGCTTTCATTGTTGGACAACTTGGTTGATGAAGGGGAGATAGTTGGTTTGACTCTTCCTAGTGGGGCCTAACTTTTGGGGCAATTTTGGAGATGATTCCTTCATGTTTCTTAAGGCTGATCCCTAAAATGTCAATCGAGAAATTGCATGGAATATTTTTGCTATCACATCACAAATTCATATTAACACTCAAAAATCTACACTGCTTTCTTGCATGGAGAATGATTTGCAGGCCTTGGGCTGGTGTGGTATTGTGATTTCTAGGGGAAACATAACAAGACACTTGGGCTATCCTATTGGTGTGGATGTAGCTCGTCGTACATTGCTAGATCGGATGTCATCCCGTATTCATGATTGGTTCATATATTGGAAGTCTCAAGGTTGGCCTCTTCATGTGCGACTTAACGTTGCTCAATGCATCATGATTAGCATGATTTTGTATTTCCTGCCTCTACTTCCTTGGACCAAGAAGTCTCTTGTGGAATTGGGTCAACCTATCCGATTCATGTTGTGGAAAAAGAAAGGGAATCACTTGGGTCAGGTATGGATTTCATGGCAGCATATTATTACTACTAAAAGGATGGGGGGAGCAGCTTTGTTGGATGCTAACTTGCATATGCTAGCCTTGAGGCTAGCACTTTTGTAGGCATTATGTACAGAGAGTCATCCCTGGTCAGATATCACAAAATTTTTCATAGAAAAGACTGAAATCTCTCATGGTAGCACGGTTATTCATGCTTCTTGGTGGCATGTGCTTAATTCCACATGACTTGTAAATGTCTCACAATCTTTTCTCCTTTTCCATTTGATTGCCTCTTGGCAAGCGATGTTATGCTTTACAGTTTGGCGCCCTCCTGATTCTTGTAAGGAGGAGAATTTGTTGCAAAGAGAAGTGCTGGATTAGTTCCAGGTTGTTGGATTGGCCTCATAAAGATTTGCATAGATATAAGTTTAATAGGATGGCTCGTTTGGGATTGCAGACAGTCCTTGATGGTGTCATTCCTGGACAGGCTCATCTTTATTCTTTTCAGTGTATCCATAGCACTTTCGGGACCTCGCGTTTATCATGACATTTGGTCATCTATACATGTTAGGCTTTTGAGGTTCTTCCCTTTGCTAGTATTACAACAGTCCTCTCCATGGCATGATTGGAAGTTTGTGATTCCTGATGATTTTGAGAAAATGTCAACTAAGTAGATTTATCATCAAATGGTGGAGGCCAAGAGATGGGTCATGGAAAAGACTAATAAAGTATGGCATACTCGGGATAGCAAAAAGAAGTGGTAAGAAAGATTCATCCAGCTTTGGAAGTCTAAGCTTCTGTATCAGGGTAAAGTGTTGTGTGGAGGCTACTAATTGGGGGTCTTCCAATTGGTGATGCGCTATGAGCCCGCAATATCTCTACTGGTCATTGTGTGTTTTGTTCTACATGCGATGAAACAGTGCTTCATCTTTTTGTCTCTTGCCCTGTTGTGCTAGACAAATTTGGAGTTTTGTTTCCCGTGTTGTGGGTCTGTGGCAACTCAGCACCGGATATCAGTTTGTTTGTGGATTATGGGAAAGATGATTTCCTCGTCTTCTTTGCATTCAGATTATTCCTGCCTAATCCATTTCCTTAGATGGACAACCCTATGGCATATTTGGTATACTCGGAATGCCTTCATTTTTGATTCAGTATTAGGTATCCATGGTCATGTGGCCCTTGTTCGTGGTTTGGCATTATGGAAGATCTCCTCTATGGTCTCAGTTGATCTAGTTCTTCTTGACATTGTTGCTCCCTGGTTGGATATTGTTCACTCCACTCCAATTGTCCTTTCTGAGTGATATTTTTGAGTTATAGTTGTGGTAGAGTTTTAGTTGTATCTATGTTTTTTTCTTTGTTGACTTGATGGTCTAATGTAAAAAAGTGAGACTTGTATCCTTTCTATTTGGTTGGCCTGAAGGCCAGATGTAAATATTCCAATATTAATATACACTCATTCACGGAGAGAGAGAGAGAGAGAGAGAGAGAGAGAGAGAGAGAGAGAGAGAGAGAGAGAGAGAGAGAGAGAGAGAGAGAGAGAGAGAGAGAGAGAGAGAGAGAGAGAGAGAGAGAGAGAGAGAGAGAGAGAGAGAGAGAGAGAGAGAGAGAGAGAGAGAGAGAGAGAGGAACTAACATGTTGTAGCATACTTTCTTTAGTTGAAGCAAGAGCACAAAGATACACAAGTAAGTTTGATCTGTACAAGTCCACATAGTTGAATTAAAGGCCACATGACCAATTCAATATTTATTGCACTCTACCTTTGGGAAGATTGAATTGAGTTAGTTGAGTTAGACTCTAATTTAATTACTTTGATCAACACAGGTGACTGACTTGCAAGGGCTAGGTTTTCTAATTTAATTACTTTGATTGACATGCACAACAACCATTACAATAACATTGTCTTTATTGACAACACTAAAAAGTATATAAGAAAGGTACATCTTTTATAAGGAGGCTAGAATTGAGATATAATCTACATGGAATGTTGAGGTGCTAAAAGATATAGGAGATTCTAAAATTTGAAGACGTCTATTCGGAATAAGAGAGGAAAAAATTTAGTTTGTTTAATTTCACTTCAAACTTGATTGCATTTGTCTTATTATTCCAACTCTCTATCTTGAATGGATTTTTCAATGTTGATAGCCTCTATGTTCTCTGATGGTTTACAATGTTGATAGCCTCTATATGCTCTTGGCTAGTTTAATAACCACCATGTTATTCTCACATGCTTTGGGTGCACATTTTGCATCCAATGATAAATGCAATACCCTTAATCGTTAGTAGGAATCAAAACTTGAACACATTAATCATCTAGGAAACTAAATGATTCTTTTTCTCTTACTTCATTATTATAGTACATGTTTTGTGTATGGTGAGGGATCATGTTCCCTTTTGTTGATATTATTCAATATGTTACATCCATATACACCCTAATTTTATGAGTGGTCTCAATGATAATGATATGTGAGTGAATTTGCATGCTTAATCTCATACATGAATCTCCATGATTTATTTTGTAGAATGCATTCTACTGCAATTAGATTTTGCTATACCAATGCCTTTCACATATTATGGGGATGGATGTCTAAGATTGGAAAATGTGAAGTGCTCAAAGATGTCATCACTTTAGACCTTAGTAAGGTAGCCCTTAATATTCAACAAACATGCAATTAAGAGTTTAGCTGAAAGGGTAATGTGGTGTATTTGAAGTACGCTAATGATATGATTCAAGGTGGCATTGATTATATTTGTATTGCACCTCTAATTTTGTATTAAAGATACCATGCTTTAGTGTGAATGATGAAGCTTTGTAATTGCATAAGACTGCAACTTGCAATTTTAGCAATGATTTGAGATTAGTCTTTTTTTTTTTTGGTAGCATCTTGCTTGATGATTATTTAGGTCATTGTACGGGTGATCTTGTAGGTCTCAATGTAAACTTTCTATACAACTAAGATTTCCTTTCTAAATACTATGGGTTCAACTTATTATCCTTATTCTACACCTATGTGGTAGCTATGCCTGCATGATAGCTTTGAAACCACAGGTCTTATCCTTTACTTGTGTGCATGTGAATGTACGACATTCACTTTTTAGAATTCATCCTCACACAGACAAGGGCATGTAGTTTGAAGGACTAGAGGGAAAATTATGACATATAAGAAAATGTCTAAACTAGAACCAACAAGCTAGAAATGGAACAACAATTCAATAGGTATAAACCGGATTGTGCACCCTACTTTTTTCATGTGAAACCCTATGGATGAGCTAGGTTGTTGCATTAATACAAATTCGGGATTCATATAATATGAAAAGTATGGGGCTATTATACAAAGGCCCTAAAAAATATGGGGTATAATACAAGGATATGTCAACAAATACAATGATTATTGTATTGAATTAGGTAATTGATTACTGGAAGAATTCTTTCATATGAAAGATTGATTTTTTAGTAGTACAAAATAAATTTCCCATATAAATTATGTGCATGCATCAAGGGGTGCATACTTGACCAGTCTCCGATCTCACGGATTGCAAATGCATTAGTTTAAGGTATAAAATTTGGTTAAATTAATTGGTTACATCGTATATTTAAAAAAGGAAAGTAGAAATCACAAAATCTAATGAAAACAATTAAAATGGATTAAATAAAGTTAATAAAATGTAATTATATTTAAGTTATTAAAAAGTTAAAACTTTATTTTTAATTATTTTCAAAGTTAAGTTCTTAAGTGTTGGTTTTTTGAATTAAAAATTGAGTTTAAGTGTTGATTATTAGAGGAAATGCTTATGTTAAATTTTTTATTAAATCATTTTAATGGTTAATAGTTTCTAATGTACCCAAATTTCATGTAATAGATACCTTTTTTGTAACTAGCTCCAACAATGTCTTAATGGTGTGGATAATAGTTCAAAAACTTACCTCATGCCAAAATCCTCTACTTCTTGCTACCCTTGTCCAAACTCCTCTTTCCTATCTCCTCAACCCCCTCTATTTGAGGATTTCTAGTGCTTGTGTACTTGGGAATGATGGCCCTGAAGGCACATGCTCCAGGTGTAGAGCATACCATAGCAAGATGAGTGTAGCACCTCCTATTCCAACCCAACCTATTGTGGATAATGCGACTCCCACACCACCCCAACCCCTTGCGTGGAGAGTGCAACTCCTTCACCCCCCTTATACTTTCCATTGCCTCGCTGATATACTAGATGGTACGAGATTTTGCAAGGATGGTTTCCCTAAGCATCCCTCAGGGTTTCCTCACCAACAATCGTGCTTTTTGACATGGGTGCTAGGATTGGGCCCTTTGCCAAAAGATCTCTTTGCAAGAGTGTCCACTTCACTTGAGAGTTGCCATGAACAATGCGACTCTAATCAATAACTACCATAATGTTGACAAATGAGGTTACGTTCTATACGCTTAGTGGACTCCAAAAGACCCCCAATACTAGTTTTGGTGGGTGCCGCATATAGGACCACAAGGCTGTATTGCCCCATCTAGAATGGGCAAAGCTTTGCGGTCATGGATCAAATGTTTTGTATCTCTTAGATTAGGATAAATATTACTTGTTTGGAAAATATTATTCTATAATGTTTTCATGTTAATGCTTAAGTTACATGAAGAAGCTAGCACTAACAAAGATAATTAAGGAAGATAATTATATACATCTCACTTAAGTGTGTTGAGGTAATTAGAAAACTAAAGAATATCTCCTATAGAGAGAAGGGAGAGGGCATTATCCTGTTGAGAACATCCTATGGTAGGGGTGGACTCAATAAATTAGGTGGTTTCTCATAACTAAAATAAGATAGAGCCGAATATGATGACTTCCTAAGTTTCGACCATTTGGTATAACATACTTTTAGGGAACTAAAGCTGAGATTTTACCTTACGGATAGAGGGATTGAGTCACACTCCCCCTTTTCTCTCAGTCTCTTTAAACTGAGTGCGGTGCTTGTCACACTTCAAAACGTGGTTTTATGTACAAGCTAGAATGGTGTTAAGAGACCTAGAGTGTCCTTTGGTGCCATAGTTATTCCTCTATTGGACTGGGCCAAGACCTAAGAGTTCTCAGCCACCTAATCTTTAGAATTCCATGAATTTTGGGAGATCGCATGTGAGAAGTGCCCTATAGGATGGCTACTTGAGATGTTGCTTGCTTCGGGTGGGAATATCGAGGTAAGTATGCTTCATTGTTAACTAAGTAAATTTAATTAAAGTTTTATTTAATTACAAAGTATAATTTTTTATTTTATTTAAGTTTTTAGAAATTAACACTATGTTTTTAAATGCTAAAAAGATAGTGTAGAAAAAGGTGATAGTAAGAGTACTATTTTGATGAATTTATTCTTTAAATAGACATGTTCTGGATGGGTAAAGACTTGGGAAAAATATATGAATACTTAATTAACTTGTACATGTGTAAGGCTAAAAGTACATGAGTACATAGCAAATTTATACAAGATTACCTCATACATGATTGGAATGCAAAGTCCACGATGGAAACACAGTAAGCTTATATACAATTTGAATGCAAAGTACATGATTAACTCATACATAATTAAATGGAAAGTACATGACTAGAACAAAATTAACTTGTAGATGATTTGAGCACAAGGTATATGATTAACTTGTACATGTTTGAAATGTATAATACATAAAAACTCATATATGATTGAAATGTATAATATACAATTAACTCATACACAATTTGAACACAGTTAACTTGTATATGATCAGATGCAGAGTACATGCTTGAAACCATACAATGCATTCAAGCTAATGCTTTCAAATCTATAAATACAAAACCATTGAGGCAACTTTAAATCAAATAAATTATATAAATTTTTTACAATGCAATTGGTTGAGAGATTAGAAAACATTCTATACAAAAAGTGTCCACCAATGAGACTTTACTCATTGGTATTTGATGGTCAAGCCTCATTGGTTCTTTAAAAGGCCCATATCATTTTTTATGTTCTCTTGAGGCAAGTCTTGGGGAAGCTCACCAAGGAATTGCTCAAGATCCCACTAATCATTCTGTTGCTTTTTAATTAGTTCACCTCAAGTAGCCTTGATCTCTTCTTGCAAATCAACAACATTCTATCATGCCTTGTCCCCTTCAGTACGAAGCACAACAACTTGTTTTGTGAGGTCTTTCACAAGTTCTTTCAAGGAGTCCAATTTAAAAGTCCTCATGTTGCCCTTAATGGACATCACATGCACTATAGTACTTGATTTTCTCTTCATGCAATATCCATTGCACTAGCTCTTCCTAACCCAATGCTTGGGTTGATGAGCTTCTTTGGTCAATTCACTTTTCTCTTTAGTATATTATGTCATAGATTTGTTATGCTAGATGTAAAGGCAATTTCTTATTATGTGGCATTGTCTTGTCAACTTTGACAAAATGTTTGAGAAGAACTTTTGCCAAAACCAAGATGATGCCAATCCAAAAAGTTCAAACTTTAGTGGTATCATATCTTAACAAATTCTTAATTTGTGGAATAGTTCTTCTCTTAAGAATCACTTGGGGCACAACTATCCTTAAGAGTGTAATGGAGATAGACCGTTCCATGCACTATTATTAGGGGCTTCTAAAAGATGGAATGGACTAGCGTGTCCCATTATTCTAAAAATATTGCCTAGTATTTCTTACGGTTGATGTGGTTGTCCAAGTCAGACAACTATGAGTCTCTTAATGCATAATAACTAATCTTTGAAAAGCTACTATATTAACGTTAATTATTCAAGATCATAATTTGATTGAATCAAAAGTAAAATAACCCACCCATAAAAATCATTTTTAAAGACTTAAATAGCTAATATCTTAATGTTAATTATTCAAGTCATAACTTGATTGAATCAAAAGTAAAATAGGCCATAAAAATCATTATTAGAGACTTAAAATTTAAATTTCTTATTAAAATAACAAAAAAATTAAGTAGACATTGAATAACAAGAACTTAAGGATCAAAACATCAAATAAAAAGAACTTAAGCAAGTTGAGACAATAAGCCTTTGCGCCATTTATAATAATGAGAATGCATTATATATCATTGTCCAAATCTAGACCATTATATTTATTAAGCTAAAACATGCCAATGTATAATGGTTCTATGTGGTAGATATATCTCTTGACACTTGAATGTTTGTAAGGATCAACTTTATTCATAGCTAAGATAGAGGTTCTCTCTAGTTGTTCTACAAAAAAAATTCATACTATCAATTTCAGATAGTAAGATTAGTGATAGGAGCTTTTGTACACTATAGCCAATGGAGCAATTTTCTTTTTTTACATTGAATGGTGAGGAATTGGGCAAGAGGCATTTAGATGCCATATGTTTATAAATATTGTATAAACATAGAGTTTCATCCAAGGGCTAGTTCATTGGTTAGGGAGAAAAACATAAAATGTGTATTGAAATTTGTTGGCATGCATCAATCAATGATCCATGTGATACCCTCCTTGATGTTTTGGAAAAGAGAAACACGATGTTATTGACATATGGATCAGATTATGGAGTAATATTTTCCATGCACTGCATTCGTCATGTTTACGAATCCAAACATCAAGGATAGGGCATTCACTT
This sequence comes from Lygodium microphyllum, assembly GCF_053477565.2. Classification (NCBI taxonomy): domain Eukaryota; kingdom Viridiplantae; phylum Streptophyta; class Polypodiopsida; order Schizaeales; family Lygodiaceae; genus Lygodium; species Lygodium microphyllum. The sequence goes on from NC_141155.1 coordinate 104,968,476, forward strand.
AGACTCTTATGTACCAATCATCAAGAATAGGGCATTTTCTAGACTCTTACATCCTAATCATAATCTATGCATAAATTAACAAACTATTTGGGAGTCAAGACATTTTGATCTTTCTTAGAAGTAGATATGTCTAACCAATGTTGGAGACACGAGGCATTCCAAGGACAAAATACAACTATTAGAGACCCCTCACTGCTATACAAGATGAATTCTAAATAATAAAAAAATACTAGGATGATGAAAGTGAAATGTAGAGTATGAGGTGAGAGCACAAGTGGAAGATAGAGTAGGAGGTGGTAGCACACGTATGGGATTTAACCCCCAACAACAAGAAAATGGTGATTGAGTACAATGTGTACATATAAGTACAACTAAAAGAAGAATAGAAGTCATCTCATCCTACACCCATCATCTTCCTAAGGAAGGCATACCACTCCATCATTGGGAAACTTTTAATGAGCACATTTGCAAGATTCTTGTCAGTCAAGATCTTGACAAGTTCTATTTGCTTGCCCTCGACCACCTCTTTGATAATGTAGAAACATACCTCAATATGCTTGGTCTTCAGATGAAAGGTTAGATTACATGCCAACTAGATGGCACTCATAGAGTCCAAATGAAATGTAGGAGTCATAGTCATATCAAGGTCTACAACCAAAAGGTCTAACTATAGGGCCTCCTTGCAAGCCTCAATAGCTACAATGTACTCAACCTCAGTAGTAGACAAGGCCATGCATTTCTACACCTTGGACATCCAAGAAACAACACATCCAACAAAAGTGAAGACACAATTAGAGGTGGACTTCCTATTGTCTACATGTCATGCGTAATCAGAGTTTATGTAGCCCACGACTCTAGTATCTTGGCCACCATAACAAATGCATATGTAGTGCCCTTAAGGTATCACATGATATTCTTTAGGATATCCCAATGTTGCTTACTAGGTGTCACTATATAATGAGCCACAACTCCCACTATGAATGCTATATCAAGTTTAGAGACTATCATAGCATACATTAAGCTGCCCATTGTGGATGAATATGAGATCTTGGCCATCTCGGCCCTTCTCATGATCTACGTAGGGACAAAAATATGCATGACTAAAATTCACATGAGAAGATAACAAGTAGCTAATAGATGTACCATCCTACATATGGAACCGCTCAAAGACTTTATGAATGTATCCCTTTTGTTATAAGTAGAGATGTCTCCTAGAGAGATTGTGCATAATGTGTATGTATGCCAAGTATGTGTGAGGAATATCCCATGTCCTTCATCTCAAATATTTTCTTGAGATGAGTCTACAAAGGATCCAACTCATCATCAACACTCCCTTCAATTAGCATGCCACCAACATACAACACCAAAATGATAAGACTACCATCCAGGTCTTCTTCTGTAAAGACACAGATCCATATCATTGTGGAATAACCTTGTGAGTGCATAAATGTATCAAACTTATGATACAATTCCCTAGGTGTTTGCTTAGGTCCGTAAAGACTCTTCCTCAACTTATATACTAAGGCCTATACCAAGTGCGAAGGGTAGTCATCTTGACCATAGGGGAGAATACCTCATGAAAGTCAACTCCCTTTTCTTGTTTAAACCCCTTAGCAATTGAACATACCTTGTATATTGGCATAGGGGAACCAAGGGTACTCTTCAACTTATATATCCACTTTGCATGTTTACCATTTGGTAAGGAAACCAAATCCCATGTAAGATTTTTTCGCAGTGAGTCAAACTAAGACTACATGGCCCTCTCCCAAGAGTGCCTATCATATTTTCCCATAGCCTCCTCATAAGTAAGGGGATTATTAGAAATTGTCACCATCACATAATGGATTGAGGGCTCAAAACAATTAGGAGGATGGAAGGGTCTAGTAGAGCATCTCAAAGTGGGACCTATATAGCATGTCCTCTTTGTTTAGCATCATGATCATGCATAATAGCAGGATTGTGGACTAGTACATCATCAATAGTTACTACAGGCTATCTAACATGGGCTAGTTGTATTGTAATAGGAGGATCCTCTTGAAATATCACCTTGAATACCAAAAATATCTGCTCTAGTCTCGTATGCATATTTTACTCATGGAATACAAAATCATGACTATGGATAAAATCTTCCGAGCTCGTGGATCCCAAAGGTGATAGCCCATCTCACCTACATCACCATATTTGAGAAAGATGCATTTGATGGACTTTGGATCCAACTTGTTATGTTGTTTTTGGGAATATAGGAGAAAGCCTCACATTCAAAGAATTGCAAGTATGCATACGAGGGAGGTTTACCATACCATACCTCCTTTATAACACTACACTAAGAGTAGTGCATGGGGATGTATTAATAAGATGAATTGTAGTAGTAATTTCCTTGACCCAAAGTATTGTGGTAAGGTTGCCTAACTAAGCATACTATAGACTCTTTCCTGAACACTCTTATTTTGCTCTGCAACACCATTTTGGGGTGGAGTGTATAAGGTAGTCAATTGACACTTAATACCACTCTCCACAAAACTGCTTAAATTCCTTAGAGACATATTCATCTCCATTATCAAATCCTAGACATTTTAGCCTATGCCCAAATTAGTTCTCAACCATAGTAAGAAGGTGTTGAAAAGTGGATAACACCTTTGACTTTTGCTTTATAGGATAGGCCCATACCTTATGTTAATAATCATTAATGAACATAACAAAATACTTTGGATCACTTAATGACTGATAGGGCATGGGACCACAAAAATCTAAATACAGAAGAGCCAACTACTCACCCACCCATGCAAAATCAAACTTTTTTTGTGAGTTATGAGTCTGCTTGCCATATAAACAATGATAACATGTCAAAACATGATTAGTCAAGAGGTGGTAAATACTCCAAATGAGTAAAGAATTTCATTCCTTTGAGGGACATATGCCCAAAGAGATATATGTGAAAGATCAGTCATGGCCAAAACATGGTCAATAGATGCAAATTCAACCAAGGAATATAGGTTGGCAACCCTAGCACCTCTAGCAAAAATGAGGTTGCAACATATAATCTTCTATGTAGAATCACCAAAAGATACATGATACCTATCATCATCCAACTGTCCACTGAGATAAGGCTTTTAGTCAAAGCCAATACATGACATACATCATGCAGTACGAACGGAGCATCAAGAGTACAACTACAATCTCACATCACCTATGCCAACAATGTCACATACATGATCATAATCTAAGTGTGTATTTAAAAAAAATCCTATATGTGTTGGTGAAGGACACATATAAACTGCAACCAAGGTGTTACTATCCTAACAGGTATTCATTCCTAATCCTAAACACATTGGTATACTATTCAAGCAAACTAGCACTAATATATTACTAATATCTAATACATATTTGATTCTAACTCTAAACAAGTTGATGCAAGATGTAATCAAATTACTCAGGGGGTTCACTATATGTAAACCCTCTATATCATGTGCATTCAATGCCTATTCAAAAATACCATTATCTATGATTTTTTGAGAAAAAAAACACACCCATTTTCTATTCAATCTACAAATGACCCCTTCATTTGTAAAAAAGTTGTGAAATTTGTATTTTTAAAACCCTTCTTTTGAACACATGTGATATGCTTACATATTTGTGAGTGTGGAAACTCTCTATATTGCATGCATTCAAGGCCTATTTAAAAATACACTTATTTGTGAATTCTTAAGAAATAAAACACACCTCTTTTCTATTCAATTTGTTAATGCTCCCTTTACGTAGCACCCTTTTGTATATGTTGAAAATGGTATTTTTAATAATGTCTTCTTTTGAACCCACATGATAAGCTTACATATTTGTGAGTGACTCCCAAAGAAAAATTCGCACCAAGCTATTTCTAATATCTAACAACTTTTTTTAATTTTGAATGATTTATATTGATATCATTTTATTTAATTTATGAAACATTAAAAAAATAAAATATAGATCATTTTTCAACGTGTGAGAGAAATTCCTTTATGCTATGTAGGGTATAAAACTTGGGCAAATATTTAATAATGCTTAGTTTAGGTTTTATCATATGATTAAATTTTGAATTGTGAGAACCTATTTATATAGGGAAAATATATCTTTGCATGAAAGAACTTTTCTTACAAAAAAAGTTTAATACCAAATATCTTTTGTACAAAAGAATTCTTTCAAAGAACTTGATAAGCAAGTTAGACGTTGATAATCAACCTTCCAAGAAATGCAAGACTCTTACGTTATCAAGGGCGGCCTACAAAGTATAATTAGGGAAGATATATAAAAAATTGTAGAACTCCAAAGCTAATGGCAATATTGATATTCTAATTTAGGTTATGCTATAGTGAAGTTGAGAAAAGCTTAGGTATCAACCACTCTAAGAGACATAAGAGTAATCAAGACTCTTTAAACTCGGATGAAAATTTTAATTTTGACATTGATAGTGATGAGGATGATAGTAGCTTTGACAGTTTCTCTAAAAGAAACTATAAGGATAAATTAAGTGACTTAGATTATGTATATAATGGGAAAAAAATGCTAATAACAAGTTGGACAAGAATATTAATGTAAAGAAGGTCTATTGTACCATGAAAATTAATAAAAAACTAATGAAATGAACTAAGAAAATAACAGGAAATAACATGAAATGCTTCAATCATGGCCATGCCATAGACATATTCCATTATACCACAGCACAATGTAGCCATGGAAGTTGAAATCAAGATACAAGAAACAAAGCAAGAAATCTCAAGAAAAATAGTGTAAGTGTCAAAAATCCCCCTACATTAGCACTTCTTGCCTTTTTATAGTAAACCCTAGTATCATCATGGCTAAGGTATTTACATGGTTTATTTTGGTAAAGGTAAATGAAATAATGTGGCTAATTTGCTTCATTACAAACCATCCCTTCCCAAAGATGGTTTTGTCCTCAAAACTGAAGATAATGGGGTAATAGACAAGTCATTAATGAAGAAAATCATGTTGATGAAGATCCAAAAGGATGTGGAAGCACTTTCCATGAAGAAATCTTTTAATGAACATGAAACAGTGAAATGACTGCTTGCTGTCCAAACAGGGCTGAAATTGTAAAACTACCATAACTTTTGATTGGAGTGTTCAAATTGAGTGTTTGAGGTATAAAAAATGAAGTACACAACCCAAGGCATCAGATCATGCAATCAAAACCACTTATTGATGTCATTAAGGCAATTTAATTCCTGGCAGAAAATTCACACATCAAGTTGTGCATTGTCCTATAACAACAATAAAAGTCACTAAAGTCGAGTATGCCTCCAAGCTCAAATGGATAATCATCAAAATAGTCATCAGAACCATAAGTTCCTTCTATAGAAAAATATATCCCATCATTGCCTCTTGGGTCAAATGGAAACAAGGAAGCATCCTCATGATCCCCCATATTAAATGGAAAGATAAGGTCATCAATTGAAAACATGCCATTTGAAGACATAGATTGGTGTATGGATTCATGAAGCTCCTTTACATGTCCTTCTTCAATTACTGCATTCACTTGGCCTTTAACATGATCTAGGTTAGAAAGATGATAGGCATCATGATCAACTTCAAAGGATTTGTAAGATTGTCCATCTTGGACTTTACAATCCACTTCCTCTTTAACCTCTTCAGCTTCCTCTTCATTATCTGGAAACTCTATAACCAACATCACTTTAACATTCCTTTTCCTGCATATATCTTTATGATTAGAAGATATCGGTTCTGCACATCTATAACATAAGCCTTGTGCATGTAATCCTCTAATATCATCACTGATTAAGTTTTTTCATCGAATAACATCATGCTGGACACTAGGGATATCATACTTCTCATGATAAAATGGTTTTCCATAGTCATGACCACATTCATTTCTACTAGCATAATGTTGATGTCCAGGAAATGGTTGATCATCATCATAATATTGACTATGGAATGGCTAAACATCATAAAAATACTGATCAACATGCTGCCCATGTTCACTAGCATAATGCTGGTCATATCCATGATCATGATCATATACATGTTGTTGCCCATTCATATTTGACTATCCATTTGAATGCATATCAAAAGATTTGAAACCATTCTAAAATCCTTATGGCCTTCCCACATGATTCTCATTCATGGAAGAGTGTCCAAAATGATTGTAAGGGTGTCCTTGCTTTTGGGGCTGACCATAAACATAATGATTGACATGTTGTTGCTGTCCAAAAATATTATGACCATCACTTGCATGCTACAACTCAATGGAGTTCTCATCACTATCATATGCATATTGTTGGTCATACCAATGCTCATTGTACTCACGATACCTTGCATATTCTTCATAATCTTCATGATGAGCATGCTGTTTGTTTACATAGTATACTTGTTGTTCTTTCATAGTTGCTCCAAGTGCATAGGAAAATGGTTGCTCATGTTCTGAAAATAAGAGCTCTAGCATATCTCCATCCAAAATATTCATCATCTTATGACCATATTGATGTTATTGGTAAACCTGCCATGGAGACTCCCACCCATACGTAAACAAGTTCCACAAAGATCAGAACCTACATCTTTAGTGCAGTCCAAACAACTGTATCGATCACCTACAATAGGACACATCCCATAGTCATTGCAACCACATTCAACATGAAGAACTTCTGACTGAGATCCTCCAATGTGCACTGAGATAACCACCCCTTGGGAAGGTTGTTGGATAAGGTGTTGCTCAAGATGTTGAGGTTGAGGATGGGGCTAGGCTAGGGCATAGGCTGGTGGGGCTGTATATTGGGTTGTTGAACAACATATTCATGCATAGGAAATGACTGAGGAATTTGTAAATATGGTTGTGGTGTTGCACTTGGCATTTGCTGTTGGAAAGCTTGTTGCTATTGGATATGCATTAGTTCATATTGTTCATATTGTTGTTGCTATTGTTCATACTGTTGATAGTACTCTTGATACTGCTGTTGATACCACTGATCACCTGCAGGAACACTTTGTTGTTGTACAATAGATTGAGGTATCATTTGATGCTTCTATTGTTGTACACCAAGCATTGCAACTTGTTGCTGTTGTGCTGAAACCTGATGAGAATATTGTAAAGACTGCTGTGAATAAGCAGGAGGATGTTGTGCATATGGTTGTGCATGCTCTGCTAAACAAGTTGTGTGAAGCTTAAGTAACCTTGCTTAGAGCTTCACTAAGCTTTTCAGACCACTTTCAAACACGATTTGCCGCAGTAAAGAAATATGTACATTCAACACCAACATCAAATCTGAATATGAGACCTTTGGAGAAGGCATTGAGTTGCACACCAAAGGCATGTCATGTCTAACATAGTGACAGTTTGAACTGATGCTCATGATCTAGCGCATCAGGCCAATTCTTCAGTTACCCTATTGGTGGACCCCAAATAGTCAAACAAAGTTCGTATTTGTGCATTCAAGTCTTCACATACTCCCCTCTGAAGCTTGCCCGCTTATAGCCTTGGACAATAGTCCAACATCAGGTATCATGATAAGATTGAGTAGGCATTTCTTAGAACTTCCTTAAGCTCTCCACTTGTTGCTTAATAAGGCAATTTGCTATAGTTCAAAATCTAAGGGTAGCATAGGATGCACTAACTACCAAATGATTAAGAAGCCATAGCTCCATCCTCTTGCTGTCCACATAATGAAGATAATCAAGAACAATGATGCAAATTTTGGGATGAATCAACATGAAATTTGGGCGCCAATAGGGTTGTTACCAGGCTCCTCTTGATGGAAGGATTCAAAATATGGAAGCCTTTTAGGAGATAGAAGGCATGGGAGAAAATTTGGCAACCAGAGATTGAAGTTAAATCGATCAAGTGATGAAAACTTTGAGCCTTTGCAAGGGATAGCAAGGGCAAATGTATTTAATGCACATTGGTAGAGAAGAAGACAACAATACCTAGCTCTTTGTAGGGATTGATCTAGCATAGTCCATTCAGGCTAAATGTGAATAGAATTGTGAAAGACAGTAGTCTCAGGGCACTGCATATTCCAGATCTAATTGTAGAGTCGGTTGTGGTAGAGTTCCTCTTTCTCAATCTCATGCTTGCTGGAGAGCTAAAAATCTAGAGCTATCTTGAAGCTTGATAAAACAGTAGCAAGATGAGCTGCTTAAGTTTACAAACCCTATACTTCTTTATACTGAGCTAAGCTAGTGTCTCCAGAGACCTTTGCAATGCTTCTCAATCTTCCAAACTCCTATGATTGTCTGTGAGAATGCCTTGAAGTGCCATCATGACTCTGACTGATTGTCGCTAGAACAAGAACAAAGTATTCAAAAACTTGTAATGGAAACCCTGTCCTCACTGCAATAGTTACCAAACCTTTTCTTGTCATTGTTCTTACCAAGAAGGGGTAGGTGATGGCATCCCCATTCCTCCTTCCCAAAGCCCCAAGTGCTGATGAACTTGACGTGAAGTATGCCCACCACCGCCAGTGATGATCTTCATTGCATAGCTAGAAGTAACACAACACAATTGTGATCTCCGCACATGTAACCAAGAGGATGATGAAAACAATAAAAAAGAAACCAAAATGTAGTAGAACTAATGTAGCCAGATTGAGGTCAATATGAAGAAAAGTTCAATGAAGATTGCACACCACACAGAAGGATTCCTCCAACCAAGATGGAGAATGCTAGCCAAATGTACCATGCTTATTCAGATAGTACCAAATGGAACTGCACTTGATGATTTCTCAAAATGCTGGCCCCTTTCAACTATAACCCAATCAATAGATGCAACGAAGCTGCCTATCTCAGCATTGTGCCATCATTTGCAATACTGCATGAATAGTCTTGGTAATAAATTCTGCAAGGTCAAGCTCCAAATTATTTCCTGCACAAGCTGAACTATCAGTTACAAGAAATGACTAAAGATGTAGGAATGTAGCAGTGTAGAGAATTTCTCCAAAAATGTTGAGGTATCAAGTCTTGCCTTTCTGAGTTCTGCGGTGGTAAAGATGCTACAATCCTGCATTTGAGAGTGATTGTTCCCAGTCCTAGCCATCCTTAGATAGCTGCAGAGAAGCATGGAAACTGCCCTTCTCAAACCTTTTTGATTCTAGGGTTATCACATAGTCACAAACGGATTTGGGATTTGGGAAGTTGATTGGTCATCATACTTGTCCCCCTCTTCTAATTGATGAAGTTGATGTTGTGCGACCCGACAATGTCTGTTTAGGCACCAAGAAGGAAGAAGCTTGCCCAAAGCCTATGGACATTGCACACGACTCTATTTTGCAAAGTCCTTCTTTTTGCATATTGGAATATGTGTATTGTCAAATTGACAAGATGTATCCAAGCAGAACCCCAAGGAAGAATCATGTAGCTGAGGCTGCAACTACCCCAACTAGATCCTGTAGAAAGGTAGTTGTGGCCAAGGTCAGTAGACCTATTTTAGTAGGAGGAAGTGCGGACCTTATCAGACCTGCTATGCAATAGATACTAGGAGTAAGACTGGCTTAGAGAAAGCACCTAAAATTTGTAACCCTTGGCCTCTGAAAAATGTAGATCAGTCATCTTCTAAACCTATGGTTATCCATTGGTCGCCCACAAATTTGGAAACATTAATATTAAGCACATCTGTTGTTGTAGCTGTGCTAGCATTCTCGGCAAAGCATCCAAGAAGAGCAGGTGGTTCTGTTGCAGATCTGGTCAAAAGGGGACAATTGAGATTTGATAAGAAATCATACTCAAAGCCTCTAAAGTATGAAGATCCTTTTAACAATCCAATGATAAGATGGGACTGCTGCCTTGTGATCTAACCTATGTCGCCTCTCCTTCTTAAGAAACTTCTTCAATAATCTTGACCTCTCCTACTTCACCACTCCATATTTAGCAACTTCTCTACCTCTTTGACTGCTGTAGATGAATATGTGCAACAAGTTCTTCAACAACCTTGACCTCTCCTACTTCACCACTCCATCTTAATCAAATTCTTCTCTATCTCTTTGACAACTGTAGATGAATCTATGCAACAACTTCTTCAACAACCCTAATCTCTCCTACTTTACCACTCCATCTTCAACAACTTTTTCTCTCTCTTTGAATGTTGTAGAGGAATCTTGCCCCTTTGTAGGAATGTCGTCAGGCTCTTGCAGAGATCTTATGGCCTTCCTTCTCCAAGGCCTTCTATGTTTCTCTCTTAGAGCTTCACAACCAGTGCATTTTGATCTGATCTTGCCAATCACATTTTGCATTAAGCCCTCCAAGAATGGTTATGGACATACTCCATGTGTCAAGTAGAGTGAGGCTTTGACAAGCATTCACGTCATTGATGTAAAAGAAAGAAGATATGCAAGGAGATCCACCATTGAAGCTCAGAGAAAAGCTTGAGAGAGATGAGGAAGAAGAAGATGAACCCTACTTTCAAAAAGTAGAGGTAACTTTAGTCCCCTCTTGTCTTCCATAGCTCTTGTTTTAACAAATGTCCTTCAAAATAAGCCAAAATTTGATGTTGACATGCTAAAAATAGATGGAGCCTGCCATTATCCGCTAGTTCATGTCAAGAACCTCCATCTTAGTCACAATTTGTGACAGATGTCCATGTCTGAACACGATTATGGAAGAATTAACTCCTGTGACTAAATTTTAACTACAGTTTTCACTCTCTAGTCACTGCAAATGACTTTTGACAGGATTTAAACTAAAGCTCCGATACCAATGTAAAGAAGGTCTATTCTACCATGAAAATTAATAGAAATATAACGAACTAAACTAAGAAAATAATAGGAAATAACATGAAATACTTCAATCATGGCCATGCCATAGACATCTTCCATTATACCATAGCACGATGTAGCCATGGAAGATGAAATCAAGATACAAGAAACAAAGCTTGGTACTTACCCCAAGATGGTGATGAACAAGAAATCTCAAGAAAAATAGTGTGTGTGTAAAAAATCCCCCTACATTAGCACTTCTTGCCTTTGTATAGTAAACCCTAGTATCATCATGGCTAAGGTATTTACATGGTTTATTTTGGTTAAGGTAAGTGAACTAATGTGGCTAATTTGCTTCATTAGAAGTAAATAGAACTTGAAGGATCTAGAAGTAACCACAATCCTAAAAAGATTACCTTTCTAATCTCTCTCAAACATCTCACAACTGTGAAAATTTTCTCTTATGTTTTGTTGGTTGCTTGGATGGTTTGGAAGCCTAATGCATCTTTTGAGCAATATACCTAGGATCAAATTTGTACTTCCTTGTAAAAGGGTTTTGTTCTACCCATAGCTAAACCCACCAACTACAAAACCAAAAAGTCCTAGTTATACATTCGATCACCCATCATGTCTACACAAATGTATGAAATATGAAAACCAAGCCATGCAAGGAATGAATAGCTAAGATACATACATATGTGATAACCATGCACATAGGTTGTCACTTATGGATAAGGATATGATTATGTTAAGATATAGATTCTCAAAGATTCTAGATTCATTTTCTCTTACAAATGTGAAGACATACAATATTTTAAATCCGCCACCCTATAGGAGGAAAAATATACATACAGGTCCTAAAGTTGAGGATATTACACATGAGAAAGATATAAGATTGCATGGACAAGAGGAAATGGCTATAGAAAAACATGCAAAGAAATGAAGGAAGCATAATACAAAGAAAGTAGAAGAAAAAAAGGTAGAGCAACTAGAAGTATTAGAGGATGAGCTCTCTGACATGCTTGAGGGGGTTAATCTAGCAGGCTTCAATATGTATTGCTTTTTACGTGGTGACATAGGTAAGAGAAATGATATTGTTGCTTTGGACTCAGAATGTATTCAGATCCTCAAGGATAAAAGGTGAGAAGTAAATAACTCTATTCCTCTTAAATCAAGATCTAACATGCCCAAATTTATTTATTCTTAAGAATGATATTTTTTAGCAATTTTTTTTCCTATATACTCACTATCTACTACTTTTATTATGTGTATGGATTTTATTTCAATATACAATTAAAAATTGAGATTCTTGATCTTTCAATCTCCCATTATATGAGTCTAAGTAAGCTTGAGACATACATGTTTGAATATTGGCTCAATAGAAATGATTTTGATACTTTAGAGTTTATTTTGATTCCATACCACAAAAAGTTAGTATTTTGGTATTTTATCTAATTTCAAGAGAGTTTATTATACTAAATTATTGGCCTATGATTGTCTCCAGTTCTCATTGAGCTTGATTGCCATAGATTGCATTGATAATAAGTAGTGTTTTAAAATCAATTCTTTCGAAAAAAAATCCATGGAAATGCTAATATGTAACTTAAATAATCTAATGCTCCTTGATCATTTGCAATTTTATTTTTTAAGTATTCTAAATTTTATTATTATTTAATATAGATATATAAAAAGATTGATTCAAGTGCTATAGAAAATATCTCTTATACCTTCTAATCTACTTACAAAAATAGAGTATAGACAAGTTCTAGTAAGTTTTTGATCAAAATATATTGAGATAGTTGATTCCATAAACTACTATAAATAAGTTGCATAATTTTGGTTTATGTTATTAGTTGTAGAGACCTCATCAAGATGCTAGCTATTATTGTGGTTGGAGATTAGTTAAGTTTATTTATCTTAAAAATGATGATAAACTTATAAAGGTAATGTAGAAGATGTTTAACTTCAAGATAAAGTTTCATTGAAAAGATAGTCCATTGCAAAATAGTATTAAACGAATAAATTTTTGTGATAGTTTTTCAAGGATTGTTATAATAATGAGCATATTTTTATGTAGGAGTAATGCTTTCGAGTACATAATCATCAAGTGTATATAAGAAGAACAAAGAGATAAGTAGGGCATAGAGAGTATGAAGGTAGAGAAGAAATGAGAAATGCCCACAACTACATGTTGGGACCAAAAATAGGCACGATGTTGGCTCTAAGGCTCTAGTTGGCGGGGCTCCTACACACACTAAACAATCCCACAACCTTGCAGCCAAGAGCATCTGGATGCTACGAAATAATTTATCTATCGAATACATCTGTAGACCTAGGTTTCAAAATATAGTCCAATCTACTGAGCCCACCATCCCAACTCCAAGCAGAGGGAGTAACCCATACATACAGGTGATAAACAACTCATCATACACACAAATAGAGCACCGCTAGCTGATTGTTGTGGCTCCTACGACTCTTCTACACCCTAGGGATTGGCGCTAAGATACGACATCTCAAACAAAAAAAACAAACATGACAAAATCCTTTCATGACATATATAACAATCCAAGAATGTTTCAACCTCACATAATGCCTCTCCAAAGATCAAGGTGCTACCCTACAGCAAAGGAGCCTCACCCTCTTAGCATCGGTCACAACTAAGCATACATATACTATAGATTTAGGAATTTTCCTTTTGATACCAGGCTCAAATGCAAATGCAACTTATATGACTCATTGTGCTAAAATAATTTCAACTACAAATCAGCCATGTGTCGTTGCAAAAATAACAATTTCATGATCTCACTTCTCTAACATTATGCTACATTGCAAAGGGACAATATCGGGCTATCCCATGTTACTATTCCACTTCAAACTTAAATAAACTGAAGCCTGAATGCCATAATGTGCAATGAAATCAGAACTCATTCAAATATTATCTCTTTTTATCCCTTTTCTCCCTTCTTGGTGTTAACATTGCTCTGAATATGGATGCTCGAGATATCTATGATTTTAGACATCAACAAACATAAATCAGGGATTTTCAACCAATACCATGATAGACACAAGAGATACAATACAATATATAATAAATCGGCACTTACGCTAAATCTTGTACATGTGACACATTGTATTTCAAAAACCAGAGCCACTGACGCTATCACAAAGCCATTGATGCTCACCTTTGTGCTTCCTCGCTCCATTTCTTGCATCTCGTCATGAATTGGCATCTCCCCCTCATCCTCTTAGCTCATACGAACAAAAATTACGATGAGAGAGAAAGAGGAGAAAGAAAGACTAAAATTTGAACTTTTCATAGAATGCATCAATTCTCTTACTGTTTTTGCGGTGGTACGGAGTGAAGAAATTAGGGATCCCATACCTAGGAGGAGGAGTTACTCGTAGTCAAGTATTTCTACTTGCTTCAACCATTCCAACTTTGATTTGAATCTAGCTACATCCATATCTACGAGAAAATCTTGTACTTGAGAGGACTTGGGGTCCATCGAGATTTTCTCTATTGTTCAGCCATCAGTGTTGTCATTAATGGAGTCACTATCACTCTCATTTTACTTGTGTCATTAGTTAGTTCTTCCTCTAGTTCACTTTCCTTCTCAATGTCTACCTTGCTCTCACATTAAGGAGATGAAGAAGTCATTATGGTAATCAAATAGAACTTGAGGGAGGTCCAAATCCATGGCCAAATAGGGCCATTGACAACTCCTCAAAAACCTAGAGATTAACTTTGATTTTACCATGGAAACATGGCTGTCATTGGCTCAATATTTACGGAGCTCAAGCTTATTCGTATAAGGATGGGATAGCCCTTAATATGGCTTCATGGTGCTAAGTTAAGGGCCATCATGAACAAAGAAATTGAATATAATCTAATACAAGACTAATCATCTGAATAAGGGGACTCACATGCTCCTTGCTAGCTAAGCTATTTGTATGCTTCTTGATCATTTGGTTTATTTGTGAATGGAAAATCAAGAATCATGAGTATATGTATTCAATCAGATCATAGACTGTATTGGGAGAGGGGTTATTGGGCAGTAGGACAACTAGTATCTCCATGCAACATGTTGAAAATTGTATCAAGGTCAAATGAAAAGGTTCTCCAAGTCTATTTTGATTCACATTGCACTTTTTACTCTGTTGGAAGACTAGCATGTTGCTCTAATCCTCAATGAGTCATGCATTCTGCATCCAAGGACATCTAAATAACAAATCATAGTCAACCCCTTTCATAACAATGAAGTTAACTAAAAATTGAACTCTATAGTTTTGATTGGCCAAGCTTTTAACACATCCTATGGGTGATAGATTTAATTGGTGGGTTTTTCCATGCATAGAGCACATTTGGGTTAAAAATGCTAACCCTAGCTCCCATATCAAATGATGTTGTATCTAGTGGTCTCAAAGGTCTTCCATGAGGAGGACAATATGACACTCTACTCCTTTGTAAAAGGTGCTAACCATAAGGCTCATAGAGTTGGTGAGATTGAGAGACTAGATTTTTGATTACATGTTGATTGTATAGGTTCTACTCTATCTACCTAGTTTTTGAATGCATGACATATGGCAAGGCTTTCTTTCATTAATACTTCAAGAGGAATCAAGATGTTTGTAGATGTGAGGGTTGAGATGACACTAGATTCTTTCTCTTGATATTGGAAATGGTGATGCACTGTATCTTTTAGAGTCTCACTCTTGTGTATGTTAGCCAAACTATAGAGGTTCAATGGTAGAATCATTGAGGTTTGGGGATTGAGCAGGGGGAGTTGCATGTGATGCATGAAAGAGGCTAGAAAGATTGATGGTTTCCATAGCTATCTCTATCGAGGGGTTCACTATGTGTGTGTGTGCATGCGCACACACGTGTGCACTTTATATCACGTGCATTCAAGGCCTATTTATAAATGTCCTTGTCTGTTACTTTTTCTTGAATAAAACACAGTCCTTTTTATTCAATCTATAACACCTTTATATGATACCCTTTTGAATGTTAAAAATGTATACAAATGGTGTTTTTAAAACCCGTTATTTTGAACTCATGTGATACATATATATATTCATTAGTGACCCCTTGAGCTATCTCTATTGGTAGCTCCTCATGTGTTTCTTTATCCCATCTCTTAACTTTATCTATGGTGGTCAATTATTGCTCAAGATTGAGATACTCTCTTACTTTTGGTGTGGGAATTTTCTTAGTTTGGGATGCTATTCTTACACTCTTTACATAGTAGAAGTAGTGCCTAGTACGGTGGTTAAGGCTTTATGTTTCAAGTTAAGATCAATGTGCTTTCACCTTTTGTTTGCATTATCATTTCCTACCATCAATCTACTCCTATCATCATGAATGAAACAAGACTATAATCATCAAGATAGGATGACCTTCTTTGTCATGACAACAAACAAAAGGGGTTAGTATACTCATGGTCCTTGGCTCTTCAACAAAATGAACAAGACCATCACTAGGAGGGTGAGTAATGATAAGGCCTCATGGTCTAGGGATTCCTCAAAGATTAATCTTAGTTCTCTATGCTATTTAGTCGAGTTTATTTTTCTCTACTCCTAAGGAGCTAGTAAGGCTAACACTGGCACTAACTATTGATTTCTTGGATTGTTTAGGTTGATGTTGTATTGTAGATAGACAAAATTTAGGTTAGGGTCTATGAATCTTCATTGAGCTCTACAATAAGGAGCTTTATGCTTGAAGCATCCACAATTAGTGCAAGTGTGTGCTCGCCTCAAGCACTCCAAAGGGAGTTGATCTCTATTGCAATGGATGCCTTGTATATTTTGAAAATTAAGGCGAGGGAAAATTCAAGGTTTCCGCCATCTTTAAGAGCTCTTTCTATTGCTTCTTAACATTAGCCAAAAAGTCTCCTATGTCATTTACTTCAAGTTTATCATGGCTCAACTAAGGGTCTTTCATTTACCTACAACTTTCTTATATCCATTTCTCTCTATGTAGCTCATCAACATAGATTGCCTCATCAAGTACATCGTTTTGATCTTGGAACAATTAAGATTTGAGTTTCTTGCCATGGTCTCATAAATCTTTTCATTGCTAATATCTTTGATAAAGGCTTTTTTGTGACAATGGGCCTTTTTGCAACAATTAGGATATATCTAAAGAAGTTTCTCACCTTTGTGTCATAGTCTCCCATACTCTCCTCTTCTTGATGCTCAATATTCATTATTTGGACAATGAGATTATCACAATAACTGACCTCTGTAAATCATTTAATAAAGACATCTTTGAGTAGTGTGAACACGAATTTTTTAGTGGCATCAAGCCTAATAAACCATGCTTGCCTCTTTTCCCCTAGGCATAGATGGAATGCTTATGCCTACTTAATATTTCACATGTGAGGTTGTTTGCTTCACAAACTTAATCAAACTATTCAACAAAGCTATAAGGGTTGATGTTAGGTTGATGTTTATTCAAATACTCAGCCACTAATGAGATTTTTTCTTGATCCTTATTCCTAGGTATGTTATCCATCCTAGTTGAGAGGTTTCAAACAATGTGAGTTTCTACTTGCAACATGTCCATGCGGTCAAACATACATCACGCACAAGATCAGATAACAAATCTTGCAAGGATCATCTGGCTCCAATGTTTAACAATATCCTTTATCCATCTCTGCTTGTATGGTTGAAGGTATAAGGGTCCTCCTTGCTTTAATATTTATCCAACTACTTGGCCACTAATGAGATTTTTTCTTGATCCTTATTCCTATTTATGTTCCCCATTCTAGTCAAGAGGGATTGAGCAATGTGAATTCCTAATGACAACACGTTTGTGTGGTTAAATAGGCATTACTGTGCAAAATATTAGATTATGAATCTTATGAGTATCGTGAGCCTATGGCTTCTACTAAAGAGGTGGGTTGAGGGGTGATTCGAGTTGCTTGTAGGGTTGTAGGCTTGTCATTGCTGGATTCATTTTTGGAGAGTCCAACAAATTGAGCCATGTTTGCAGGCTCTTGTACTACATTGGGCTATTGATCTAGTTGGGCTAGTGCAGTATCATGTGGGAAAGGAGGGGGAGGGTTGCTAGAATCAGTGATGGAAATAGAGTGGGAAGGATCCATAGTGGCAACAACATGGGGACAAATGAAAGTGAAATGCTAGAATCAGGGACAAAGGGTCAGTCTTTTTATTTGACCCAAATAGGCCACCCTAAAATGTGTCATTTTTCCTCCTCCAATCATCCAACTTCCTTTCTAACTCTCTAGGATTGCTCTTGCACATGTTTAGCATATCCTTGTCCATGCAATCTTATGTATTGATGGGTCCTTTTTTGCAGCATTGCACCTCTCATATGCATAGCATGTGGCAAACTTTGATGTGATCTCCCCACATGATGGATGGGGTCTAGTACACCTTATGGAAAAGCCGACTATAGTCTTCAAAAAATCCAAGTTATAGATGGTTCTTGTATATGCTGGTATGCTTTCAATACTGTGACTTGAACAATCTTGAGCCACTGCTCCATTAGGAAGATGAGCACCAATCAAGTCTGGAGTGACCTTTCCCTCAAGGCTAAGGCCATATTCATCATGTAGTTCCCTCGTTGCATATTTGAAATTTTTAAGTATGCAGTACTACTCATCCATTTTTTTTTCGTTGCAATTCACAAGTACTTGATTAGTTACTGAAAATCACAAAAAATTCATCATATACATATATTTGATCATGTAGTTGCTTATCCCTCTTCTTCATTGCTAATTTGTTCTCCTACATAAACTAGGTTTTTTCCATGTTCCTACCGAAGAGATCATCTGTCCTCTTCAATGATCGACCCATGTCTTGTGTTGGTGCATGAGACCCCTTGTTGTTGTGTCACTCTTCATTGTTGTGGGCCTCCTTCTAACTACTAGTGGGTGTTTTGACCCCCTTTGCCTTGGACCATTTCTCAACACAACAACTCTAGGACAACTCACCCTTGGTGTGCATTTGCACGCTGGTGTCCTCATGTGTAGCAACTACAAATCAAACTTTAAAAGCATGAAGCTTCATGCCTTCGGCTTATACAAGAGATGTTAGGAAGTAGAAGCCTGGACACAAGAGTCCTCACTGAGCTAGAAGAAGATGCTAGTCATCGAGTAGAGTAGAGATGGTGAAAATGTCTCATGCATGACCTAAAATGACATATTAAATTTTTTTTAAAAAAAGCTTGCATATAGCCTCCACTATCCACACATTCAAACTATTGGGTGTCCATACCATGATTGGGATGCTTGCCATTTGTTCTTTTTTGTAAATAATTTCTATTATGAAGGTTTCTTCAAAATTCAATCGCATAAAAATAAATATCAAACTCCCTCCAAGTTTGTCAAATAAAATAAAAAGGGAAAACTAAATTGGTACAATTTTTGTACCACTAGACCATGCTTCCACATGAAAATGATTAAATTCCAATCAACCAACAATAATCTCAATCATATCAAAATGGGAGTTTTTCCCCTTTAAAAAAAGGTTACAATATAGCAACATGTTGTAATATATTACAACATAGAAAAATTTCGTAACAAAGTACAAAATTTGTAGACCCAAAAAAGGTGTAATGCAATGTGGATAGAGATAGTTACTTAGCCTATTTCTAAGGGTATAAAAAAGAAACTAGATAGTTCTAAGGATAAGATTTTTTATGCAAAAAATTAAGCCATAAAGTATTTTGAATTGTGTTAAATTTTTAAGGTGATGAATCATAAACGTCATATTAAGGACCATATTTTAAATTTAGAAACAAAATCTTTTAGACTATTAATTTATGAGTGGAAGTTTTGTGATAAATATTATTATATCCATGTAGTAGTATAATTGTATCATGATACTAATGTGTAAAGATGTGTGACCATCATAAGCCAAAATGTAGTAATAAGAACAATGTTTTTGTGATAAGGTATGTCTCTAACTTAAGTAATGTATGTGGAGGTTATTACTATTGTAAAAATAGTAGGGTAAGTGTATACACATGTGAATATGCATGTGCAGTAAGGGTGTGTGCTTAAAGAAGGTGTAAGAGATTGGGAAGGAGTTAGGGAATATGTATAGTAGGTATGCACATGTTTAATTTTAGAGTAGAAGAACTAATATATATGTATATATATAAGTAGGGGTATGCTAGTATGCCTTGAGGATTATAAAGAAAGTGAGAGAATAAGAGAGGAAGGAGTGCTAATGAATTATTGAGTATAGACAATGTACTGAAGCTAGATAGAATAAGGTATAAACATGTGAGCACCTTTTTTTTGTTGGGGGGGTGAGTTAAAAAAACCTTGGAGAGGTTAAGACAAACCTTGAAGAAAGCAACACTCTCACTCCATCCTCTTTTCATATGGGACACTCCACCTTAATATGTATGTTGTCTAGTTGTATTCTTTTTTGTTTATTGATGTTTAGGAATTATTTTGATGACTTTGGCCTTACATCATTTGCAGATCTTGGTGGTTAGCATGGCATGGGGTTATGCACCTTAAAGGTTGGACATATATCATATTATTATTCACATATTATGAATTCACCTTAACAACGTGGTTTTACATCGTTCGAGTACCCTTTTTTACATGTATCAAATTGTTATCCATTAGACAATGAATTCACATTAAGAACATGTTGTCTTGACCTATGCAACAATTATTTGGATAACTCTCTCCTTCACAAGAAGTCAAATGTATCTAAGGGGTCCTAGTGTAACAAAAAGTCTTGTTGCAAGTAACAGAAGTCAATTATGAACGTACAAAGCTCATTTGATGTTGGTATTTCCATGATCTATTGTTTTGCATCCTTGTTACTTGTTTAGATGGGAACTTGATGGTTCATTTTACAAATATAATATGGAAGCAATAACCATTTTAGGGTTTTGATTTAGAACCCTAAGTTTCTAGTATGTAACAAGAGAAAACATTAATCCTTTGTTTAAGGCTTTCATTTTAGTACCTTCCACAATAGACCATTTTTTGTATTTGACATCTCCTTTCTTTTTTCCATTTAGACTGTAGAGAAACAAAAGCTTTGTTTTGTTGCATGCATCCTCCACATTCTGACAAATGTCTGCTCCTCGGCATTTGTAGGCAACCTCCAAAGTTGGAAACCTCTAGAGATGTCCAAATAGACTCTTAGTTCTGGGA
Organism: Lygodium microphyllum; assembly: GCF_053477565.2. Taxonomy (NCBI): domain Eukaryota; kingdom Viridiplantae; phylum Streptophyta; class Polypodiopsida; order Schizaeales; family Lygodiaceae; genus Lygodium; species Lygodium microphyllum. The sequence goes on from NC_141155.1 coordinate 104,989,315, forward strand.
CAAGAATGTATGCAAGGACATGGTTTCCAACTCCCAAACCTTCCCGCCCCCATTGTTGCCATCCAACATCACCTTCTAGTCACTCATGCATGTGGCTCTCTTTGAGCCTCCCCCTCCCATTGTAGCAACACCAAACATTGTAGAGGTTGCACTTCCTACAAGGCCTCCACCATTGGATCTTCCAATGGCTCCATATTCTATCTCTAGCACTACACAAGATTCCCTTCCTATGAGGTTTCCAATACCAACTCCTTTCTAGGGTACATCTTCCACCTCCTACACTACAAGGGTTACCCTTCTTATAAGGCCTCAGCCAACTCTACCCCTGTTGACTCCTTCCATAGGTCCATCTTGCACCTATGTGCCAACCAACCACATTGCAAGTAATATGCAAGGAGTTGTCCGCTCCTTCATTGGGTCCATCTTTCACCTCTTGCACTACAAGGGATACCCTTCCTACAAGGCCTCAACCATGCAGTTGACTTCTTCCACATGTCCCGTGCCATCTTCCACCTCCTGCACTACAAGGGATACCCTTCCTACAAGGACTCAACCATACAATTGACTTCTTCCACATGTCCTATGCCATCTTCCACCTCTATGCCAACTAGGTTGCAAAAAACAAGCTTGGAGGTGCAACCCTCACCTTGCAAGCATGCACCACCAACTCCAATTGATCCTCAAACATGGTGAAAGAGAAAATCGTTCAAAATATGGTCTCTCACTAATGTAAATGTTCTATTGAACTTCTATGAAGAAAAATGGATTTCACTAAATAGGGGGAATTTCAAAGCAAAGCACTCAACTAATAGCATGCAACCACATGCAAAGTGTGTAGTAGAGTTTAAGGAGACTTAGTGTAAATATAACTGGGAAGATATGAACCAAGCCTACATGAAGGAAAGAAAATGATTTTATATTAGGATGAAAGCCTTCACAATGGGAGTATTTCTCAAGGATATCTGACCTTCTTAGCAGCACACCTGAAAGGTTAGTAGCCTAAATGGATGTTTCTCTAGGGAGGCCTTTGTTTCTCCTAAGCTTATTTCTTTGGTTGAGGATGAAGAAATGCCCTCTCCTACGGAAGATCTTGCTACAATTCTAGGAAGTACTAGAATTTATGATAAGTAGGTTGAATTAATTGGTAGCACCACAATCCAAAATTTTACTTCCTCCAAAGTGAGTGAAAACAACATAAATGATGTTGTGTCTAGTCCCTCAATTGGCCAATCAATTTGAGGGTAAAAAACTAAGAAGCGAAAGTCTCCTATTGTGCTAGAGGATTAGGTGTATTGCTAGAGTGAGGTGTGGGCACATCTATTGTTGCATTTGAGTATCTTGAGATGGAGTATATGAAGATAAAATTACAAATAGCATAACTACTTGCACCCACATGGAACACACTCTAGATCTGGGCTAGCAAATCTAGACTAGTCCATACATGGAATGGGGATTCTCATTTTAGGCTTAGGGTTACTATTGCATGTTTGTAATAAATGTTCACGGGTTTCCATTCATAAATGTGAGCTATGTCATTCTAGATGAATTATTAAGTACTTTTAATTCTCACACAAGATTACATTTGCTACCTATTGTAGAAGGATTATAGTGTTGAATTACTTTACTTTCAAAGCAACATTAATGATATGTAACGTCTTATTAATGTCATGCTAGAGCCATTCTTACATATTGGTACAAACTTCATGAAAATTTTACATGCCGTAAAATCTTAGAAACAAACTTCATAGATTTATACATGCAATAAGATTTTTAGTAAAAATGATTATATAACTTCAAGAACAACGTAAGTGTCTATTAGCACTAATCTACAGGATACAATGACTATCACCCTTCATACAGTACTAAATGGGTGACTCTTCTAGCATCAATTTCTATTGATATTCACAAAAGGGGATTTGGCTTCATTCTAATGTACAAGTTGTATATAGGCTATGTCTACTTGGGACTATCTGCTTCATAACTATTAAAACGTGACTATCTAACTAATGTTCCCTTGATGGCACAATTTTGGTAGCTTAGACCTAGATGCCAATATTTGAAACCATTGCAATATTGCCGACTCTGCTACTACCTAGAAGCATTTGAATCTACCTTGCAAGGGAAGGTCCATCCCATTCCCATGAGGATCAACCTAAGAATAAGGTTCCCAAATAATACTAAGCTCATGAAACTATTTATTTAACATTGTTTGTGGCAACAAATGCTTGTGCAAAATCTACCTGAATTGAAGTGGACGTGTTGTACTTAGTTCAAAGAGAGTGAGAAACAAGGAGGAGGTAATGCATTGGCCCCTCTAGCCATAAGCTAAAGTCTCATCCCGGCCCCCTAAAATGACACAAGGTTGGGATCCATGATAATTTCTTATGACAATCATCATCCAACTCTTTCTAATTTCTCCTAGTCTATCACCCTTGAAGGGAAACCTATTGGCTTAGTGAGACCACCCAATCATAGGATGACTCTCTTTAGTATTTGCCCTCATGCTTCCCTTTTTTTTGACAAATTTTCTTTTAGTTGTTAAATTACCTATCATGTTTAGTTGAACACATAAAAATAGCTTCTTTAATTATCCTATTAATATAAGGTTTATTAATGTAATTTTTGGCACAAATACAAAGATAAGGTCAAGCTATTTTTAGAAAACAAAAGCAATAATATATTATTTTGCACCTTCTCTAAGGTGCAACACTAATCTAGCATTTCTTCCCTTACACCAAGATTTGTATAGTAAAATAAGTCTTTCAACTAAGAAAAAAAAAGTGTTTTCTTCCAAAAGATAAAACATTCCCCTTTGCATCCAAAATTTAAATTAAGAGTTCTATGGCAAACATAGCTACACTAACCGCCTTAAGGGCACACTTTACATATGATGGTTTTGAGTATCAACTCACACTTTGAGCAAGTTAAAACACTAATATAAAAGCAAATCCTTGATTCACAAAGTTTTCCATCCTTTAGGTGAATCTATAAATGGTGTCACTAAGTTCAAAAGTTCCATTTTCCTTTTGTTTGGCCCCAATATTTACAAGTTTTCCTTTCCATTTCTATAGGTTAGATTTGGCTCTATAACCCCTTTTCCTTTGTTGGCAATCCAAGTCTCATGTTTCATAGTTTTTCAACTTCCTCTTAGTAGTATGTCTAAATGGATGGCTTTGATCTATAATGCTTGCAAAGATATCTCATAAGAAAAATTCTTCCACAAGACCATTGGACAATTTCAACTTTTCTATATGTGAAAGATATCCCATAATAACAGAGTCCTCCACAATGTAAATTTTTTTAATACTTTAGTTTTCTAAAGATGCCTAACTCTTTTCATAAACTTCATTAGTTAATTTCTTAAGAATCCGTCAATTTATAAACTTAAGAGGAACTTGGTACTTTGTTGTGGATGTGATTGTATGCATTGCTCCAAAGGCACTCCTCTTGGGTACCATTGCATGCTCCTAGCTCCTCACACTCCCCTTTGTCCACTTATGAGCCTTGACATTCTAAGGATACCACAAGTATTTTATCTCCAATTTGACTTGCGCTAGATGCTCACAAGAGTTAAAGGGTGTGTAGAGTATTTTGGGATGATACTACCTTCAAGCTTGATTATACTCAAGCCAATAGCTCATCGTTAGATTGGTGGCAGTGCCTATCCTTCTCTCTCTCTTTTCTCACACACGCTCTCTTTAATTATCTATATATATAAACCAACCAACGAGATGAATATCATATATAAAAGCATCTATAGCCATGCTTCAAGGCTATTATATAGCCTTAGAGCTATTGTCTTCCAAGGTCTTCAAAAATGATGACTCCAGTGAACTTCAACTTATGGAAGATTTTGACGAGATGGTTGTCATCAATGATACTTAAGATGATGATGATGACATGTGGGAGTTTGAATGACGAAATTTGCAATTCGATGATATTGGCATTGTGAATGATGATGGTAGCTATAGTTTGAGGTGTTATTTAGTTTACATACTATCACAAGGTTTCAATTAACCTTTGTTGCATCTCCCCTTTTTCATGAGAGAAAATAGGGGCATTGTTCTCGAAGATAAGCTGTATTGTAGAACCTATGGGTTACAACCCACTACATGTTTGCCTGCGCTACTTTGATTACACACAAGTACTCAAACTTTAAGACAATCACGATAAAAAATTATAGAAAATCAAATTTATTGTCATATATTATGGTTCAACTACTATTGTAAGAGTAGGATTCATTATATGTAATAGGTAAAAGGCTTATTATAGCTTATGTAGATGTTTCCGGGGTTTATATTCATCTTCATATGTTATAGTGGACTCTAGGCATTATTCACTGTCTAATTCTTGAGGTAAGATAAATGCTTAACTTGTATGGTTTTGTTTCTCCACTAGTTCCTCATCTTCTTGATCTAATCTAGGGAAATTAACTTGGATATGTGCTAGATTATTACAATGTAAGCATCAATGATTGTATTAGAACAAGGGTCATGAGCGAAAACAATCAATGGGATAACTCGATCGTAGCACTAATAGTGATGGACCATTATGCTAAGGTGTTGATGAGGTTAAGGGATCAAGATATAGTCTATGTTAGGGCACAAAGGTATATGGACCAAAGGGACAACGCATAGGCAATCAATATGAATGAACTTACTAAAAGTGGATCAAAAAATAGTCCATGGATTTGCCTAAAGATACCAATGTGGTGCTAAAAGAGGTTATTGTCTTAAGTGGTTGGAAGATTAACCAAGCTTTTGCTAACTTCTATGTTACTGAAGGAAAATCACCTATGTGTGCATGACATTGGTATCAAAGCAAGGCTAGAGTAAGAGATCAAGGAGTATGCGACATCATTTAATAGAGTAGGTCTCACCAACCCCGTAATCGCATGGCTGTCACATTGTGAATTTGTAAGAAGCTGGGAATAAGGACTTAGTGTAAAAATAATATTGATATTATGCCATGTCACACTGACATTGGTATAAAAGGAGAGGACATGTAATTTTTCACATCTTTTTGACATGTTAATACAATTACTGTCCTTCTCTCCCATCTTGCTCACAGCTTCCATGGCTTCTCTCTCTTTCCTGTCTTTCTCTCTCCAAATCTAGTCTTTCTCTCTCCTCGTCACTCTCTTTCTCTCTCTTCTATAGTTTTCTCTCTCATCTTTCTCTCTCTCTAGTTCTCTCTCTAACAAGTGGTATCAGAGCATTGGTCTTTGATCCATTTTTCCCTCTATTCTCAGTCCTATTTTCTTCCATCAAAATCAATTTCAGACAAGTATTGTACAGGACAATGACTAGTGGAGTGCTACAGACCATCTACAGTCAGTAAGAGACTACATCTGGAGATCTCCAAGGTCAGATATGGTAGAGGATGGCTAAAGTGGCAGGTCGTCATCAAATTTCATGCAAAATTGGAGGTAACTAGGGTAAATGAGAGTTAACCGGGCTTAGTTTGGGGTTAAACTGTTGTTATTTTTCAAAAGAGGTCTTCCTTTCCTCTTTCTTCAAGCTTTGGTCAAGCTTTCATGGAGTTTGCAGCAGAGATCTTCTCCTAGCCTTTAGCCCTTGAGGTTTCACAAGCATTTCATACTAGAATCTTCCTCTAATCTTCATCCTCAGCAAGTAGATTGCCAATTTGTAGCTGCATAGAACTGTGGACTGCAAAGAACAGCCCCGAAAATTGTGCCGCAAATTTCGGGCTGATTCCAGGCCTTGATTCTCTGTCGATCATATTGTAGTTGGTGGCTTTGTCATTGATCATTTGCATGCTGAAGCTTCCACAAATTCATGGTAAAAGTGGAATTCTCCTCTTCCCCTATTTCTAAGAAACCCTAGCTATGGTAGCCATGAAAGCTTCAGCCCCGCCAAGCTTTCATTTCTCAACAATTTCTTGAAGATTCTTCATCTTTTCAGCCCGTTGGATATTTTCAGTAAGGATTCTTCAACAAATTGCAAGGATTAAGCCCGAATGGTCAAAGATTGAAGCTCAAGAGCTTCCATGGGGCCAAAATTTGGGGAAAACGGGTTTAATGCTTCAATATCAAGCATCTGAAGCTTCAAGATTGTTCTTAAGCATTAAATACACAAGTCTTGAAGATTATTTTGGCAACATTGGACCACCGGAGGCTTTATCAAGCATATGAAGATTGATCAAGTCATCATTAACCATGTCAAAGGTACTCTTCCTAAATTCTTATTCTCTCTCATTAATCCATTTGCTGAGCTTAATCCATTTGATTGAGAGATTGAAGAATTGAATAATATCCATCAAATTTCAGCCAACCCTTTCTTGAGTCAATCCATTCATGTAATGCAATGTTTGCTCTATGCATATTAGTTCTAATTAGTGAATTAGAGGCTTCAATCTAAAATTTCCAGCATAACACTTGACTCCAATTGATTGAAACTATTGATTGATGAGTTTTCTCACTCTAATCCATTGATTGGCTGAATTCTTTTACCCAAGATGAAATATTATAAAAGGATAAGTACTAGCAATCAGTGAGTCACTGAGTTGCATTGGTAATGCCCTTATCCTATCTAGTTTTGCAAAATTCTATGCAATTGCATCTTATGAAAGGGGATGAATGAATATTTCAAAAATGCATTTCATGTTGATTGATTAGATTAGCATTCTACTGCCATGTTGATATACCCACCAAGGAAAAAGGTGGATGCCGGGGGAGATAGTGGGACAAAAGAGAGGTGACCCTCCCTCACTATCAAAGATCTCGAAGGGGTGCAACCAACCGACCCAGGGGGAACTTTGCCCACCTCCTAGTGATTCGAAGCCTGTGTAGGGAGCCTGTCATGCCGTTTTATCCCTCACACAGGTACAATGAGAGGAGAATTGAAGATTGAAGAGTTTCCAAAGGCTCAAGTATCTTCAGGATCAAAACAGGGTAAAACAGGGATTTTACAGGGCATTACAGGGCATTTACAGGTTGTTACAGGTATACCCTTCAGTACTGAAGTACAGGTGCGGGTATTACAGGGTACCCACAGGTCCTACTTAGCCTTCTATAGGGTTTGGTAACCATTTGGGGTTACTATTTTACCTTACAGGGTCAAAACATGGCAATTTCATATTAAAATAGGGTGCAGGCCTGGACAGTTCACACTCAGAAATTGAGTTGCAGAATTTTATGTCCTAAATTTGTTATAGCATAATATAGCTCATCTCGAAGAGGGAATTATTGGCTTCGATTTGAACTAAAAAAAATTTAAATCGGAGTTCCCTAGCAGAAGTTATAGCCATTTTTCTGATAGACTGCACTATTATGGCAGGACATAAGGGTAAAAATATGGTCTAGGATGATTATGCTAAGCAAATTAGAGATTCTATGTTGGATAATATACCTCAAGAGAGCCCTAAAGAGCCTCAACAACAAGGGAAATTTAGTATACTCAATAATACCTTGTGCGTACATGAACAAAGACATAGAGAACGTCATGAGGCCCTATTATCAAGAATGGAGCAAATGGTTTTGTCTACTGATCAAACGAAGTCTTCATTGAGAAGTTAGTAGATTCAATGACTCAAACAAAGGCTTCTATTGACAAGTTGGTGGAATCTAATGCTCAAATTATGGCACAATTCTCCCAATGGATGCAGATGCAAATGGGATCTAAAGAAGCTAAGGAGAAAGCCTATTCAAACAGTGAGCCTTCAGTCCCACTTCAGCCATCTAACCAAGATGGTCATGGTCATGGGATTATTGGACAAAGAGGCATCCTAAATAGACAATATGAAGTAGGTGAGGCTTTACAAAGGCATGATGACTATTTGGGCAGTTTGAATGGAGCTAATTCTCAAGCTTTTGGGCTGAATACTAAAATTCCTAGGGGTCTTCTACCAACATGAAGATTGCGTAGTGGTTCTCAGCCACCTATTGGGAGATTTCCATCTCAATTTGGGAGTTCAATGCATGGTACTCATGATCAGTCTATTTTGGGACAGCAACCATTCCATGAAAGAGAGCTAAAGGACAAGATTGTTTTAACCAAATTTAATTGTCAATCATCTTCACCATCTGATTTAGAGGAGTGGACCTCTAAGATGGAATCCTACTTTGACATATTCCCTAAAACTGATGACATGAAGATTCATTTTGCTTCTTTGAATTTAGAGGGATTTGCCCATACTTTGCAGAGGTATATAAAAAAGGAAAACATACTTGTAGAGAATTAGGAAGCTTTCAAGGCACTTATGGCTGAAGTATTTGTCTCGCCTCTTGAAAAAGAGAAATTGGCACGGAGATGGTATTTGTCTCCCCTATTGAAAAAGAGAAATTGGCACGGAGATGGTATGGTTTGGAGCAAAGAGGCCTAAGTGTAAGAGAGTACACTAACCGATTTCTCAACCTAACCATGTATGTAGAAAGCATCAGTGATGAGGCTAAGCTCCAGAAGTACATGTATGGTTTAGAGCCATCTTTATCAGCTGATGTTATGGCACAAAACCCTACTTCCCTCTTTAAGACTATTGAGCTTACAGAGCGCTATGGAAGAAAATATAGAAGAGAATCTTCATTTCATCCTAGTTTTGGATAGCCAAGGACTGTTTTTAAAGAGGGGCAAATTGGTAACACTTATGGCAGCAATCATGTGCCAAATGGGAGCTTAAGAAATCCAACTTATCCACCATTCAATGCTTCTAGACCTCAAACTAATTTCAGGACAGCAAACAGTCCTAGAGTTGCTTCAAACAAGGGGACAACAAGCCTAAATCCAATTCAGCCAACATGAATCCTAAATCCATTCCTATGGATTTTTACAAAGAAAGAAAGGAGAAAAGCTCATGTTTCAAGTGTGGGGAAAAGTATACACTTGATCATGCCTCAAAGTGTGTATATAAAAATGTCAAACCCAAGCTTCAAAGTATGTTAGTCTTTGAGGATCTTGAAGATGAGATGGATGAAGCCAATGCAATTGTACTCAATGCTGAAACTGAAGATCTTGAGGAAGAGGTTAGGCAAGAGTATTTCTATGATCTAGCTGACTTCTTTCCTTTTGATCTAGGTGGAAATGTTCCTTTTGATCTAGGTGGGACTTGTAATGACACACTTATTGCCACTAGTTGTTCTATTTCCATGGATGCTTGGACAGAATCTAAGAGCCCTAATACACTCCATATGAAGGGTAACATTCATGGCAAGCCAGTGTTCATTTTGATAGACAGTGGCAGTACCCCATAGTTTTGTGAATAAGTCCATCATGGACAAGCTAAATTGTATTCCCACAGATTTACAACAGCCCATTAGAGTTCAAGTGGCCAATGGTGAAGAGGAAATCAGCACATAGATATGCCCACAGGTTTCTTTACAACTGGATGAAAATTTTGAAGCAAAAGTAAACATGATTACTTTGGAAATGGGGCCTATAGACATTGTACTTGGTTGTGATTGGTTGATGACATTAGGTAAGATCACTATGGATTTCTCACAGTTGTATATGGAGTTTATCTTCAATGGACAGCTCATCCATTTATAGGGAATTCCTAGTAAATCAGATTTTTAGCTTATTACCATTCAACAACTCAAAAGGGAGTACAAGAGGCGCTCACAAATATTTGTTTTGCATTTGAATAAAGAGATGAAAGATCAGCCCAATAATTCAGCAAACCGTCTAGCCTTGATAGCTCTTCTTGAGGAGTATAGGGATTTGTTTGAGGTGCCTACTTCATTGCCTCCCAAGAGAGTAGTAGATCACCCTATTGATTTGGAGCCCAACTCAAAGACAATCAATAAGCCACCTTACAGATTATCTAAGTGTGAACGAGAGGAAGTAGCCAAGAAAATCAAGGAACTTCTTGAGATGGGATTCATTGAACCAAGTTCTTCACCTTATGCATCTCTAGTTCTGTTAGTCAAAAAGAAAGATGGATCTTTCAGAATGTGCATTTGACTATACGGATCTTAATAAGATCATAGTGAAGAACATGTATCCGATATCCAAGATTGATAATTTGCTTGATGAGCTCAAGGGGGCTCAATTCTTTACGAAGATTGATTTGAGGTCAGGGTATTATTAGATTCACATGCGAGAGGGTGATGAAGTCAAGATTGCTTTCAGGACTAATCAAGGGCTCTATCATTTCTTAGTGATGCCATTTGGGCTTATAAATGCTCTAGCTATCTTCCATAGCCTGATGAATAAGATTTTACAGCCTTTCCTCTTTCACTTTGTCTTGGTGTTTTTTGATGACATCATGATCTACAGTAAGACTTTACAGGATCACTTGGCACATATGAGGAGGGCTTTTGATGTATTGAGACATCACAAGCTTTTTGCTAAGGAGAAGAAGTGTTCTTTCATGCAAATTGAAGTGGAATACTTGGGACATATTGTCAGTGAAAAAGGAATACAGATTGATCCTAAGAAGGTGCAATGTATAAAGGATTGGCCAACACCTACTATTGCTACTTATCTTAGAGGATTCCTTGGTTTATCTTTATTCTATCACTGATTCATCAAGCATTATGTGGCCGTTGCAGCTCCTTTGACTGATAGGTTGAAGAAGGAGGCTTTCTTTTGGGATGCTTTTGCAGATACTAGCTTCAACCAGTTAAAGGAACTCCTTACCTCTGCTCCTATCTTAGTATGCCCAAACTTATCTAAAGAATTTACCATACAGTGTGATGCTAGTGGCCGTGGCATTGGGGCTATTTTGTTACAGGAGCATGGAGTGATTGCCTTTGAGATCCATAAGCTTACAGATGAAGAAATGGCCATGAATGTTTATGACCAGGAGATGTTGGCTATCTTGCATGCAATTAGGAAGTGGCACCATTACTTGTATGGCAGTCGATTCAGAGTACACAGTGATCACACGGTTCTTAAGTATTTCCTTACTCAGTCCAATCTTACTCCTAAGCAGTGTCGGTGGGTAGCTACACTACAAAATTATGATTTTGACATCACTCATATGAGGGGCAAAGACAATATAGTGGCTGATTCTCTTTCTTGTATGTGGGCTTGCAAAGTTTCAGTTATAATTGATTTGCATAATGATTGGATGGAAGAACTACAGCAAGGTCTTATGGAAGAGAACTCGCATTATCAGTTCAAAAATGGCCTTATTTGGTTGAAAGGCAAGATTGTCATTTCTTCTATATCTTCTTTTATACAGAAAATTATGGAGGAATTACATTCTTTGCATTTAGCTGGACATTTAGGAGTTTTCAAGACCTATGACAGGATCAGTAAAAGTTTCTATTGGAAAGGACTGTGGAAAGATGTCAAGGACTTTGTCATGAAGTGTATGCCTTGTCAATAGAATAAGGAGAGCACCCATAAGCCAGGAGGTTTGTTACAGCCAATACCTATTCCTACAGGTAAATGGACTCATATTACTATGGATTTCATTACTGGCTTGCCTACTACCAAGAAGGGATGGAATAGTATATATGTGGTGGTAGATAGACTCACCAAGGCAGCCCATTTTATTCCAACCAAGATTCAGTTACTGCCTCTCAAGTGGCCAATCAGTTTATGGAGCAATTTTTTAGCCTACATGGATTACCACAGGTGATTGTTCATGATAGAGACTCAAAGTTTATCAGTAACTTTTGGCATGCGGTATTTACATCTATGGGCACTAAATTGGCTCCATTTATGACCTATCATCCACAAACTGATGGACAGACAGAAAGAGTCAATAAATGGTTGGAGACTTATCTTTGCCATTTCTATTATGATGTCCAAACTTCATGGGATTCTTGGTTACACTTGGCTAAGTTTGCTTATAACAATTCTACCCATGCTTGTATTGGAGTTTCACCCTTTGAGGCTCTGTATGGTTACAAGGTGCCCTTACCCACAGTCATCTTTAATGAAAGGATCAATCCTCATGGGAAAGAAGAGTTAGAAAGAATGCAAACCCTTCTTCAGCAATGCAAGATTAATCTTAGGAAAGCTCAAGACCAAATGAAGATGTATGTTGATGAGAAGAGGTGGCCTTTAGAGTTCCAAGAAGGAGAATTGGTCTTACTGAAGGTGCCCAAGTCTAGGTACTCTACATTAAAAGATGGATTTAGTAATAAGCTTGCTCACAGGTTTTATGGCCCTTACCGGATCCTTAAGCGTATTGGAGACTTGGCATACAGATTAGAGCTTCCCTCTTCCACAAAGATTCACAATGTCTTCCATGTTAGTCACCTCAAGCCTTTTTATGGTGATCCAGTGGATATAGTTGATGAGCTGCCACTTATTGATGAAGAATGTCTTATTCAGTACATCCCAGAGACTGTTATAGGTCAGCGTGAGAAGAAGCTTCGATCTCATTCTATCGTGGAATATTTGATCAAATGGACAGGTTTACCACTCGAGGAAGCTTCTTGGAGGCCTGATTCTATATTGGATGAGTTTTCTTTCTTAAGGGATACATTGGTGGCTGAAGCCTATTGATTATGGAGCTAGTGATGATGCAGATAGGATTAGGACATCACACTATTTTAGAAAAGTTTTTATCGTGCCTAATTTTTAAAATTAAGCTATTTACATGGGCTTAAAGTACTCTTCAAGAGCTACGTTTTGATATATGGCATGCCTCATTTGGACACTTCTACTAGAAGTTATGACAGGTTTGGTCCAGTAGGGTCTGTTTACACAGCAAGCTGTCTACTCCATTTTGAGATTATCTGTTGAAGATTTTATGGCTCTATATACTTTAGAAGTATTCCAGATCATGTATATAGTTGGGGCCTACTCTCGTTCTTCAATTTTAGTCCATATGTTGGTCATTCTTCATTCATTTTTCCATTTGTAAAGCTATAAAAAATAGAGTAGTACTCTGTTCTATCCATCCTTTTCTAGTCTTTCAAGTTTATTTTTGAGGACAAAAACTTTTGGGAAGGGATGGATTGTAAGAAGCTGGGAATAAGGACTTAGTGTAAAAATAATATTGATATTATGCCATGTCACACTGACATTGGTATAAAAGGAGAGGGCATGTAATTTTTCACATCTTTTTGACACATTAATACAATTATTGTCCTACTCTCCCATCTTGCTCATAGCTTCCATGGCTTCTCTCTCTTTCATGTCTTTCTCTCTCCTCATCACTCTCTTTCTCTCTCTTCTGCAATCTTCTCTCTCCTCTTTCTCTCTGTCTAGTTCTCTCTTTGACAGAATTATGCAGTGGCACCCCCCACGACTTACAGATAAGGTGACAACCAAGGTATACACCTTGGCATACTTGGAAATGAGGCTACAAAGGCTTCATTGGTGTTGGTGGTTGCACACTAGATAGAAGCATTTGCTTGAAGACAAACCTTCTGGGAGGTCATCTATCCCACTATTGTCTACACCAAGCATGCTTAATTGCAAGGCAACTAACCATCAAGTTTAAGCCTTGGAATTACTCCAAATAATGATTTTTTTTTTTGAAAGCCTATTGGTAAGAGGTAAAGAGCTTTCCAAGGACCTTTCAACTATCTCTTGGCATGCAATGCTTCTAGAGTTCTGCAACATTGTTTTGGTAGTTTTGTGAATTGGTTCACTGCAAAGACATTAAGGATAAGTGGTAATTTTTCTCCCTTAGTTTCAATCATCACACCATGTCCTCACCTTCACATTCATTGCATGATGAGCCTATAGACATCCATGAGGATGAGACCATGAATGATTTAGATGTTTTAAATGCATATGAACTAATCGGCAAGGGAGAATTTGGTGAGTTAATGGGTCACACAATAGCATTAGAGAAAACTTTTGCTACTCAATGAAAATGATACATATATATTGGAGCTTTTAAAGCAATTAGCATGACAACAAGCTTTGATTATGTCACTACATGTCCTACAATGTGGGCCAATTTTGAGAAAATATTATGAAATGAAAATTTTCCCAATGAGAATAAAAAGCATAGAAATTGGACTACTTGGGATAAGTGTCAGATAAAGGATCTGTTAACCTAGTATATCTCCAAATATAGAGAAATCATTCTCAAACTTGATGGTTTAGATTATTTTCAAAATATTAGAGGATTCATTCGACGCTTAGACAATGAGTACAATGCCAAGGTGAAGACTCATTATCCTAAAACACTAAAAGAAGCCATCAAGAGTGCATATATTTTAAATGATATCTTAGATAGGGAAACACATACCTATGCATTTGCACATTCGAAAATTGTTCATTATCCATAAGGGTTTGAAAGGAAGAAAGGCTTGATGGGTTGAATTTCTTCAAGAGCTTAATTGCACACTACAGTATTGCAAGGGTTGATATAATGTTATAGTTGATGCTCTAAGTAGAATACTCAAGATTCACACTTCTCTCATTTACAATATTGTATATCATTGTTGTTACTTGACTTACCAAAAGAAAAAAAATAAAAACAAACAAGAGAGAGAAAAAAATAGACAAGAAAATAGAAGTGCATGCACATGCACTGAACCACACCTAGGGGTCCTTAAGTTGGATGCGTCTAGTGACCCTAGTTGGATAGCTTGTGTCTCTAACCCCCAGCCCTTTCCCATTTTCCCACACCCTTACTTAGGGCTCAACAACGTCAAGACATACCTAGAGAGTCTCGGCTTGCGCCTTGGTTGACCTATCTCCTTGAGTCACTCACATATTTCATCCCTTCATTTGATTCACCCAGTTTCATCAATCCTTACTTATAGAAAGGTGGAAAAGGTTCTTCAATATAAAGCCAACAATTGCATCAACTATCATATGTGGGGTTGATCCCACAGAGACCCATGTTCTTCAAGAGCTTATTGGATTGAACACCTTCTCCTGTCTCCATACCACATTGGTGTCTCCCTTCTAGCATCTTCATCAATAACTACATTTTCCCTCAACACCCACAATGTTATCCCATCTTCATTAGATCAAGATCCCTTGCTTCATCAAGCACTAGACATCACTCGTTCGTGGGTAGAATCCATGGAAGCACTTTTCTAACTATGTATTAGATGATGTATGCACACACACTCACTATAGTATTTGCACAATAACCTATTTACAATTTTGGGTCCTCAAGTGTGGGACAACACTTCAAGCTTGCTTGGAGTTTGACCCATCTCCCAAACCAAGAACATCATATGTCATGTGTATGATGAACAATAGACTAGCACTTTTCCCTAGGAAGTGATTGCACTTTTCCCTAGCAACATCATCTGTACCCATCGCAGAACAACGAACATCATATGTCATGTGTACGACGAACAATAGACCAACACTTTTCCCTAGGAAGTGATTGCACTTTTCCCTAGCAACATCATCTGTACCCATCGTAGGAAAAAAATCATCCTCTTCCACCATAGCAACTTCTTCATTAGTAGCATTCATTTCTCCCTATCAAAACCACTTCTTCAATAAACTGTTCCCAACATTCCATGTCTTTGGTGCAAGCTATAGCGTACTACCTACCCAATGGGGGATTTGATTAGGAAAAGTTCCTCATTATGGTGAGAGTTAAAGCAATGGGTAGAGGGATCTAACGAGCTAGGAGTAGTCGATTTGCACACCATGATGTAGCCACACAGATACCAAGCGTAACAGTGAATTTAGTGTCTAAGTCTTTGCATGTAAATGCTTTATGGGAGGACACAGAGATGCATGCAATCGTCCTAATAGTGGTAGCATTAGGAGACATCACAAGAAAGGGGATCGTACACACAGGAGTGAGAGTTAGTGTGCTTAGCCATGCAATCCTATAGGCATGGGTAACCCGCCGTCGATGGAGACCACAAGGTTTAACATGAGAAGTGGATAATTGCATGAAAATTAGGCCATTCGGAGTGCTAAAGGACTGGCCCTTGAAAATAACGGGTGTCCAGTTCTTAGTGAACTTCATACTTATGAAGGGAGTGGATTATGACATTCTGCTAGGTGAACCTTGAATGTGGAATGCATGAGTAATCGAAGATTGGGGTAACAGCCTTATATTCCTGGGTAATAGATTAAAGGAAGTAAGAGTCAAGATGGACACTTGGAAGACCATGCCAGTTGAATTGGATGCCATCTCCTCTATCTCTTGAAGGGATACTCACAAGCTAGGAATTCCTATGGGCCATTAACGAAGTACATTTCCTGTCTTGAAGAGACGAGTGGGATTGGATGCATTTGCTAGCTACTATCGATCTAGATGAAGAAGAGGATTATAAGCAGGATGCAAGGATAACAGGTTGGTCCCGAAAAGCCACCACATTATCCCAGCTACCAAAGGGTGAAACCCCACCTTCAGTGCCACTTTGCATGATGGCCAAGAGCCCTAAACTCCTGTCCCTTTACATATTCCTTCCAACAAACTTGAGCTTTAAGGGATTCTTGAGTACTTGATAAGGGAGCTAGCCAATAACCTAGCCACCAATCTCAAGCCACTCCAAGACCTCATGGATGGACCAAAAAGGCAATGGACCAAGGTGCATGGCCTAAACCTTATGTATAATTTGACATTGATCTCATAGATGAAAAAGGGGCTGAGAATAGAGACCTAGAACGACAAGCTATCAAAATGTAGTGATTTGGATGGTGAGTACGAGGATTGCTACTCCATGAATGAGGAAAGTGAAGAAGAGATTGAGACTATAGAGTATGACATAGATGACTGACTGATCAAATAAATAAGAGTAGTCTCCAAGCCGTGGAGAGCCAACACTTTTAGAATTGAAAGAGGAGTCTTCAGAATCAAATGTGATCGCACTTGGTTGGATCACTTAGGTGTGACAGACTATGAGCAAGTAGGGCTAGTCCATCCTAGTGCCGCACTTCTCTTCAGAATAGAATTAGCCTCAGAGCTGCGACCACTAGGGCAGACTCCCTCCTCTAGCGAGGGTTTTGAGTTTAACTAAAAATCAAAGCTAAGCAATGAGAGTGATCTAGAGATACCCTAACCACCTAGACCCAGACTCAGCAAGGGGGACTTGTCAGTCCATCTAAGGCATAGACAATTGAAGGAGGAAAAGAGAGGGCAACCAAAGGGGCCGAAGGCCAAACGTTGGGGCAAAGAAGCAGGGACATGAAAGCAAACCGATAGAAGGGCCTACCAAAGTCAAGAAAGTCAACTTAGAAGGGGAAGGGGAGAAGCCTCAATCCATGTTTATAGTTGACGACCTGACCAAGCAAAAGGAGGTTGATCTCATTTCTCTCTTGCTAGAGTACATAGACGTGTTTGCCTAGTCCTTAGATGAACTCCATATGCAACATTGAGAGTAAGGCAACAATCTTACTCGATGAATCCAAAGCATGCTCACGCCGTTAAGGAAGAGATTGATAGAATATTGAAGGTCATCCAGCTTTCTCATAATCCATTACGCCTAGGTGGTCCAACCCCAAGTATGATTGCATTCTATTCTGGTGACTCCTCTTTCAATCCTAAAGACGTTGGCTTTTTGTGGCTTGTAGTTTACTCATATCTATTTGATCACTCGACCATCCATATCATAATCTATTATATCAGTCTCTTCCTCACTTTCCTCATTTGTAGAGTAGTAGTCTTCATGCTCGTCATCCAAATTGTCATATTTTGACTACTTGTCATCTATTAGGCTTCTTCTCTTAGCCTTCTTTTCATCCATGATTAATGCCGAATTATACAATAGATTCAAGTTGTGCACTTTAGTGTCTAATGCCATTTCAGCTCATCCATAAGGTCCTTGAGAGGTTTGATATTGGCAGCAAGTTAGCAGTTGGGTTATCGGCTAACTCTCTCGTCAAGTATTCAAGAATCCCCTAGAATTCAAGTCTCTTAGATGGGACATGGGAGGCAATAGGTGTTGGTCAACTGCTAAAGCTCTTGGCCACCATGTAGAGTGGTACTGATGGTGGGGTCCTACTCTTTGGTAGTTGAGATGGTGTAACTTTGTGTGGGACTCATCAGCTTCCCTAGCAGCCTATTTATAATCCTCCTCTTCATCTGAGAATGGAAAATCAATGGTGGTTAGCACATTCATACAATCTCACTTGTCCTGAGAGGGCAAGGGATATACTTTGTTTATTAGTGGCCCATAGGAATCACTGACTTGTGAGTCTCCTTTCAAAATAGCGGAGAGATCGTCTAGTCAATTAGCATGGTCTTCTAGGTATCCCAACTTTTGATCTATTTTCTAAGGATATTAGATTGTTGCCCCAATCTTCTATCACTTGTGTGTTTTGCATCCAAGGTTGGCCTAGCAAGATGTCATAGTTCACTCCCTTCATGACTATGAGGTTCACTGGACTCTTGCTATCTTCAAGGGCTAGTCTTTTAGTACTCCAAATGGTCTGACATTCATTCTATTAGCCAGCATAACATTAAACCTAGTTGTCTCCATAAGTGGGTTACCCCAAGCCTACAAGACCGTATGGCTGATTAAGTCCCGTTCTTATATCTACCATTCCCTTCCTTGTAGCATCTCCTAATGCATTGATAGGCAAGACTGCATGCATCTCTATGCCGTCCATAAAGGCATTTACATTCAAATACTTAGGCACTGAGTTTAGGGTTAAGCTTGGTATGTGTGTTACTATGTCATGGTTAGGCAAGTCAGTTGCTCCAAACTCATTATGTCATTCTACCCATTGCTTTAACCCTTGCTATAGCTTTGGGTTCTACCTAAGTAGCTCTCCCAGAGGTAGGGTCATAGGGGCTGATATCAATGTCGTGAGCAAGTTGCCAACCACTTACTTTTTGTTAGGATCTACTCTCTTTTTCCAGTGATCTTGACTGGTCTGCTTTCCTGTTGTATCTAGGCTTTGTCTATTCAGTGCCACGTGGGGTGCATATATATCTCTTGATCTTAGCCGCCATGGGCAAGACTCTTATGCTCAAGTTAGAGAGCTCATCAATCTCATCTTCCATAATGGGTTCAAGATACTTGAGGTGCTCTTGGGCTTCTCTCACTCTCACCTTGACCTTATCCACTACTTCCAATTGGCACCTTGGGTCGCGATACTCCCCAATCTTGGTAGTTCCCTTTTATGCCATCTTAGGAGTAGATGTTTTCACTTTTACATCCGTGACTTGCTTCCCTTTAGGTAGTGTGGTGGCACTATCTATCTTGAGCACTACCTTCATCTTGGCCCTCTTTCTCCTACTCCTACGGCTCTTCTTCCCTATTGAAGTTGCATTAAGATTGCTAGGGCTAGGTAATGAGATACCAACTGCCTCATTTGTGCTTAGGTCATGATGTCCAATGGGATCGGGATGGCCTCAACATCAAGTTTCTCGACTCCAAACAACCCCAAGGATACAAAGGCACGATTGCTAAACTGGTGGAAGGTTTTCATCTAGGGTATTTGGTACATAAATGTGTGATCTCGCACTTTGGACATCTCAAGTTGACTTTGCCTCGATTGGCTTGCTCCCTTTTAAGGTAGCAAGATGAGATGTGCCTTGGGTGAACTGAACATATGATGGGTTCTTGGTGCTATCCTCCTAGACCTTGACCTCTTCCCTTGCCTAACACCATTACTGACATTGGTCTAAAATCTATCAAGATGGAGTTTCCCTCTTTGTTGTATGAGATGTAAGGGTTTACATATGCTTCATCCTCGTTTAGCTCCTCCATATAATGTATCGAGATGAGATGTGCCTTGGGTGATTGTAAGTCTAGCATGGGTTCTTGGTGCTATCCTCCTACCTTAACCTCTTCCCTACCTAACACCATTACTGACACTGGCCTAAAATCTATCAAGGTGGGGTTACCCTCTTTGTTGTATGGGATGTAAAGGATAACGTACGCTTCATCCTTGTTTGGCTCCTCTACATAATGTATCAAAGCATCGCTTGATGGATGGGCCATGATGGATCCAGGTGGTCTAGGTATCCCTGTAGGATTGATGTCCATCCTAGGGACGGCTAGCTTTGAGTCATTGGGTGCTAGGAGAGCTAATGGAGCTCCCCTCCCAAGGTTTGACAGCGTATTCCCTAGGTAGTATGGATGATTGTATGGTTGCAAGAACAAAAATCATCTTGGCAATTTGCAATGCATTGCATTTTGTCCAAACCTACCACAATTAGCACATGGTCTTGACCTAGGATCCGAGGAGGTGATTTCCTCCGCAATGCATGCATTACACGTGAGGTCGTGTGGGTCTTCTCATCATCTCTTGAAGCTTATCCAACTCTAGCTTTATATCTACCAACTCTTGGCTCTAGTCAACACCCTTTTCCTTGTCTTGTGTGCTTTGGCTAGATCTCTCACCAATGATCGTAGCTCTCTCTGACGATCTAGTGGAGTGCCATCTTGGGTCATGGTTCTCAAACTTCTCTCCTTGGACAGGTCATCCATGCATATGGCTTCTTCGAAGACCCTAGCTAGCACATCCCTTTGCAGGTTCAAATTGCTCACCAAGGCCCCCAAGTTCAATCACCGCTACTATGGACCCTACCGAATCACTCAAGTGCTGAACGAAGTCACCTACAAATTGGACCTGCCAGACAGTGTTTGTGTTCATAATGCATTTCATGCTCGTCTTCTACGCAGGTTCTATCCTGACAACCAATGGGGACGGCGCATACCAATGCTCCATTCCAACGGTCCCTTCGAAGTAGAGGCATTCCTCCGACGCTGGGGACAAAGAGGCTTCCTCGAATACCTCACCAAGTGGCGCTGGCGTCCACTCAAGGAGGCCACTTGGATCTCATAAGCGAAGGCCCGCGAACATGGAAAGGATGCCTTCGCCCTTTGGCTCGAGGAGAACCCCTTGCCCCTTCCAACAACCCTTGAGCCTCTCCAGAAAACCAAATAATAATGCAGTTCTCAATCATAGACCCCAAATGTGCCTCCACTCCTCAAATGTAATCGAGTCGAGGGTGGACCCGCATGGTAGCAATCATCAAATAACTCCAAAAACGAGGGGTCATTAGTGGTGGGAAGGAGGGAGGGGTCATTAGTGGTGGGAAGGAGGGAGTTGATGGGTGGGTGGGATCAATAGCAGGGTGGGGTGGGGTGGGGTTAGATGATAGGCAGGCGCAGGGGGTCACTGGTGGGCAAGGGCGGCAGTTATGCAAATGGGGGGGGATAGCAGATAAGTGGGGGGAGTCAACGGAGTGCCCAAGGTGGGCTTTGACCAGCCGCTCACTCACCAAGGTGCTGATGGCACTTACGAGCTGGCACGACGAAAGTGGCAGAATCAAGCGCGGGCACACATCAAGTGGCGAGTGGAGGCGGGCTTGCAGGCAACAACAAGGAACAAGGGAGAGTTGGTGCAAAAGCAGAGATTGAAGCCATGGAAATGGATGGAGACATCCTCGAAGATGGGGCCACAGGGCCGGATGCAGAACAAGGCGATGGCGATAGACATGCAGAACAATTGGATTGTGCTTGCTTGAGCAATGGTTCAGGGCATGAGCGAGGCGAAGATGGAGGATGAGGAGGAGAAGGGAGGGTGGGAGGCGGGGTGGTGGGTTGGAGGGAGGGTGGCCACTAGAATGGTAGACAAAAAGGGGAGGAGGGAAAGACAGAGAGAGAGAGGAGAGAGAGAAAGAGAGAGAGAGAGAGAGAGAGAGAGAGAGAGAGAGAGAGAGAGAGAGAGAGAGAGAGAGAGAGAAAGAGAGAGAGAAAAAGAAGAGAGGAGGGGGATTTTCAAGAGGTGGGTGGTGGTGGTATTTTTCATTTTTAAAATTTTCATTGTTTTGTGTGTAAAAAAATGAATTAAGTGGGGGATTGCAAAAATAAAAATAAAAAATAAAAAACACAATGGTTGTCCCTTGTTCCACATAGAAGCGCGAGATGGGGTTACAAAATTTTGCAATGTTGGGAATGATAAGCAAAGGAGGAGGATGGGCGGGCTAGTTTACAAGAGGACGGTCCCAATGGCATACAATTCAAGGGCAAAACCATGCATTTGCACAGACATACAAATGCCACAAAACAAGTGTTAGATATAATCAATGCCCCACCCTCATTAGGTGCCACCAATGATCCATGGTGCTCAAAGTTGTAAGGCCCCCATTATGAGGAGAAGCCAAATGTGAGCCCTGACATTGGTTGAGTCCTGACTTGTATATCAGATGAGGTCTATGTGATCGGATGGCAAAAAGGTGACTGTTGTGGGTCTAATCTTTGGGTTAGACAGAGTGGTTAAGCTAGTAGCAACTCGAGGCGCATTGCATCGAGTTGCGTGATGGTAAAGAGAATATTCCCTGGCCGACTAGTGGAGGCTTATATGGTAGGTCGGTCAAGCCGACCTAACGGCCTTCGTGGGCTATAAAAGCTAAACCCCTTCACAGCCATCCATCATTCATCTTTCACCCAGTCAGAGTTGTTGTTCCAGTTAGCCTTAAGCTCTTCACCTATCTTCTGTCTAGATCGCCATCTAAGCTTCACACAGTGGAAGCGCACGGGTGGACAGAGCCATCTTTGTATCAGTTGTTTGGAGCTAAAGAATTTACTGATTCTCCTCTTATCTATTGTGTACTCTCTATCTCTTTCTCAGATTCTGTTCACTGCGCCGTGTAATTTTTACATGGTATTAAAGCCCAGGGGGCTCTAGAGATCAAAGAGTGTGCAAGAGGCAAAGGCTTCAAAGAGAAACTATGTTGACTTCCAGAAGCGGTTCTGGCGCTTCAGGAAGCGGTGCAGGAGGTGGTGCTGCTGTACCGGCTATTCAAACACCGAGGATTCGTCCACCAACCTTCAGCAAAGGCAAGTTAGATGGTACAAACTACACCTTGTGGAAGTTCAAAATTACAACTATCCTTGATTCTTATGAGCTTCTGGAGACTGTGCTGGGGAGTGACGCAGAACCACAGCCTACCCTCGACCCATCAAATTCTAGTGTGATGATTCCTTCGAATGCAGATCTTCTACGAGCTTGGAAATGAAGGAATGCAGATGCATTGTGTGCCTTAGTTACAAGCTGTTCTGACTTTGATTCAGCATACAACCAAAGCGTCAGAGGCTTGGAATGTACTAAGGAGTCAGTATGAAACATGAAACCAAACAAGGATTCAAAACTTGGAGAATCAACTAGCAACGGAGAAGTTTGCTGAAGGAGAGATGGTTGAAGCATTCATCACTCGGATTAAGAATCTGCGTGACCAGATGGTTGGCGTTGGGATACAAAAGACTAGCAAAGAGCTAGCTCGGAGGTGTCTTCGGATTTGTCCACAAAAGTTTGATGGACTAGTAATTGCCCTTAATAATCAGGTGAGACCTCAAGCTTTGACTTTTGAGGAGTTTTGTGCATTATTGATGGAGGAGGAGTTGAGGCTGAAAGCCCAAGAAGGAAGCAACAATGGAGATGCTGCATTCTCTGCCAATGCAAAAGGCAAAGGTGGTTCCTCCACCAAAAATGATGGTGACAAAAAGAAGAAGGGTGGCAAGAAGAAGTTTCAAGGAGAGTGCTTCTACTACAAGAAGAAAGGACCTGCAATTGCAGATTGTCGTGTCAAGAAGGCAAATGAAAAGAATGGTACCCTTAAAAGTAAAGGGAAAGAGATAGCCAATACGGCTGAAGCAGAGTTGGAATTATTCATGGCGACCATTGAGGAAGTGTGCTCCTCGGCGCAAGAAGAATCTACCATTGACTCATGGGTGTTGGATAGTGGGGCCGCCTGTCACATTACCAACAAGAAAGGTCTATACAGTTCTATGCAGCCTCTACAAGAATTCATCACTGTGAAGGTTGGAAATGATGCTAAATGCCCTACTGCGGGCATAGGTACTATTTCTTTTGTTGTTGCAAATGGTGAAGTCAAAAAGCTTTCAAATGTGTTGTATGTTCCCGAAATTAGGAGAAATCTGTTATCAGTTGTTTGCTGCCATAATTGATCTTGGTCATGAAGTGAGGTTCAGGAAGACAGGTGCAAAAATTCTTGATAGTGCTGGCACAATTGTTGGAAAAGGAGAAAGAAGGAACAACCTGTATGAGCTAAGTGCTCTTACAGCCACCGCTGGAGTGGGCACAAGTAAGCTTTGGCATGAAGGAACAATCTGTATGAACTAAGTGCTCTTACAGCCACCGCTGGAGTGGGCACAAGTAAGCTTTGGCATGAAAGGTTTGGACACATCGGACGTGCAGTGTTGAAGGAGATGCAAAAGCAAGGTATGGTTTCTCACCTACCTACAATAACTGAATTGAAGGAACCATGTGAAGCTTTGTATGATGGGCAAGCAACAGAGAGAGGCATTTCCACAAGAAAGCAAGAATAGAGCACAGGCTCCTCTAGAGTTGGTGCATGCTGACTTGTGTGGTAAGTTGCCTACACAGGCCTTGGGGGAATCTTCTTATTTTATGTTGATTGTCAATGACTACAGTAGGAAGATGTGGGTGTACTTCCTTCATGATAAGGCTCAAGCTTTTGGTAAGTTTAAAGAATGGCTAAAACTTGTTGAGAATGAAACAGGGAAAAGTGTGAAGAAATTTAGAACAGATGGTGGAGGTGAGTTCAACTTAAAGGAGTTTGAAGGCTTTTGCAAGAGCAAAGGGATCAAGCATCAATTGACGGCGCCTCACACACGTCAGCAAAACAATGTTGTGGAAAACAGGAATCGCACCATTGTGGAGATGGCAAGATGCATGCTAAAGGGCAAGGGATTGCCTAACCATTTTTGGGCTGAAGCTGTTTATAATATAGTCTACATTCTAAATCGGAGCTACACAAAGGCTCTCAAGGGAAAAACACCTCATGAGGCTTACACTGGTAAGAAACCATTTGTCTCACATTTCAGAATTTTTGGATGTGAATGTTATGCACATGTTCCAGATGAGAAGAGAAACAAGTTAAAACCAAAAAGTAGAAAATGTATCTTCTTGGGTTATAGTGATGAGCAGAAGGCTTACAAATTATATGACCAAGAGGCAAAGAAGATCATCGCGAGCCATGATGTGGTGTTCAAGGAGGAGCCACATACAGTGGAGGAGGAGAAGGCAAGTTCTTCCACTTTACCACTATTCACATGGTACTTGCAGTGGCTGCCCACAAGAAGTGGTCAATGTACCAAATGGATATTAAGTCAGCGTTCTTATTGGTGACCTCAAGGAGGAGGTGTAGGTGGCTCAGCCACTAGGGTTTGAGGTCCCCCATTCTGAGAACAAAGTGTGTAAGTTGAAGAAGGCATTGTATGGGCTGAAACAAGCCCCCAGAGCATGGTACCAGCGGCGGATAGATAAGTTCTTTTTAAACCTAAACTTCAAAAGATGTGCCTCAGATGCTAACTTGTATGTTTACAGGGATGGTAAAAAGTCTGTAGTGATTGTCCTATATGTGGACGACCTTCTTATTACAGGTGACCATGAAGATATGATCAACCAAACTCGAAAGGCTTTGAGTTCTGAGTTTGAAATGGCAGACTTGGGCTTGCTACACTTGTTTGGGGATTGAAGTCTAGCAAGAGCCAGGAAAGATCTTCATCTCTCAGAAGAAGTATGCATGGGAGATCTTGAAGGCATTTGGCATGACCGAGTACAAGGAGATAGCTACACCTATGGAGGTGAATGCAAAGTTATCCGTCGAGGATACATCAGCACTAGTAGACATTGGGAGGTATAGAAGGTTGGTTGGCAGTCTGATCTACTTGTGTGACACCAGACCAGATATCAGTTTTGCTGTTGGTGTTTTGAGCAGGTTCTCAAACAAACCTCATGAGAGTCATTGGAAGGCTGGGATGCAGGTGCTCAGATACTTGAAGGAAACTCTTGACTATGGTATCACATACAGTTTCGGAACTTCTCTTGTGGGGAACTATGACGCAGGAGACAGTGATTCCAGGAAGTCAGTTTCTGGTTATTGTTTCTCTTTGGGTTTAGGAATTTTCTCTTGGCATTGTCTTCTACCAAAGCAGAGTACAAGGCAGCTTGTTTTGCTACATGTGAAGTAGTATGGTTGAGAAGGATTCTATGGCATATGGGAGTGCAGGATGAAGAACCAATTGTGCTGAGATGTGACAATCAGAGTTGCATCGCCATTGCCAAAAATCCAGTGTTTCATGCATATACCAAACATATAGAGATCCAGTATCACTATGTGCGTGATTTGATGGAGGATGGAACAGTGGAACTCGTCTACTGTCCAACAGAGGAGAATGGAGCAGATATCTTCACCAAAGCACTTACGAAGGATCTGCTTCAAGTTCATCTTCAGAGACTCGGCATTGGGCCGAGGAGATAGTTCACCTATGGGTGGACATTGAGGGGGGGTGTTAGATATTATCAATGCCCCACTCTCATTAGGTGCCACCTATGATCCATGGTGCTCAAAGTTGTAAGGCCCCCATTATGAGGAGAAGCCAAATGTGAGCCCGGTTTGGTTGAGTCCTGACTTGTATATCAGATGAGGTCTATGTGACCGGATGGCAAAAAGGTGACCGTTGTGGGTTAGACGGAGTGGTTAAGCTGGTAGCAACTCGAGGCGCATTGCATCGAGTTGCGGGGTAACCCCCGGCCCGATGGTAAAGGGAATATTCCCCGGAATATTCCTTGGCCAACTAGTGGAGGCAAGCATATGGTAGGTCGGTCAGGCCGACTTAACGGCCTTCGTGGGCTATAAAAGCTAAACCCCTTCACAGCCATCCATCATTCATCTTTCACCCAGTCAGAGTTGTTGTTCCAGCTAGCCTTAAGCTCTTCACCTATCTTCTGTCTAGATTGCCATCTAACCTTCACACAGTGGAAGCACACGGGTGGACAGAGCCATCTTTGTATTAGTTGTTTGGAGCTAAAGAATTTACTTATTCTCCTCTTATCTGTTGTGTACTCTCTATCTCTTTCTCAAATTCTGTTTGCTGCGCCGTGTAATTTTTACAACAAGAAATTTGTAAAAAATGATTTCAAAATAATCGGAGCCTCGAATTGACATGCAACAAAGAGGAAAAGTTGGCATGGTGATAGGAGGAATAGGATGGACAACATGAATGAGATATCCGGTAAGAAAAACAGGCGTTCACATGAAAAAAAGAGAAAAAAATGTAATAAAGTATAAGTCACCTTAGTCTAGAGTAGGCTAGGGTTAAGTATAAAAGGTGGGGATGTAACTTGTGTGGGATCTTTTTGCCATTTCAAGCAATACAAGCTTTGAGGCTCTTTCCTTCCACCAACTAAGAGGGTGCATGCTCTTAGCCACTAAGATATGAGGTACATACCATGTCCCACCTTGACATGAGGTGAGTATTCATGTTGCAACTTACATCTATGATTCTCAGCCTTCCATGGCAATACTAATTCTTGCCTAGCTACCTTGGCTATGTCTCCCTTGCAAACATGGTGTATTTCTTGTATTTCTTTGCAAGAATGGTGTAATTCATAAATTTCCAGTTATTTGACTTGCTGTGAGAACTAGTATATTACAAAAAAAAACCGAAAAATAGAATAAAATTCAATAACAAGAAAAAAATTTGTCGAAAATAAGGATAAGAAAAATAAAAATATTTGGGTGATAAGACGGATAAGATCATCAAATCAAAACATATATCTGGTGAGAAATGGGAGCATTCACATGGAAAAAATGAAAAAAACACATACAAAAAGTGGAACAAAAATTAATTCATGACAATCCATCAACCAAAACAAGGGGCAACGAAAAGGAAAAGTGTCAACTGAGAGGTGTATTCGATAGGATTGTCATATTAGAATGCAATTTTAATGTAAGAAAGATGCGTTTGCATGGAAAAAGGTAAAAAATACATAGGAAAACACAATCACAAATTAATAACACAAAATTGGTGGGCCAAAATGAGGGGGAGGAAAAATAAAAAATATTTAATATGGACAAGGCTCAAGGCTATCCAAACAAAATGCCAATCTAATGGGAAAAGAGTACGTTCTCATGGAAAAATAGCAAAAATTACGTGAGAGCATGATATTGAGTAAGTTAAGTATCAAAGAGTATGGCATGACTTTATGTACTAGATAAGTCATGAAGTAAGTAATCCAAAAACCACCAGAAGAAGTCATTTTGAATAAAAAAAGAAAAAAGCCAAAATACATGACGTTTTTGACACTTGGAGAGAGAGAAAGCATTAAATAATCATCCCCATGCCACCATCCAATAGATAAGCAATCAAAATGAATATTTATACAAGCTCAATCGGCTCTTGACAAGTAGCCAAAATAAATCAGTCGATTGCATACTCCCCCTCATGCTTATGAATACACCCTCTCTCCTTCACAAAAAAAAGCAAAAAGGAAGACCTCTTGATGATGGAAAAATTTCTCTACTTCTCTTATCCATTGAAGCTTTGAGCCTTGAAAGAGGAAAACACCCCTTCTACCTCATTTTCATTTTCTCTATCCCCTATTATGCATTCGTCCTATATGACTAAATCACTAGGCAAAATGATGGTAAATTTTTTTTGGACAACCACTAACTCTCCCTGAACTACCACGTCTGTTATAAGATCCAAGAAATATGCTCGACCTTCTTATATACTTAAAATATATATGGTGAATATTATGCTAGTGCAAAGAGAGAACAGATGAGAGAAAAGAAAGATGTAGAGAGAAAGAGAGAAGGATAGAGAGATTGACAATACACTAGGGATTGGAAGATGGGCCACTCCCACCCTTTGTGGATTTATATTATTAACGAGGAGCAAGCTCCTCCGTTACACATAAACCAGTTCTTAACTTGTAGATCTTGGGAACAAGATCACAGTCCCTTGCATGGTATACAACCGGCTAACACTTGCACAACTTGGAAGTTGGCACCTTTTGATCCTTCTTGAATCTCTCCTTCTCTCCTATACAATATGTGTAGGGATCTCCTCTTGGAGCTTGATTTTACCAAAGCTTCCGCAGCACTTGCACCTTCTCTCCTCCTCTTGGAACTTGATTTCAGCAAGGCTTCCGCAACACTTGAACCTTCTCTCCTTCTCTTGGAACTTGATTTCAACAGGGCTTTCGTAGCACTTGCACCTTCTCTCCTCCTCTTGGATACATCCAAAGTGATGCTTCCTTCACCTCTCCCACACCCAAGGAGAGCCTCCCCTTTTATAGGAACCAAGAGCTTCCCTTCTTGGAGAGAGACTTAAGTGCCAAGATTGGGAAGGTTGATCTTCATGCAAGACGTGGCTATTCCATGACCTACTCTACATCACCAATTTTGGAATATCTCTCTCTACATTGTTCGGATGGAAAAATGTCCAACACAAAAGTTGTAGATCTCGGCGTTTTTGATAACCCTATGTGGGCCATCTTTAGAGATCACCTTTCTATCATGAGATATTTTAAAAATGGATTCACCATGTCTATTTTTTAAAAAATAACTTTTTAAACTGTACTCTTAACTTATGGTTTATAGCCACCTTGAGCCATAGATAAGGAGAGTTCATTAGATTGCATTGGGCCTCAACCTTAAGATTGAATTCCACACAAAAGCTTGTGTCATTTTAGACCTTAGAAAGGGAAAATCACTTCTCTCCTCACTTTCAAAGGATCATGTCTCTCGTCTTTCTTAGTGAGAGAATGACCTCTCTTGTCTTTCTTAATGAAAGAAAAGACCTTAAACCTTGACTTATAAGGGAGAGGATGACCCCAAATGAATGCAATGCTCAACACACACAAGTAAATGTTCCCAAGCATCCTTGGATGCACACATAAATACATATACACAATGCTAATGCACTTCCTCTTCTTAGAACTCAATCCATCTTCATTTATGTGTATTCCTTGGTTCTTCTATACACTCTTATACTTGATTGATACTTTCTTCCCGCTTCATAACTTGTATCGCCTGTACCAGATATCCTTGTCACAGTGCTCTAATCACCCCATTAAGTGATGCACTAGGAATACTGGTCTCTAAATGGTCTCATAACCATACTAGATCATCATCAACACTTAAAGAAAAGTGAGTCATTAGTTTATTTACATAAATTTACTAAATAGAGAATGTGTAATAAGTAATCAATCTAGTGACATCCCTCTGGCTTCTAAATAGTTGGCCTCAAGTGTAGAGGGGATACCTAGTCCTTAAGAATATCTACAAAGTCTTATAGTTTTCTCTTAGTTATAAACTGAGCATCCAATGGAGAATAATTCTTAAACTCAACTAGATACTTTCGTAATACCTTACCTGACCTTAGAGTATTGTCTTGATGGTGTAAAATTCTTTCAGGCACAAGGAACTCTTCTGTTTCTTCTATGTCAAGTAAATCTTCCTTGATTGGTTCCATTGGAGGTTCTCCAATATAGGGACATAGCAAACTTATATGGAAAGCATTATGAATGTTCCAATGACTTGGTAGATCCAAACAAAAAGTCACATCGTTTATCTTATGTGTGATCTTAAAAGGGCCATAATAGCGATTAGAAAGCTTAACCACTTTACCCTTTTGACATTTCTGCTTCTTCAAGTGAGTCTTCTCAAACTTAAGAAGAACATACTATCCCAACTTGAGATCTAACTTATGACGGATGCTTATCAGCTTCACGTTTCTGCTTCTTCAAGTGAGCTTTCTCAAACTGAAGAAGAACATACTATCCCAACTTGAGATCTAACTTACAACAGATGCTTATCAGCTTCACGTTTATGCTTCTCTTGTGTTCTTTCGATAGCAGCTTTTACTTGAGTGAAAGCTGTATCAATGTTTCTAACAAACTCATCTCTGCTACAAAGATCTTATCCTTCGTAAAAAGAATGGGTGGTAAATGAGGTTTACCATAGATGATCTCAAAGGGTGCCTTACCAGCACTAGAGTGCACCATGTTATTGTATGCAAACTCTACTAAAGGAAAATACTTTTCCCATTCTCTTTGATTATCAGAGACATAGGATTTCAAAAGTTCCAGAACAATAGAATTAGCACTTTCACTTTGCCCATCCGTTTGAGGATGATAAGAGGATGAAAACTTTAACCGAGTCCCGAGGTTCTCAAAGAGAGCTTGCCAAAAGAGGTTGGTCATGCGGGGATCTTGAGCACTTGTAATGGACTTAGGCGCGCCATGATGCTTGAAAATATGAACAATCAATAGCTCAGCCATATGATCGGCTTTGATTGTCTTTTGCACAGGTATAAAGTGAGCTTGCTTTTACTGAATCTA
Source organism: Lygodium microphyllum (assembly GCF_053477565.2). Classification (NCBI taxonomy): domain Eukaryota; kingdom Viridiplantae; phylum Streptophyta; class Polypodiopsida; order Schizaeales; family Lygodiaceae; genus Lygodium; species Lygodium microphyllum. The sequence continues at coordinate 105,020,244 of NC_141155.1, forward strand.
TCAATGATAGTCCAGATTGCATCGTTGTGTGCTTGTGTGTGAGAAAGCTCCATGATAAAGTCCATGGCTATACTTTCCCAAGGCTCATTGGGAATAAGTAATGACTTCATTATACCAAGTGTTTTATGCCTATCATACTTTACTTTTTGGCATATCTTACACTCACAGACATATCTTTCAATGTCATCTCTAAGAGTGTACCAAAAGAAATATCTTTCCAATGCTTGAGTAGTGGGTAGAATACCCCTATGTCCAGCATATGGAGATGCATGTGCTTCATCTATTACCTTGTATTGTAATGGTAATGCTACACAAATTTCTTGATGATGATACAAATAACCATCTTGAATCAAGTAAGGTGTAATCGAGTGACTTGAGTTAAGCTGAACCCATATGGTTGAGAAGTTGGAATCAGTTGCATACATTTTGGATAAATCCATGAACTCATTATGGTAAACAGTTGTGATTGCATTCACTCGAGGTCGCCGTGATAGAGCATCTGCTACCACATTCTTAGTTCCAGGTTATGAAGGATTTGAAAATGAAAAATAGATAAGAAATTTTCCCAGCGCATTTGTTTCTCTGAGAGCTTCTTCTGAGTGAGGAAGTATCTTAGACTTTGGTGATATATTTTAATAACAAAATCTACACCAAGTAAGTAGTGTTTCCATACTTGAAGAGCATGTACCACCACCATAAGCTCTTTCTCATATACTGGAGCATGTAGCTCATGATCCTTAGGGCATCAGCTCTCAAATGCTACTGCATGATGCTCTTGGTTAAGCACACATCCAATGTAATCCCCAGAAGCATCGTAGTGAGCTTCAAAAGGTTTTTGAAGATCTGGAACTATGAGAACTGGTTCTTGAGTCAGAAGAAACTTAATTCTTTCAAAGGCTTGTAGTTACCTTGATCCCCAGTGAAAAGGCATTTGCTTCTTAGTAAGGTCATGTAGAGGAGATGCAACATACGCAAAACCTCATATGAACTTCCTGTAGTATGAACATAGGCCCAAGAAACTTCTAATTTCATGTACAAAAGTAGGTGTAGGCCAATCAACAATGGCTCGAATCTTCTTAGTATCCATTCTCACCAGATTGTGAAACAATATGGCCCAAGTAATGAATTTTCGAAAGGAAAAATTCACTCTTCTTAGCATTGACTTGAAGTCTATGCTTACGAAGCTCTTGAAAAACAATAGATAGATGTTTTCTATGCTCTTCTTCAGACCGTGAAAATATTAGAATGTTATCAAAGAAGACACGTGTGAAATTTGAGTGAGGTTTGAAAATTCTCTCCATCATTCGATTGAATGTGACGAGTGCATTAGTCAAACCAAATGGCATGACTAAGAACTCGTATAGTCCAAACATTGTATTGAAAATTGTTTTATGAACATCTTTAGGTGCTATCCATATCTTGTGATAGCTGCTCTTGAGATTAATGCGACTAAATATACTAGCCCCTTGCAACTTATCCAAGATATAATCTATCCTTGGGATAGGAAAACGATTCTTGATTATAATCTTGTTCAAAGATCTGTAGTCTATGCACATACAGAAAGAACCATATTTCTTTTGAACAAGTAAGACTGGGGAGCAGTATGGAGACGAGCTAGGTTGAGCTAACCATTTTTCCAATAGTTTGTTTACTTGTTTTAGGATCTCCTCTTGCTGACTTGCACTTACTCGATAAGGCGGTTGGTTGATCCCTCACTCTCACACACTCACTCCCTCACTCTCTCACAAGAGAAGAGAAGAAGAAGAATAAGCTTTTTCCCTCACTCTCACTCACTTCCTCACTCTCTCACACTCCCTCACTCAAGCACTCAAGCACTCACAAGAAGACAAGAGAAGAGAAGAAGAAGAAGAAGCTTTTTGCCACCCACCCAAGAATGATCTCTCATTCATCTTTTGAACTTTATATACAAAGCGCTAAATCCCATTTGGGCGATCATCTCCTTTTCACATGGCCAGCCATAGCCTAGGCCCTTTTTTCCATTGTTCTCCTATCTTCCTAGCTTCCTTCCTACCGACCATCTACCTTTACAAATTGCGCGGGTGAGAGCCCGACACTCTTAAAATAAATCATGGTGTGCCTTGTGTTCTTTTACAAAAGCATTGACTTGCGCTTTTTCTTGTGCGCCTTTCTTCTTGATTCAAGACTCTAATGCACTTCTTGTGTCTCCATATTTCTCCTAGTGCGCCTTCGTCTTCCATTTCACTTTTGCCTTGACGTTAACTTCTACTTTAGATTTTCCCAATTTTCTACCTTGTTTATCTGAGGATTAACATTACCCCCCTTCTAGTTGAGTACCAGTCCCATGGCACTTGTTGGGGGATAAGTTAGACTCTGTTGATGGAGTAGCCAAGTAGCTCTTCGAGTTTGTGTACGAGTTGAGTTGGAAGGTGTGTTGGGGGGATTTATGGAACTGTGAAGCCCTTGAGTTGGACTGAGCCTTGGTTGTGGAGAGAGGATAGTGGGTGGATCTGGTGTTGAAATTGAATATTGTGTTGGAGGGATCCATCGCCGGACCCTCTACAGTGACCTGCTTGTGCATTGTTCGAAATGAGCTTCTTCATTCACTTTTCGATGGGGGTTGTGGCATTCGCCCCTTGGTGTTTTGTGCTTTATCTAATGGAACATGGTGGAGGATGGGGAGGGAATTGCATGGATGATGGGGTCTGTGAAGCTCATAGTTGGGCCTTTGATTGTACCTGGAAAGAAAAGAAAGGTGCATTACATGTGGATGTGCCGTTGTTGTGTGGCGCAGTATGCATGTGCTAGTGGGATGGAGCTTAGGGTGACAGGTCTAACCACAAGTGAGTGTTACCTCCCTGGGTGTGTCCTACCCTTGATGTGTCCTAAGCAGGAAGTGAGGGATCAAAATGAGGCTAGGGGGTTAGGAATGGAGCCGGCCAACCGGGGCCACTGGATGCGCCTAACTTGAGACCCCTAGGTGCAGTGGCTATGGTGGATATGCAACTTGTAGTGGTGACATTTAAAAAAAAAAATTCCATAGCGGTGCTCTCAGACTGTACCTTGATCTTATTCGGACGAGTTGCGAGGTAGCCTTAGGGATTTAATCAAGAAGGCGCTGCTCTGCAACTATTCTTTGATGTTAGCCCTTGCATTGAGAGGTGTGGTTGACAAAAAAGGGTGACTGCACCTTGTAAAGTGGCTATCATTCATGTCTTCAAGGATCCTCATGTAAAACGAGGGAAGCAGGGTTGCCCTTATCATGATCCTGGCCATAGGTGCATTGACATTGTAGATCTTTGAAAAATCATACCTACCATGCACCCCCCTCTCGTAATCCACTCCGTGTCTAGGGTAGGGCATGTAGGCGGGATCATTCCTTTCTTCTTGTAGCGTGCCGCAAAAAGCCATCCATGCATCAAAATCTGTGTCTCAAATCCTCCTCTACCACTTTGGTTGTGCCTCATAGCCTTGGATGGTTTTGGGAACCTAATAGACCTTGTTCTACCAGTAGTCTGTGGGGTCCTACCTCCATTGGGTGATGATGATGCTCTGCTCCTCGACCCATCAGTTTGCTAGAGTATTGCCCAACCCAATGATTCCTTCCACTACGGGAAAAGGAAGGAGAACTCAAAGGGTTGGGATTGGAGCTCTTGTTGTTACCAGATAGTCAGCTCCTATGGCCAGTTAACAGGGTGGTGATCCTTGCATGGCGGCATGGGCTCGTCAGGAAGGTGTTGTGGCCATGCTTGCGCCCTCTGCTAGGATTTCTCCACAAGTTTCCGTCTTCTTCTTCTTGCACATCAATAACATGCTTGAGAACCTTGGTACCCTCCGACTCTTATGGGGGTAGATTAGGTAAGGGCAGATCGGCCTCTTTGATTTGTGGTTCTTCTTCAAATGCTTACTTGAGGTCTGGCTTCTTGTTCCCTAGGGAGTTGGATTGGGGGTGGGTGGGGCTGCTCTTGTTCCTCGAATCCAAGTTCCCTGAGCTCATCGATAGAGAGGCCGGCTTGTCGCAAGTAGCTACATAACTCCTCCTTGGTTATGCCCATGCTACCGGTTGGAAGTGTGCACTCTTGCATGCCATATCTTAAATCTCTGGTTGTGAGTTCCAGCTTCCTCCTCATTCTCTCCACACATTCCTCGCCTTCGACTTGTGTAACATGAAGCACAATGCTCAAAAAAGCTTTTCTTTGCGTATTGGAACATGCTTCAGCGGTCTCAGCTTTGGACTCTGCAAGATCTGATACTGCCAAGCACTCTGTCAGTCCCTACACTCTTTTAAGGTTACGTTCCTCCCACTACTATGCCTTTTCTTCTATGTTTTCCTTACCCCTCTCCATCTCTTGAGACAACATCATTACCACCTGTTGTTGCTCGCTCCAGATTTCCATCAACTGGGTCTTCTCTTTATCTCAGTGGTCTAGTTACTCTTCCGCTATTCTCCTACCTTGCTTAGCCACATAGTACTGTTGGTAGGCTTCCACGATCTGTTCTAATAGATCTTTACTTGTTTGTGCACAACTTTCAAGCTCTGCCCAATGTAGCTTCCTTTTGATCATGGCCATGGCCATTGGTGCCTCCACCTCCTCCTGTGCACTCCTCAGGTCGTCTTATAGGCTTCTTGTGGCTTTATGGATGGCCTTGGCCCTCATTTTTGACACGACTTCTATTTCTTTCTCCAGCCTTCCTTGCTCTTCCATTGCCGTCCACAGCTGGAATACCAGGGCATCCTCCTATTCTTGGCATTGTTCTTTTGGTTCCTGGTCTCCTTCTTGTGGGCTTCCCTGTAGTTCTGCATGCATAGCTTCCACCCATGCCATTTGCTGCTGGAGCTCAGCATATTGCTGGATGAGCCACTTCTGGCCCCACTGCTCTGCCACCAAGTCTTGCACTTCATCCTCTAGTCTTTGCCTTAGGTGATCTTCATTTTCTTGAGCCTTATTTTCTTGGGCACTGAGTTGCTTCTTCAAGCTCTGAAATTCTTTCTACTACTCAAAGGCTTGCCGTGTCATCTCTAGTTGTAGGGTTGTTGCAACCTCTCTTTCAGCCTCCAGCTCTGCAACTGCGGCCTTCTTCTTTTCCTTGGTCCTCTCTAGTTGGGCTAGGAGTTATGCTACATAGGTGTCATAGTCCGTGGCTGGGGGCATCATTGGTAGTGTTGTGGCGAAGACTTCCAACTTTTGCCACTTTGGGTCCTGCCTAGACTCTTGGCGTCCGTCAATAGACAACCTTTTGGCTCCTGTCCCTGGCGCCATCTCTCGTACTTTTGTGATCGGGAACTGCATCATGGACATGAACTGAGTGGTGTCCATGGCAGACATTGGATCCTGTGTGGTGGATATTTGAGGTGTGAGAGTTGAAGGGAGGGGGTGCAATGGGGCCTTGCCCTTTTCCATGACAACAACAGCTACTTCAGTGCTACCGCTTACTTTGCCTTTGTGCCATGGGCTCAAAGTGGCCATTCCTCTGGAATCGTAGGCCTCCTCTACAGACCTGTGCATGGCCTCTACTATGTGTTCATCTTCCTTCCTTTTTAGCTCTTCTGCATCTCTCCCGGCTCTTCTCTTTCTCTCATCTTTAGCCCTCTTGGACTCTTTTTGGGCCTTCCTCAACTTGGCCCATTCTTCCCTTGTCATCATTTCTTTTGTCTCCTTCTTCATCTTTGGTGGGGTTCCCTTCGTATGTGCCTTCGGCTCTCCTTGGCCGGACTACGTCTCTTGCTCTTCCTTATCACTTATAGTCCTTTAGCGTGATTGAATTTTTTCATGGTGAGGCAGTCAGTCAGGGGTTTCCCCTACTCCCTCTCCACCTTCCTTTGTGTCCTTCAAGGCCTCTTGGATGATGGCCATTAGGATCCCACCGAACATGATGGTGGATGCTTTGGAGGAGGAGGACTTCTTTCAAGTTGAACTTGGTGTGGAGGTCGGGGATTCTCCTCTTGCTACCATTCTACCAGTGGTCAAAGCTTTTGTTGACCTCTCAATAGTTTTTCGCACAAAGGCATTCCAATCTATTTCGTCTGGGGAGCATGTTGTGATGCTCTCCAAAAATGGCACCCTGATTTTGTTCATAAGGGCATTGTACCTTTCACTGGAGAAGAGAGAATGGACCATCTTTGCCTGCAGCTTGATCTTAGGGTTTGGAATATCCACTAAACTTATCCCATCCATTGTGCATATGACAGCCTTGTTCATCCCTAGCATGCTGTACACGTCCCTTTTTGGGAGTTGCTCTTTCCTGTTAGTTAAGCCTAGGGCCTTCTCCACCACCTCAGGGCTCAATTCGACCTCTACTTGGTGGGCTTCTTCCCCTTTCTTGATTGTCACCATGCCACAGTTCCTTTCAGCATTGAAGCTCCTCAGAAACTCTGCACATTTTTCGTAGACCGCCTGCCCAACCTTTTCTACGTACTTCTGTAGGCTGCACTAGTCCACGAGTCATTTTATGGGTGGCTCTTCCATAACAACGTCCTCTAGGTTCATGACGTGTTTGAATGTGAACTGGCTGTAGCCCCTCGTTTCTACTGTCAAGCCATACTTAGCTTGCTCTTCCTCCATGAACGCAAGCTTGTTGCCTTTATCTTTTCCTGCCATTTTAGGTTCATGTCATATATCATGGTTCACCGTTAGTATTCCTAATACATTTTCTTGTTGGAAAATAAACAAAAATCGATCATGCTTTTATGGCAAGAATAACATGCTTTAAGCAGCAAAAAGAATTTTCCCTTGAGTAGTTCTATTCATTTCCAAGATCTTATGACACTTTTCCTTGATTTCACCTTTCTCCATGTTTATCCCCTCTCCCCGGAATGAGAAGAATCCTTCCTAGGACTGTTGGACATGGGAGAGACAAGGCATTTAAGCACCGTAGGGTGCTATCTACTTTGGCATAAGCCAAGTGTAGAAATCAGGGTTGTATTCCAAGTGGGCATGATGATCGAGATTACGAGGACTAACACATACTTGGGTATTGTAAGTTAGGACATTGGTTAGGAAACCACCCAAGTTGATGCGGCTAGCCACATGTAGCTCTTCTTCCATAAGGATACAATCAATGTAAGGATGGGCAAAAACCTGGTTGTCTAGGTGTTTGGATCAAGTGGTGGCCAAGACCCTAAATGAGGTTGGTGCTATGTAAGTTGGATCATATTCAATTGTTTTGATGGCACGTCGCTGCTCGGCATTAATCATTATTTGGCAACCCCGTCTCCCATTGAAGCATAGATTACACCATTTTTGTAAGAATGATGAGTCAGAGTCAGCAAGGCAAGTGAATTCCTCCAACTCAATGGGTGACGCAGGTCTTTGGGGCTTGTGGTATGAGGTTATTAGTTGTCTAATGAATGTGTGCTCTTTTGAGATTTCACCATTGTTGATCAACTCCTTTGAGACCTTGGGGAAGGTTATGGTCATGAACTCGTATTCTTCCCAAGTCCAAGGCAAGGAATGGACCTCAGAGGCAAGGGGTACATCAAGCAAGCCGAGGTCAAGTCTTTCATAGCTCCTAGCGAATGTGGTGAAGGTGTTATCCAAGAGCTTGATGCAAGTCACAAAGTCATCTCCCGTATTCTTAGCAAGGTCCTTGGTGACTGATAGGAATGAAAGTCGCTCATAGGAAGGCCTAAGACTTGTTGGTGCTTGGGGTGGAATTGAGCTAGACAATAATGGCCCAAGGGGCAGAGGACTAGGCAATGCTAGATTTAAGGATAACTACATAGTCCAATCCACGTGTCCAGTGCTACTTTGTGGTACGAAGCGTGGCTCTAGTGGCATGGATGGTGCATTGCATCCCTCTTTTGTAGCCACTAGGGTGCCAAGTTCTCTAGACTTAGATGATTCTGAGATATCGAGTTGCTGTTTTGGTTGATATATTGGTTGGGGTTTTTTGACCACGCGACTGTTACAAGTTTTGTGGGTTTTGCAGCTCGGGCTTCCTGGGTGTTCCTTGTCTTAGAAGGAATGGGGCTTCCTAGGGATGGGGTGGCAGTCGATGGTCATGGTTGGGCTATGCTTCTAGGATCTCTTGTCTTGGGCACCCATATCCAGGAGTTGCCTTGATAGTATCCTTGGGCTCACAACAGATCTTTGGGAATCCATCATGGCTTGATTGTGCATCTATGTCAATAGCATCGGATCGATTGCTTAGGTTTTAAATGATAGCTATTGGCCCTATGGGGCCGTGTTTGCTTATTGTGCATAGTCCATTTTTGGTGCCTTGGCAACCATTTAAGTGTGAGCTCCATGGCCTTGGGAATGGCCTTAGTTAGCGATGGTGTTAGGGTGGGTTGTGATAACTTAGGACGCCCCTCTTTAGGCTTGGTCCTAGGTGACTCTATTAGTGACATAGCAAGCCTTGGTGGAGCCTTGATGCCCTTGTTGGAAGTTGTCATGATTCAAACGTTGCCAATAGAAAGGTGAATCTGCTCTGTAGATCATAGTCCATGTTGCAGTGTGCTTGCTTCTTGAAAGTGCAACCTAATAGCGTTTCTTGACATGCATCCTTTGTATTTGGCAATACATAAAAGATGTCTGGTAGGCTCTCCAACTCGATAGAGACTGCGATGAGTGTAGGTCAGGATATTGAAGTCAGCTCCCTCATCAATCAAGACATCAAAAGTACGCATGTGCTAAGCGGTGGCAGTGATGCATAGGTATGTTGGTGCTACTACCTCTTCATCCTCGTCCTCTAGTTTGGTGATGGTGGCTACTCAAACATTGACAGGTTCTTCCAGCATAGGGGGCTCATGCAATGGGTGTATGGGAGGATAGTACTTCTTTATGCGAATGCCATTAAAGAAGCCTATGCCCTCACCTTCAGTGTCGAATTCTACGGTTTCTATCTCCTCCATGGTCTCCTCACTAATAGAGTAGCAATCCTCGTACTCATCATCAGAATTGGCTTCTATTGTTTGCTCATTACCCCCTGTACTCTCGTCTCTGGCATGTCCTTCATCGATAACTAAGGCCCAATTGTACATTAAGTTTAGGTTATGCACCCTAGTCCATCTCCACTTAGGCTCATCCAATAGATCTCTGAGGGGCTTGAGATTAACAGCGGGGTTGCCAGTTAATTTGCTTGTCAGATAGTCGAGGATATTGTGAAGTTCTAGCATGTTGCTGAGGATATAGAAAGAGATAGGCTTTGATTGGCTACTTGAGCTCCTGGCCATCATGCAATGTGGCACTGTGGGATCCTTCTTTGACACGCTCGTAGTTTTTGCAGCTTGTTTTTACGTCTCCTCTTCGTTTGAGAATGGGAGATCGATGGTCGCTAGGATGTGCATCCAATCTCGCTCATCCTCAAGGCAAGAGATGTACTTGGTTAATGGCCTGTACGATTTCTTTACTATCTCATCACCCTTGAGCATGGCAGAGATGGCATCTAGGTTGATGGGGGTTGTCTTTCATGTGTCCATCTTGACCCTTACTACTTCCATTAGGTTCCCTAGGAAGATTAGACTGTTTCCCTAGTCTTCAATGACTCGAGCATTCCTCATCCAGGGTCGGCCTAGTATAATATCATAATCCACTCCCTTTATGACAATGAAGTTTGCAAATAACTAAATGCCCGCAATCTTCACTGGCCAATTCTTCAAGACTCCAAATGGCCTTACCTTCATTCCATTGGCTAGGGTGACAGTGAATCTAGAGGTTTCGATAGGTGGTTTTTCCCAAGCTTGGAGCATAGTGTGCCTCAACACACTCACTCCTGCCCCAGTATCTACAATTCCCTTCTGCATTACATCTCTTAGGGCTAGGATAGGTTAAACTGTGTGCGTCTTAGTGCCTTCCAAAAAGACGTTAACATGTAGTGACTTTGGCACTAAGTGCAGCATCAAGCTAGGTATCTGCGTGACTGCATCATCGTAGTCTTGCAAGTTAGCACGACAGCATGCTCCATCCATTCTTTTACCCAATGTTTCAACTTCTGCCATAGAGTGGGGTGCTATTTGAGCAAGTATCTTAAACTCAGAGTCATTGGGGTGGTCGCTAACATGGCGAGGAGATTGCTGGTTGCTTGCCTCTCTCCCATGTTTGTGCTTCTTGGCCATTGGTCTTGACTAACTGGTTGGCCCATGGCATCTAAACTTGGCCTGGGTGGCACCGCATGTGGCATGGGTGCATCTCTCGACCTTGGTCGTGCATGTGAGACTGGCATGCTCGCAGTAGAGAGGTCCTTGATCTTGTCCTCTAAGATAGACTCAGCATCCTTGAGGTGCTCATGGGCTTCCTTTACCCACTCCTTGACTTTGGGTACTACCTCAAGTTGGCGCCTAGGGTGGGGATACTCCCCTACCTTGGCACTCCCTTTCTCTACCATCTTTGGAGTGGTGGTCTCTGTCTTTGCATCCGTGACCTTCTTGCCAATCTCTAGTGTTGTTGCATCCTCAATCTTAAGCTGACCTTTGCGTCAATTTTTTTCTTCCTTCTCCTTCGGCTCTTCTTTCCTATTGAGGCTACATCTAAATTACTGGGCCCTGGCAGTGATATGCCTGCCTACTTCGTCTGTGCTCTAGTCATGATATGCAGTGGGATGGGTGTGTCTTCACTGTCGAATGTCTCGACTCCAAACAGCCCCAAGGGTACTGATGGTACGATTTCCAAGCTGGGGGATGCCTTCCATCTAGGGCAATCCGCAAAGAGATGAGTGATGCCACACTCGATGCATCTGAGGTTGACTTTTTCCTTATTCACTTGTTCTTTCTTGGGCAGTGTGATGAGATGTCACCCGAGTGACCGCAAGTCCAACACAAGATTGGATCTTAGGTCGGCGGAGCTTGGGTTGGCCTTGTGAATCCTCTTCCCCTACCTCTACCTAACGCCATCACCAGTACTGGTTGATAGTCCATCAAAATTAGATTGCCCTCTTCATCATACAAGATGTAAGGGTTTACGTAGGCTGTCTTCGTTAGGTTCCTCCATGTAATGGACTGGAGCATCAATCGGTGGATGGGTCACATAGGGTCCTGGTGGCCCGGGTGTGCCCGTCGGGTAATCCTAGGGGTGATGGGTTTTGCATCGTGTAGTGCTGGAAGTGCCAGCTCGGATCCTCTTCCAAAGAAACTTGGCGGCCTATTCCCCAAGTACCGTGGGGTGTACTGTTGGACATAAGGGGATCTCCTGGGAAACCTACAGTGCATGGCATCATGGCCGAATCTTCCACAGTTCACACAAGGCCTATATCTAGGATCCTGACACTCGGCTGGGAGGTGGCTGCCGGCGCAATGCACGCATCAATTGATTGTAGTCATTAAAGGTTTGGGTAGTAAGATGCATGATCCTCATCCTATCATAACCCATTGCCACATGATCCAACTCTACAACATAGTGCAACTATTTTTGAGAAAGGAGAATCATTTAAAATAGGTGACACTTTTCAGCCAAAGAAGGCAAAACGCTCTACTGAGAGACTTTTAGTAAGCAAATCTGCAAGATTTTGGTCAATTTAGATCTTGACAAGCTCAATGGACTTGTCCTCAATGACATCTCTACTAAAGTGGTAACACACCTCAATGTGCTTCATCTTTGCATGGAAGATTGGATGATAACATCACACTGACCAATGGGTGCAAGTAGAAAAGATTCTTGATCACGGTAATCTCCAATTCTAAGATTCAACTTCCCATGGATAAGGAGTAGAATTGGTTGTAAGTCCGAACCTGATCCAATTAGTGTTTCCAATCGATCCAATGGAATTTGTAGCCTTTCAACATTACCTGCTAACACAAAATTATTTGTGGACCCTGGATCAAAGAGTATCAAAACTCGTTGATTGTTGAGTGTCCCCCAACCCATTAATAGTTGTCTCTTCTTCTCATATGAATGGGTGTTATCTTGCACATCTGGAATAGAATTTAATCATATGGATACAATTGATCAGCTACTACCTATTGATGAAGAAGGTCTTATTCAATACATCCCTAAGGAGATCATAGATCAGTATGAGAAGAAGCTTTGCTCTCATTCTATCATTGATTATTTTATTAGGTGGAGAGGCTTTCCACTTGAAGAAGCTTCTTGGAGGCTTGAAACTTTATTAGATAAGTCTCCTTACCTATGGGATGCATTGGTAATGGCCGAGGCGTAACTACAGTGGAGCCAGTTATGGAGCAAACACTATTTAGATAGCTGTCTATTTTAGAATAGCTTTTTATTCTGCCAAATTTCTAAAAATATGCCACCTACATAAAGACCAATCAGTCTTCAATAGTTATGCTTTAACATGTGGCACAATTCATTTGGATACTTCTATTAGAAGTTATGGTAGATTTTGTTCAATTAAGTCCATTCTTATAGCAAGCTATCTATTCATTCTTGAGCTTGTTTCTTGAAGACTTAGTTAAAGGTTCCAATATCTTTTGAAGATATCTATATAGTTGAGTTTCCAGCCATTGTAAGTTTGTTTTTGTGGGCAAAAACCTTTGGCCAAGGATGGATTGTAAGAAGCTAGAAATAAGATATATTTTAGTATAGAATTACTAATAGTACCTTATCACACTGACATAGGTATAAAAGGGGTGAGGCATGCAAATTTTTATATCTTTTGACAATAATACATTTACTGTCTCTCACCTCACCTCCTTGTTCATAGCTTCCATTGCTTATCTCTCTTATTTCCTAACTTTCTAATATTTCTCTCTCCTCATCACTCCGCTTTATCTCCTCTACTCTTCTTTATCTTAGCTCTCCTTTTGACAAGAATGTAAGAGATGGGAAATAGGGTACATAGGGGCATGCATAAAAGGTGAAGGTACTAATAGTTTTAAAACTAGTTTTGACATAAGTACAAGTCTTTTCTTGCTTTCTTTCTCTCTCTTCATACAATTTTTCTCTCTCATTTAGCAATCTTCTCTCTCGTGTCCTCTCTCCCAGTTCACTTCTTGACAATTACTAGTCTTCTATCTCCTAGTTCACTTCAAAAACAAAGAGAGTGAAATATTGTAAGAAGAGAGAGAAAGAAGAAAGAGGTGTGAGAAACACTAGAAGAAGAGAGAGAAAAACAAAAAAAGGAAAGAAGATGTCAGCCATGAAAGCTGTGAGGAGAGAGATGAAGCAAGAAAAGACTTGTACTTATGTCAAAAATTGTTTTAAAATGATTAGTATCTTCACCTTTTATACGTGCCCCTATGTACCTTATTTTCCATCTCTTACATTCCATCCCCACTCAAAAGAAGTTTCTATCCTCAAAAACATTAGTGGACTATTTAAATGGCTAAATGTAAGGAGAATCAAAGTATTCTGCTACAAGTGGCTACAAAAAATAGAAAAATCACTAGTATATATTAAGTAATATATGGAATCAGAAGTAGAAAACCGAATAGACCATATGGACATCCATTCGAAATCACAAGATTGAGAGCTAGACCACCATAACTCCAAGAAAAGACACTCGCAAAAAGTAGGCAGCTTGTTGTCTACTATAGACCCTAATGTAGTAAAACTAAGATATCTTGTGATGGACATATTCAAATCAAGTGTACTATGAGTCAAAAGAAATCTCATTGGACATACTTTCAATCATATAGGTGTTGCCCCTTTGTAATCAAAACTGATTTGAACTAAGCCAAGATAGTAAGTTGTCCACAAACTGACTAGAGTAGAACAATAGATAAAATGACTAGTTTTTAGCCAAATAAACTTCCAAAAGATAAATATTTGGACCCCAATATGGATATGGCCTAATGAAGGTACAAAATCCATCCCATAACCTCCTAGATAAAAAATTATACCATCATAATAATGATCAAGAGTAAGAGAACTATCATCAAACTCACATCATCATGAGCAAACATCATTGGATGTAGATATTCATTATGATGGTATAACTCACATCATCATGAGCAAACATTGCAACTTTTAGCTCATGAATATCTACATCCAATGTAAACACTCTACCATGCCTTTCACCCTTTACAATCAGCTTGTAACGTATGCCATATTCCTCTATAAAATAACTATCTTTGTTAAAGCATACTTGCAATTTTTGTTTAGCGATCTTGCCAATAGATAACAAATTCTTCATGATTGATGGAACATGCAAAACATCATACAATTTCTTCTTCTTACCATCAAGCATAACCAATGGAACAACACTTGTATGAGCTATGTCATGTTGAATGTCATCTCCCGTGCATACATAGCCTTTGTACCTACTTTCATTTCATTAAACAACTCTCCATGTGGTGTCATGTGATTTGATACCCTTGAATTAATATACCATATATCATTTGATTTCTCCTGTTAAGTAGCCTTATTACATACATAAGTCATGGCAAATAATCAGTCATCACTTTCATATTTTCCACAATAATGACAGTCCTTATCCTTGTTGCATTAGCATGCATACTCTATGACTACCAAGATCCTCTACCTCTAGAGTTGGATCTCCCCTTTGATCGGGAGTATTTGCCACCTCTAGCATTATGACCTTGCTGATTTTGCATATTCCTAGATGGATGCTATTGAGTCCCTCTACCACGAAAGTACCCTCTGCCACAACCACCATGACCTCTTTGATTTAAATAAAACATTGCATCTTTGCCTTTAGAGCTACTTGAGCTAGTAGCTAAATCCAATTTTACCTCCTCAACATGAATAAGCAATGAGACTAACTCATTAAAGTTTGGCATTTTAGATCTCATTGAGACAGATATGTTAAATGGCTTGTATTCAGGTCCTAAACCTTTCAAGTGTCAAAAGACGTGGGATCTAGAGCATGGCAGAAGCTATGGTGGATGGAAGATGAAGATTAAGTTCATGATGACATAGACAAAGACTTGACCTGTTACACAAGTGAATTAGGTTCCAAGATTGAGACTTGGACTCATAAACACAATCTTGTGTATAAGACTAAAAATGACCAAGACACTAACTAAAAGAGGAAAGCATCATGATATTGCATTCATCATATATGAAAAAGTGATAATCAAGTATAATGCTTTATATTTGTTGGATAGGCAGTAGTCTCCCTTTCTATGCCTATGGGATTTAGTCTACATGTATGTCCTAAGCCTATAACTGCCTCATATAAGAGGTTGAATTAGGTGTGATTGCATACATCTCAACGCTCCTCCTCAATCACAACTAGAAAAGTACAAAACTGTGTAGAAACTTTAGTGAGAGCACCACTTACAAAATGTGGCCACACCATAAACATGGCAAACACCAGAGACTGTTGCAAAAAATGCTAAGTGTCAGTATCAAAGACATCGTGGACATCCAGAGGCTATAACAAGGGCCTCACAAAGTGTACTATAGTACAAGGCTACATGAGGAATTTACAAGCTTATGTCAGAAGCATTAGTGCTAGGTATTACAAGGCTAAAATTGTCTAGTAAAAAAATGAGTCAAGGATCGCCAACCCTTGCGGTTTTCACCATTTCTTTTGGCATAAATATTCTGTTCATTGCAGGTCTTCTTGTCCTTGTTGATGTAGTCTAGCTTGCTCTTTTTGATCCTATACTTGTTCTTCACTTTGCTTGCAGCTTCAGTGTCTTCATGGTTGATCTTCTTCTTCTTCTTTTCCTTATTTTCTTCCACTCCTTTGCTTGCATTGAACTTTCCTTCATGGTCATCATTTCCATGGATTTTTCTTGCATTAGTCAATTGGTTCTTTTCTTTATGGTCCCCCTCAAACAAAGGTACAATCTCTGATCTTTGCATGGTCTTCAAGATAGAAGAAATGTCTTCAAATGCTTGCACTATCTCTAAGGTAGTAGGCATGTCTTCAAGTTCTTCAAATGGAAACATGGATGGCACTTGAATGCTCACAAGTCCATTTTTCCCTGCAAGTAGAGCAAGTACATCTTCTATGTGGTAAAATTGATTGCACTTCTCTTTATGAATGGCATCTTCATGAAAAAACTTCATGTTTGCCATTGAAAATCAACTCCAAATCTCTGATTTTCTGACCAGCAAAAGAGTTGAAACTTAATGTGTCAAAAGACACAAGAGAGACCAGTGCCAAAAAGCATTATGTAAGTATCATGAGATACTAGCAAATTTGAACTTTTGATTTTTGATGTTGATGTTGATCCTTTGCTTGATGAACCTGTTGCTTGAGTCCCCTCCTTGCTAGTAAAATCTTGTTGAACACTGAGTAAATACTTAGATCACAATGACAGTACTTTCCTTGCCAAATGAAGGAAGAATGGAGCAAAGAAGGAAGATTTGGTGTTGATGCTACTGCTTGAGGTCTTCAAGATTTCAAAAAGAATCTTCAAAATATCCCAAGTCTTTGCTGAAACCTTCAGATTCAATGCAATCAAAGTGGCATTTGAGTGGCAAGAGAGAGGAAATGAAGTTTATATACATGCCCTACTTCCCACGAGCGGTCATCCTTAATTTTTACATAGCCGGCCATGGCCTAGGCCCTTTTTCTCCATTCTTTCACTTCCTAGATAGTCCTACCACCCTTCTAAGTTTAGAATTTGCACAAGAGGGAGCATGGCGCTCTTTTACAAGGATTTAAGAGCGCCTTTGCATTTAAAGGTGCGCTTTCTTGCTTTTAACTCCTCCAGACTTCGACTGCTGCACCTTGGACTTTTGGCGGTTGTTCCCATGCTTTTGGATTTTTTTTTGGACTTATTATTCTTCTGGGCGCCTTCTCCATGCCTACCCTATGCCTTTTCCTACTTCTCAAATTTTTCTATTTTCCCGCTTTTTTCCTGTTTGCTGGTGTTGCAGTAAACATTACCCCCCTCCTAGCCGAGTGCCAGTCCCATGGCACTGATGGGTGGTAGCTTGGAAGGTGGTAGTGTTGGTGGCTAGGTGGCCTTTTGAGTTTGTATACATGCCCTTGTCAAGGATGGTGTTGGAGGGATTCATCCTTGAAATTGAAAATGGTGTTGAATTGGGTCCCTCCGGAAAGGTGTCTTGACAAAGATCTGCCCTTGAAATTGAAAATGGTGTTGGGGTAGATCCATTGGTTGATGTGCTTTCTCCTTGATACGACCCGATCTTAACCTGCAAGGCAAAGTTGTGCACTTCCTAAGGGGTGTGTCTGCCTCTCCGTGGTGCATGTAATGCACGTGGCAGTGGAATTGGGAGTGTGTGTGGGTCAACCTTGGGCAAGCCCGGTGTTGTTCCGCACTTGAGGACCTAGTTAGTGCATCGTCATGGGTGCGGTGCAGAGCTTAGGGTGACAAGTCTGGTAGTCCTGCCCTTGATGTGCCCTAAGCATGAGGTGGGGAAGAGGCTAGGTGGAAACCCTAGGTGCAGTGAATGTGGCACTCAAGATGTTTCACGGGGAGCTCAAACCTTTGCTTTTCTCTTTCTTGCATCTTTTTGTCCTCTAGTGCCCTCTTTCTTTTCATTCCTAGTTCTAGCCTCTTTTCTTTTTCTTTTTTCTCTTTCTTTCTCTCTCTCTCTCTTTCGTTTTTTTTTGGATGACTTATTGATCATGGCTGTGACTAGAATACAAAAAGAGTTCTTATGCTATATTCCTATCATCCTCGGATGGTCCACGAGGTGGCCCCAAGAACTTAGTAAAAAATGCACGTCTTTACAGATATTCTTTGATGCTATCTCTTACCTTCAAAGGTGCTAATGACAAAAAGGGATGGTTACACCTCATGAAGCGGGTATCACTCATGTCCTCTAGGATTTCCGTGCAGAAGGAGGAGAGTAAGGTTGCCCTCATCATGAGCCTAGCCGTGGCGTGACTATCGATGCCTAAGTTGATATCAAAAAAGAGCGGGGGAAAGTGGGCTTCCTCAACTGCAGGCTTTTTCTTAAGCAAGAACTTAATGAGCCTAATGTAATTACATGTTACTATAAATCCCGGGTCTGGATATGAGGAGAAATCCTCGAGGAAGCACTTGATGGATGGAAGGATATCCTCCAATATAAAAACCAAGCATCCTTGGAGAGTCTATGCATTGACATTGTAGATTGTTGGAAAGTCAAGGGGCCCATGCAGGTTCCTGTCATGGTCGACCCCATGTCTGCGGGAGTAAGGCATGTAGATGGGGTCGTTCCGCTCTTCAGGCAATGAGCTGTAGAAAGTAGTCCAAGCATCAAAGTTGATATCCCAAATCCTGCTCCTCCACTTTGGTTGCACCTCGTAGCCTTGGATGGTCTTGGGAACCCGGTTCACCTTGTCCTACCAATAATCTGCTAGTTCCTACCTCCATTTGGTAACTACAATGTTTCTCTCCTCTATCCATCTGTTGGCAAGGTCATTAGCCATTCTGTTGATTCTTGCCACCATCTCTACGGGTAGAACACGATCCAAAGCTCATGGATAAGAAAAGGATATCTCAAATGGTCGTGTTTGGAACTCCTACTGTCGCCATATAGTCAACTCCTGAGACCAGTTGATGGGATGGGAATCCTCGCGTATCGGCATGGGCTCTTCAGGTTGTTGTTATGGCCGTACTCTCACTCTCCTTTAGGCTTGCTCCGCAAGCTCTTGCCTTCTTCTTTGGGCTGCTACCATGTGTTCAGGAATTTGTGCCCTTTCTAGCTCTTCCGGTGGCAATTTAGGCAGGGGCAGACTGGGCTCTCTATGCTGTTCTTCCTCAAATTCTTGCTCAAAGTTCGGCCCCTCTTCCATGGTTTGCTCTACCGCTGGCTGGTCTTCAGGTGGTGGTTGTTGCACTTGTCCTTCAAACCCTAGTTCCATGATCTCGTCAACAGAAAGGCCGGCTTGCCGTAGGTAACTGTATTGTTGTGCCGCAGTAATACCTGTGTCGGTTGGAAGGGTGTGTTCTTGAAGGCTGTATCTCAAGGCACAAGATGTCAATTCTAACTTCCTCTTCATCCTTTCCATTGAGTCCTTGCCTTCAACTTGGGTGACATTCAGCACTGTGCTCAAGAAGGCTTGTCTCTGAGTGTCTGAGCACACTTCGGCAGCCTCTGCTCTTGATTCCGCGAACACTCTTTCACATTTACTCACCGCTAGGCATTCTGTTAGTCCATGCACTCTTTCGAAGTTGTGCCACTCCCGTTGCCGTGCCTTCTCTTCCATCTTTTTCCTTCCCTCCTCCATTTCTCGAGACAGCATCACTACCACCTATTGCTGCTCATTCACTAAGTCTAGCATCTGCATCTTCTCCTTATTACAGCGGTTCAACTGCTCTTTTATTGTTTTCCTTCCTTGTTCTATAATGGTAAACTGCAGTTGTGCCTTTGCGAATCTCTCTGAAAATTCTTCCCAGATTTGCTCATGGCTTTCTAACTCTGCAAAATGCAGTCTTCTTTCTATTATTACAATAGCCATGAGAGCTTCCACATCTCTTTTTGTGTTTTCCAAGTCATCTTTCAGCTCCTGTGTGCTTCTTCTTGTGGCATCCTTCCTTTCTTGCTCTAGGACTTAGATCTCTCTTTCTAGTCTTCCCTGCTCCTCTATTTCATACCACAGCTGGAATGCCACGACGTCCTCTTGCTCTTGACATTGCTCTTCTGACTCCTGGATTTCTTCCTGCCAGTGCTTCTCCAAGCGAGCAGCCCTTTCCATTAGCTCATCATACTGCTCAATTAACATTTTCTGACTCTTTAGATAAGCCAGTACATCATGTTCTTCCTCCTCCAATCTTCGCCTCAAATGATCCTAATTCTCTTGAGCTTCCTTGATCTTGGCATCCAACTGCTCTTTTAGGGCCTTAAGCTCTTATTGATGATCTGCGGCTTGCTTGGACACGTTGAGCCTCAAAGCTCCCGAGGTTTCCTTTTCAACGTCCAGCTCTGCCAAGGCCCCTTTCTTTTTTTCTCTCTGGCCTTGCTCAACTGAGTGAGGAGTTCAGCCACATATGCGTCATAGTCTGCTGCTAGTGACACTATGAGGGGCCGTAGTGGTTAATGCTTCTAGCTTCTGCCGCTTAGGGTCTTGCCATGATTCTGCATCTGCTACGGCTGGCCTCTTTGTTCCTCCTTCGGGGGCAATATCTGCCACTTTGTTAGCTAGGAGCTATATCATTGCCATTAATTGAGTCATGTCCATAGCTGGCACCAACTCATGTGTTGTGGTGGGTGTGGTTTGAGTTGGGAGTGGCACAAGGGAAGAGGGGAGGGGGTATAGTGGGGCCTTTCCCTTTCCTGCAACCACCGGGGCTGTTTCTAAACTGCCACCAACTCC
Organism: Lygodium microphyllum; assembly: GCF_053477565.2. Taxonomy (NCBI): domain Eukaryota; kingdom Viridiplantae; phylum Streptophyta; class Polypodiopsida; order Schizaeales; family Lygodiaceae; genus Lygodium; species Lygodium microphyllum. The sequence continues at coordinate 105,040,305 of NC_141155.1, forward strand.
AGCCTCATGATGCGGGCTTAGTGGGCTCATCTCTCCCCCTCCATGGGTCTCTTCCACAGACCTGTGAGTTGCCTCTGCCAAATCCGCAGCTTCCTTCCTCCTCATTTCTTCAGCTTCATCTTCAGCTCTTCTCTTCCTCTTCTCCTCAGCTCTTCTTGAATCTTCTCTTATCCTTTCAAAATTTTCCTCTTCTTTTCTCCTTTGTTCCTCCTCCATTCTCTTGGACTCTTTTTGTGCTCTTTTCAACTCAGCTTTCTCTTCCTTGCTTAACTTTTCCTTCTTCTATTTTTGGATCTTTGCAGTTTTTGCCTTTCCTTGTGCCCTAGCTTCAGTTTGAGTGGATGGTGCTTCAGGCTATTCTCTGTCACTAATGGTGCATTCACTGGATCTGTCTTCCTCACGGTGCAGTGGCTGGGAGGGTGCTACTATCTCTTCAATTCCCCTTGCTTCCTTGGTGGCCTTGTGAATAATGGCCATTCAGTACACCACTGTATTTGATGGTGGTCGAAGGCTTGGCAGAGGACTTCTTGTAGGCTGATCTCACTGTAGAGGCTGGGGACTTTATGACGAACCTGTTCCAATCCACTTCCTCAGGGGACCCTATTGCTATGCTTTCCAACACCGGGACACTAACCCTGTTCATCAAAGCATTGTATCTCTATCTTGAGAAGAGGGCGTTGACCATCTTTGCTTGCATCTTTACTTCTGGGTTTAGGATGTCTGCCAAACTTACTCCATCCACTATGTGCACCTTGCTCCTATTCATCCCCAGCATGGCATATACATCTCTTCTATGATGCTTCACAGCCTTGGGGGCCAAGCCAAGGGCCTTCTCCACCACTTTAGCATTACGCGGTACCTCCACCTGGTGGGAAACATCCCCTCTTCTTACTATCACTGTGCCACAGTTCCTATGAGCATCAAAACTCCTCAGGAACTTTGCACAAGCACTGTAATCCATCGCTTGTCTCACTTTCTCCACATACTTTCGGAGAGTACACTTGTCCACTAGTTGCTTTACTATTGGCTCCTCTAGGATGGCTTTGTCCAAGTTTAGAGTGTGCTTGAAGGTGAACTGATTAAATCCTCATGTCTCCACACCTATCCCATACTTGGCTTGTTCTTCTTCCGTGAATGGAAGCTTACCGCATTTTTCTTGTCCTGCCATTGTGGGTACCTGCCATGCAATAGTACCCATAATTAGTATTGATGGGGTAGGCAAGACTGAATTATGGCATTATGAAAGAATTGAACAATTAGAAAAGCTGCATGAGAATGTGAAATTTGAGAAATAACAAACTGAAAGAAAAGACATGAATTTTCCAAGTGCGCTTTGCTCTTAAGTTTTTATGCGTAGTTCAACTCTTCATTATGTTTTTCCTTTGTGTTATGTTTTCCTGATCACCTTACCCCCTCCCCCTCATGGAAAGATGAAAATCCTTCCTAAGCTTGAATAGGATGAGGCAAGGGCATTAAAGCATAGCGTGGTGTGTTTAATTTGACAACAGCCACTGGTAGAAATTTGGGTTGTATTCCAATTGGGCATGACGGTCAAGTTCATGTGGTCTAATGGATGCTTGCATGATATACGTTAGGAAATCGTGTAGCACATTTCCAAATTTGAAGCAGTTAGCAATGTGCAGCTCTTCTTTTGTAAGGACTTGGTCAATGTAAGGATGCACCAATAAATGGTCATCAAGCAGTTTGTTATGCAAGATGGCCATAACCCTAAAAGAAGTAGGAGCTACATATGTGGGGTCATATTCCACAGCCTTGATTGCACATCTCTACTCAGAATTCATCATAATTTGGCAACCTTTCTGCTCCCATTGGAGGCATAAGGTGTACCATTGCTGCAAGAATGAAGAGGTAGGGTTTGCAAGACTCACGAGCTCTTCAAGCTCTTGGATTGCCGGCAAGCTTTCGGTATGAGGTCAACATCCTGCCGATGATTGCTTGCTCATTTGAGACTTCACCACTAGCGATAAGCTCAGTTGCAATATTGGGGAATTTGATGGTCATGAGCTTGTACTCTTCCCAGGTGCATGGTAAAGCACGGACTTTAGAAGCAAGTGGCTCATCAAGAAGGCCAAGGTCTAGCCACTCATAACTTCAGGTGAAGGTCGTGAATGTGCTGTCCAACATTTTAATGCAAGTAATCAAGTCATCACCTGAATTGGCAGCAAGGTCCTTGGTCATAGCAAGAAATGAGCATTGCTCATATGAAGGCTGGTGGCTACGGTGGAACAGAACTAGATGGATGCATTAGCGATGATGTTCCACTAGATTGCTCCTTGGGATGAGCATCTGCTTGGAAGGTTAGTTGTGTGTCTTGCGGCTTGGAAGACGTGCAACCTTCATCGTGAGCTGCTTTGAGCATGCAAGAGTCGATCGCATTAGATGATTGTGGGACATCTAGCTGCTACGTATGTTGATCGGTTTGTGAGATCTCGAGAGACATAGTGGGTTCAGGCTACACGGGACTGATTGATCGAGTCTCTAGAGACTTTGCTTTGGCATCAGTAGTGGCTGGTTTAGAGCCAGCGGGTTGCGGCTTTGGCCGATAGATGGGCTTAGGTTTTGGGGCTTCGGCCTTTGTGGTTGTCATAGATTTGACAGCTTGGGTCTTAGGTATGGCTGGTTGTTTAGTGAGCACACTGCTTGAACCAGGTGTGGCCGCAAGCTGTGTAAGGGATTTGTTCTTACGGACTAATGTCTTGGGCCCAGATCTAGCTATTTCCCTCATAGTGTCCTTGAGCACGTAATAGGGTTATGGGGACCCATCGTGACTAAAGGGTGTGTTTAGGGCTTTGGCATCTAGGCTGCTTTCTAGGCTTTGCATCAGAGTTCTTAGGTCTGCCGGGTCACGTTTGCTTATTGTGGGAATGCTTGCCTTGATGTTTATGTACCCATTGAAATGTAGGTTGCTTAACCTTAGGACTAGGTTTGGTGGGGTGGTGTTTTGTGGGTTGAGTGGAGTGTGACACATCACGACCCCCCTCCTTAGCCTTAGGCATGGTCTTCTCTATTGGTGGAGTGGTGGTCTTGAAGGGACCCGCACTGCCCTTGTTTAAAGTTGTCACAATGTACACATTTTCTATGGCAAGGTGGATATGCTGCAGGTCGTAATTGACGTAACAATGGGTTTTTTTTTGAAAGTGCACCCTAGCAGTGATGCCTTGCCTACCTCCTTCGTGTTGGGCAACACATAGAAGATGATTGGCAAACTTTCAGACTCAATAGAGACAACGACTTTGCACTTCCCAAGGAGTGCATAGGATTTGTGCCCAAATGGGCTAAGTTTAGCATTAGTTAGCTGCAACTGGGGTTGACCAATGAGGGTCCAATAAGCATGGGTTATGATATTGAACAGCTCCCTCATTGATCAAAGCATCAAAAGAATGTGTCTTTTGGGTTGAGGCCATGATTCGTAAATAAGCTAGAGCAACAACTTCCTCATCATCCTCTATCTCGGTGATGGTTGCGACGTAGACATTGACAGGGGCCTCTATCATAGGGGGCTCATGTAAAGGATGTGTGGGAGGGTAGTATTTCTTTATGCGACTGCCATTGAAAAAGCCTATGCCCTCGCCTTCCAATGTTTCAAGTTCGACATTGCCTATCCTACTGATGGCACGCACTCTAAAAGGTCCTAACCCTCTAAACTTCATTTTTTGCTTATGGCCCTTCACAGAGTACAACAACACAAGGTCGCTCTAGTCAAAATCATGTTGTTTGACATGCTTGTCAAACCACATCTTTCTTCGTGCCTTTTCACAAATTAGAGCATGGGTGGCAATGAGTCTAGTTTTAATGAGGCGTTCCAACTCAATAAGACGGTTAGTCCAGGCCTCTTTCCCTTCCCAATGCTCCTGCACCACTATCCTCAAGCTAGGGACAAAAAATTCTAAAGGCAGGTTAGCCTCGGTTCCGTATGTCAGCTTGAAGGGCGTTTGTCCCACAGCCATTTTATAGACTATTTGATAGGCCCATAAAGCTGCTATGAGCTTGTTATCCCAGTCGCTTCGAGAAGTGGAAACCACCTTTGTGAGCATGTTGACCGGGATCTTATTAGTTGATTCTGCCTGGCCATTGGCTTGGGGATAGTATGGTGAAGACTTCCTATGGATGATCAAGAAGGTTGAGAGCGGGTGGGCAATCACCTCATTGATGAAGTGGGTGCCCTGGTCGCTCATTATCTCAATAGGGCAAACAAGATGACCTACTCTCATAAGAACTTCGCTGTGGTCCTTGCATTGTTCTTCCTTATGGCTCTTGCTTCAGCCCATTTCGTCAAATAGTCAGTGGCTACGATGATATATCAAGCCTGTGAATATTGGGCCATAGGACTAATGGGTCCGATGAAGTCTATACCCCATTTCTTGAAAGTGTGCCGTGCTATACAGGGGTTAATTCCATTTTTTCCTTCCGTGCAGGGACCTTGGTCCTTTGGCACTCATCACAGTGCTTAACAAATCTATCTACATCATGGAATAGCGTGGGCCACCACAGCTGAGACTGCAGCATCTTGTGGGCTATCGTGTCTCCACTGAAATGCCCCCCAACGATTTCGATGTGTGCCTCTCTCAATGTGTCATACATCTCATGTTTGCACACACACCTCCGTAGCAACCCGTCTTGCCCTAACCTATAGAGTTGGCCGGTAATTAGTTGATAGGGTTGGATCTTCACAATAAGCCTCCTAATCTTGGCCTTCTTGATAGGTCTCTTGGGTAGACTGTGTTCGAGCACGTGGACGACATCGTCAGCCCAATATGGCGTTAAATCAGCCTTGAATAATTCCTTGTAACTGGACAGGCCAAAGAGATGCGCATCTGGAAGGTCGTCCGTTATGCCTTGTCTAGTGGATTCACCTGTGGGTATGTGGGACATATGATCTGCCATGTAATGCTATTTCCCTTTGCGTACAACCACAGAGAAGTCAAACTCTAGAAGAAGCAATAACCATTATGCAATGTGTCCTGTAGCACAAGGCTTGTTCACTAGATAGAGCAATGCTTGATGGTCAACAAGAAAGGTGAAGGGTGTGGCCAAAAGATAATGTTTAAATTTCTTGATGGCAAACACCATGGCCAACCCCTCCCTTTCCGTAGTGGAATAGTTCATCTCTGTGTTAGTGAGCTACCTGCTAGCAAAGCTCACTAGGTAATCAAGGTTGTGTTCACCAGATTGGCACACAACATCTCCAATGGAAAACTTAGATGCATCTATATGCACATGGAACGTTCTAGTCCAATCTGGGGCTCATAAGACGGGTGCGGTGGTAAGAGCCTTTTTCAATTCTTTGTAAGCACGTTGGCATTCTTCAGTCCACTTGAATACAATTAGCATCTTGTACAATGGTCTTACGCAATTAGTGCATAATTTAGTACAAAGCCCCGATAGTACCCTGTGTAACCTAAGAAGCACTGAACACCCTTATAATTGTTGGGTGGTGGCAAGTCCACAATAACCCTGATCTTTGAGAAATCAGTGGCAATGCCGTTCTTGGACACCACACGCCCTAGGATGCATCCGTGTTTCACCCAAAATTGGCACTGTAGGGGGTTCAACGAGAGATTATAAAGTTGACACCACTCAAAGACTACCCGTAGTTTCTCTAAGTGTTCCGCGCAGCTAGAGTGTATGCATAAATCATCCAAAAACACCTCTAGCTCATGTCTGATCATGTCTTTGAAGATGGTGCACATCAGGCGCATTGGAAGGTTGCGGGCATGTTCATTAGCCCAAATGGCATAACGATGTAGGCAAATTACCCCACTCTATAGCGAAGGCAGTCTTGTGCCAGTCGTCGGGGTGTACTCGCACTTGATTGTAGCCTGAGAAGACATCCAAAAAACTGTAGGCTTTTATACCTGCCACCCTCTCAAGCATGTGCTTGGTGCATGGCAATGGGTAGTTATCTCTCTTCATAGCGGCATTGACTTTCTTGTGGTTGACGCACACTCGAAACTTTTCGTTTTTCTTCATAACAATCACTATTGCTGATACCCAGTCCGTGTGCTCTATTTTGTAGATAAATCTTGCTCTCATGAGTTTATCAATCTCCTCTTTTACTACCTGGGCATGCTTTGGATTCATGGGATAAGCACGTTGTTTTATAAGGACAATGTCAGGAACCATAGGGATGTTGTGGGTCACAACCCTGGGGTTGACTCCCTTAAGTTCATCCTGAGATGAGGCAAACACATCCACGTACTCTCGTAGGAGAGAAACAAGGCTAGCCTCCTCATCCTTGGTCAGGTTGTCTACTATTAATACAGGTTGAGGCTTCTCACCTTCCCCTGCCATGTCAACTTCCTTGACCTTGGTGGGTCCTTCAATAGGCTCGTTGGTTTTGCCATGCCTCTTTGTTCCTAGTAGGACCACCAATCTATCACCCTTCTTGAACTTAGTGAAGCATTTGGGTAGGTCATGCGGTTTCTTCTGTCGTTCTGCATCTGACTCTTTTGTTTGTTTCTTTCTTTCCTCCTTTAGCAAATTGCACCTTAGGTGGACCGGCAAGTCCCCCTTGGCGCATTTAGTTTTGGATGGCATGGGTAATTGACTTCAGACTCTGAGTTGAACTCACAACCCTCATTGGAGGAAGGAGTCTCCTCGGGTGGTCGTAGTTCAGTAGGTGCATTTGTCCTAAACATAGGTACCACTGGTGGTTGGGCAATTTCAGCCTACTCATAATCCATTGCCCCTATGCATTCCAACCAAGAGAGTTCGCAATCCAATCTCATAACTCCTCTCTTGATCTCATATGCATTACTTTCTCGGGGCCTGGAGTCTGCTCTTATCTGCTCTATCACCCTTCCATCAGTACCGTACTTCACGGTATCCATTTCATCCTCACTCTCCTCACTGATGGAGGAACAATCCTCATATTCATTGTCAAAGCCATCACTCCCTGACTGCTCATCATCTCCTGGGTCCTCCTTTCTAGCCTCTTTCTCGTCGGTGACTAGAGCCCAATTGTATAGCAAGTTCAGGTCATGAACTTTGGTCCACTTCCACTTGTGCTCACCCAGTAGGTCTTTGAGGGGCAAGAGATAAGCGAAAGCATTTCCCTCCAATCTGCTTGTCAAATACTCTAGGGTTTCCTGGAGTTCTAGCTTATTATTTGGGACATGGAAAGTGACAAGTTTGGGCCAATCACATGCACTCCTTGCCATCATGCAGAGTGGTACTGAGTGTTCCTCATCTTGCATGCACATGGCTTGTGTAGCTTGCTTATACTCCTCCTCATCGTTTGAGAATGGGAGATCAATGGTTGCAAGGAGATGCATCCAATCTCGCTCATCCTCAGGGTAGGGGATATACTTGGTCAGCGGCCCATATGATGTGGTTGGTTGCGTGTCACCCCTTAATGTGGCTGAGATGACATCTAGATCAATAGGTGTTGTCTTCCACGTATCCATCTCCACCTTTACTGCTTCCTTCCAATTCCTTAAGAAGATTAGACCATTGCCCCAGTCCTCGATGACTCGTACATTCCTCATCCAGGGTCAGCCTAGCAGGATGTCGTAGTCCACTCCCTTCATAACAATGAAGTGTACAAAGAACTAGATACTTGCAATCATCACTGGTCAATTCTTTAAAACTCTGAATGGCCTTACCTTCATTCCATTTCTAGTGTGACATTGAACCTAGTAGTCTCGATGGGAGGGTTTCCCCAAGTCTACAAGACTATGTGGCTCAAGACACTAACCCTTGCGCCTGTGTCTACGATTCCTTTCTGTGTCATATCTCCTAGGGCCAGGATAGGTAGCATAGCGTGCATCTTGGTGCCCTTCCAAAAAGAATTAATGCAGAGATTTAGGCACTGGGTGCACCGTCAAGCTCGGTATCTATGTGTGACTGCATCATGCTCATGTAGGTCAAGCTCGGTATCTATGTTCCTCCACCCAGTGCTTAAGTTCTAGCCAAAGCATCGAATGCTACCTAAGTGGGTCTCCTAGGCTCAAGGTTACTAATGTGGTTACTAATGTCTTGAGGAGGTTACTTGTCATTTGTCTCTCCTCCATTCCCACACCTCCAGGCCATTGGCCTTTGGTGTTTTGATGGCCCATGGCTCCTAAGCTTCTCCTGGGTGGTGCTGCCTATGGCATAGGCCCATCTCTTGACCTTGGTCGAGAGGGTGAGACTAGGGTGCTCACACTAGAGAAGTCCGCAGTTCTGTCTTCTATGATGGCCTTAGCATCCTTCAGGTTTTCTTGGGCTTCCTTTACCCACTCCTTGACCTTTTCAATCGGCTTCTAATTGGCGCTTTGCGAGGGTACTCCCCTACCTTAGCACTCCCTTTCTCTGTTGTTTTCGGAGCGGTGGTTTCAGCCTCAATATTAGTTACCTTCCTGCCACTCACTAGCATTGTCTCTCCGTCAGTTTTGAGAGTGATCTTAGCATCAGTTTTCTTCTTTCTCTACCTACGATTCTTCTTCCCTATTGAGGGAACATCTAGGTTGCTAGGCCCAGGCAGTGATATGCAGATCTGCCGTGTTGGTGCACATGTCATGACATGCAATGGGATGGGTGTATGCTCACTATCGAATGTCTCAACGCCAAACAACCCAAAGGTACTGATGGTACATTGCCTGAGCTCGAGGATGGATTTTGTCTAGGGCATTCCCTGAAGACATGGGTGATGCCACACTCAGCACACCTGAGATCAGCTCTCTCCCTATTAGCTTGCTCTTTTTTTGGGCATTGTGTCGATATGTGACCAGGGTGACCACAAGTCTAGCATGTGATTAGGTCTTGGGTTCGCCCTAAAAAACCTCTGCCTCTTCCCCGTCTTGATGCCATCATTGACACTGGTCGATAGTCCATGAGGACCGGATTACCCTCTTCATCATACGAGATGTAATGGTTCACATATGACTCCTCATCATTGGGCTTTTCCACATAGTGGATGGGAGCGTCACTCGGTGAATGTGTCACGAAGGGTCCAGGTAGTCTGGGTATGCCCGTGGGATTGATCTCTAATCTAGGAACGGCCGATTTTGCATCATTAGGTGCTAGAAGGGCCAATGGGGCTCCTCTTCCGAAGAAGTTAGGCAGCCTATTCCCATAGTATGGTGAGTTGTACTGCTGTGCATAAGGAAACCTTCTTGGCAATCGACAATGCATTGCATCGTGACCAAACCTTCCGCAATTTTCATAAGGCCTGGATCTTGGATCCTGGCACTCGGAAAAGATGTGGTTGACTCTGCAGTGCACACATTGGACATGCGGTCTAGTGGTTCTCTTTACCAACTCCTGCGATTGTGCTAGCTCTATCCTAACTTCGGCTAGTTCTTGGTCTTGTGCCGTGCTCTTGCCCTTATCATGCACGTTAGGGGTTGATCTCTCGCTATAGGTTGTGGCTTTCTCTATGGTTATTTGGCTAGAGCCATCTCTGTTCGAGCTTCTAGTGCTTTTCTCCCTAAGCTGGTCATCTACCCTTATTGCCTCATTGAAAACCCTAGCAAGCACATCTCTCTGCAAGCTCAAGTTGCTTGCCAGTGCCTTGTAAAGTTCCTCACTGTGGATTCTGTTTATAAAAACAGTAGAGACCGCTCTCTCGTTTGGTTGTTTGTTGGTAGGGATTCTCTTAAACAAGCTATGTACATGAATGATGTAGTCTCTAATGTCCTCTGTCATTCTGACTGACATTCACTAGTCGGACTATGAGGTTTCCCGAATACCCTGTCTCTAAAAATCTCTTGATGAAGAGATCCTTCAGGCGATTGAAGTTTGTTCACTATGTTGCATCTAGGAGGTGTATCACGTCCTTCCCTTATCACCCAAGCAAAGCCCAAAAGCCTGCAAGCGTTGGGCGAGGTCCGTGAGACCGTTGGCTTCGCAAACCTGCTCAAACTACTCCACGAAGCTATAGGGGTTGTTGCTGGGGTACTTGTCCAACTGCTTGGCCACTGCAGGGATCTTGTTGTGGCTCTTTGCCCCCTGCATGACTTCTAAGCCTATGAGCAAAGAGGTGGCTAGTGCAGTTGCACTCTGTTCTACAGATGTGTTGTCTATGAGCCGCTTGGTGACAAGCTCACTCAGCATCAAGTCTACCTCTAGCTCCCTCTCCCTCTTTGCGTTCGACCCTGTCGTGGCCTTACCAGCTAAGGCTAGAATGCATTGTGTGTCTCGTGCACCTCTAAGTCTTGTCGCAATTTCCTCATCCTTTGTTCGCAGTTATACGCCATGATGCTTTGCAGCGCTTTCCTAGCTGCCTTTCTCTCTTCCTCAAGGCTCATAACTACTTCCTCGATTGGTTTGCCATGGATCACGGTCCTTGTTAGTCGGTCGTATTGGTCGACCATATGCTACAATTCGATTGGGAACTCGCCCAAGTCTAGCTGCGATCATCCTCTCGATCTGCGTCTACTCCTCACATTTCTGTAGCCTCTTGCTCCACTTGATTGTCAATCAGTCTAATTAGCTTGGGTAGCAACTTGACCTCAATCCTATCATCTTCGAACTCTTGGGGTCTTCAGGATCCTATTAACGGGGCTCTATGGCACCCAGCTACGTCTCATGGTATGCTCCTATTGATGGTTTTTTTGAATTATTATGATTCTATGTGAGTTCCTTGTTATTGAAAGCAGTTGTCAATTTTATTCACACTTGTGCTTAGTGCTTTCCAGTGCACAGTGCCAAATCAGGCTTTCTCCCTTTCTTTTAGTGCACTTTAAATTATGTAATCGGCGTGGGATGCGAATGCAAAATGAACAATGTAGTTACCACTTTTTCCTCTTTTGTTCGTAGCCTAATATGCCTCTAAGCACATTTCCTTGTTGTCCTCTCATATTGTCTAGGGTCTATGTTGCACACTCTACACCCCATCAAGGCCGAATTGGAATCTGAGGGTTACTTTCAGCTCTAAGTCTCATCTGTTCTATGGCCTACTACTAGAGGTTGGCTCTAGGCTGCCCAGGTGTGGTTTCTCCAATTTCTGGCTTCTTAGAGCCGGGTCACATACTTAGGGGTGTTTGGGGATGTGTTCGGAGTGGCGTTGGCCTGAGGAGGTGGCTCACTTTACCAATTCAAAAATGTTTTGCCTTGGTGGTTCGATTCCCAGAATCGGACCGATTATGGGTGGTCCAATTGTCCAAGTCGAACTGTCCGATTGGATATGTTGAGTGTTGAAATGACTTGTTTTTTTGGCTAATTTTTGTTGTTTTTGAGAGCTGAATGGTTGATTTTATGAGATGATTGATTGGTTTGGAAGTGGTTTGAGAGTGTTTTGGATGATATTGATTGTGTTTTGGAAGTTCATGATGTTTATTAGTGGTTCTGTGATGTTCTGATAGGTTCTGATTGGTTCTATATACCTTCTGTATAGCTTCTATTTTGTTCTGTTTTGTTCTGATTGTCTTCTGTAAGGAGGGATGGAGTATTGATTGATGAAGATTGAGATCTTGTGAAAGTTTATTGAATGGTTTGTGAGAGTTTGGAATGGTTTGAGTATGAGTTATGTGGTTTTGATGACCTTCTATAACCTTCTGTAGGTCTTCTGTAGAGCCTCTGTCTCTGTTCTGTTCTGTACTGTAGCTGTTCTGTTACTGTACTGTGACTATTCTGTATGCTTCTGTATGTGTTCTGATAGATGAAAGTGTAGATTGGGAAAGTTTTCTAGCCTTGGAAAGAGGTGAATACAAGTACAAAAGAGCTGAAAGAAGTAGCTGCTGAAGACTCAAGTGAAGACTAGAGTGAAGTGACAGTAGTGAGCTATGAAAGGACACTGTAGTGGCTCTGGTGACTCTTCATATCAAACATACCTCTTGGGAGGGGTATCCACGACCTAAGAAGGATTATTGAAAGTGATTTTGGGATATTTTAGTGAGGATATGATGTATGATTGATGGAGAGAGAGAGAGAGAGTCAGAGATAGCCAATTTTACTAAAACAGAGTAATTGTATATGAGAGATTGAGAGAGAAGACTATGAAGATATTGAAGATGAATACTATGTGATGCATTTCCATTCAAAGATGGTGTATTCCTTTGCTTTCTTTGTTCTATTGATGGATTTTATGAAGATATTGAAGAATATGGTTGATTCTATCAAATCCTGGGAGATCTACATGATGCTGTATGAAGATTTGTTGTGCCTGGTGTTCTTTTCTTCATTGTGATCATATAAAACATGATAAACAAGCTTGTTGATGTTACAAGATAGATTTTCTTGCAAGAGAATTCCCTTTTCCTTGGTGTTCCTCTTGGGGCTCCATGTTTTTGGTACGCAGCCGGGGAAACTTGCCATCAACAAGCACCAGAAGAGGCTGAAAATGAAGGAAATGGCATTGCCAAGAAGAGAAGAATTCAATGGATGTTTGTAAAGTTTCTTCTTCTACTGAAGAGTTGGAATTTCTCATAATCAAAGCCATTTTCCACAAGAAGTTCATCCCACAATGGCGGAAACACATCACCATCATGATGCATGCTCTATGTGGTGGACAGTTTCCTCTTCCTGTTGAAGCAGCAGAAACTTGTATCTTGGTGGCAAACTGTTTGGGAATAAATTGAAGAGTAGAAACAGAGAGAATGACCATCCATGGAAGATTTGGCATTCATTGAGAAGTTTCCAGACAACATCAAGTGGGAGATTGTGAAGAAGCTTCAAGAGTCTTGGTCTGTAGAGGTTCACAAAGACAAGAAGGAAAAGAGTTGGAATTTGTTCGTGGATGCTCAACAGCAAGATACATGGGATGCTTGGTGTACTGATAATCTTTTATTTGTTCAATTGGCAACCCACTGGAAGTTGGTAGACAGAGTGTTTTTCACAATATACACTGTTGAAACCATCAGAAGCTTGCATTACTATGATGATGGCACCACCACAATGCTCAGACGTATGCATTTTGACACCTTCAGAACCGAATACCTTCCTCTGTGCAGTGGAATGAAAGCAGAATTCAGGGACGTTGAAAAGAAAGAAGTAGAAGAAATGTTGGCAAGAGAGTCCTCCAGAGACTGAAGCCTTCTATTAACCCTCTGTGGAGCACTAACAACATAGTGGAGCCAACCCCCTGATGAATGACGCAATAAAGAGGCAAGCGTTAGAACGAGTCCAGAGGTACGTGAGAAGAGAGAAAGCAAAAATCAAGGCTGAGAACGAGCTCCAGCAGAAGCCGCCTTTGATGCCCTTACGGAACTCTTTACAGAAGCCCCAATGGCACATCAAGCCCTTCCTCCTCCTGCTGGAGGTCCACTTCCAAGCCAGATCCGTCCTGGAAATATTGATGACAAGCCAGCAAATGTAGTCCCGTTGCCAGTTTTTAAGGGAGAGTACAATGAAGACCCCGATCTTCATGTAGCAGAGTTTATGGTAGCATGTGTGGCTAACAATGCCAGAACCCCTGACATTGGTTGGCAATATTTCCCGCCACTTTCAAGGGAGCGGCATTTCAGTGGTATGAGAGACAAGCAGCAGGGACTTTTGGCACATGGGACGACCTGAAATTGGCCTTCCCCACTAAATTCAGGCATGAAGGTTTTGAAGAGCGGATGAGAGAGGAATTTATGAACCTAAGTCAGTCCTCTGGAGAAAGAGTAGAAGCTTATGTCTCACGAATGGAATCCATCCTGAAAATATGGACTAACCATAATCTAGATGATGGCATTCAGAAGGGAGTGTTTCTCAGAGGATTACAACCAGAAGTCCGTAAGTTTGTGGAGCTGCAAAGACCAGCCACACTGTAAGCTGCAACAGAAGGTACAAGACTGTACGATGAAGTGGAAGCTAGATTGGCGATGAATCCAGGAAGAGGAGTCCTACCTCCTCTGATGCCAGGAATGATGTACCCACCAAATGCAGTCCCAGGGACTGTCCCCTATCCTTACCAACAGATGCCCCCAGTATCACAGTACAGTGCACCAAATCCACAGTGGCCACAATCCATGCCTCAAATGATGGTTCAACCACAACAACAATGGTCCCAACCAATTTCCTCAATGCCAAATCAGCAGCAACAGTGGAATCCTACCAACTGGAATCAACAGCCAACAGTTCAAACAGGAGCTCTGAATCAGAACTAGAACAGAGATCCCTCTGCACCAGCCCAACCTGTTTATACAGTGATTACAGAGACTCCTCAAAACCCTCCTGCCAGTGCCTCAGGAGGAGAAATCTTGAAGGATTACTTATCCAACTCAGTTGCAAACATAAAAAAGGAGTTGATGGATGTGATTACAGAACAACTACAGACGCTGAAAGTGAATACTGCCAGTATATCCAATGTGGCAGGAGCAGGAAGAGATATGATGCGATCAAATATTTGGTGTGGTAAGTGTCATCAAGCAGGCCATTTAGCCACTGAATGCACATGAAAACCAACCATTCCTGGAGCCTTCTGTTCCTACTGTTTGCGGAAGAACCATACAGAGGACATTTGCTCTCTGAAGGAGATGCATGATAGGAGAAGGAAGGAAGAAGACGCAAGATTCAACTTGCTGGAATCCAAAATGACAACACAGGATATTGGACCCAAGCCTAGAGAGTTTGGTCCTAATTTTGGACCCAGAAGATTTCCCTCTCAAAGTTACAGAGGAAGACAGCCTGGCGGTGGTCAGAGATGAGAAGTGGAGTGTTATAGATGTGGAGAAAAGGGGCACATTTCACCAAATTGTCCAAATCCCAGAAGGTCAGTGGATTACAAGCCCTTATGTGGTCGATGCAAAGGAGAAGGCCACACTGCAAAAGACTGTCCAAGCCCAGCCCCAGTGAAAAACAGTGCTACTGATAGTCCGGCCAAGGCCCAAGAGCCTACCTCCAATTTAGTGGAATTGGAAGTTGCTGCCATCACTTGTGCAAAGCAGAAGGAACCACCTATCCAGAAAGAAAATAATCTTCCTACCAGAACAGTGAAGTTCAATCTTCCACCAGAAGAACAGAACAGAACAGAGCTTGACAGTGTCGTACAGAGCACTACAGTGCCACAGAGAGTTACAGAGACAGGACTAGAGGTCCAGGAGACAGAAGAGGGGGAAGTGCCACAAGTGGCAGAAGAGGTTCCTGTAATTCCTCTGTTGGAAGAAAGAGGGAAAATGAAAATGGGTGTTGCCCCATTTCCTAACCGGTTAGAGAAGCCAGTGGATCCTATTAAAGAATACGATCTAGTCAGAGATCTAGATACCTTTAAACCAAACCTTACATTTCGAAAATTATTGATGTTGTCTCCCAGTTGCCAAAAAAGGTTCAAAAGTATACTGACAAGAAGACGTGGCTTAAGGATTGCTCCCTCCACAGCAACAAAGTCCAACAAGGCTCCAGAGCCTGTAAAAGAAGTGGATGTGGCTAACGCTTTCCTAGATCCGGGTACCCCAGAGACTGGCATGTGGATAGAAGGCTGTTTTATTGCAAATGTACTGATTGATGGTGGTTCATCAGTGAACATTATGACGGATTTGACAATGAAGGATCTAGGCCTACAAGGTGTGCAACCAACCCAATGGCTCATCAGACTGGCGGATCAGAGCAGAATCAAGCCTTTGGGCATTCTCCCATATGTGAAGACTACAGTGGCTGGAAAAGATTATTGGCTAACCTATCTGGTGGTGAAGCCAAACTCTTATGGCACATCCTACCCTCTGTTACTGGGCAGACCATGGCTTTTTGAAGCCAGAGCAAGGACGGATTGGTTCAAAGGAACCTTGACCTTGGGTAGAGGACCCAACAAAGTGGTGCTGAAACTGTATGGTTCTCAAAAAGGACATGGATCCACCTCCTTGGAATTATCTTCTGACTCCCCTAATGAGGCTACAGATGGAACATCAGCAGACGAAGATGCTGTCAAACATATCCTTCCCAAGGAAACAGTGGCACATTCCTTAACAGTGGATACTATAAGCTGACTTCCAAAAGATGCAAAGCCATTATCAATGGGTGAATACTTCCTGCCTGAACTAGGAATGACTTCTAAAATCACCTCTGACAGTGAGATAGAAGCATGGATGTACTGCTCTCCCTGTTACATGGCCATAGCAGAGCTAGAGACAGAGGTAGAAGATGAAATAGAGAACCTGTTCTTCTCTTACAGAGCTCCTACAGAAACAGAGACAGAGACAGAGGCAGAAGTAGAAGCAGAAGCAGAGACAGAGATAGAAGCAGAGACAGAAGCAGAGACAGAAGCAGAAGCAGAAGCAGAGACAGAGACAGAAGAGGATGGATATGATATGGAAGAAGAAGGTTATGAAAGCGAGATGGAAGAGTCTATTCCACCCGAAGAGAATATATTTGGAGAAGAAGCTTCAGAAGCATCAGAAGCAGACGAGCTCATGCTATGGGACAGAATGACGAAGGTACCATTTGGTCTGGTAAATGGGTCTTCTCATATTCAAAATCTTTATAAGAAATGGATTAAGAAAAACAAGCCATCTTTCAGCAGTGGCTCATGCCGTCCTCACCCATCCTTGCCAAAAAAAGATGATGATGATGCACCATGCCAACAAGCACCAGTCCCACAAACCCAACAGAAATCAAAGGGTCCTTGTTATGTGACGTTCCTGGATGTGTCATCAGAAGATGAGTCTTCAAGCCAAGAGGTAATTAATCTTGAAACCAAACCCGAAACGGCTCTAATCCCATTTCAACATCTTAAGGAGCAACCTAAGTCTCCAACAAAAGAAGAAGTGGGTTCTAATGGGACATTAGAAGAGGATATCACTCCCTTGAAGGAGTCGGATCTGTATCCAGAAGCAGTCCGTGGGACCTTCATCCGTGAAGTAGAAGGTGAAAGGCAGTTAACTTTTGTGGATGCAGATGGCATTGAAGGCCACTTGAAGGTGGGTAGCAGTCTCCTAGAAGAGGAGTTGTCAACCTTGTACAACTTGTTGAAAGAAAATTTGGACGTGTTTGCATGGTCCTACAAAGACCTAAAGGGGATTGATCCCACAATATGTCAACATCATATTGACTTGGAGCCTGATGCCAAGCCAGTACGGCAACGACAGAGGCGAATGAACCCGAATTATTCCACATTGGTGAAAGCGGAGTTGCTGAAGCTTCTGGAAGCCGAGTTCATCTATCCAGTGGCAAATAGTGAATGGGTTTCACCCATCGTGGTTGTACCCAAGAAGAATGGCAAATTGCGAATATGTGTGGATTTCCGAAATCTCAATTCCAAGGCGAAGAAGGATCACTTTCCTATCCCTTTCACAGACCAAATGTTGGACACAGTGGCAGGACATGAGCTTTACTCCCTTCTGGATGGATTCAGCGGATACAACCAAGTGCAGATAGCAGAAGAGGACCGGTCCAAAACAACCTTCACCACAGAATGGGGGACCTACGCTTACTGAGTGATGCCATTTGGGCTCTGCAATGCCCCTGCTACTTTCCAGCGAGTCATGATGGCCGCATTTCAAAATCATCTGCACGACTTTATTGAAGTATATTTGGATGACTTCTGTGTCTATAGTTTGATCTATGAACACTGGGGACACCTGGAACAATGCTTTGACCGATGCCGGGAGTATGGGATTTCCCTCAATCCCGACATATGCATCTTTGGGGTCTCTTCTGGAGTTCTGTTGGGCCACATTGTCTCTGCACAAGGGATATCAACAGACCCTGCAAAAATCGAAAAGATTGCAGCTTTGACAGCACCCACCAACCTCAAACAGTTGAGGGGATTCCTAGGCCATGTGGGTTACTACAGAAGGTTCATAGCCCATTTTGCAACAAAGGCAATCTCCTTGCACAAGCTTCTGAGGAAAGATGTAGAGTTTACTTGGACGGAAGAATGTGACAAAGCCTTCCACACTCTGAAGCAGTGTCTGATTGAGGCACCCATTCTGCAACCTCCTGATTGGACGAAAGAGTTCCATGTACACACTGATGCATCTATTGAAGGCTTAGGCGCAGTCCTCTGCCAGAAGGGTTCCTCGAAGCTGGATCAACCAATCTATTACGCAAGCCGAAAAGTCACTGATAGGGAACGGAACTATACAGTGACAGAGCTGGAGTGCTTGTCAATGGTGTTTGCCCTAGAGAAGTTCCCTATCCACCCACTTTAAATTTTATATGGATCATGAGGCCCTGTCCTTCCTGATGAACAAAGCAGATGTGAAAGGACGAATGATGAGATGGCTCCTTCTATTCCAGGAGTTCGACTTTGAGGTGATTACTAAGCCTGGTCGTTCCCATGTTCTGGCTGATCATCTGTCGCGTATCCCACAAACTGCAGACGAGGAGCAGGATGATCCAGACCTCCCTGATGCTTCCCTATTCTTGGAAGAAACTGTAACTCCCTGGTATGCAGACATTGCCAATCTGCTGGCAACGCAGCAGTACCCTCCTGGCATTTCTAGTCGGGAAAGGAAGAAGCTTATGTTAGAATCAGCCCCCTACACCCTGCTAAGCGGTGCACTATACAAGAAAGGCAAAGATGAAGTGCTCCGAAGATGTGTTGCAGGAGATGAGATTGGGATTGTTCTGAAGGCTTGCCATGACGAGCCATGTGAGGTCACTTTGCAGGAGAAGCCACAGCCAAGAAGGCTCTGCTAGCAGGTTATTGGTGGCCTACCATTCATAAGGATGCCTATGATTACTGTAAAAGATGTGATGCTTGTCAGAGAATGGGGAAACCCACCAAGACAAGTGCCATGCCATTGCAACCTATTCTTCCCTTAAAGCCGTTTGAGAAGTGGGGAATCGACTTTGTAGGTCCGATCGATCCTCCTACCAGAAGGAAGCAGAACCGATACATCCTCATATGTACGGATTATGTTACAAAGTGGTGTGAAGCTAAAGCCCTAAAGCGGGACGATGGTAACATCGTGGCCCTCTTCATGTACGAGAATATCATCACCCGTTTTGGCAATCCCTTAGAGCTGGTAAGTGACAAAGGCACTCATTTCCTTAACAAAGTCATGGAAGAGTTGACAGAGTTATATAAGATCCGCCATCGCAAGTCCACTCCTTACTACCCCAGAGCCAACGGCCAAGTCGAAGTCACCAATCGCATCCTCTGCTCGATTCTAACAAGAACAATTTCCGCACATCGTCATGATTGGGATGATCGACTTATAGAGGCCCTCTGGGCGTACAGAACCTCTCATAAAGCAGCAACAGGATAGACACCCTTCCAGCTGGTGTATAGTACAGAAGCTGTTTTCCCTGTTGAACTGGAATTACCCTCTTTGAGAGTGGCTATCAAAGAGCGTTTGGGGGACGATGATTCACTGCAACGCCATCTCCTGTACTTGGAATGTTTGGACGAAATTCGTAGGATGGCTCTACAGTGCATGGAAGCCACGCAAGCTCGACGCAAGGCTTACCATGATAGCTTCATCAAGCACAAGGAGTTCAAAGAAGGTGATTTGGTCCTAGCCTATGATTCACGATTTGGCAAGTTTCCTGGCAAGCTCCAACAACGGTGGATGGGCCCCTATAAGGTACTTGCTGTCAACCCTAATGGCGCTGTCCAAGTGCAGACCGTTGATGCCTCTGATGATCCCTTTCTGATCAATGGATATCGCCTGAAGAAGTACTTCCCTCCTTGGGGATCCTGACAATCATGGTCACTTAATCCTTTCCCCCGTTGGCGTGGCACTCTACTTCTTATGATGCTACTTCTGATAGCCGTTCTTCAGTCACTCCTGATGAGATGGATGCAACCCTCTATCCCCTCAAACCCCCCTTCCAGCCTTGATCTCTTATCCTCTATTTTCCACCAGCAACAGTGGCGAGGTTGGTCTTGATACATGGTCTTTCTACCATTCCCTTGTTTAATTCGAAGAGAAGAATATATATATATATATATATATATACATATCGGTCATGGGAGAAAAGGACTTAGGTCCCTGTCATGCCGACCTATTCTTTGAGAAAAGGTGGAAACACCCTCGGGAATAGGGGAAAACAAAAAAAAAAGAGAGAAAAAAAAACAAAACTGTTATGAGAGAAAAGGAAGAACTTCCCTGTCATAGCAGGCCTCGTTCCAAGAAAAGGTGGCACCCACCCTTGGGCGAGAAGCTGGCTGTGGAAAAGGTGGTAACACCCAGTAGTCCAGAAAGTGGATTCATCACTTGAAATTTTCAGGATTTAATTCCGAAGCTGCCTCCCTTGGTACGCTGTGTCCTGGGTCTCTCTGCAAAGTGTCTAACTGTCCTCTAGTAGACGACATGTCCTATCCAACACAACATTCGATTTGATGGCTACCTCCCTGGGTCCGCCTCTTCCACAACTGATGATGCGATCTTCATCGACAAACAATTGAGTGATGTGAGCTTTCATCCTAACCGGATGGGGGACGTGAGTATGGATTGCCCTCTGTAACTATCAACAACAAGTGAGACAGAGGGTGGGGCGAGAGACCAGTCTTTTCCCTTCAAATCAAATGAGAGGTGAGTAGTGTGAATGAAGTGTTGCATGCCCGGTATGGGCCTCTCAATGCACAAAGCACAATTTGTTTCTGTGCACTGCACCATAAGGCTCCCTGGCCTTCCTTCTTGCATTGTATGCCGGCACAGGGCGGGATGCACCGTTGCACCATCAAATGCGCACAAGGCATACAACCTTTGCACAAGTGACTGTGAGGATTATATCAATGGGTTTCAGGAAAAGGCTGCCCTTCTGTATTTATCAATAGAGCGTGAGACAAAGGGTGGGCTCAGTGTGACTGGAGTTTCTTCAATCAATTACCGAGAGGTGAGATTGAGGGACGTCACGACATTTGGAGTCAGGTATGTTCCCGTCTCCCTATGCACCCACGGGATGGGTCTCTATTGTCATCACAAGACACGTCACCCTCTTCTGTACACTGCACTGTAAGGCTCCCTTGCCTTCCTTCTTGCACTTATGCCAGACGGGTTGGACGCACTAATGCACCATCAACTGTGCACCCTGGTATACTTCCTTTGCACCATTCCCCTGTTGATTCCTAACCGGGTACGAGATATGGGTTTCAATCATTCTTCCTCGAGTGATATTAGTCATGGGGCGAGTGACAGTTCTTTCATTTCATTTGAGTGACTGTGAGTTGAGTGTAGTATCCCTCATCATCGACGAATTTCCTGTGATTCTTTCCATCAGCTACCTCCCTGGGTGCTGCTACATGGTCCCTGCCATGACGGACGTGTGCTAAGAAGATGCCTTGGTACCTCCAGCAGCCGACAACAACACAGGATGTGCCATCGACACTCAACCTTGCTTCTTGACAAAATGGGCCAAGTTTTTCTAACCCTACACCTTCTGTTTCTTCGTGCAGGTCATGTTTTTAAGTGTGGGGAAGTTAGTGGATGGTCTGTAGCGTGGTCTTAGGTCCCTGTTGCTCGGTTAACCCTATCCATTAAGGTCTTAAGTGTGGGGACACGTCCCTGCACGTCTACATTGTATACCCTTCTGCATATGCCTCAACCTGCTCATGCATCTATGCCATGACTTGCTGTTACCCTGATGGGGTCCCTTCCCACCCGATCGTTCATTTTCCACCCACCCTTGGGGCTGTTCCCTTACAGTTTTCCTTCATTCCCTACTTTTGAGGTCCTGCCATGTGAACGCACCCTACGTTCACCGAAGTCCAAATCCAACCTTATAGCCTTGTTCCTCCCTCTGAATTGACCATTTATCCTTTTTACCTACCCCTGTTCTGGTGTACGGTTTTTGAGTTATTAATTTTTGAAGCATTTTGCACAAATTAGCCGGTTTTCCATATGAACGCGCTTTTCTTGCTTCGAAACCGTGATCTGACATCATAGCCCTGACAACCACTTTTCCCTTGACATTTTTCCTTTTTACTCCAAGTCATTCCGATACACGGTTTGTCCAATATTAATTTTCCGGTTTTTTAAGACTTTTTCGTGCGTCTTTTTGACATTTTTCCATGTGAACCTGCCCTGTTTGCATCGGAATTCCAATTTGATTTGACCTCTGTGTCCTCTGTATCTTCCCCCACCTTTTTCCTTTTTCCTCCCCCCTCTTTCGACTTTCGGATTTTTACTTATTAATTTTTCAATGAGTTTTCGGGTGTATTTTTGGAGTTTTTTGCATGTGAGCCCCTTCTATTTCCACCGGAACTGCAGTTTAACGTGATAACCTTGTGCCACTCCTTCCTGCGGAGATTTTTCCTTCTTATTGCATGTCATTCCGGTGATCGGTTCGTCCAATATTAATTTCCGATCCCATTTTCGGGTTTGTTTTTTGGATTTTTCCCACGTGAACGTGTCTTATCTTAGTCAGAACTATGTTTTGATGTGATAGGATTGTCGGGCACGTCTTTCTACATAGTTTTCCTTTTTCTTGCACCTCGTTCCGATTCATGGATCTCTCGATATTAATTTTTAATTGCGTTTTTTTGTTCGTTTTTTGTGTTTTTTGCACATGACCGCCCTTTACTCCTCCCGGAACCTCCGTCGTATATTTTCTCTGTCTTCCACCTGCCATCCTGCCCACTTTTTGTTTTTATGATATTTTGTTTTGATGGCCAACTTGGGAGATATTAATTTTTCTTCATTTTTTGTATTTTTGCGCGCTCCGTCCCGCGCGTGAACGCGCCTTTTTCGATTTTACGCGTCTTAACGCGCCCCGGTCATGTCCGCGTGCTCCGTCCCCGTATCCGGACGCCTTTTCACTCCCAGCCCCGCAAATTTTTTTACCCCCGCCCCGCGCGCATGCGCGGGACAGGGGCGTCTCCCCTCTCTTTTAAAAATTAATTAATTAATTAATTAATTAATTTTTAATTTTTTTTTAACCCACCCCTCCCCCCCAACGGACACCCTCTCCCCCCTCCGAATTCCAACTACCCTCTCTTTCTCTCTCTTTCCTCTCTTTTCTCTCTCTTCTTCTTCCCTCCCTCCTTCTACCTCCTCCTTCCACCCTCCCTCTCCCTCTCCCCTCCATCCCCTCCCTTCTTCCACCTCCCCTCCTTCCTCCGCCTCCTATCCCCTTCTCTCCCACGCCACCTTCTCCCCTGCTCGCCTACCCTGCACCTCCCCTCCTTCCTCCGCCTCCTATCCCCTTCTCTCCCATGCCACCTTCTCCCCTGCCCTGCGCCGCCCTCCGCCTTCTCCTCCAGCCCCGCCTCCTGCTGCCTTCTCTCCTACCCTCCGCCTTATCTCCTTCCCCCCACGCCTCCCACGCTGCCTCCTACCCTCCACGCCCGGTCCCGTCGCCGCCTGGTCTAGTCTTGCCGTCGCCTGGTCTCCCGCCGCCGCCGGAGGAAGTCGCTGCCGTCACCGCCACGATCGACGCCGTCGCCGCCATTTTCAACGCCGCCGCCGCCCCTCTCCTCCTCCTCCTCCTTTCTCCTCCTCCTAGCTACCCTGCAGGTTAGTTAAACTAACCTGCATGAAGTTTATTAGCCTCAATTAGGTCACTTAACCTAGGTTAGTTAAACCTAACCCCCCTCACCTAGCTTAACCTAGGTTAGTTAAACCTAACCCCCCTCAACTAACCCCACCCTAGGTTAGTCTAACCCAAGCTAAGTTGAACTAACCCAACCTAGGTCAACCTAACCCTACTGTAGTTAGTTGAACCCCACCCCCTAGTTACACTAACCCTAGTATAGTTAGACTAACCTCAGTTGAGTTAACCTAACCCTAGCTTAGTTCCCCTAACCCCCCTTAGGTTAGTCTCCACTGACTTGCCTTAACTTACTTATCTGACTTAACCCAGACTAACCTAGTTCCATTTGACTAACCTGCCCTAACCTAGCTTGACTTATATGACTTACCCTGACTTCCATGCCTTAGCTGACTTAATTTGACCTTACTTACCAGACTAAGTTGATTTTCTTGATTTAACTGATTTAATTAATTTATAAATTAATTTCCACCTCATAAAATTTCAGAAAAGTTTCTAAAAATTCCCTTCGCTTTTTGCCCATTTTTGGAAATTTGTCAGCTGGAAATTTTCACCCCTCAAAATTTTTGAAAATTCAATATTTCCCAATTTATCCCAAAATTACCAACAAATGTCAAAAATTCATTTAAAATTAGTAAAAAATTCTTTAAAAAATTCTTAAAAATTCTAAAAAATTCCACCCACCCCCCTTGACCTTTTTCCCTTCCTTTTTCACTTTAAAATATTTTCATACATGGCACCCATATTTCAAAAAAAAAAAGGAAAAAATATGACCAACACACAACACTTCACCCTAAAAATCTCCATCTTATTTTCATACCCTAAATTGTGGATATTTCCTACCTAGCTGACTTTTTCTTTTTCCTTCATCCCCTATCCATTTGTAATTATTCTTCCTTTTGAAAAAAAAACACACCAACATAAAACACAACCCCCTACAATTTATTCAACAAAAAAAAAACAAACAAAAATAAATTTCCAGACCCACACACATAATCCCAATGCCCACACCTAATACTCCCTAAAATACCAACCACACACAATAAACTTAACAAAACTAAAACAAAAACAAACTCAAAACTATCCTAATACATCATCACATCAATTAACAATCATACTCAAACTCAACACACCCACTAAGGTGTTGTCTTTGTTGTTCAGTTCCGTGGTCTTTACTTTTCTTTTACTGGATTCACTCCTGTTGGGGGACTCTTCCGTGCGCATTTAGGGCATTACATACACACCCCTTCCAGGTATTTGTTTTATGTGATTTATTTATTTTCATTTCCCCCTTAATCACAAATTAATTGCTAAAATGCCCTATTTATTCACCCACAGTTTCCACGCGCATTCGCGCTACACACACACATTTTTTAATTAAAATAAACCCGCCGTTCACTTAGCACGCGCTACGTGTGCTACAGAGGCACTTTAATTTTTAATTAAAATGAACCAGCCGTCACACGAGTACGCGCTGGCAAAAAAGCGCTCCACATCACTTTAATTTGTAATCAATGAACTTGCATTTAGAGACCCAGTCTGGGTGTCGCAGTCCGGGATTCGAATTAAAGCACCGTTTTCACCTAATAATTGGTAATTAAATTTATAATAAGGAACCGCCGTTTTCTTGCTAAGGTTTATCACTTAATAAAACTTCACCCATTTCTTAATACTTTCTTAAAATAAACCTTTCATTAAATTAATTCCCCCTCACTGCACTTAATTCCCCTTTTTAACGAACCCGTTTCGTGGGATGGGTATGCGCAGTCATTAGAGTTCTTTCCATAGTCAGACACTGGTTTATCAACGATGTAGTCTTGATATGTGTCGGATGTGGTATTGTTTTGGTTTACTGTCTTTGATACGGTTAAGGGTACGGTGTGTAGTTTTTTTCTTTTATTGCCTGATAGGGGGTTCTGGGTGTTTGTTTGATGCATAGCATGAAGCTTTCGGTCGCATATGTCTCAAGGTCATGTCAAATTTTTTCTAGGCTGTGGTTTGCTTGGGGTTAGTTGGTCGAGTCACGTTTTATTGTTTTGGTTGTTCTCTTATCCTTGGATTTTTGTCTGTTGCTTTGCATGCATTCTCCTTGATTGTCTGTGTTTGTGGTGTGTGTGTAACCATCTGAATGGCGCCTTCTCATGCTCCTCCCCCTATCCAGTACATCCCATTAGTTAGTAGGGATTACTCTTCCCTACTCACTTTTGAGCCTCTCACGAAGGCGGGACTCACTGCTTTTGTGACTACTTCCTTTCCATTACTTCCAGAGGATCCGTCATTATGTGATGAGTTTCTGGCCTCCTACAGCAAGAAGACAGGACTAGTCCAGGGAATTTCTATGACTTTGACACCTCGAGGCTTAGGAAAGGCTCTGTCTCTTCCCTCCAAAGGTGAAACTTTTGTTACCACTCGTCAGCTTTTCTCTAATGAAGAGATTCTGAAGCTGTTGCAAAAGCAGACAAGGGAAATGCTGGATGTTAAGAAGGTGATTAACTCTTCAGGAGTTTCCTTTTCCATGATCACTGATCCCGTATGGAAGATGGTCTGTCAGTTTCTCCAGGACAGGTTTATGCCTGCCAAAACGCCATCCCAGTATTTGTCCAAAGAGCTTTTCACAGCTTCAAAGATGGTGTTGAAAGGAGTTGCTATTGATTGGAGCACTTACCTCCTCACTAAAATGGATCAATATTTCGTCAAAGTCACCAGGGGTAATGTTACCAATGTCACATATGGATCATATTTGTCTACCTTCTTGACCTATTCAGGTTTACAGAAGACTGTGCCTCCACCTCCTCCATCAGATCCAGTACCTCCTCCTCCACCATCAGATCCAAGGACTTGGCTGCTCTTCAGAGACATGCTACTTTGTGTCCTCTATTCCAAGATAAAGTGGAAAGATTGCAATCCCGAATGGATTTGATATGGTCTACATTTGAGCAGTTTCAGGAATATGTTCCACCAGACCATTCTTTCTTTGTCCACTACCACTTACAGAAGTTGGTCTTCTACATGAAGCTTTCCACGATGGATTTACCTCTTCCAGAGGATGGATGGAGTGGGGCTTGGTCTGCTGAGTTGTTGATAGAGGTAGTAAGGATGGTGTTTGAAGATTCTGTCACGCTAGATACCATGTTGATGTCCTACATGTATCTACGAGGAGACTTGTTAATTCTAGATGAGGTGGATATGGCACGGTATGTGGGGGATGTGGTACTACAGGCTGTTTTGTATATCAACCATTTGGAGTTGCGCATAGCTGACATGTTCCAGAGTTACTCCTCCAAAGTGGCTGATTGTCATGATAATTCCTGGCATCCCATGATTGATTCTGTGGTCCTGAATCAAAGACAAAACACAGCTCCTCCTTCTGCCCAGAGTACTAATCAACTGAGGATGGATCTCTTAGCCTATCTTTCAAAACATAATCCGTTTGATGCTACCTTCTTTGATGCCTATCATTGACGATCTCTCTTAGGACCTTCTGTTCCTACCCTCCTATATTACCAACAAATGGCTCACCGATATGCTCTATATCTTTCCCTTTGTCGATCTAATTCCACCACTATTTTACCCCTTCTTTTCCAACCTTCATCTTTCCCTCAAATTTCCATTTTTACATACTGCTCCTTTATTGAGGATAGGGTATTTTCCCCTTCTCCACCCTATCCTTCTCCATCCATTCATGTACCTTCTACATTTCCTATTTATCAGTTAACACCCTTCCTTAGTGATTCCCTCCAAATTTCTGCCACTCCTTCTTTAACCTTTTCTTCCTTTTATGATTTTGCCTATCCCTCACTTCATCCACTTTTCCTTATTCCACTACCCTCTCCTAACACTTCTATATCTCAACCACCTCAGTTGGTTAGTGACTATGATGGGTTTGATCATCAAATTTCCAGATGCAGGGGATGGAGTTCGGATGATTCCCTTACAGGACCTCAGATCAATTGGGCAGTAATTCCAGGAGAATGGACAGCTGCCAGTCAAGCTTATCAGAACTATGTTCATTTTGCTCAGCAGTATTCACAGTCTGTCGATCCTTCAGTGAGATTAACTGCTCACTTTGCTTGGTACTTGGCGTATATGCATAGGCACTCTCATAATGATTCCAAGCCTATTCTAAAGTTGTGCATGAATGTCAGTGTGAGCATTGATTCTCAACAGCTGGATATATTGTATTTTCATGCACTTTGTTTGCCTAGCAGCAGATACCTGGTCCTGTTGGAAAGGATGTGCTGTCTTCAGTTTTTTCAAAATCCTCCCAAAACCTTTGTAGATGAATCCTTGTCTATGGATCGTTTCCGACAACATCAATCTTTCAAGACGGATCATCTTCATTGATACCTTTCCAATGTATGGTGGAAGCTTTTTAATGAAAATCTCTCTTTTTGAAGGAGTCATTCAAATGGTTGTGTTGTATTAGTGTTTGTGTTGTGAGTTCATTTATGTAAAACGAACGTGGTGGTTTCCTATTGGATTGGATTTCGTGTGCGAGCTACATTTTGGAGAATTGTGGTGTT
Organism: Lygodium microphyllum; assembly: GCF_053477565.2. Taxonomy (NCBI): domain Eukaryota; kingdom Viridiplantae; phylum Streptophyta; class Polypodiopsida; order Schizaeales; family Lygodiaceae; genus Lygodium; species Lygodium microphyllum. The sequence continues at coordinate 105,068,126 of NC_141155.1, forward strand.
GAGGTCGTGGTTGGAGAGTTAAAGCTAATGCTGGTTAAGAAGAAGAAAACTCTTATATCCTTTACAAGTTTGTTGTGATTTCTAGTTTGATAAGAAGTTTTCCTTTCTTTGTATTTTTATATCAGATACAGGTTATAAGTTGGGGACGTGGTGGATGGATTCTTTTTGAAAAGATATTGAAGATCAAAGTTGAGCTTTTCCCTGAACTTGTATTCCCTTTTTCCTGGGTCGCGAGGACGCTTCCTTATTAAGTGTGGGGATATGTTGAGTGTTGAAATGACTTGTTTTTTTGGCTAATTTTTGTTGTTTTTGAGAGCTGAAAGGTTGATTTTATGAGATGATTGATTGGTTTGGAAGTGGTTTGAGAGTGTTTTGGATGATATTGATTGTGTTTTGGAAGTTCATGATGTTTATTAGTGGTTCTGTGATGTTCTGATAGGTTCTAATTGGTTCTATATACCTTCTGTATAGCTTCTGTTTTGTTCTGTTTTGTTCTGATTGTCTTCTGTAAGGAGGGATGGAGTATTGATTGATGAAGATTGAGATCTTGTGAAAGTTTATTGAATGGTTTGTGAGAGTTTGGAATGGTTTGAGTATGAGTTATGTGGTTTTGATGACCTTCTATAACCTTCTGTAGGTCTTCTGTAGAGCCTCTGTCTCTGTTCTGTTCTGTACTGTAGCTGTTCTGTTACTGTACTGTGACTGTTCTGTATGCTTCTGTATGTGTTCTGATAGATGAAAGTGTAGCTTGGGAAAGTTTTCTAGCCTTGGAAAGAGGTGAATACAAGTACAAAAGAGCTGAAAGAAGTGAAAGAAGTAGCTCCTGAAGACTCAAGTGAAGACTAGAGTGAAGTGACAGTAGTGAGCTATGAAAGGACACTGTAGTGGCTCTGGTGACTCTTCATATCAGACATACCTCTTGGGAGGGGTATCCACGACCTAAGAAGGATTATTGAGAGTGATTTTGGGATATTGTAGTGAGGATATGATGTATTATTGATGGAGAGAGAGAGAGAGAGTCAGAGATAGCCAATTTTACTAAAACAGAGTGATTGTATATGAGAGATTGAGAGAGAAGACTATGAAGATATTGAAGATGAATACTATGTGATGTATTTCCATTCAAAGATGGTGTATTCCTTTGCTTTCTTTGTTCTATTGATGGATTTTATGAAGATATTGAAGAATATGGTTGATTCTATCAAATCCGTGGGAGATCTACATGATGCTGTATGAAGATTTGTTGTGCCTGGTGTTTTTTTCTTCATTGTGATCATATAAAACATGATAAACAAGCTTGTTGATGTTACGAGATAGATTTTCTTGCAAGAGAATTCCCTTTTCCCTGGTGTTCCTCTTGGGGCTCCAGGATAGGGTGGCCCGATCCTAGTCTTGGTCTGACTAGAGTTAGTCCAACTGTCTGATGGCGGTCCGATCGGATGGGTGGGTCCGAGTCTAAAAATGGGTCCTATTGCCATGTGGCAAGGTTCAACTTGCAGAGTTGGATGGTTTGATCACATAGTTGGTCCAATCGAACTGGGTGATCCGAGTCTAAAGTGGTGCATCCGATCGGACGAGTGGTTTGATCGGACCACAGGTGGTCCGACTGGTAGAGTGAGACGGTCCGTCTCCGAGAGTCGGACAGTCCGAGTGTCTAATTTTGGGAATCTGACACCTGCATCCTGGTTTGACTACATTTGTCACGGCATAGTTGCGAGGACGTGAGTGATGAATGCTACGCGACAAACTTTCCAGATCAAACAAGCACAACTAAGAGAAGGTCAAGAAATACCTGGAATGGCTGGGTGACAGCAAAACAACCAGATCAAACCCCTTCTGTACCTGCACTCACACACACTCTCTCAAGCTCTCTCTCTCTCGATGTCTGATTGCAAAATGAGGCCTCCCCTAACCTTTTGAGCCTCTTATTGCCCTAATCAAGTCTCTTTCAACCTTATGGTTGCCCCTCTTGCACCCATCTACTCAAGATTTAGATTTTATGGCCCTTTCTCCTAGTTTTCAGCCTATTTTCAGCAGGTAGAAAACCCTTTTGTTTTCCCTATTTCCTTGGTCTTAATCCTATCCAAGCACAACAAAAATAAAAAACTGTGGCTGTGAGGTTGATTTATCTACTTGCCTACTCAACAAAAAACCAAAATACTTACTTGTTCCGAAGATCAAACCACCTAAATCTCCTATCTATTTCAAGCATCGGTTTGGGTTGAAAACCCTACCTCTATGCTCGATTCGAAGCGTGCGGTGCTCAAGAATCGATTCTGTCTGTCCCGGCAATGGAACCAAAATGAAGGGAGCTACAAACTCAACCCCCGAGACCTACGGACCACTTATTGGTCAAGCGTTTCAAGCCAAGAGGCCATGGCTACCTCTCACATAGCCTGCGCGCCCTCCCTATCTATGGGGTGTAGTGAGCTTATCTTGATGCTCGATCAAGTACCCTCCTCTCCCGTGCACACTGGTAGCTCCACGATCCTTGAGGAAATCTCAAGCAACCTCAATCCCTCTCCAACAAGCTCCAACCTCTATAGCCATGCAAGACAAGAGAAGAGTAGAGAAGAGAAGAAGATGAAGAGAGGAGATGGGGAGCTTCCTCTCCTCGGTCCCTCACTCTCACACACTCACTCCCTCACACTCACTCACTCGCTCTCTCAAGCACAAGTAAGAGGCAAGAAGAAGAGAAGAAGAAGAAGAAGCTTTTTGCCACACACAAGAATGAGCTTTTCATTCACTTTTCAAGTTTATATACATGCCCTACTTCCCACAGGTGGTCATCCTCAATTTTTACATAGCCGGCCATGGCCTAGGCCCTTTTTCTCCATTCTTTCACTTCCTAGCTAGTCCTACTGCCCTTCTAAGTTTATAATTTGCACAGGAGGGAGCCTGGCACTCTTTTACAAGGATTTGGGAGTGCCTTTGCATTTAAAGGTGCGCTTTATTGCTTTTAACTCCTCCAGACTTCAGTGCATGTGCGTTGGACTTTTGGTGGTTGTTCCCATGCTTTTGGATTTTTTTTTGCCTTATTATTCTTTTGGGCACCTTCTCCATGCCTGCCCTACTCCTTTTCCTACTTCTCAGATTTTTCTATTTTTCCACTTTTTTCTATTGCTGGTGTTGTAGTAAACACACAAGGAGAATGAGCACATGACCAGACGACGGGTTGTAGACAGGAAGTGACCACAAATTTTGATAATGTCAAGGTGTAGAAGGGCCAATGTCAATGATTGAGCTAACAAGGAGCTGCGCCTGGAGCAAAGGGACAAATACTTAGAAGAAAGCTAGTCAAGATCTAGCCTGGTTGAAGAGATCTAGGAGCTCAAAGTAGGGTAGTTGTTGTGTGGCTATGGTAGCCATTGAAGCTTCATTGAAGGTAGAGTGAGAATTGGAACCATGAGTTGATGTGAGGTTAGGAGATGTTGTAAGAGCAGAGAGAAGAGCTGGGTTGAGCTAAGGCCATGCCCAACTGGGCTCTGATACCATGTCAAAAGACGTAGGATCTAGAGCATGGCAGAAGCTATGGTGGATGGAAGATGAAGATTAAGTTCATGATGACATAGATGAAGACTTGACTTGTTACATAAGTGAATTAGGTTCCAAGATTGAGACTTGGACTCATAAACATAATCTTGTGTATAAGATTGAAAATGACCAAGACACTAACTAAAAGAGGAAAGCATCATGATATTGCATTCATCATATATGAAAAAGTGATAGTCAAGTACAATGCTTTATAGTTGTTGGATAGGTAGCAGTCTTCCTTTCTATGCCTATGGGATTTAGTCTGCCTATATGTCCTAAGCCCAAAATTGCCTCATATAGAGAGGCTGAGTTAGGTGTGATTGCATACATCTCAACATCAAGGTCACTACAACCAAATTCTCATCATGTACTTCAATTTTGATAGTTGTCAACTAATCTAGATTTCTGTTACATACTCCTGAATAGAGCATCTTTCTTGTCCATGGTGTTGAACTTCTACTTAAGTTGTATCTTCCTTGCACTTGTAGTAGTACCATAGTATCTCATCAGGATATTCCAAGCATCTTCTAATGTTTTGCAATTCATAATCTGAATTACCATGGCATTTGAAATACATATTGAGAGCCGATGTAAAACTCTGCAGGCTCTTTCCATCCAAGCACAATATGTCCTCATTTGTTCAACAATTGTTGAGTCTTTTCATGAAGCTCACACTCATCTTTAGCACCTATCACTAAACCCCAATAGCCTTTCTTAATGAGAAATTTCTCCATACGGAATTTCTAGATAATATACTTGTTATTATACATCTTCTCACCCATTATTTGAGTGATATTGTCTAACCTTTTAGCATTTTCCATAATGATAGCTCTATATATTCATTGCAATCTTAAACAATTAGTGCCAGACTCCCTGCAAACAAAGTAAATCTTCCATTGATCAAGGTGCTTGTATAGCATCCAAGCAACCCAAGTACATTAGTTTTTGTACCCTACACTAGTTCAATCTAGCTCATCTAAGCATATTGCAGATATAGGAGTTCCAAAACCTTCATCCAAGCTACATAGTTAGTTTACTATTAAAGTTGGATAGTTTTAGTCCACTATTTTGATGACAGTAAAACTCTACAATAACTAGTAAATTTCCACTCGAGAACATGCCATACATTTCCTAACATATGTCATAACCTTCGAGAAAAATAACAGTGCATGCAAGCCTCATTGACTACATAATAGACATGTATGTATGCTCTAAATTCACTAATAGACAACAGCTTTTAATTACCAATAGTGTAAAACTTTGCACAAACCAGAGCATTCTTAGCTCAAACCCCTCTTAAAGCATTGTAGACACATGCCAATACATTTGCGGATCAACACATAACCATACAAGCATCAATGATTACTTAGTCTTCAAGTAACAATGATAGATTCTAGCCAGTTCACAATTATAACTAGTAGTATTTTAGTCCAAATTTGATCATTTAATGCTCATTCCACCCATAAAGCATCCCCAACTCATGTGGCAAAGATCCAAGCATTTGTAGGTACTAATCAAGCCCACAAAGCTCTAGAACTTCAAGTGTAAATTGACATACATTCAAAATAGATTTTAGCTTGCTATTACCTTTCAGATCTAAGTATTTATTTCCTCATTCTCATGCCCAAGTTTTCAAGTTTGAAATCATATATATTCCCAAGAATTTTAGATGGTTTAGTGTACCATTTACATGCTACCCCTTCTCTGCATTTGAAAATAGGTGCAAATAGGCATAAACATGTTGACTTACTGATTGTAAATGATGGTCTTTATGAATGCCCTTTAAGCTCCATATCAAGGAAATGGACTCTCTCTACAAGTCTCCATAAGTCCTTCCAATGTAGGCCTCAAAATCATGGATACATATCAGTCCAAGTATAGTTATGGTTTTCAATGAATCTTTGCAGGTCAAATGCAACTCTTGTCTTCAGACTCCAGCTCCCATGATACCAATGCCAAGCTCACATGCTCTCAGGGTCTCATGGTTTCATAGCTCTCATACCATATTTTGGATTCAAAGAGAGAGAAAGAGACATGAAACATAGAGCAAACTCAAAGAGTAGAGTACTCTTAGGGTACCATGTTTTAGATTCAGAGAGAGAGAGAAAGAGACACAAACAAAGAGAAAACTCAAAGAGGAGAGTACTCTCATGCTTCTTCTTCAATATTTATCTATCTAACTTACACACCTTACACTAGTGACATAACAAGGATAAGTCACACTAGGTCTAACTGAGTTAAGTCTAATATGCCTGACTTATTTAACACATAGCTACAACTGTCATGCTGTGCATGACATATGAGCTCGATTCTTCACACAATTGTCTTCTAGGTATGGATTGACTAGGTCCTAATCAAGCAAGTATCCATTGTGGGCAAGGGACAATCACTTTTAATAACATCAATGGAACCTTAGTTGTTCAAGCTCAAGGAAAGATGGAGAAACCTAAACTTCAATTAACAAAAGTAAGCATGTTGATACATGGTCTAAGAAAGGGATTATCCATTTATTTAATCGACTTGAATAAAGTAGATCCACCTAGAGGCCCTAAATAAGTTTTACGGTGTAGTAACTATGCTGATGTGTTTCCAAAAGATTTGATTGAATTATTGCCTAGTCATGAAGCCCGGAGGGTCCACTAGGGTTTACCCTATGGTACCACATGAGTGTAAGGGAGGGGGGTTATTTAAGGGAAGGAAGGTACATTTTATAAGGTAAGGTCCCATAAATAGGGGGTAGATAAGGGGTATTTTTCTATATTTCTTGTACACAGGTGACGTTTTCTTATTACTACTAGTGAATCCCCCGTGTCATGAAGTAGGCCACAAAAGTAAATTAACTCCATGGGGCTAAACTTGTAGCAAAGAGGCCTTCCAAAATGTCTATTCCTAAATCCATTGAATTAAAGAAACAATTTAAGTAACTCTTAGAACAAGGATTTGACCAAGCAATTTTCCATGGGGTTCTCCTATACTATTTCAAAAGAAAAAGACAAAGCCCTAAGGCTTTGCATCAATTATCTTGGACTAAACAAAGTAACTGTTAAAAATAAATATTTGATCCCTTGAATTGGCGAGTTAATTGATAGGCTTCAAGGGGTAAAGTTATTATAAAAATTAACCTAAGGTGATTAGACTACTATTATATCCAGATTAAGGATGAAGATATCCCAAAAACTACTTTCAATACGAGGTATAGCCATTTCAAATCTATAGTAATGTTCTTCAAATTGACTAATGTGTTGAGATGGCAAGCTCAATACGTGCAAACATTGATGATGGACCACTTGGCTAGATGGGTCCGCACATCTACACAGCATGTTGGTGGTCATTATGACACTCACATGGCCACTAACTTATCACTTATTATATTTAGGTTGTTACACCTACCTACAACTCGCAAAGATATAGTGCCAGTCGATTAGTGTAGTCAGTTATGCACTGTTTGACTTAGAAGGCCACTTTCCTTTATGTTCTATCTTATCTATACTTTGTGTATATTATATAGTGTGTGGAAGAAGAAGAAAAAAGCAGAAAGAAAACGTTTTGGCATTCATCTCTCTTCTTGTGTTCTTGAGTGAGCTTCCTCTTGTGTATACAATTTGTATTTGGCGCAGCAGCTCAAGCAAAGTCTCCCACCACGCGATTCTTGACATGGTATTAGAGCCAGGCCACTAAGAGAGGCTGATTTTGAAGGTTGAAGTGAAGGAGAGGAAGTAAGGTTCGAGCAAGAAAGAAACGGGTAAGAATCTCTCCCATTCTTCCACTCTCTCTTTTGGATAGTGCCCGTGGAGGCACCGGAAGCAGGGTAGAGCGAAAATCTCAAATTGCTGTGAGATTTGGTGTGCAAGCAAAGCACTATATATTCTACAAAAAATCCCTTTAGGACGTGCCCACAATTATTTTGGGTGTCTGAGGCCGTTTCAGCCCCGTTTTAGAGCCGCAAGGTTGCAGACAACGGTTTCAGGGTATACTGTGATTTTGACTGTATTGACCGAAAGTGGATACACAGATTACAAATTTCGAATCTGTAATTTTTGAGGTGTTTGCAGGAAGCAAACATAAGGTTTATTTGCAAATAGATTGCAGATTACATGTACTATTATAGAGCAATCAGTGAAAAAGGTTGCTTGGTGTATTGCTGTGCACGTGTTGTGAAAGATTACATAAGACTAGCTTGCTCTGTTGTATCCTTGTTTGTGATAATGGCAGAGAACAGTGGAAATCCCATTATTGAGAAGCTCAACAAGAACAACTACCCTTCATGGAAGTTCCGTGTGACGAACTTCCTCATTGGAAAGGGCCTTTACGAGTTTGTTTCAGGTGAAGAAAAGGAGCTAGAGCTGGGTATCCCTCCGGACTGCAGATGAATTAAAAGCATGGAAAGAATGGAATGTGAAAGACAAAAAGGTGATGTACTGGTTATCTGCAATCATTGATAATACGATGTTGGGACATATCAGGAATGCAGAAACTTCACATGCAACTTGGATAATTTTTGAGAACATGTTTTTAGTAACTACAAAGGCACAAAAGATTCAATTCAAGCAAGAGTTGAATGCCTTGAAGAAAGGGAAAATGTCTGTCAATGAGTATGTGTTGAAGGTGAGGAGCATTGCAGATGCTTTAGCAGCGATTGATGCAATGTCTAATGATGATGATTTGGTTTCATCCACTTTGAGTAGACTTAATAATGAGAAGGCATGAAAATCAATTGTTACTTCAGTATATGTACGGAAGCCATTTCCAGATTTTGATGAGCTGATCTTTCTCATGATTACTAAAGAGATCAATATACAGGGTGACTCATCTGAAAAAAATGGTGAACAGGTTCAAGCATTTTACTCAAGTTCAGGAAGGGGACGTGGTAGATCCTCTTCGAGAGGCCTTGGTATGGGATGTGCTGGCGATAACCATCAAAACAGGTTCAATCAACAATTTGGTGAAATGTAGGTTTTAGGAGGCCAAGGAAACTTTAGAGGCAGGGGGACCTCTAGAGGAAGAGGTGGATGGTAGAATAGAGGTTCTGGAAATTCTGCTATTGTTTGCCATTATTGTGGCAAAATAGGTCATATTGCAGCCAATTGTTATTCTAAGAAGGATGATATTGACAATGATAAATTGCAGCAAGGAAACTATGCATTGTCTTCACGACAAAATGAAGACAAAAATGAGCGTTTGTTTGTTATGCAGCATATGATGAATGCAATTACAGGAAAAGGGACACATGATGATGTATGGTATGTCGATTCAGGTGCATCTAATCATATGACCAGTCATGTTGAATGGTTTGGAGAGATGCAGGACTTACAAAATCCAGGTTATGTGCAGACGGGTAATGATTCATGCCACCCAATCTCACACATTGGAAAGGTTCCCTTGTTCTTGTATGATGGCCAGACAAAGAGTCTGACAGATATATTACATGTGCCATCAATCACAAAGAATCTACTGTCTATTGGCCAAATGGTAGAGCAGGTGTTGCAGGTCCGATTCAATGCAAAAGTTTGTTTTGTAGAAGACTTTAATGATAAGTGCAAGTTGGTTGCAAAAGGAAGTAGAGTTGGCCGCATGTTCACTTTAGATGTTGGAATTCCTGCAATGGATGCTGCTATGTATACTAAAGGAAAAGGAATAATTGCAGATATTGAAATATAGCATAAACGTATTGGACATGCAAATGTGCAAAGGCTAAAATTAATGCAGTCTAGAGGATTGGTTACAGGGTAGCCTTCATTTAGAGTTGCAGAATTGCATAAATTCTGTGAAGCATGCCAGTTTGGTAAGCAAGCAAGACAACCCTTCTCGCATGACAGAGAAGTGAGTAGAGAAATACTTGATGTAGTGCATACATATGTTTGGGGGTCTACACAGAATGTATCTCTTGGTGGCACCAAATACTTTGTCACATTTATTGATGACTGTTCAAGGAAGTTATGGGTATACTTTATGAAGGAAAAGAGTGATGTGTTTGAGCACTTCAAATCTTTTAAGGCAACTGTTGAAACAGAAACATGCTTAAAAGTGAAGTGCTTGAGATTAGATGGAGGGGGAGAGTACCTCTCTAATGAGTTTAGTGGCTTCTTGAAGACTCATGGGATAAAGAGGCAATTTACTTGCAGGTATACCCCATAGCAAAATGGGGTTGCATAAAGAAAAAATATGCATATTGCAGAAGTCGCACGGGCATTAATGGATGAAAAGAATATGCCCAAACATTTTTGGTCTGAGGCTGTCCATACTATTGTCTATATTATGAATAGAACCCCCACAGCTACAGTTCATGGGATAACTCCTAAAGAATGCTTTACTGGCAAGAAGCCCGATGTATCGCACTTGAAGGTATTTGGATGTGTTGCATATGTTCATGTGCCAGATGAGCTATGGAAGAAGCTTGATCCAAAGACAGAAAAGTGTATTTTTATTGGATACTCTTTAGAGCAGAAAGTGTATCGTTGTTATAACCTTGTCATAGGTGAGTTCAGAGTGAGCAGGGATGTTATCTTTGATGAGATGGGCAACTGGTATGCATTGATGATGATGTATTAGATGATGATAATGATCAAGACAACTATGTGCAGAAAGAAAAACAAGAATCACAGAGTCTTAGTGGACTAGAAACATCATCTGATACTATACCTACAGTGAGCCCTTGGTCTGGGAGACTAAGGAGTAGCCCCACATCTTCAGGTGGATCTATAAGTGTTGCAGGGAAGGACAAAGGAAAAAAGAAAGTGGTGGATGGTAATGATGCATCTACTAGTCATTTGTGATTTGATGGAGATTCTAGTGGTTCAGAGAGTTTGGATGATGAGCTTGGTATTCCTTCAGTCAGGACACCAAGTGTACACAGAGCTCATAGTAATGTAAAGGCTTCATTGAGTGATCCGGTGGTACACAGATCTAGCAGGGTCAGATACCTTGTTAAAAGATTTGGTTTTGAAGGTTATGTAGCTCATCATTATGCTTATATGGTGAAACTAGTTGAGGATGTTGAGCCCACTTGTTTTGAGGATGCTGTTGGTCGTGCTCATTGGGATGCAACAATGGATGAGGAGATGGTTGCATTAAAAGCCAATAAGACTTGGGATTTGCTACCCTTACCTAAGGGTAAGCTATTGGCTGTAAGTGGGTTTACAAAGTCAAGCATAATGCAGATGGTTCAGTTAGTAGGTATAAAGCTAAGTTGGTTGCAAAAGGCTATGCTCAAACATATGGCATAGATTATGAAGAGACATTCGGTCCAGTTGCTAGGATGACAATTGTTAGATGTGTGATTACCTTGGCAGTAGCCAAATGTTGGAGTTTGTAGCAAATGGATGTTAAGAATGCCTTCTTGCATGGTGAATTACAAGAAGTGTATATGGAGCAGCCAACATGTTATGAGGATTTAGAGCATCCCACATATGTGTACAGGTTAAAGAAGGCGCTCTATGGGCTGAAGCAAGCACCTAGAGCATGGTCTGACAAGATTGGAAAGTATCTTGTCAATATTGGATTTTGTATTTCTGATGCTGATCACTCACTTTATATGAGAAAGGGAGATGTAGGTTTGGTCATCATAGTCATCTATGTGGATGACTTGATTATTACAAGTGAGACTGACAATGGGATTGCTGAAGTTAAGGACTTCTTGAAGAAGAAGTTTGAGATGAAAGATTTGGGTGAGGTGAGATACTTTCTTGGTATTGAGGTGATCATATGTGATGATGGTATATGGCTATCCCAAAGGCAATATGGCTTGGATATGTTATCCAAGTATGGTATGACAACATATAAGCCTCTTTCAGTACCATTGGAGAAAAATGTGAAGTTGAGTGCCGACTTTGGGGATGAGATAGAAGAACCTACTATGTTCAGGAGGATAGTAGGGAGTTTGATTTACATGACTATCACAAGGCCAAACTTGAGCTATGCTATTGGCCTTGTCAGCCAGTTTATGCAGATTCCTAGAAAGCCTCATTTGGATGCAGTTGGATGTATATTGAGATATGTGAAGTCCACTTTACATTATGGAATTTTGTATGAGGCAGGTAAGGACGTACATGTCTTTGGATACACAAATACAGATTGGGCTAGTAGCATGTCAGACAGAAGATCTACTAGTGGATTCATGTTTTCCCTTGGTAATGCAGCAGTTACATGGAGCAGCAAAAAGCAACCTACAGTTGCTTTATCGAGTACAGAGGCTGAGTATAGAGGTGCTACTATGGCAGCATGTGAGGTGGTATGGCTACAAAAGTTATTAGGTGATTTGGATGTGCAGGGAGATGGTCCAGTTGTCATTCATTGTGAAAACATGAGTAGCATACATTTAGCTAGGAATCCAGTGTTCCATGCTAGGACAAAACACATTGAGGTGAACTACCACTTTGTGAGAGAGAAGGTACTTGCAGGAGAGATTGACTTGATATATGTCAGCACACAGGATCAGATGGCTAACATGTTCACAAAGGCATTAGGTGCATAGAAGCTTCAAAAGTTCCGAAGCTTACTTGGAGTTGCAGAGATAGAGTTGAACTTGAGGGGGAGTGTTGAGATGGCAAGCTCAACATGTGCGACATTGATGATGGACCGCCTGGCTAGATGGGTCCGCACATCTACACTTAGCACGTTGGTGGTCATTATGACATGCACATGACCACTAACTTATCACTTATTATATTTAGGTTGTTACACCTACCTACAGTTGGCAAAGATATAGTGCCAATCGATTAGTGTAGTCGGTTACACACTGTTTAACTTAGAAGGCCACTTTCATTTATGTTGTATATTATCTATACTTTGCATACATTGTATAGTGTGTGGAGAAGAAGAAGAAAAAATCAGAAAGAAAATGTTTTGGCCTCCATCTCTCTTCTTGTGTTCTTGAGTGAGCTTCCTCTTGTGTATACAATGTGCGTTTGCCGTAGCAGCTTAAGCAAAGTCCCCCACCACACAATTCTTGACATAATGCATCAACTACTTTCAACAGATTGGTCCAGAACATTTTGAGACTTTATCTCAACAAATCATCCTTGTATTTTTTGATGGCATCCTAATCTATTCCAAAGAAAAGGGAGACCATCCAATCCACTTCAAAGTTGTTCTTGATACCTTGAGGGCAAACAAGCTCTATGCAAAGGGAAGCAAACGTGTCTTCTTCAAGAAAAAGATTGAGTATCTTGGATTCATTGTTTTAGCTGAAGGGATCTCAATTGATCCTACAAAAATGAAGGATGTCCAAGAGTGGCCACTTCCAAATTGTCCAAGAAATTTAAAGATTCCTAGGATTCACAAGGTAATGTCACATTTTCATGAAGGATTATGCTCTTATTGCCACTCCCTTGACTGATCTTCTTAAAAAATACACAAGGATAGTATGGATTCCTATGCAGCAAGAAAGCTTTAAAAAGTGAAAGGAATGCCTCACTACTATCCCAATATTAAAGATTCCCAACTTCTCTCAAGAATTTGAAGTAGTCATTGATGCTAGCATTATTGTAGTGGGATGTATTCTTTCCCACGAAGGCAAACCCATATCATATTCTTTCTAGAAGCTCAAACCTTATGGAGAAGAATTATGCTATGCATGATCTAGACCTTTTGGTAATCATTCATGTCTTTAATCTTTGGCATCATTATCTACTTGATCGAAGATTCACTCTCATCACCGATCACAAAAGCCTAATTCACCTTACCAAAACTCGATGTGAGGCAAAGAAGGTGGATTGAAATCCTACAAGAATTTGACTTTGAAATCCAATATCACCTTGGCAAGGAAAGCATTGTGGCCGATGCTCTCACTAGCAAAGCCTTCCTAAACCTTCTAATAGTGGAAGACCCTACAAGATAGGAAAGTCTTACAAGCCTCATCTCAAAAGAGTGAACCAAATCTTGGAAGATATTTTCAGAGCCTATTGTAGTAGAAAGCCAAAGAAGTGGATTGAGTTCCTATCATTGGTAGAAATGCCTACAATGCTTCCTTCTAGAAAAGCATTAGAATGAAACCCTTCCAAGCATTATATGGGCAAGAGTGCTAATCACCTCTTGATTTTTTTGATCCATCCAAAAGATCCAAAGCCTCAAAAAGGATGTTATATGACATGAAAGTGCAAGTCAAGGCAATTCGATAAAAAATAAAGGCTGCACAAGGTCGATAAAAAGCCTACTTTGACCCCAAGAGAGTGAAAGAAGAGAGAGATGACTATAAAAGAGAGAGAAGAAGAGTGCATAGGAGAGATAAATACTATTTAAGGAGATAGAAATATTGTAAATAGAGAGAGAAAATAGGAAGAGAGACAAGGAAGCCATCTAAGTTCAGAGAGAGGTGTAGATAAAGAGACTTTTGTATTTACCCGAATGGTGCAAAATAAATGTTCATTATACCTTATATATCAGCCACAGTGTAGTTATTATTTTCCACATTATTATTCCCAATTTCTTACATTCTATCTCCACCCAAATGTTTTTGTCTCCAAAAACAAAATTGGAACTTATTACATAGTATGGGATAGAGCCAAACAAAGCAATATTCTATTTCAGCATCCATTACAATGGATGAATCAATGAATATTCCATAAATATAGAAAGAAAAAAGGAGCTACGATCAAGTACCTTGCTTGTAAATCAATGGGAAAGAAGAAAATTCATCACTTAATCATAAATCTTTAGCCAAATGAAAGTTGCAAACATGGGACATCATGCTGTGTACTAGTACCCCACTATAATAAATCTAACATAACTTTCGGTAGGAAGCTTTGATCAAGATGTGCTAGGCATTAGAATGAAGCTCTTTTTGAATTCTTTTAGACCATTTAGGTTGTGTGACTGTGAATAAAACAAAATAAATTCTAGTTCAAAACGGAGAGTTTTCTATAGTCTATTTGTGCTAAAACAAGGCCATAAATGATTAGTCTTTAGCCAAGATTTCTTCCTTGAGATAAGGAAACTCCTCCATGATTGATGCTAGTCTCCAAGAGGAATCTTCCAAAGGTAACCCTCTCCATTTGATCAAATATTCTTTGATTTCTGGCCAATGACCTCCTTAGGCACAAATTGAATAATGCCCTCATCATCCATGGGTAGAAGCTCCTCAACATAATCTACAATAGATCTAATGAAAGGCTTTAATTGACTCGCATGGAAGACATTGCGAATCCTAGTGGATGAGGGAAGTACCAATCGATATGCCAATTCACCCACTCTCTTCAAAATCTTGTAAGGACCATAAAATCTATGACCCAATTTGGTGCTATAATAATCTTTAAGAGTAGCATAATGGGATTTGGGCACTTTTAATAGCACTAAATCCCCTTCTTGGAAGTCTATATTCCATCTTTTCTCATCAATATAAAGTTTCATTTGATCTCGAGCTTTCTTTGAATTCACTTTAGATTGTTGAAGGAGAGCCTGCATGCAATCCAACATGGGAAGGGGTACCTTGTAACCATACAAAGCCTCAAAAGGTAAAACTTTGATGCTAAAATGAGTGGAGTTGTTATAGGAAAACTCTGCCAAATGCAACCATGAATCCCATGCATTTTCTACATCATGGCAAAAGTGTCTCAAGTAAGTCTCCAACCACTTATTAACCTTCTCTGTCTGTCCATCTATTTGAGAATGGTAGGTTATAGAAAGTGATAATTTGGTGCCCATGGATTTGGATATCACTTGCCATAAGTTACTCATAAACTTGGTATCTCTATCATGCATTATAACCTACGGTAATCTATGTACCTTAAAGACATGCTCCATGAATTGACTTGCTACTTGAGAAGCTGTATATTGAAATTTAGTGGGAATCAAGTGGATTGCCTTTGTGAGTCTATCCACCACCACATAAATACTATTCCACCCTTTCTTAGTCATAGTTAAGCCAATGATCAAATCCATAGTAATATTCATCAATTTACCTTCAAGGATAGGCAATGGTTTTGTAATAAACCACCTTGCTTCAATGTGTTGTCCTTGTTTTGCTAGCATGGTACAAAACTCGAAACAAAGCTTTTGTAATATTTCCACACAATAAAAGTTAGTTGGTTAGTTTGAAAGTTAATTAGTCAATTAATAAGTTAGTAAGATTACTAACTAAAGACTAACTAAGGTAAAAACTAACTAACATTAATTATTAATATTTTTATTTAATTTAAAATATTTTATTTAGAAAAATCGAGAGTCGTAAATCTGATATTTTTCTCGGATTGATAAGGACCATAGCCACCCTTCACGTAAATTACAACGTGAACGAGACTTATGAGTTATATTAATCACTAGGTTAATGTGTATAGTTTGGATGGTCTAAAAATATTAGATTTTGGGCAAAACTAGTATATTTTAGATATTTTAGATATTATCCTAAAAGAAAAAGATATGGAGATTTTGAAAGATGGATGTCACAAGTGATATTTTAGTTAGTTTGGAGATTTTATAAAAATAAAAAAATAAAGAGAGGATTTGCAAAATCGCACGCGCCGCGATCGCAATACACAGGCAGTGAACAACACTTTGAACAGAGAAAAGAAGGAGTGAACTAAGAGCTTTCTAACCAAGTGTCTTGGCATTTTACCCCCCTTTCGAAGCCAATGGAACCATTAGATTTATGATCTGAGTATCAGATCACTGATCTTTCCAAGATCCCCCTCCACAAAGAGCTCCACTTCTCAACCACAAGCCCTCTTCTCTAATTCACTATAAATATGAGGCATGGGAGAGGCATAAAAAAGCATAAGGAGACCCTGAGAGGCTGCGAGAGAGAGGTAGAGAGAAGGATACCCCTCCAAGAGATTGTGAGGAAGAGCCTAAAAGAGAGCTTGAGAGAGAGAGAGAAAGAAGAGTCACCTCGAGAGGCTGCAAGGAAGAGAATTAGTTCAATTCCCTCTATCTCGATCCTCGACTTAACCATCTTCTCTTACGCTCTCCCATCTTGAATCTATTCTACCTTCTTAATCTCTTGAGTCTACTTGCGGACGATGGCCTCCAAGCGAAGAATGTCGCGTGCGGATGACAATCCAATTGTGGTTCCGGTCGTAAGTAATGTATTTTCAATTTGATAGATGCTTGCTTTGATTCTCGTATGAGATACGTTAGGCCCCATACTATTGCATGAGTATAGGTCATGGAAAAGGATAAATTTCATCTCACCTACTCGGAAGATGGAGTTTGTAAAGTGTATATATCAAGGGAAGATAATTGCACCTAGTTACATATGACTTATTTGCTGGTAGAGCAATTACAAGGAAGAATTAGTCAAGGGTTATGAATGGCATAGTCGTCAAAAGAACAACATTAAAAGATTGTGCATACAAGTGTTAGATTAAAGTATAGTCAAGGGTTACAAATAGCATAATTACTAAAAGAATATGACATTGAGAATCATGAATAGAAAATACTAGTTTAAAGTTTAAATACTTCAAAAATACTTAGCCTAAGAGCCCAAATATTAAGAAAAATAGATTCTAGCTCAATGCAAGGCCAGTTGGAGTCTAATTACTTAAGATCATCTCGCACTTATCTTATCAAGTATTTACACGCTATGCCTATAACATGTTTGATATATGAGGATAATTTTCTAGTTGCCTCATGACTTGACTAAGAGCTAGTACAGGAAATCAATCATAAGGATTAAAACTAAGATGTCTTGAGTTCCGTCAAATAACGATGACTTTTGCCAATCCAAATTTAGGGTTGGGTTATTGATCAAGGTAAGTGACCTATAGAACTTACATCATGAATAGTGTTTGAACCCTTAACATATGCCCTAGCCAAAGGAAGGAAGTGTTAAGAACATTTTTGCATAGTATTGCTCTTAGATCCCAAGGGGGAGAGCAAATATGCAATGGGAAATATTATATCATCTACTCTTGCATTGTTTTGGAAAGAATGCAATTGGTTTTGTTGGTTGATCAAACAATATCCTAAATGCTTTTACATTCAACTGGTTGTTAGTTGTTATTTGGATGATTATTGCAAGTGCTTGTGATTTATGGTAAATGCATGGCAAGGGTCTGTGATGACAAGTCGCCATGGGAATAAAGGAATGTTTTCTTGAAAAATGATATTAGGGCTGAACGCCTTGTTTGTGCTTGATCCTTAAAGGATTTAATTAAGGAAGGATATATTGCACGGGTGGATCACCTCCATGATCGCACCGCGTATTAACTCGAGAGGGCACTGCTCGATTCATAGGTTGAAGGTTGAGTGGTGAAAAGGCCAACCACGGGAATGATGTTTTGCTCCTAGATAGCTTGCGGGTCAGTTGGAGCTCTGGACACCCCTTGCTAGGTCTAGAATGGAGTTGAAGACCTCTGTGGCCCCCAACATCTGGGCATGTTGGGAGATCCTATTCTAGTTAAAGGATTGAGTTTGTGGTGCCATGTGAATTGGACCAGTTACTTCTGCAGGGCAGAAGGGATACTTCTGTTGGATAGAAGCGATACATAATTTCTCCTGTATGGGCGGGAGACAAAGATTAACTTGAAGATAAGTTAAGGAACTTGTTTGAACTTGTTTGTCAATAGATTGCTTTGCTCTGTTTTCGTGTCTGTGCTATAAGTTATGCGAACGAACCTTGTTCCCTAAAAGGCTTAATTAATGAAGCCGACTTTAAGTGTCACACATAAATGTGATAGGACCTAATTAGAAAACTAAAGCTATTAAGGGAAGCGGGTGGGCGAAACCCCCGACAGGTCCATCCTACGGCAGGGTTGTCTCAGAGAACTGGGAGGCTTCTCAATAAGTTTTTATCGTCATTTGACCTTTAGGTATTGTTAGGTTAGAACCCGATTCATGCCGTTTTAGGGGACCGGAATGGGACTATGCCCTATGGGTAAAGAGGTTGAGCAGTGCATCCCTCTCGTTTCCCATTCTCTTTGAACCAAGTGCGGCATGGGTCTGCTTCGGATTGGGTATCTCTGCGTAAAGTAGGATGTCCAAAACCCAACGCTAGAATGCTAACAGGAGACCTTGACAACTAGAAACTCGAATTTCAAGTTGATCCTAGTGGGTTCGGTCGTGAACGTTCTGTTGTGAGGCGGATTCGAGAAACCCTAGGCGACAAAACTCGGAACATTCCCTGGGAGTGCCGGGCAGTGATGCTTAGATTTGTTTCTCGATAGACCGCTAAAAGAGTGCCTGGAAATCCAATGGGCAGGCACCTCACAGCTTTAACATCCTTTCAAAGGCCATTCCCATGGAAACTCTTAGCAATCATATCATAGGTCTTAAAGACACCAAAATGACCAGTTGTAGTGAGGAATGCATCACCTAGATCTAGTCACTATGAAGTTTTGAAATGGCTGAAACCTTGCATGCCCACATCCTAGATAAGAAATCGGAAACTATATTATCTTTACCGTTAGTATGTGTGATGTCAAAGTCATAATTCTATAATATAGCTACCCATCTACATTGCTTTGGATTGAGGTTTGATCAAGATAGGAAATATTTGAGGACGTTGTCAAAAGCGATTTCACAAAATAAATAAACCCCTAATAAAACATCAAGTAGGATTTTTTGTGTTTAGTTGTTTATGTGACTTTGTTTTATTATTTTTAATAAAAAATAAAATAAAAAGAGATAAACCAATGCCAAAGAATTGCTACATCAATAAAATAATGAAACCAATGTATAATTTTCGTGTTTGATTAGACTAGGATTTGTGCTTTGTCATTTTCTTGGTTCTTTTGTGCTTGAAAACTTGATTGCCTTGGTCATGATTCGATTCAAGTTACTTGACATCCTAAATCAGGTATGTTTCTTATCGATAACATCTCAAGGATTATGGATTCACGAGCACATCATGTTGCACTTATCGGATACACTGCACTTAAGGGTCATCTCTTGATTTTTTTCAATTACTTCCATGCCATGGGTTGGGTTGATGCTCTTATTGTACCATCGTTGAGCACTAGAATAACATGATGCTTGTTGTAGCTATATGCAATGAAACTTAGATGCATATGCACTTGAGAGAGCACCTATATTGTGTACACACTATTTTTTGCATCATCACGGAATTGGGAAACTCAAGTTGAGTGGAAAAGGTGGATTGGGTGAGTTTGAGGGTCGTGAAGGATGCCTACAGTTGTGAGATGGCTTGTGTGTTTGGTCAACATCTTGAGGACCATTATTCTCTTGAGTGTTTGGGAGGTTTGGAGGGTGGAGTGGAGTGAAAAATTTCTTTCTTTCACTAAGAGTTGAGAGGTGAGGTTACGGATCATAATTTAACCAAGAAACTACATTTGCATTTTGCATGAGGCTAGGCACAAATTTTTTTCAATGCATCCATATCTTTGTGTATAGCATTGTTTATGTGACTGCATGATGGCAAGTTTTGACTTTGCACTTCCTCTTCAAAATTCATGTGTGATTGAGCACAAAGTGCAATTTAACATGTCTTCAATTAGGACACATTTAAAAGTAGGTACATTTGATTAATAGTTCTCTATCAAAAAAGGAGGTTGTACGTTACTATTCTTGGCAACTTCATCTATTAAATATTTGTTCATGTGGTGCTGGATGAATACTTATGGGAGAATAGGTCCAAGACTTGCTATTAACCTGGTGGAAAAGATTTTTGATCTCTCCAATGAATGGGCTTTAGGTATGATATCAAGTATTGGTACCATGGTTTCTGAATTTTACGAAGCATGATTATAGCATCAACTAGTGGGCATGGAAATTTTGAAGATTTTCTCAAGTGCATTATCATGCTTGTGAGTTTCTATACATTGTTTGAAATGGATGTATGAAGTTACCCCTTTAAGAAACAAACAAGGTGCAGGTTTGCCTAGCCCACATTATGCCAAATGTGCCAACTTTCAATATGATGACCACTCTCAGATAAAGGTCAATTGTAAAGCTAGTTGGTCAAAATTGCAACACTAATGCCAAGAGGGTTTGTGTACATATAAGTCAAGAAACTTCCTCAAGGTGAAAGGGTGGCAAATCATGATGATGGCAGTGAATGGTAGGACATTCGGTTTCCATAGTTTACTCATGCTTTTTGTCTTATTAGTTAGGGAGAGGATTGATGGTGATGAATATAGTGAACTTTCTCATCTATTGGAGCTATCAATGATTGTAGTGATGGGAGCTAAAGCTTCATGTTTTAAAGGCTAATGGTTTGTAGTAAAATTGAAAAGACACACCAGCTATTTCTTGTGGAGAAGAATGAGCCTTTTTGGTTGATGCAAAATAGAAGGATTGCACTCGTGTTTTCACTACATGAATTAACCAGAAGTACAATAATGTTTTTCACACGAACTTATGAGTGCACTAGAAAACTTTCTATAATGCTACAAAAGTTGGGACATGCTACTATACCAATCAATGGTTAGATGAGCCAGCCTAAAAGATTGGATATACTAAACAAGTTCAAGGTTGGAGATCACAACGTTTTAATATGTAAAGATGTGGTGAGAAAAGGATGGTGCTAAATATAGGATACTAGCTGACAAGTTTCCATCAATGTCTACTAGTAAGGTTCATCTAGGTTGTGTCAAAGATAGCTTAATGCCAATAGATGTGCACTTGCACCATAGAGCAATGATTGTGGTTGTAGAGTCAAGGGGTGTATTGGTGGTGTGGTCAAGTAGTTGTTCATTGACTAATTTGAAAGTGAAGGATACCTTTTTTGAGCCATGGAACTCCAAACAATGCTAGTGCTACAAGCAAATTGCTAGATAGGCAAATATTATTCATAGTATACCAAAAAAGAGACCAAGTAAAGGTGTGGAGTCTTTAGTGGAGGCATTAGCAGTAGCAATTGAAATTAAGGCCAACAATATAGCCTTAGCTGCTGCAAAAGGCAAACAAATGGAAAGCTTAATGAAGTCAAATTTGAAGAAGATGGCGCTAAACATGGGGGTGGAGGAGGGTAGTCATGGCCAATGATGAGTGTCAGTTTGAGGAGGACTAGATGGCTAATCAAGAGAAGTGAGTTTTACCACACACACACACAAAGCAAACATACTCATTTAAGGACAGGAGTCAGCATTCAGGGCAGAAGGGAGGTGCATATTCAAAGGAGAGTAGCTTGTGGATGCTTATTCACATCTCCATTGTCTACCAAAGAAGGGTGACAAACTAGAACTAAATAGAAAGAAGGAAGGAAAGATTGGCATATGTTGCCTTTCATGCAAGGAGAAGAAGGGTGAACATATTGCAAACCTTCCATTAATATTCACAACACAATTAAAGTAGATTTATCAGCATCACTTGGTAGTTTTACAAGGAATGCTTAATGAAGAAGCCAACACCAATTGATGAAAAAATTGCACAAGTGACATGTGATATAACAAATCTAGAAAGGGAAAACCATTAATAATTGATATAGCAACAAAAATACATGCCAATTGACATGACAAGGCAACCATTATTACAACAATTAGTTACAAGCCTTCCCTGTTATGGCAAGCAATTCATCTAGAGTACGATAGGAGAAGAAGCATAGACTCGTAGCAAAGAGGAATTTCGTAAGTAGAGATGGTATAGATTTAATGATAAAGATAAAGCTAAGAGGTTTTTTGGCCCCCAAGTGCATTTAACTACTAAGTGACTATCCACTAGGCTAGTTCTTCTTGTTGTTCTATACTATAAACATAGTTTTAATAAGCTAGTGTTGGGAGGGTTTCCCAAGTCTTTCTTCCATAAACTGGCATATAATACCTTATTAATAATAACAATTATCTTCATAAGTAGAGATTTTTTTATAATTTTTTTTTAATGTGCAACATAAATCAATTTTCTTTGGAATGTATATGCACATTGTTTATTAAAAATAAATGAAGTAATGGGGACATTACATATTGTCTGAAGCAACTCATGGACCTTCGCGTGAAGGAGAGAAGTTCCATGACAGCCCACTTAAATGATTTTTATTCCATTCTCAGCCATTTGTCTTCATTGCAGGGGATTAAATTCAAGGGTAATCTCCCTTGTTTCTCTTGGTTACACTACCTAAATCATGGGACACATTTAATCCTGCTATGTGTGTCAACATACCTGCTAAAGGGTTAAAGTTGCAAGATGTAGAGGGTGCATTCTTGAATGAAGAGGTTAATATAAAGAATGTCGATGCTTCCCCCCCCCCCCCCCCCCCCCGCACCTCTCATGCTTTGATAGTTAGAGGCAATAATGGTAGGAGCAGTAATGACCACCATGGTAGATACTCTCAACTGTCTCATTCTCAGTCACATGGGTTAAAGTTACAAGATGTAAAGGGTGTGCTCTTGAATGAAGAGGTTAACATAAAGAATGTCAATGCTTCTCACACTTCTCATGCTTTGACAATTAGAGGCAATAATGGTAGGAGCGGTAATTGGGAGAGACTCTCAATTGCCTCATTCTCAATCACATGGACAATCTCACAGTAAGTACCATGGTCATAAGTCTTCATTGACTTGTCATTACTATGGGAAAGCAAGAAATATTCATCCATCGTGATGTAAAATGCAAGAGGACAAGCACAAGGAAATGGGCAAGGATAAAGTACAGGACAAAAATGATGATTGCAACATTGTCTTAGCAAGTCTAACATTGATATTGAAGAGATTAATGTCATGCAGATTGATTTTTATGATGATTTCATACTTGCAGCTTCTTCTCTTGATACTTCACAGCTAGCTGATGCCTTGTATATACTTAGTGTTGGTTGATAGATTCACGGAATTCCTTTCATGTGACCCCTCATAGAGAGTGGTTTCACTCCTATTGCACTACGATTGGATTTGTCCATTTGGGTAATGACCTGGTATTAGAGATAGTTGGTATTGGTGATGTCCACCAGCAACAGTTTGGTTTAGGTAATACATTCACTCTTCATGCTCTCAGAAAGAGCCTTATCTTTGCTGTTGACACTTTGGATGATACATGCTATATTGTCTCCTTTGATGATTCCTCATGGAGGATTACTCATGGGAATCTCATCATTGCACATGGTGCTAAGTCCAATACTCTCTATCACTTGCTTATATCTAGGTCAATTGACCATGTTTTGGTAGTGGATGCAATTCCACATGTATCTCTTTGGCATCGTCGCCTTGGACACACATGTCCTTGAAAGGAATGAAAATTTGCAGTATCTTCCACCCCTTGACTATAAGTGTTTTGAGTCTTGTGATCATTGTTTATATGGAAAGCAAACACGTCATATGCATAAAATGTCTGGTATGAATAGAAAAATTCAAGAGCGAGTCTGTAGTAAGCTTAGCTAGGTAGGCTTACCACAACATTTTTGGGATGAGGTAGTTACTACTGCCGTAGACTTGATTAATAGGTCCCCCCTATACTGCTCTTAGCTATCAAATTGCTATAGAGGAGGTCTAGTCTACAAAACCTCAATTATATGCTCATTTGTGTGTCTTTGGTTGTGAGGCTTTCTACCTGTTCTCAAAAGGACAAGCATAATAAGTTGGATCCTAAGTCTGTAAAATGCATCTTTCTTGGTTAGTGAGATGGGCTATCACCTATAACTCCATATTTCAAAATTTGGGAATTTCTCATCAATATGGAAATTCCAAATCAAAATGGATTTTGTAAATTTCTTTAATTTTGATCTTGGTGCAATGGAACATATTATTGCTTATGGTTGTTTCCAAGAGATTGAAAAAAACTCAAAAAGGTGGTGTTAAAAAACACCTTAGTTTTAATATCCTTGAAAATCTTTAGTCGATGGATTCTTATAGACTTTGTTTGGCCTTCAATACAAAATTTGGGGGAATTTTATTTTATTTGGGAGATTTTGTACCTTTCTTGATCTAAGAGAAGACAATGCTATCTATTGTTTCCCATCATTTAGGATATTTTTTGTTGCACATCCAATATTTATCCCAACAATTAAGATACACCTCTACATCTGTAGCATTTTGATGACTATAAATTGATGCCCAATATTATATGCATACCTTATTGAAGTTTTTGGAGTTTCTATTTGTAGCCACCTTACTTTGTGCAACACCAAGGCATATTGGATATATTGGATCTAAAGTTCTAACAAGCACAAAGTCATATTTCTTAACATTAAGCATTGATTCAAATGCATGTTTGGGTCATTTGTTACTGAGAGAACCACAATAGTGATCATTCAACTCTTGCAATCCACTAAAGTCATATGCATTATCTACATCTATACTGGTTATATCACTTTGTGTTCTTGGTCAAAAATCTATGAAAAATATATCTTCTTGGCCATTTGGAGTTTGAAGAGCGTAGATAATATGTTTCGAATAATCAACCATTGATATTATAAACTTTGTGATCTCTGCTTCAAGTCCTTGTACATTTGACCATCTTTTCCAATATTTCAAATAATCTTTAACTCCACTTACTAATTCTTGGTTATCTTTAACATACTCGAACATGGGCAATAACATTGGAACACCCTTTGGAAGAGTAGGCTTTCTTGCAAAGTCTCTCTTTCATAATTCAATGCCACCTTCTCTTGGTAACCAGCCTAGGGACTTTGGGTGCACCTTGTATTGCATAATAGGTGTATCTCCTTGCATATAAAACCAAAATTGAAGAGGTTTTGAGTGAGAAATAAGTGTATCTTTGGAATCACACAAGTAACCCTCAATGCATCTCTTAAAGTCAAGCACATGTATCAATAAGAAAGGTGTAGGATTTGTCATCTCGAATGATTGAAAATGTCGCATAAGATGAGGAAAAGTGAAGGTCATGCTTGTCCTTAGCTTCTCTGAAAATTTGTTGAACATTGCATCAATGTCTTCATATGCATGACCCACCATGAAAAACCCAATCTAGATCATCTTGAATGTTCCTTGTGCAACAATCAATGACAAATATGCAAAGATATAGCAATTTTTATTTTCTAATCCACAATTATCAAGTTGAAGTAACAAGTTCTCTTGCAATTTTTTGAAACAATGATGGCCATCATGTGGTATATTATCTTCCATGCATGCTTTATTTTATGCAACACCTTGATGGTAGTCTAGTGCTTTTTTCAAGTTGAGGGCTTTTAGTAGCAGGGAGGTTGATCTCAACATTCCATCTACTTGTAAATCACCATTTGCTTGCCTGTGTAGTTACTCCAAGTTTGTGAAGCACAATCATAATGAGGTAATTATAAAGTTAGGATCATGAGGCCATAGATCAAGTGAGAAATGTCCATATTTGCCTTCTCTATACTCATGTATAATCATGCATGTTAAAGAAACTAGTAGTTGAGTAGATCTTTTAGTCTCTTTTGATTGAAGCCTTAACCTAGGGGATAGTTGATCCATCTTATCATGTATTATGCACAAGTTTTTCTTTGGATCTAATGCTGAGGCCAAGTGCCAATTGTAGTATATATTTTGACAACTTTGTTGTTGTAGCACGTGACATTGATGCTTTTTTAGAAGTACATTTCACTCTTAATAAAGACACTTTGTTGATGCAAGTTGCTCTTTGATCTCTAAGCAAACACCACATTTGGAGAATTCCCTTGTCTTTGTTAAGTTTACATGCTTGAAATTTGTGTTCAAAATATGATTGAAGGTGGACAATGACATTTTCTTATATCTAGTACCATTCAATGTTGCATTTACTTCTACCCATATATCTACCTACTTGTAAACATTTGTTATGACCAATTTTGTCTCCCTTGATCCATCTTGCATTGTTCTACTCTTATGTGGTATTTGTGCTTTGCAATCTTCTTTACAAAGTCTCTAAGGATGACTCTTCCCATCTCTGTGTGATCCCAACTTGCTCTTATTACCCCCTATTTCCATGCATTGCCCTCCTCATGCCATGCTCAAATTATATTTTGTACCTATAAAAATATGTCTTTGGGATTCCATGAATCTCATACCACACCCTTCCACATACCACTTCTCCATTGAAGAGGTGTAATGTCCCCATTACTTAGTTTATTTTAATGTGCTATACATTCCAAAGAAAATTGATTTATGAAAGTGACTCTCATTATGAAGATAATTATTATTATTATTGAGGTATCATATGCTAGTTTATGGAAGAAAGACTTGGGAGACCCTCACAACACTAGCTTATTAAAACTATGTTTGTAGTATAGAACAACAAAAAGAACTAGCCTAGTGGATAGTCACTTGGTAGTTAAGTGCACTTGGGCGACGACACTACTGGGATGGGTGACCTCCCAGGAAGATTTTCCTCCAAGCTGGTGGGAGCTTATCACGTGCATCCAATGACGCCAACAAAGCCTTCATAGGCCATTGCCAAGTATGCCAAGGCCAAGATGCCAAGGTCTATGCCTTGGTCATCGCCTTGGAGTGACGGCCGCTTGACGATACGCCACACAATGCTCACCCATAGATTTGTAAATTTTTATCTTTTCACTAAAAAATGGAGCTCCCTCTCTGACATCATCAATGATGTCATCAGAAGCACTATAAGAAAGTGTTTTCTCTTTGCCATCAATGATGTCATTAAAAAATGCTAAAAAGCAAGCATCCTCTCTTTTACCCCCTGCAAAACTATAAATTGAGGGCTTGGGGATGACCAGGAAGAGGGACAAGAGCAATCTTGACAAGGATAAGACACTAATTGAGAAGGAGAAGAATCTATTCTACAAGACGAAGAGACATCATTCCATTGAACCCAAGGAAGGGGATATGCAGAAGGTCTCTCATCCTCTTCAACTCTAATCCAAGAAGAGAAGACACTGAAGAACTTTCATACATCTACTCTCGTCCATATTCCGTCTACTAGAGAGAGAGAACTATTGCTCTCAACGAGGCAAGAAGGTCCATCTAACCTAAGTGATGCTGCCCTCGTGCACTCCCATGGAATGTTACGAGGTTTGTCACCTGGGGTTTCTCGAGTCTGCCTCGCAATGAAACGTTCTCAATTAAACCCACTAAGATCGACCTGAAACTTGGGTCCCTAGTGGTCAAGGCTTCCTGATAGAATTCTAGCATCAGGTCGTGGACATCCTACTTTACGCAGAGATACCCAAGCTGAAGTTGACCCATACCGCACTTGGTTTAAAGAGAATGGGAAATGAGAGGAATGCATCACTCAACCTCTTTGCGCGTAGGGCATAGTCCCATTCCAGTCCCCTAAAACGGCATGAATCGGGTTCTAACCTAACAATACCTAAAGGTCGTATGACTGTAGGACCTTGTGAGAAGCCTCCCAGTTCTCTAGGAACACCCTACCATAGGACATGGACCTCAAGGGTTCTGCCCACCCGCTTCCCTCAATAGGAATTCTTTGGTTTTCTAATTAAGTCCTATCACATTTATGTGTGACATTTAAAATCAGCTTCTTTAATTAATCCTTTTAGAGAACAGGGTTCATTTGCGTAACTTATGGCACTAACACAAAAATAGTTCAGACAGGTTCCTTGGAAGTAAAATTTATATTAGCATTTTAACTTAGATACAAGTCTTGTCCAAAAATAATGATTTCCGCAATCCGTGAGGATGCGTCTTATTTCCTCCAAGTATCCGCTCCTGCACTAGTAGCAAGGCCTCGAGAACCCATCTCGAGTCATGTAGATCGTTTGAGTAGGACCCGAAGGTAGGGAATTTACAGCTAGCCCCCCTGGCATCCAAGTGTCCTCCTACGTCCAAACTAATCCACAGACAGTACTCTCGTGGCGGGTTCAGTCCATGTTCCCGTCATCGAATAATTTTCCTTGCTTATCATCTAGGGTTTCACTTATCAAATAGTCTCTTGTAATTAAGTTTAACAATTTGCATACGCATCTTAAATCTACCTTTTAAGGTGAATCTCTATCATGTAGTGCAATCGAAACTATCCATGATGCCACACAAATTTAGATGCAAGTATTTCTTGAGTTGATGATGCAATGCGAAACTTCTATTCTTAGAAATTCATTTCAATGAACTTATACAAATCATAAATTGTGACATATCTTTCTTTGTGCGAGGTACATGAATTTGTCAAGCGTAATGTAAATGCAAGCCAAACCTCTCTAATGGTTTATAGGATGCCATCATCTTACACGGTCTTGCATATTTATATATTGGTAACCTAAGATGCACTTGCAAAATTTTGTGCCTAATAATCAGCTTAGTATTGCAACAACCCATAGATGCTTAATCAATTCATGGCAAAACATGATCATCATGAACTTGATTCAAGCCTTTACAACTACCTTTCCAGTTATGCAAATTACACGATGCAAAAGTATGATTTCTTTCTATGATGATTGTGCTTTACTGTTCCATTCATAGGGCTAGACATCGTAACAGTACATGGTTTTGGAGTGTCAGATTAGCGTTTATGCTCAATAACCCATTCATGTTAGCATTGACATATTTGCTCGATCCTCCTTATGTGGTTGTGGCCTTTCCGGTTACTTGGAAGAGTTTGTGCTTCGGGGCCATTTCGGAGCTTGGAATGCAGCCCTCCTCTTCTCTCAGAGCACTCCTTTGTGCCGCAGTTTCCTACACTTTGCCTTGACTTTTGCAACCTTTTTCCAACTAGAGGGCAATTGATGGGGAGATCTCGAAAATAGCGACGGGGAGAGAGGGTACTTGAAACTCCTTCCAAAAGAGGAATATTCCTTGAGAGGCTCCTCTCTCTCTCTCTCTCTCTCTCTTTCACCCTTTTGCAAATCAGCAGCAAGGGGGAGAATGAATTAGTGTGTCCCTTTCTTAAGGGGGGGGTTTATAGGGGGGAGAGAAGGGTATTATTGGGGGGGGTGACACGGGAACCCCTCCCTTTGCCTCCACCCAGGCGGCCAAAATGGCCCCCCACCATGCAGTCGATGACTTCTGGGGAAGAAAGAGAGATAGTGGGGGGTTGGAGGTGGCACAGGTGTGCCCCTTTTTTGGAAGGGATTATTTGAAGCTCTTGGTACACTCAAACTGATGGGCAGAAAAAGCGTGTAAATAACGTCATTGAAGACATACATAGGGCACATTGCTGCAAAGAACCCAGATGGTGGGGATACAATATCTACCTTTGATGGAATTTGCTTACAATGCATCCTATCATCAGAGCATTCACATGACCCCATTTCAAGCTCTATATGGGCAAGAATTCCTAACTCCGCTAAACTTCTCCGACCCTACCTTGAAGGGTGAAGCTTCTAAGAATATGCTTGAAGAGATGGACAAACAAGTCAAAACCATCAAGCAAGATATACAAGCTGCCAAGGATTGACAGAAAGCCTATGGTAACCTAGGGAGAAAAGAGCGAATCTTCCAAGAAGGGGACAATGTTTTTATCCGTGTATGCCCAAAAAGGAGTTCTTTGTCCTTGAGAAAATTCAAGAAGCTAAGCCCAAGATACTGTGGACCTTACAAAGTTATAAAGGCTCTTGGACCTAATGCTTATAAGCTGCAACTTCCTGAAACCCTAAAAGTTCATGATGTATTCCATGTCAGTCTCTTGAAGCCCTATGTACCTAATCCTGATCATATTCTTGATTATCAACAAGTTATAATGCCAACCCAAGGTTTACTTAAACTTCAACCTGATAGAATCTTGGATGTAAAAGAAAAAATCCTTAGGAATAGAACCCTTAGAGAATATCTCATCTAGTGGAAGGATTATCTTGAAGAGGATGCCACTTGGGTCGATGAGGTAACCCTTATGAAAGAATACCCCCATTTTCTCTCGAGATGAGGACATCTCGATTTCTCTAAGGAGAGAAGAAGGTAATGTCCCCATTACTTAGTTTATTTTAATGTGCATATATATTTCAAATAAAATTTATTTATGAAATTGACTCTCATTATCAAGATAATTATTATTATTAATGAGGTATTATATGCGAGTTCATGAAAGAAAGACTTGGGAGACCCTCCCAACACTAGCTTATTAAAACTATGTTTGTAGTATAGAACAACAAAAAGAACTAGCCTAGTGGATAGTCACTTGGCAGTTACGTGCTCTTGGGTGACGACACTACCGGGATGGGTGACCTCCCGTGAAGATTTTCCTACAAGCTAGTAGAAGCTTCTTACGTGCAGCCAATGGCGCCAACAAAGACTTCGTATCCCATTGCTTATTAAAACTAGCCTAGTGGATAGTCACTTGGTAGCCAATGGCGCCAACGAAGACTTCGTATCCCATTGCTTATTAAAACTAGCCTAGTGGATAGTCACTTGGCAGTTATGTGCTCTTGGGTGACGACACTACCAGGATGAGTGACCTCCCGTGAAGATTTTCCTACAAGCTAGTGGGAGCTTCTCACGTGCAGCCAATGGCGCCAACGAAGACTTCGTATCCCATTGCCAAGTATGCCAAGGCCAAGATGCTAAGGTCTATGCCTTGGTCGCCACCTTAGTTGCTGCTTGACGACGCGCCATGCGATGGTCACCCATAAATTTGTAATTTTTATATTCATGCTACAAAAATGGAGCTCCCTCTTTGATGTCATCAATGATGTCATCAAAAGCACTAAAAGAAAATGTTATCTCTTTGTCATAAAAAAACACTAAAAACCAAGTGTCCTCTCTTTTACCCCCTGCAAAACTATAAATTGAGGGCTTGGGGATGACCATGAAGGGGGACAAGAGCAATCCTAACAAGGATGAGATGTTGATCATGTCAAGATTGTGGGAGAGAAGGAAGGAGTGTCACTTGTAGCTTTCTTGCTTGCACAATGGGGGAAGACACACAAGGGTGGAGGCTGAAAACAGTTTTTCTCTTCTTAGTTGTGTAAGCCAAAAAGAAGTCTCTTACAAAGAAATAGAAGAACCCTATATATGGGTCTCAAACCAAACTCAACTAACTAAGGTGGCATACTAACTAAGCCACGAACTAGAGTAGATAAGGATAGCTGTCATCTAGCTATTATTCATGGGCGGTGTACCAACCGCATATGCAACTAACACGTCGGTGACATAAATGCACAACGGTCACCCTAGCATATCACCAGTGGAGCTCGATATCTCAACACTCCCCCTCGAGCTCAATCCCAATTCCTGCACACCAAGCAGGTCTCTGAACTTTCGCAGCTTCTCTGTGCCCAATGCCTTCGTAAATATGTCAGCTACCTGATCCTCTATGCTGACATAAACTAGATCAATAAGACCTAGTAAAATCCTCTCCCGCACATAGTGATAATGCACCTCAATGTGCTTTGTTCTAGCATGATAGACTGGGTTATTTGCCAAGTGTATACTGCTCATGTTGTCACAATAAATGACAACTGGCCCATCTGTAGGCTGATGCATATCATAAAGTAGCTTATGCAACCAAGCTACCTCACATGCAGCCATTGCTGCGCCCCTGTACTCAGCCTCTGTGCTGGATAAGGCAACTGTAGGCTGTTTCTTGCTGCTCCAAGTGACTGCAGCACTCCCAAAAGAGAACACATATCCACTGGTAGATCGTTTATTAGAAATGCTACCAGCCCAATTAGCATCAGTGTATCCATGCAACTGTATCTGAACCCCAGTCTCATAAAATAGTCCATACTGCAATGTGGACTTCACATACCTGAGTATGCGTCTAGCCGCATCCAAATGCGGTTTCCTTGGAGCCTGCATAAACTGACTTACCAATCCAACAGCATAGCTCAAATCTGGCCTGGTAATAGTCATATAAATCAAACTTCCTACTATGCATCTGTACATAGTAGGGTCTTCCAGAAGCTCACCTGCATCTGTGCTCAGCTTCACATTCTGCTCCAAAGGAACTGAAATAGGCTTACAACCTGTCATCCCATATTTGGACAGCATGTCCAATCCATACTGCCTCTGCAAGAGCTGTATCCCACTTGGTGATCTAATCACCTCAATGCCCAAGAAATAACGCAGCTCTCCCAAATCCTTCATCTCAAACTTTTGCTTCAATAGCATTTTCACATGAAGGATATCTTCATCACTGTCACCTGTCATAATCAAATCATCAATATAAATGACAAGTAGCATAATACCTTTCTCTGTTTTTCTCACATAAAGTGAGAAATCTGCCTTGGAAATCTAAAAGCCAATAGTGACAAGATACAAACTCAGGATGAATAGCATGCACATAACCTGGTGGCTGCTCCATATATATCTCTTCTTGCAAATCACCATGCAAGAAGGCATTCTTTACATCCATCTGATGTAAAGACCATCCCTTTGATGCAGTCATAGCAATGACTGCTCTTACGGTTTCCATCCTTGCAACCGGATTGAATGTTTCTTCATAGTCAATGCCATATGTTTGTGCATACCCCTTGACTACTAGTCTTGCCTTGTATCTGTTCACAGAACCATCTGCATTGTGCTTCACCTTATAAACCCACTTATAGCCAATTGCATTCTTACCTTTAGGCAAAGGTACTAACTCCCATGTAGCATTTGCTTCCAAGGCATCCATTTCTTCATCCATGGCTTTCTCCCATTTTTCTTTTCCCATGGCTTGCTCAAAAGAAGTGGGTTCTGGTTCCTGTATCACTTTGACCATATATGCATAGTGAATGGCTGTAAATCCATCATATTTCAGCCTATCCACAGGATACCTAGCTCTCGTAGACCTGCGCAAAATAGGTTCATTCCCAGGTGCTCTCAAAACATCCCTGGTCTTCCTTACTCCAGGTGTAACAATAGAAAGAATACCCAACTCATCATCAATGCTCTGTTCTGAGCCACTGGATTCACCATCCACATAAGAGTGACCTGCATTCACATCAAACATGGGCTGATCAACCTTCTCTTTTCCTTTTCGTGATACCTGCATACTACTATTTGCATTGCTTTGAGAAGATTCTCCTGATCTCAATCTGCCTGTCCATGGCGAAGAATGTGAACCACTGCTAGAGGACGCTCCAGGTCCACTAATATTTTGTGACTGCTGCTATGAATTCTATGCAGCATTACCGTTTTGTGCATCTACATCATCAATCACATTTACTGGTTTATACCAGCTACTCATCTCATCAAAAACAACATCTCTGCTCACTGTAAACTTACGAGTAGAAGGGTTATAGCATCTATACCCTTTCTGCTGCAGAGAGTAACCAATAAAGATGCACTTCTCAGCTTTTGGATCCAACTTGGATCTCAACTCATCTGGCACATGTACATAGGCAATGCAACCAAAAATTTTTAAATGAGAAATATCTGGTTTCCTACCAGTATACCTCTCCTTTGGAGTCATCCCATGTATTGCTGCAGTGGGAGTCCTATTCATTATGTAGACTGCTGTAGCAACTGCTTCAGCCCAGTAAAAATCTGGCAAGTCTTTTTCGTTGAGCATGGCACGAGATACCTCTCCAATATGCCTGTTTTTCCTTTCTGCAATTCCATTTTGTTGTGGGATATGACTACATGAATATTGCTGCTTTATGCCATGCTCCTGCAAGAACCTTGCAAACTCATTTGAGAGGTACTCTCCCCCTCCATCTGACCTTAGGCATTTTATTTGCAGACCTGTTTCTTTTTCAACCATAGCTTGAAGAGTTTTAAAATGCCCAAACACTTCACTTTTCTTCTTTATAAAATACACCCAAACTTTTCTGCTATAGTCATCAATAAAAGTGACAAAATAATGATAGCCTCCAAGAGATGCAGCTTTAGTAGTCCACACATCAGAGTGGATTAATTCCAATGGCTTTTTACTCTCTTGAACATGTCTAGGAAATGGTTTCCTTGCCTGTTTTCCAAACTGACAGGCTTCACATACCTTATGCATTTCTGCAACCTTGAATTTAGGCAATCCTGCAACAATATTTTGGGCCTGCATTGATTTAAGTCGCTGTATATTAACATGACCAATGCATTTATGCCAGATATCAATATTTGCAACTACACCGGTCCCATGTGCAAACATTGCTGCACTCAATTCAGACATGTCTGCATCCAACGTAAACATTCTGCCCTTCTTCTTTCCTTTTGCTATCAAGCGACCTTTATTTTTCATATCCTCAAGAAAGCATCCATGAGGATTAAATCTAACCTGCAAGCCCTGCTCAACCATTTGACCAATAGAAACCAGATTCTTGGTGATATTCGGGACATGAAATACATCGGACAGGTATTTCTTTTTCCCATCCTGCATAGACAAAGGAAATTTTCCAATCTGCACAATAGGATGTGCAGTATCATCACCAGTCTCCACAAATCCTGGTTTTTCCATTTTCCTTGCATCCTCCATCCATTCTGCATGACCTATCATGTGGTTTGATGCACCTGAGTCAACATACCATACATCATTGCTTTCTTCTGCACTTGTCACAGAATTGTTCATGTGCTGCACCATAAACAAATGCTCATTTCTGTCATCACCCTGTCCACTAGAAGATGCATAATTCCCTTGTTGCAGTTTTCCATTCATGATGTCATTCTGCTTTTTATAGCAGTCTTTAGCCATATGACCCATTTTACCACAGTAGTAGCATTCAACATTGCTGTTTGCATTTTGGCCTCTTTGCCATCCACCACGACCTCTTTGGCTCCCCCTGCCTCTAGAGTTACCACGTCCTCCTCCATAGAACTGGTTTTCTTGAGTTTGCTGCATATTCTGATTTCTACCACGGCCTCCAAATCGGCCTCCTCTACCTCTGCCTCTACCTCTTCCAGTATTTGAGTAGAAGACAGCTTCTTTTGAAGTTCCTCCTGAAGAAGATGCACCACCATTTCTCTGCTCCTCAGAAATTAGAAGAGCAATCAACTCCTCAAAATCAGGAAATCTTTCACGAACTGAAATGGATGTCCGAAACTGTGCATAATCCTTTCCTAGACCATTCAAGGTCACAGAAACTAAATCATCATCTTCCACTGGCGACCCAATGGAAGCAAGTGCATCTGCAATCTTCTTCACCTTTATGTGGTAGTCATTGATGCTCATATTTTCTCTTTGCACATTATGCAACTCTTGCTTGAGCTGCATTTTCTTGGCTTGTGTATTTGTGCTATACATTTTTGACAAAGTATCCCATGCCTCCTTTGGCATACTTGCATCCTGAATATGCACAATCATAGAGTCTGAAATACTGATAGACAGCCAGTACATAACTTTCCTGGCTCTCTCATGCCATGCTTTAAATGCCTGCATTTGCTGTTGATTGGGAACATCAAGAAGAACTGGTTCTTCTTCATTTCCTGCAACAAATTCCCAATATCCTTTTCCCATAAGGAAATTCGTCATTCTAAACTTCCATGCTTGGAAGTTGTTCTTGTCAAGCTTTTCAGTGACAATCTGTGAAAGAGAATCAGACGCCATTACAGAACACTGTAAAAAATTCTGTCACTGCAAAGAACACAACTTCAGCCTCACAAGGGCTAATCTACAAAACTGACGAAAGTGGTATTTGACCACACAGTCACTCCCTAGTGACGATTTTGCATCAACAGGCAACAAGGATGATTCTGTAACTCCCAATGTCTTTGCACACAAGCATACGAAGCAATTTCTACAGTAACTTTTCACCGACCTGTAGAACAGTGGTCGCACAGCATAAAACTGGGCGTTTTCCTGAGTGCGTGCAAAAAACTTCCGCCTCCAAAACAGGCCCCGAAATGGCCTCAAATAAAAAAAACAGGGTCGCCAAGGGCTAAAGCCCTTGCCCGCAGCATATACTGCCCTCTTGCTTCACCGCGAAGGGCGTCTCAATCTGAGACAATGCACTCTTGCAATTTCCGGCTGTGCTACCTGCAGAGATCTGCTCCCAAAACAGAAAATGAAAGCAACACTGCTCCTCTTACCAGAACACCGCGAGCTTGGCTTGCTTTCTTGAGCTCCTTACCATGAACAAGGCTCTGATACTATGTCAAGATTGTGGGAGAGAAGGAAGGAGTCTCACTTGTAGCTTTCTTGCTTGCACAATGGGGGAAGACACACAAGGGTGGAGGGTGAAAACAGTTTTTCTCTTCTTAGTTGTGTAAGCCAAAAAGAAGTCTCTTACAAAGAAATAGAAGAACCCTATATATGGGTCTCAAACCAAACTCAACTAACTAAGGTGGCATACTAATTGAGCCACGAACTAGAGTAGATAAGGATAGCTGTCATCTGGCTATTATTCATGGGCGGTGTACCAACCGCATATGCAACTAACACATCGGTGACATAAATGCACAACGGTCACCCTGGCATATCACCAGTGGAGCTCGATATCTCAACAAATCGAGAAGGAGGAGACTCTATTCCACAAGACGAAGAGACATCATTCCAATCAACCCAAGGAAGGGGATACGCAACAGCGGTGCTCCATCATCAAAGGTGACCTATTTAATAGACCATCTTGCCAAAGTGACATAGTGGAAGTTGTCAGATTGTCACCTATAGATATGCTCTTGTGGTTTGATCAAGGACTTTATCTACTACCACACCAACTTCCTCTTCTACCATCAATTCAAAGTTTATCACATCATATGAAAAAGCCAATAATATAACCCCTATCCCAACACACATCATGTTGCTTTCTATTCATAGCATCGCTCTACGTTCTCTCCAACTTTCCTTAATGCTAATCACATTAATATCATCAGAAGGTAGGACAGGGTTTGATTCGTGATCATCTCCTTTGTTATGAATTGTTATTGAGTTTGAAACAATCACTACATCTTTCTTTTCCCATTTTGCAAAACCACCTATAGCTTCATGAACCTTCATTGCATCAATTGCTGGGAATGGCAAATATGTTGTTACATTTAGGCATTTATCAATAGCCACTGAAATATATCCATATTGAAGTGTTTCTCCATGGCATGTCTCATTTGGATGTATTGGATACACTCTCCCAAGTGCAACAATCTCATGATCAACTAACAAATTCACAATTTTTCCAAAGCAAAATTCTTTATTCAACTGAAACATTAGATAGAATGAGTCCAATGTCCATAATACAAAGTATTAAAGGAAACATCCTACAGAAAGGGGACAGATTTGACTATATGGCCAAAAATAAACTTTGTCATGAACTATGCTCTAAAATAAAGAATAAAATATTTTTCTATTATTTTTAGTTTCCCATGATTTTACTTTATTTTATTAGCTACTCTTTGTGTAAGCAAAAACTTCTTTGTGTGTCATCATTGGGGAAAGATATAACAGATAGTCAAAACTTGTACTATATCTATTCGACATAAGAATAAGGATTAAAATCCTTTACAATGTATATAGGAAAAGATTTAGCCACCTAATCAAAAATCTATTATATGTATTCCACACCATAGCAACTATAAAAATTCTTTGTGATCCCCATAGGAAAAGACATAGTCAAATAATTGAAACCTTTGGTGTATGTATTTCACATGACAAAAATAATAAAAAATTATTATGGTCTCCATAGAAAAATATTTAGCCAGATGGTCAAAATCTCAAGAAAAATACATACAATAAGGATAAAAATTCATTGTGATCTTTATTTTTTAAATATTTAGTCGGATGGTCAAAACCTCTATTGCAAGTAACTTACACAAGATTTAGGATTAAAATTATTTGTGATGTTCACAAGAAAATATTTAGCCATATAGTCAAAACATGTATTGTATGTAACCTAGATGATAGTAAGGATAATAATTGCTTGTGATGTCCATAGAACAAGATCTAGTCAAATGGTCAAAACCTCTACTATATGTATTCCACATGATAACAAGGATAAACAGTCTTTGTGATCTCCATAAGAAAATATTTGATCAAATGATCAAAACCATTATTTCATATATTCCACATGACAATAAGGATAAAGATATTTTATGAGAAACATTGACCTCATGCTTAACTGTTGAAACCACAAGGATCTCCAAAGAATATGAGATTCATTTCGTATGACATAAAGCTCTAAAGATTGAGAAAATTTCACCATCAATTAGAAATGATTTGAGAAGGAAAGATAATTTGTACCATGGTTAAATATTTATAAATCTTATAGTACCTACATGTTCATAATAGTAAAATGTATCATATTACATTTTATTTTTATGTTATACTATTTTAGTCCAAATCATGTTATATTAATATATCATACAATGTGTATATAATGAAATATAGTATCAAAATATATTTTACTTTGATTTTATTAATAATTAATAAATATATTAAATCATATTCTATAAGGTTATGTATATTTAATGTGTCTAATGTGCAATGTGTAATGTCATTGAGGATTGTGGCCACCTTAATAATAGTTCGAAAGTAGAATCTCTAACAGGGGTAGGATAGGGAGTGCGTAGGCAATATCTCTAGCTATGGAAATAGAGGTAGTATCCCAATCATGGGTTCTTAGGGGGGATCTAGAAGAAACACCCCCAGCGACGACGAGGGTCTAGGAGCTACTAATAGACCTCGACGAGCGACGGTATAGCCGTTACGTGATTTTTAAAAAAATCACGATTTAAAATCTTTAAATTTTTTAAAAATAGTTACAAAAATTAAATCTAAATCTACTCATGTTTTGTAACAAGTTATGGTAATTTGAATAGCGCGATACATTAAATGATCCTTTTCATGAGGTCGATCTTTACAACTAATCATGATGTTTTTCAAAAAGAGTTTCTCTTTCCCCCCCCCTCCCTCTTCCACACAACTCTCTAACCTAACTGCTTTCTCTATTGCATTTTTATAATTGTAGGTTTTACATCCCTAATCTTCTGTGTTTTTATCTCTATTCATGTCGCCTCTCTCCTACTACAAGTTATGTTGCCCTAATCTTTGGTGGTTCTGTCCCCTTGCTCTTCTCTGATCACTCTCTATTATATCATTTTCTCAACTAAATTAGATTATGCAGTGCAAATTTTGATTCAAATCTGGGTATTGTGACCAAAATTGCATGCGTTTTCAAATCAAAAATCTTGCTCCAAGGGTTCAACAATTCTATAGGGCAGTGAATGATTGTCACTCCCCAACGTGTCTATTCTACTTTATGGGTGATTTCTATTACATTTCAAATAGCACATATTGCTTACTTCTACTAGCTACAATAGGTTTTAAACTATTCTCTACTTTATTTGTGATTTTGAGTTAAACTACACTCATTTGGTAAGTATATACTCTCTCTTGATCAATTCAATCCATGCAATTAGTAAAAATGGCACTACTAATCTTTCATATGATTAGTATAGAATGATATTAAGATCAAGCATCACAACAATTATCTAAATAAGAATCTTATATAAAAATAAAATATAATATTTGCTTTTGTAGCAATGAGATTAGTCACTTACTCTTGAAAATTCAATGTCTTCTTCTTCTTCTCGATTGCTTGGTTGATCTCTTGGAGTGCTTGTCTTTTTTTATGTGCACTATCTTGCAAATGATAGCTTCTTTGTTGTGAATATGGAAGACATGATTTTGTGCAATGTTGAAAATACTCTCTTTGCTGTGAATATGAAATATATGATTTTGTAATGTTGAAAAAACTCTCTTGGATGTGAATATGAAATAAATGATTTATGTAATAGTTTCATCAATGCAATCTTTCAAATACTAACCTTTCATTCTATTGTGTGATGCTATATACCTTAAGGTTTCGCCTCAAGACTAAATCTAGCCTTATATTTTTTGTATTGTTCACAAATATTAGAGCATTTTATCAAGTTTCTATGCATTGTATTATACTTTACTATATAGCACTCTCTATTATTCTATATTTTCAGAATTTTCATAATATTTGATTGTTGTATTATTTATGATTTTGCAATAAGCATATGGATAGAAAATACTTTTACTAAATTTGGTCAGATGCTTTCTTGCATTATCAACCCTTACTTACTTCCAATAGGGAAGACTATTTTCTACTTAGAATTCCTTACTTTCTATAATTTGGTCATGTGGTCAAATCTTGTCTTGCAACAAACAAACCACTTTTTTGGGCTTAAAATTTAGAGATTAAATCTATGGTAGGTTTGATCACACAAATTTTGGGTATGCTAGATTTGGCCGTATGGCAAAATCTTCTAAGACAAACATGTTCTATATTATCTCCAAAAAGGAAGACCGTATTCTACTTGGAACTCCTTAAATACCTACTATATTTATAGAAAGTTTGGTCATGTGGTCAAAACTTGTCGTGCAATAAGCAAAACACTTTGTTTCCATAAACCATTTGTTTCATTTCAATTTTTCATAACTTCCTATCTATATGGTCATATATAAATGTCATATCATTTTGCCACAAATTAGCCACTTTGTCCATTCCACTACAAAATAAAAATTGGCCATATGGTCAAATATTTCATTTTGTTATCAATGCTAGCATCCAAGAATCCCCCATTCTTATTTCATACATCTTACCCTCCATGAGACCACTTTTTTCATTCTACTATAAAACTATATTTGGCTGGCTATATAGTCAAATCCAATTTCACAACGTGTTGCAACAAATGAACCACTTTCTTCATATGGTTATGAAACTAAATTTGGCCATGTGGTTAAAACTAGTTTATAAAAATATAGATATCTTATAAGTTTCACCATGAGGTTAAATCTCCACGTTCAAGTGCTTTTCACATTACCTTATGTTGATATCTATGGGATTTGCTACATAGCCACATTTGTTTATATGTGAATCATATCACAATAAACCACATCCTCTATTTAAGTAGCCTTTAAAAACCATATGGTAAAAAGCCATGGCAAAGTTTCTAATCTCATAGATAAGTCTTATGACTAAATGGGATTTGACCACATTGCTAAAACCAATGGCAATGTTTCTACAATATGAC
The DNA here is from genome assembly GCF_053477565.2 of Lygodium microphyllum. Taxonomy (NCBI): domain Eukaryota; kingdom Viridiplantae; phylum Streptophyta; class Polypodiopsida; order Schizaeales; family Lygodiaceae; genus Lygodium; species Lygodium microphyllum. Next base: position 105,109,201 of record NC_141155.1, read on the forward strand.
TCATTTCAAGGGAAACTTACATGTACAATAATTAAAATATTAACTTTGGGCCAAATGGAGTCGTGAGATTGCTACATAACCACATCTACATAACCACAATGATTTTTCGCTATATCTCATACCACACTGATTGTCAACATTTCATTGTTGCTTGACCATTTGGTTAAGCCCATGGCCAAGTTTCACTATTAACAAAATTTGATCATCTCACCATAGTCCATGGCAAAGTTTCTACTATATGATTCTTGCAAGAAAAACATAATTAATGCTAGCTTAGGGCCAAAATAATCCATGAGATTTGATACATAAGCACATCTATTTATGGTTAGATCTCATACCACACTTAATCTCAAATTTTAATATTTCATTTTATGGACGAGTCCCTTTGGAGTATATTAACTAGTATTTTGTAAAATCTTGTGGTTTTGTGCTTTCAATTTTCAACCAAAAAATCTTATATATTTATTTAGGTTTTGTGAATTTTTACTATTTGTAGATCCACTTTTGTTTGACAACTTTTCCTCTTTGTAGAACTATTCGATGGCAAAGAAAGATAGCACATCCAAAAAGTAGACCACCCAAACCATTGATTGAGTTAGTTGTGATTTTGTGTGTCCATGGTATGTGCATGCTTATGATAGTTAAGGAAAAAGGCCTGACAATGTTCTCATGTTTACTTTAAAGAGTGATATTGCATTTATTCAACAAGATGGTATCATAGAGAAGATAATAGATGGATGTGATGGGAAAGAGGGAATACATCCTTTGTCATTTCACTTTGCATGTACTAAAGAGGACGAAGACATTATATCAACATTCCAAGCTGTCCAAAATAATGAGTTACTTTTCCTATCAAGAAAAGGTAATCGCCCCAACAAAAGAATGAAGCTCTAAGATTAAAAAATAGACTTGAGGTCTTCACTTGCTCCTCAAGAAGAAAATAATATACCAAATCCCACAAGCTCAAAGTTAAAATCTGTAAGAAGCTGGGAACAACAAATAAGTGTTAATTACGTTGATATTATGCCATATCACACTGACATTGGTATAAAAGGAGAGAAGATGTAATTTTTCACATCTTTTTGACACATTAATACAATTACAATCTTTCTCTCCCTTCTTGCTCACAGCTTCTATGGCTTCCCTTCTTTCTTGTCTTTCTCTCTCTAAATCTAGTCTTTCTCTCTCCTCGTCACTCTTCTTTTCTCTCTTCCTGCAGTATTTCTCTCTCCTCTGCAGTATTCTCTCTCCTCTTTCTCTCTCCTTGGTTCTCTATCTGACAAGTGGTATCAGAGCTTGAGTCTTTGATCCATTATTTTCTTCCATTTTCAGTCCCATTTTCCTATTTCAAAATCAATTTCAGACAAAAATGGTACAAGACAGTGACTAGTGGAGTGTTGCAGGACATCTACATTTAGTAAGAGACTACATCTGGAGATATCCAAGGTCAGATATGGCAGATAAAGGCTTAAATGGCTGGACGTCATCAAATTTCATGCAAAAATGGAGGTAACTAGGGTAAAGGATGGTTAACCGGGCTTAGTTAGAGACTAAACTATAGTTACTTTTCAAAAGAGGTCTTCCTTTCCTCTTTCTTCAAGCTTTGCCCAAGCTTCCATGGAGTTTGCTGGCTGAGATCTCTTCTTTTCTCACTGATCCTTGCTCTCCATCAACAATGGCCTGCATAATGGCACTCTAGACATCAAATGCAACAGGTGGAGCACCATTTTATGGCCTGTAGGAACTGCCATGTGGACTGGACAACAGCCCGAAATTTGCACTGATTTTTCCAGCCGTGCTCTTCATCTCTCCTCAGTCAATCTTCAGCTATGGAGCTTCTAAATTATCCTTGGCAGTGATTTCTTCAACTTCCTGGTGTGTTTACTCCAAAATAGGGCTATATTCCTCATCCTTTCACTCTCTTGAAACCCTACATGAACAGTCCATGGGCAGCCATGAAAGCTTCAGCCCAAGCTTTCATTTCTTAACAATTTCTTGAAGATTCTTCATCCTTTTAGCCCGTGGAATCATCTCAGCAAGGATTCTTCTACAAATTGCAAGGATTAAAACTTGTTTAATGCTTCAATTTCAAGCATTTGAGGCTCCAAGATTGTTCTTAAGCACCGGATAAGCAAGCCTTATGGATTATTTTACCAACATTGGACAACCAGGGGCTCTATCAAGCATATGAGATTGATCAAGTCATCTTCAGCCATGTCAAAGGTACTCTTCTTCAATTCTTAATCTCTCTCATTAATCCAATTGCTGAGCTTAATCCATTTGATTGAGAGATTAAAGAATTGAACATTATTCATCAAATTCTCAGCCAACCTTTGCTTGAATCCATCTATTCATGAATGCAATGCTTGCTTTATGCATATTAGTTCCAACCAGTGAATTAGAGGCTTCAATCTGAAATTTCAGCATAATACTTGAATCCTATTGATTGAATCCATTGATTGATGAATTTGTTTACTCTAATCCAATTGATTGGCTGAATTTCTTTTGCCCAAGTTGAAATATTGAAAAAGGGTAAGTACTAGCAATCAGTGAGTCACTGAATTGCATCGGTAAGACCCTTTTCCTATCCCAATTTTTCTAATCTCATTCAATTGCATTTCATGAAAAGTTGAATGAATATTTCAGAAATGCATATCATGCTGATTGCTTAGAACACTAGCCTCTGCCATGTTGATATTCCCACCGAGGAAAAAAGATGGATGCCTGGGGAGATAGTGGGACAAAAGAGAGGTGACCCTCCCTCACTATCGAAGATCCCGAAGGGGTGCAACCAACCAACCCGAGGGGAACTTTGCCCACCTCTTGGTGATTCGGAGCCCGTGTAGGGAGCCTATCATGCCGTTTTATCCCTCACACAGGTACAACGAGTGGAGGATTGAAGATTCAAGACTTTCCAAGGACTCAAGTACCTACAGGACCAAAACAGGTTAAAATAAGGAATTTACAGGTCACTTACAGGGTATTTATAGGTGGTTACAAGTACACCATTCATTGCTAAAGCACAGATGCAGGTACTACATGGTACCCACAGGTCCTATATACCCTTTTGCAGGGTTTGGTAGCCATTTGGGGTTACTATCTTGCATTACAGGGTCAAAACAGGGCACTTATAGGTCTAGACAGGGTGCAGGACTGGACAGTTCAGACTCTGAAATCCAGCTACAGAATTTTCTGTCCTAAACCTGTTATAGCGTCCTATAGCTCATCTCGAAGAGGGAATTCTTAGCTTCGATTCACACAAAAAAAGTTTTGAAATCGAAGTTTTCTAGCTAAAGTTATAGCCGTTTTTCTGACAGGGGGTACTGCAAGACTGCACTAATATGGCAGGACATAAAGGCAAAAATAAGGTCCAGGAGGATTATGCTCAGCAAATCAGGGATTCCATGATGGATAGCACACTTCAAGAGAACCCTGAAGATCTTCAACAACAAGGAGAAGTCAGTTTACTCAATGATACTTTGTGTGCCCATGAACAAAGACATAGGGAACGACATGAGGCCATTTTGTCAAGAATGGAGCAGATGGTTTTATCTAGTGATCAAACGAAGTCTTCCATTGATAAGTTGGTGGATTCAACTACTCAAACCAAGGCTTCCATTGATAAATTAGTAGAATCTAATGCTCAACGTAGCATGGCTTGCCCCAAGTCATAGTACATGACCGGGACACCAAATTTATGAGTCAATTTTAGTAGACCATTTTCAGCTCCATGGGGACCAAATTGGCTCCGTCTACAGCCTATCATCCCTAAACGGATGGGCAGACTGAAAGAGTCAATAAGTGGCTTGAAACTTATTTGTGACATTTTTGTCGTGATGTGCAGAATTCTTGGGATGTATGGCTGCACTTGGCTGAATTTTCTTACAACAACTCCACTCATTCAAGCATTGGAGTCTCTCCCTTCAAAGCATTGTATGGTTATCGGGTGCCCCTTCCTACAGTAATCTTCAATGAAAAGCTCAACCCCTTGGGAAAAGAAGAGCTGGACCGCATGCAATCTCTACTTCAACAATGCAAGGTAAACCTCAAAAGGGCTCAAGAGCACATGAAGCTCCATGCGGATGCAAAAAGAAGACCCCTTGACTTTCAAGAGGGTGAAATGGTACTCCTCAAGGTCCCCAAGCCCCGTTATGCCACACTAAAGGATGGCTCTTGCAACAAGTTGGCACACCATTACTATGGACCCTACAAGATCATTAAGAAGGTCGGGGACTTGGCTTACCGCCTCCAACTCCCTCCCACCACTAAGATCCATGATGTCTTCCACGTGAGCCAATTGAAACCTTTCATTGGCACTCCCAAAGATCATGTAGAGGAGCTCCCACCCATAGATGAGGAAGGCCTTATTCAGTACATTTCGGAAGCAGTCATTGGGCAACGTGAAAAGCAACTCCGCACCCGTTCCATACATGAATACTTGATCAAATGGCAAGGCCTACCAATAGAGGAAGCCTCTTGGCGCCCAGCATCTATATTGGATGAATTTCCACACCTCAAGGAGGCTGTGTTGGCTGGCACCTCACCATGACCCCTGTTTTGGGCTGCAGTCTGCATCTGGATAGCTACCTATTTTGTACCAGATTTGGTCCTGGTCCACTCTCAGCCCCATCCTCCATACATGGCCAGAAAGTATACCTCGAGGGCTCCATGCCGACACCTTACTTGCCCTGATCGGAGTTCCCTAGTGGAAGTTATGGCTGTTTTTCTCCAGCCATACCATCTGGGACTGCACACTAGAAATTCTTGGACAGCCCTTTATTTTGTACCAGTTTTGGTCCTGACCTGATTGCAGCCCCGCCTCACCCACATGGACTGAAAGTACATCTCATGGGCTCCGTAACGACACCTCAATTGTCCCATTCGGAGTTGCCCACACAAAGTTATGGCTGATTTCCTACAGCACACTCTTACAGTCCATGACTACATCCCTTGTTTTTTAGGACAAAAACTTTATGAGATGAGATGGTTTGTAATGAACGGGGATCACGGGAATATGGCATGGGAACATACCAGTCACACTGACGGTATATAAGGTATAAGAGGGTATTTTGAGGATCACAGAAATTATCAATAAACTCTCTTTTCACCTTCTCAAGCTTCCATGGCTTCCTCTTCTTCTTCCTCTCTCCCTCTTTCTCTCTCTTCTTCTTGCATTTCTCTCTCCTCTCCCTCTTCTTCTGCAGTCCTTCTCTCTCTCTTTCCCCTTAGTTAGGACAGTTAGGTCTCCTTCATTACAAAATTAAAGCATGTTTCAGTAAATCAAAGGACTTTTGTTGATTGTCAGACCAATTATACACAATGCTTTTCTTTAATAGTTTTGTCAAAGATAATGCAAGCAATGAGAAATTCCTCACAAATTTTTTGTAAAAGCTAGCAAGACCTAAGAAAGAACGTAATTCATGCACATTTTTGGGTATCGGCCAATTTAAAAATGCTTCTATCTTTTTAGGGTCAACTTTAATACCTTCAAATGAAATAATATGTCCTAAATATTCAATTTCTGTTTGAAAAAATTCACTCTTTTCTGGATTGGCATATAATTGATTCTCTTTTAATAATTTAAAAACCAAAGACAAATGTTCATAATACTCAGTTTCATTCTTACTGAAAACCAATATGTCATCAAAGAAAACAATGACACAATGCTGATGCTTCAAAAATATGTGATTCATCATACGACTAAATGTGGCTGGTGCATTAGTTAAACCAAAAGGCATAACCGGGAATTCATAGTGTCCAAATTGTGTTCTAAATGCAGTTTTGAATATATCAGATGTGTGCAATCTTACTTGATGATATCCAGATTTAAGATCTATCTTGCTAAATATGGCAAATCCTTGTAGCTTGTCCATAAGATCATCTACCCTAGGAATCAGATATCTATTCTTAACAGTAATTTTATTTAGGGCACGATAATCAATGCACATGCAATAGGCATTGTTTTTCATCTTCAATAATAAAATAGGTGCACCAAATGGAGAACTACTAGGTCTAATAAGTCCTCGATTAGCAATTCTTCAATTTGGGCTTAAATTTCTTTCTGTTCAATTTGGTTATGTCTATATGGTGCTTTACATGGTGGTTGTGATCCAGGAATTAAGTCTATCTTGTGATCTTCAGGACGTACAGGTGGTAATCTAGGTGGTAAATCAGCAGCAAAACAATCTTGAAATTGGGAAAGAAATTGTGCGTGTCTAGGATGCATGTGGTTTTCTTTAGCTTTGATTTCATTCACCCATATTAAATAGGATTTGCTACTTTTTCGTAATGCACGTTTAGCTTGAGTATGAGTAAGCAATGGAAAATTATTGAGAGTGTGCATACCATGCAATGTGATTTGTTTTCCTTGAGAATGGATTTTCATTGAATGCGTAAAATAATCTATATGTAACGTGTCCACTGGTATCATCCAGGACACGTCTTAGCAGTCTATCAGAAAGGATGTCTAGAAAGCTCCGCCCGGCACTCCCATGGAATGCTACGGGGTTTGCGATCTAGGGCTTTCCACGTCTACCACGTAGTGGAAGTATTCTGGTTGTTCCCACTTAGGATCGATCGAAATTAGGGTTTTCCTGATTGGTCATTTCCTAACAGCAACTAGCGTCAGACCCAAGCGAACTACTTTACGCAAAAACGCCAGGTCTGAAGCGGATTCACGCTGCACTTGGTTCAAAGAGAATGGGAAACGAGAGGGATGCAAAGCTCAACCTCTCTCCCATAAGGCATAGTCCCATTCCGTTCCCCTAAAACAGCGTAAATCGGTTAAGACATAACTCTAGGTCAACGCTTTTGTTGTTCATGTCCTTTGACGATCATCCCGCTGTTCTTCGAGATTTGAGAAAAGTTCCCGACCAACCGAGACCACCCAACCGTAGGACGGACCCATGGCCCATCCTCCGCACTTTCCTCAGTTTGTTTTAGTTAGGTAATTATCTAACACGTTAGTTAGACATGTAACAATCATCTTCTTTAATTAAACCGTTAAGCACTGGTTTCTTCACGTAATCTTATCACGTGACATAGAAAAGCAATATCAAACAAGTTCTTTATTAACATATCATCATATTTATCTTTGAAATACAAGGAGTTTTGCCCGTAGGCTTGTCCATAATTTGTCCGAAGGCTATCCAGTAATCCACAAGGATCACTATTCCAAGTTTCCGCCCGTAGACTAGTATGCGGGCCTCGAGATCCAATCCCGAGTCACGTTAGCCTCTTGTGCAGGACCCGGAAGGCGAGGGATTTACGGCCAGAGCCCCCCTTGGCACCTAAGCATCCTCTTGCTCCAAGTAGTGCTCAACGGAGAGACCTCTCGCGGCGGGTTCGGTCCACATTCTCGGCGCGGTCAACAACCCCCTTGGTTAGGGTCAGGCAGGCAGTCGGGGGTAACTGAAGCTACCTCTCCCTTTAGGCCTTCAACCTGAAGTATAGATATTCATTTAATTTGTAATTCATAAATCAAACAAATCTCTAAAATCTCTAGCAAGCATAAACATTTCCATTAATCAATCTTGTTGTTGGAAAACTGCTAAGGAAGGAATCTTTCCTTTTGAATGCATCTAGCACTCGATCCGGGGTACCTTGCAACTTGGCAATATCCTTTATATTCTAGGTTAGGGCGTACCCTATTAACCCAACTTGGTCAACCCTAAAGTTCATTGGATACTTTAGTTTCCGATTTTTAACCTTCCTTACTTAGAAGGATATCAAAGAATACATCCTTTTGCAAGATAACTTGCATAAGGATCCGCCATCCTTGTTGAGGGTATTTAACCTTTCTTCTTGTGAATCAATCACAAGACCATATGACTTCGTACTTGCTGCGCAAGTCCTGCATCGTAATATACAATGAAACAATCCGTTTCAGTTTCTTTAAGCTGACGTTTGTCAGACCTAGGGTCTCCTTTTATTATTTTCTTTAAGAACCTCAGGGACAAACCCTAGTTCTTTTACGTTTACGATTTATTGACCCTACAATCAGGGAAGGTGGGCAAGTATTTAAGGTATAAACGTTTCTTGGATTTTAAATCATTCCCAATGCATATTTCGCAGCATAGGTATTTCTAAGTTTATATTAATTCGGTTAACTTTGAGAAGGTAATATTGAGATCACCTCGGCACGATTTGTTATCTATGTGACAATTGATTTTTCAGTCCTAAACTTTATTGCTTTGAGGTTAGGTAAATTCAATTAATCTTTCTTTTTTCTTGCGAACAAAACTCATGCCAAATAAACAATCTTTTCCTTGCTAAGATATGCAATTAGCAATGATAACTTCTTAGAGTTTAAGCAACGTAAGAAACCTTTCATGAATTTCACCTTCTATGATGATTCATTGTAAAAAGAATAGGGGTTAATGGTGCAAGATGCAGTTTTTATACCTTCACGATTTAACCGAAATATACTACTATAGTGGATAGATAATCTTGCTCGTAATTCGTTTCAATGCATAATGCTATTTGAAGGAAAACTATGTTTTATACTTTATCCATTTTGCATGTTCAACTAAACTAAATTCCTTCTTCATAAATAACTAGGACAAAATATATCTTATCCCTAACAACTCATCTTGCATGATTGAATTAAAACCGATATAAAACCAAGAAGGAAAGACCTGGTTTTGGGGTGAGATATCCACATGGATACCGGGAGATGACCCTCCCGTAGCTACTCCTTGGACTTTCTTAGGCGGCATCGCAGTTGTAATCCTTCGAACGTGAAGCCAGCTTTACACTCCTTTTCAGAATTCCACCGTCGCTTCAATACTCTTCTTCTCTCTTTCGAGGCAAGGAGTCGTTAAGGGATTAACCACGAGAAGGGGTAATAAGACCTTTAAGGTCTTAGCTTCTTCGGGAGGGACAAGTTTACAAAGCCTAAAAAAAGGCCCTATAGGGGTATATACACGGTAAAAAGGGTGTGTGTGAGTGTGGTTTCGCAAACATATGAAGGGCCTTGAAAGGGTAAAAAAAAAAGGGGATCTTGAAGGACTTTCTGGACACACGGGGGTAAGTTCCAACCCAAGAGGAAAGGGGAAGGGTGAAAGGGGATAAAAAGCACAAGAAGGGGGTAATAAGTTAAACACAGGGGTTAAGGTTGATAAGACTTTTCAAGCCTTAGTTCTTTGGGGGGTTCCATCCAAGGGAAGGGGCTTAAGGGAGAAAGGCCTTAAGGCTTATAAAGCACGGAGGGGGGGTGAAACACGGGTTTTAAAAAAAACACAAGAAGGGCTTATTAATTTAAGCACCGGGGGGGGGGGGGGGGGGTGAAAGGGTAAAAGGGGATAAAACCGGGAGGGGGTGTGAAAGGGTAAATGAAGGGTATAGGAAGGGGGGCTTAAGGAGCCCCCCCCTTAGAAGCTTCTTGATGCTTCTGTGGGCTCGAAGGCCCACGTGGGGAGAGAGGATGGAGTCACTTCAAGACGGCGGATGTTCGATGGCGGCAGCGGCAGCACAGCTGGCGGTTGGCGGCAGGGCGGCTCCTCCTCAGCAGCGGTTCAGTGGCGGCGTTTTGGCATCAGGCAGCAACAACATTGTCCTTTCCTCTCTCTCCCAGTAGCCTGCGGCCCTCCCTCAATTATATAGGGGAGGGGAGGGAATCTGCCCTCTCAACGTGTCCCTACGCATGGATCCTCCTTGTTCCAAGCTCCAGCAAGGAGCTTGGTGTCCCATGCTTCCCTCCCTCTCCCCCAGCTCGACAATCGGCTGGGGGAAGGAAGTAATAAAAAAATTTGCCTTAATCTAAAAAAAAGAATTAATCCAAAGCCCTATTCACGCGTAATAAGATTTAGATTTGTTACATTCTCTCCCCCTTAGAGGAATCGAGATGTCCTCATCTCGAGATAAACTGGGGATATTGATGGTTGAGAGTACCTTCTTCTATCCAAGTGGCATCCTCTTCGGGATAATCTTTCCACTGGACGAGGCATTCTCTCAAGGTTCTGGATCATGATTGTCTCTCCCTAACATCTAAGATCCTATCGGGCCTTAGCTCGAGGACTCCTTGACTAGGCATTACAACTTGTTGGTCGTCAAGTACATGATTAGGATTAGGTACATACTTTTTCAATAGACTGATATGGAATACATTATGAACTTTTAGGTTCTCAGGGAGTTGCAATCTATAAGCATTAGGTCCTAGGCGTTTGAGGATTTTGTACGGCCCACAATACCTTGGACTTAGCTTCTTGCAATCTCCTAGGGATAGAGAACTCTTTTTAGGGCGTACGCGAATGAAGACCATGTCTCCTTCTTTGAAGACTCTTTCTTGACGCTTCAAATCTGCATATGCCTTCTGTCTATCCTTGGCCGCTTGTATGTCTTGTCTTATTGTCTTTATTTGATCATCCATCTCTTCCAACATCTGCCTTGATGCTTCAACCCTTAGGGTTGGATCAGAGAAGTTTAGGGGACTTCGACAGTCATGACCATACAATGCTTGGAAAGGGGTCATCCGAATGCTTTGCTGGTACGAAGCATTGTAGGCAAATTCAACCAATGGCAAGTATTAAATCCACCTCTTCGGCTCTCGACAGCAGTATGCCCTAAGCATATCCTCGATGACTTGATTTACTTGCTCTGTTTGGCCATCCATTTGGGGATGGTAGGCGGTGCTAAAACAGAGTTGAGTCCCAATAGCTTCAAAGATAGCTCTCCAGAAGTGTGATGTGAAGAGAGAATCTCGGTCACTAATGATTCTTCTGGGTAAACCATGTAGCTTGAATATCTCTTTGATAAACAATATTGCAATGTCGGAGGCTTTATAGTTTGTCTTTACTGGAATAAGGTGTGCAACCTTGGTAAGCATGTCAACCACAACCATGATGGAATTGTATCCTCCCTGGATTTGGGGTAGGCCTACAACAAAATCCATACTGATGAATTCCCATTTCATTTGGGGAATGTCAAGCGGTTGCAGTTTCCCTGGCATCATGACATGTTTGGCTTTGATACATTGGCAAGACAAACACTCAGTGACATATTTGAGAACGTCACCTTTGAGCCTCTCCCAATGGTAGCTCTTCCTAACTGCATTAAGAGTCTTAGTATAGCTAGGATGTCCTGCGAAAGGGGAATCATGAGCTTCCCACATTATCTTCTGCTTAAGTGACTGGCTTGCTGGTATACATAGCCTTGTTCTGTAGTAGACAAGTCCATTATCAATGAAAAATTCCTGAAACTTAGCTTGCAACTTTTGATTCTGATCCTTGATAAAGATCTCCTTTAGCATTAATTGGTAGGCCAAATCATGGCATGCTTCCTCTCTAGCTAACTCAAGTATAGGTTTGTTTGGCATGGATACCTTTGTAGCTAGAGATTTGGCCATCGATGGATTCTTCAAGATTAGGGAATTTAGGAATGCCTTGCGACTAAGTGCATCGGCAACTACATTCTCTTTCCCTGGTCGGTACTTGATTTCAAAATCATATTCCTCCAACACTTCAATCCACCGACATTGCCTCATGTTGAGCTCGTTCTGGATAAAGATCCATTTGAGATTGTTATGGTCGGTTACTAGAGTAATAATAAGACCAAGTTTTGTTACCCCTTGGTCTAGCTTGCACCTCCTGAATTATAGGCACCGCTCGAATGAGTGCATCCTGAAGATCTGATGGACGCATAGATTCGAGACGGGTATTTACTGGTGGATTTAAACCCGCACAAAATTTGGACACCTGATGTGTCATGTCCATCTGTGGCGCATACTTTAAAAGTGAGATGAATTTGGAGTAGTATGCGTCAAGAGTGAGTCCTAGCTGTTTTAGCTCGTAGAACTCGTTCATTTTCTGTGTGTGATATGCAGGTGGTAAGTATCTTCCCTGCACGGCTTTCTTTAGCTTATCCCAGGTAACGAATCCCTCTGCGATCCCTTGATCCCTGCACCATTGCTTCCACCAAAGTCTGGCTTCACCAGTGAGCTTTAACCTGGCGAGCATAGCCTGATTGGCGGGTGCAGTACCGGCTGCTTCGAAGTAATCCTCCATGGATTCAATCCAAATTTCAGCATCAGCCTGGACGAATCTGCCTCTCCCGTCAAACTCGGGTGGCTTAATCTGCTTGAGAAGGAACTTCTTCTCCTGGATCACATCAGTACTTGATGTAGGAGACGAATTAGGAACCTGTACCTGGGGTTGTGCCTGAATAAAGGTTTTCTTAACGTTTATTATACGATAATCGACGTTAGCTTATCGTTAATTCGGCTATTTCGTAAACAATGTAGCTACTTAACTTTTTATCAACTCTTATGCACAGCCAGACATTGATAAAAAGAAGTCTTTATTTGTATTTACATGGGCATAGCCCTTTCGAATACAACGTTTCATGTCATGATAAGCCAATTGTTACATTTAGTTTGGGGAGAACAACGTTGTATTGCATTTATCTACAGGAATTGTGTAATAGTAAGGTTTTGGGTCATGGATCTTCAGGAATTGGTAAGTCATTGGAAGTTCGAGATATCCTTTCTGTTGGAATTCATACTTCTCATGGCGGCCCAACACTTTAATCCTGTCGGCAGGGATTACACGAGTTACTTCCTCATATACATATGAGTTCATCTCAACCCTCCGACCTTGAATATGTAAAGTTGAATTTACATGAGCTTCCACAAAAATGAACAGCTTCACGACTTTCAGGTCTTCCAACCACTTGATCCTCTTTAGGTTGGCCTGTAGATAAGCAAACCGATGGGCATCTATATAGTAGATTCCTGAAGCACCCGTCCATCTTCCTTCCATGTACAAAGGTGATGGATTATAAATCTGCTTTAGGATGTTCATCATCTCAACCCTTTGTCAATAAAGCGGAGAATGCATTGCAGTCATAAACATGACTCGAAATACCAGAAACTTGTTCCATGCTTCGTTATTTTGCAAGACAGCATTGAAGGTAAGGAAATGTTTGGATAGCAACAATTGCTTTACTTCATTTCTTTGAGATTTCATAAAAACAATTCCGTTATTGGTCGGCTCTGATACCAACTGTAACATGTCCATTGGTATCATTTAGGACACATCTTAGCAGTCCATCGGAAAGGATGTCTAGAAAGCTCCGCCCGGCACTCCCATGGAATGCTAGGGGGTTTGCGATCTAGGGCTTTCCACGTCTGCCACGTAGCGGAAGTATTCTGGCCGTTCCCACTTAGGATCGATCGGAATTAGGGTTTTCCTGATTGGTCATTTCCTAACAGCAACTAGCGTCGGACCCAAGCGAACTACTTTACGCAGAAATGTCAGGTCCGAAGCAGATTCACGCTGCACTTGGTTCAAAGAGAATGGAAAACGAGAGGGATGCAAAGCTCAACCTCTCTGCCATAAGGCATAGTCCCATTCCATTCCCCTAAAACAACATAAATCGGTTAAGACATAACTCTAGGTCAACGCTTTTGTTGTTGATGCCATGAGGCATATTTCACGGTGGATTCCGTGCCACGGTGGATTCCGTGAGCTTTTACGGTGGATTCCGTAAACTTTGATGACCGGGGCTCATACACAAAGTGGATTCTTTGTGCGAGAAGTTGATGGGGATGCCTGTCCTTTTCGGGCATTTCATTAATTTAGGTGTACGTAGGTGATTCCATTGCGGGTGATTCCGCAAAATACATATTAAATTAATAAACGTTTATGAGTTTAGAGTGCGCACTCGTAATAAATTAAGGTTAGGATTTATTTCTAACCAGTTGATTTATTTATGTAGCTGAAGACTGCTAGGTATTCACTTTTGTCGGTTTAATTGTATTAATTTACTAACGATTGTGAATGCTTCAGTTGATGTGTAGAGATAGCAGCAGTGGCGGAGGAAAGCATTGGAGTTTAGCGAGTATTTGACCTATGGATTATATTTTGATAGGCACCACGCCTATATTTTGTCATGTCTATTGAGGCATCGATTATTTATTATTATTTTGTATGCGTCTGCGCACGGATATGTTATTTCTATTTGGACATTGTATTGGGCGTGCCAGACTCTTTGGGCACCGTCCATTAGCTTTATTCCTATTTTTGTAAAAGCAAACTCAAAAGCTAAAAGCTTGATATATTTTTGTAAATTGGGCTATTATTGAGCATGAAGATGAAAATATACATAAAATACATACTTTGTGAAGCGCTCACACAAGGCATGGGGGGAGATTGCACCCAATTGGTCTCTTGCTCTTGTCGTTCATGCTTTTTACCTTGTAACTTGTGCAAAAAGTAGAGTTCATTGTTCTTGGGGACCTTCCGAGATTCACTACGCGAGCATACAGCGACCGATCTGCGCACCAGTGGTATCAGAGCGGAGCTGAGATCAAGAGCTTCCAATCGCTACCCATCTCGTGCGAAGGCGGAGCTCCTGGAACGATCGGGCTCTACGATCAATCTCGTCGCGAACCGTCGATACAGGCAGACTTCTGGCGATCAAGAACCCCTATTTCTGTCATCAGATCGCGAAGGACCGGGCTGTACAGGCGGAGGACCACTCCTTCATCTCCATCAACAAGTCGTGGTTAATCAGAGAGATAAGTCTCAACTCCATATCTTTCAAGACTTAAGCAAGCTTCAAAGCTTAGAGTATAGAAGCTTAAAGCTTCAAATTTTTTAATCGAGGTCTCAAAGGGGCCTCCGATTTTTTCGCGCGGCGAAAAAAAATGGCCCCCCCTACGAAATCCGCCGTTTTTTTTTATAAGCCCCCCCCTCCAAAGCTTAAGCAATTAAGCTTAATCCATTAAGCTTAACCAACTAAGCTTACTCCTGTAAGTCATCTCTGGTCAACAACTCCAGGTCCCACACCAAAGAAATCAAGTTCTGCAAGTAATCGATGATCAAGTTCTGCAAGTTCATTAAGTCGGCTAAGTTCTGCAAGTTTGCAACTCTGCAAGTCACATAAATCTGCAACTCTGCAAGTCAGACTAGTCAACTGGAGTTAGAACTGACTTGTGCTCAAAACTCCTAGAAGGATTGTTCCTGCGCAGAAACTCCGAACTACAAAGTTGTTCGTTGGAAGGTATTCTACCCATACGCAGGTTTGCTGAAGCATTTTCAGCATACGAAGAAGGAAAAATCGCAGATTTTCTGAAGATTGAGAAAGAAATACCCAAAAACACATAAGCCTTGTAACCCTGAATTTGAGCTACGCTCATCCCACTAACCTGATTTTGAGTGAGAAAGGTCTTTTGAGTTTTATAGGATGACGGAACCACATATGGATGATCTTATGGCTGAAGACGACTTACCTGAACCTATGATGGAGCAAAAGCTGGACTTAATCATGATGCAATTGGAAGAAGAACGAAGGGCTAGGCAAGCATTGCAAGCGCAATTGGAAAAATTACAAAGAGCGTCTACCGACAAAAGTGAATACCTAGCAGTCTTCAGCTACATAAATAAATCAACAGGTTAGAAATAAATCCTAACCTTAATTTATTACGAGTGCGCACTCTAAACTCATAAACGTTTATTAATTTAATATGTATTTTACAAAATCACCTGCTATGGAATCACCCACGTACACACTAAATTAATGAAACGCCCGAAAAGGACAGGCGTCCCCATCAACTTCTCGCACAAAGAATCCACTTTGTGTATGAGCCCCGGTTATCAAAGTTTACGGAATCCACCGTAAAACCTCACGGAATCCACCGTGAAATATGCCTCCTGGCATCAGTTGTTCGTGTCCTTTGACGATCATCCCACTGTTCTTCGAGATTTGAGAAAAGTTCCTGGCCAACCGGGACCACCCAACCGTAGGACGGACCCATGGCCCATCCTCCACACTATCCTCGGTTTGTTTTAGTTAGGTAATTATCTAACACGTTAGTTGGACATGTAACAATCAGCTTCTTTAATTAAACCGTTAAGCACTGGTTCCTTCACGTAATCTTATCACGTGACATAGAAAAACAATATCAAACAAGTTCTTTATTAACATATCATCATATTTATCTTTGAAATACAAGGAGTTTCGCCCGTAGGCTTGTCCATAATTTGCCCGAAGGCTATCCAGTAATCCACAAGGATCACTATTCCAAGTTTCCGCCCGTAGACTAGTATGCGGGCCTCGAGATCCAATCCCGAGTCACCTTAGCCTCTTGCGCAGGACCTGAAAGGCGAGGGATTTACGGCCAGAGCCCCCCTGGCACCCAAGCGTCCTCCTGCTCCAAGTAGTGCTCAACGGAGAGACCTCTCACGACGGGTTTGGTCCACATTCCCGGCGCGGTCAACAACCCCCTTGGTTAGGGTCAGGCAGGCAGTCGGGGTTAACTGAAGCTGCCTCTCCCTTCAGGCCTTCAATCTGAAGTATAGATATTCACTACAACATATAGACCCAATAGCGATATTTAAAGCGACGGAATTATTCATGGAAAAATTTATTCCCGTCATCGCTATTCTCGTCACTATTAGTGACGCGATCGATTCGTCGCTATTTGCGTCGCTATTTGCGTCACTATATGCGCCGCTATTAGCGTCGCTAACCCAATTAGCGATGCAAATAGCGACGCTAATAGCGGCGCATATAGCGACGCATATAGCGATGCAAATAGCGAGGCTAATAGCGATGGTTGCAGAGTAAATTTGCGACGCAAATAGCGACGGTTACAGAGGGGAAAAAAATAGGTGGCAAGGCATACAGCCCTGCCACCCTTCTAACTATATGCACTAAATATTCTTGCATAATTCATTTGCCAATGTCAGCTACATCTAATGTCTAAAAATTGTGTATCAGATTATTTAAAAAAAAGTGAATCCTTTGATTGCAAAAGCAAGATATAATTAATTCGAAAAGGTATTTCGCAAGGAGCTTTTTCATCACTTACTTAGGCCCGAGAAAAAAAAGAAATTGTGATTACAAAAGCTAGATATAATCAATTCAAAAAAGTATTAATCGATGAGCTTTTTAATCACTTGTTAGGCCCAAGAAGAAGAGCTTCACTTCAAGCTTTCATTATAGTCCAATTGAATAAGTCCCATTGATCTTCTGCTTACTCCAGCTTATTCCAACATTGTTTAAGTCTTTTTGGGGGAGCATTTGGACATCTGTAAGAGTTATACCATGGTGTTAGAGCCAGAAACCCTTATATAGGGAGTGGTAGTGTCTCTAAGCTCTACTTCTTCCTTTTTGTTTTTACCTACGTCTAAGTCATCTTCTATCTCTTCTTTCTTGTCTTCACCCTCAATCTCAATGGATGGAGGTGTTTTAAGATCAAAAGAATCAAGCTCATCCTCCCCCTTCTCAAACTCCATTTTTTGAGCTCAGATTAGTTACTGTACTCCAAGTAGATCCATGAAACAAACAAATTTCTCTTTACCAAGTGATTTGGTAAAGATATCGGCTACCTGGTCTTGTGTCTTCACATGAAGTAGATCAATCTGTCCTACAAGTACCATTTCTCTAATGAAATCGTAATGAATCTCTATGTGTTTGGATCTAGCATGATAGACGGGGTTGCTAGCTAGTATCCATATACACCTCAGGTTGTATACATAACCCTCATGCTACTCCATATATACCTCTTCAAGCAAGTCACCATTCATGAATGCATTTTTCACATCCACTTTTCATAATTTTCAGCCCTTAGAAGCCACTAATGCAATGACTATTCTCACCATTTCCATCTTAGCAACCGAGCTGAAAGTCTCCTCATAATCTAGGCTGTATTGATGTGCATATCCCTTTGTAATGAGCCGGGCTTTATACCTTTCCAACGAACCATCTGACTTGCATTTCTCTTTATAAACCCATTTGCTTAAAGACATTGAGTACCTCATTCTTGTACTTCCGAATGTACAGCCATGTGTATCAGTTGAAATCATCTATCCAACCGACACTAGATTCTTGCAAATTTCGTTTTGCCATCTGTCCAATCGACAATAGATTTTTAGTAATAGAAGGTACATGTAGTACATCATGTAGGCTCTTCTTTCTATCGTCATAGCTGTAGCAGTATACCTTCCTACTAGTGGGCTGTCTCACACTCATGCATGGTTTGCATCTCCTCTTCTTCTCTAGTGGTCGTTGTGCTCTATGGGGAGTAGCTGTTGCTGCACTAGAGGAGGCTCCACCTTGTACTCCAGGTGGCGGGCTTTGGCATGAGGCCTCTCCATGGCCGAGAAACGAGGAGATGCTTGCTTGGTGCCTGTCATGCAAGCTCGAGGAGGCAAAGATGGAGAAGAGACAGAGGTTGGCTTCTCCTTTGTAGTTGTCCCCTCTCTTTTAGTGGATGTGGTGGCAATGGTAGTGGCAATGGCAGCTTCTCTCTCTCTCTCTCTCTCTCTCTCTCTCTCTCTCTCTCTCTCTCTCTCTCTCTCTCTCTCAATCTCCCTTGTGTTGATCTGTCTCCCTTCTTCTCTCTATACATCTCTTCATCAACAAAAATAAAAGAGAGAAGTAAATAAAAGAGAAAAACAAAGAGAGAAGATATAATACATTTACCTCAAAGCTTGAAGAAGAATCCTTTCGCGCTTCTCTCCTTCTTTTTCTTCTCCTTCACGGGTTCCCTCATTCTTCTTTGCATTTGTCCCCTCTATTTTTGTGGTGGATTGGCAGTGGCAGTGACTCTCTCTCTCTCTCTCTCTCTCTCTCTCTCTCTCTCTCTCTCTCTCTCTCTCTCTCTCTCTCTCTCTCTCTCTCTCTCTCTCTCTCTCAATCTCCCTTGCGCACATTGATCTCTCTCACTTTTTCTCTCTATACACTCTTCATCAACAAAAAGAAAGAGAGAAGTAAAGAAAAGAGAAAAACAAAGAGAATAGATAATGCACTTACCTCAAAGCTTGAAGAAGAATCCCTTCGCGCTACTCTCCTTCTTCTTCTTCTCCTTCACGGGTTCCCTCCTTCTTCTTTGCAGTTATCCCCTCTCTTTTTGTGGTGGATTGGTGGTGGCAGCGACCTCTCTCTCTCTCTCTCTCTCTCTCTCTCTCTCTCTCTCTCTCTCTCTCTCTCTCTCTCTCTCTCTCTCTCTCTCTCTCTCAATCTCCCTTGTGCACGTTGATCTCTCTCACTTCTTCTCTCTATACACTCTTCATTAATATAAAGAAAGAGAAAAAAAAAAGAGAATAGATAATGTACTTACCTCAAAGCTTGAAGAAGAATCCCTTCGCGCTACTCTCATTCTTCTTCTTCTCCTTCACGGGTTCCCTCCTTCTTCTTTGTAATTGTCCCCTCTCTTTTTGTGGTGGATTGGCAGTGGCAGCGACCTCTCTCTCTCTCTCTCTCTCTCTATCTCTCTCTCTCTCTCTCTCTCTCTCTCTCTCTCTCTCTCTCTCTCAATCTCCCTTGCGCACGTTGATCTCTCTCACTTCTTCTCTCTATACACTCTTCATCAACAAAAAGAAAGAGAGAAGTAAAGAAAAGAGAAAAACAAAGAGAGGAGAGATAATGCACTTACCTCAAAGCTTGAAGAACAAAGAGAAAAACAAAGAGAGAATAGATAATGCACTTACCTCAAAGAGAAAAATAAAGAGGGAATAGATAGTACACTTACCTCAAAGCTTGAAGAAGAATCCCTTCGTGCTTCTCTCCTTCTTCTTCTTCTCCTTCACGGGCTCCCTCCTTCTTCTTTGCAGTTGTCCCCTCTCTTTTTGTGGTGGATTGGCGGTGGCAGCGACCTCTCTCTCTCTCTCTCTCTCTCTCTCTCTCTCTCTCTCTCTCAATCTCCCTTGTACATGTTGATCTCTCTCACTTCTTCTCTCAATACACTCTTCATCAACAAAAAGAAAGAGAGAAGTAAAGAAAAGAGAAAAACAAAAAGAGAATAGATAATGCACTTACCTCAAAGCTTGAAGAAGAATCCCTTCGTACTTCTCTCATTTTTTTCTCATTCGGGAGTTCCTTACTTCTCCTTTACACTTGTCTCCTCCCTCTTCATGGATGGTGGCAGTGGCAACGGCCTCTCTCTCTCTCTCTCTCTCTCTCTCTCTCTCTCTCTCTCTCTCTCTCTCTCTCTCTCTCTCTCTCTCTCTCTCTCTCTCTCTCTCTTGCTTGTTTACAAACCTGTAAAATGCCATGCTCGGGTTTTGACAAATTTTTATGAAGCCCCTCTCTCTCCTGTTTTTTATTTCTCTCCATCTCTCTCTTCCTCCCCCCTTCTTCTCTCTATTTCTCTCCCTCCTTCCCTCCCCACTCTCACTCAACTCATCTCATTGCAAAGACAATCAAAGATAGAAAATAAAAAGCTTAAGAAACAAAGATATTGAAAGAAATGTCACCCCACCTCTCTTTATCTCTCTCTCCCCCCTCTCCCTTTACTTTTCTTTATTAACCTTCTCTCTCATTCTCTCATTGTTTTCCTATTTCTCTCTCCCTCTCTCACGCTCTCTATTTTTTCTCTCTATCTCTCTTTCTCCCTCTCTCTCTCTCTTCTTTTCACTCTCCTTTCTCTCTTTACCTCACCCTTCTTTTCTACGTCCTCCTCCTCTCTTCCTTCCCTCTCCCTCTCTCTATTTCTCTCCCCCTCCCGTCTCCCTCTCTCTATTTCTCTCCCCCTCTCTTTATCTCTCTATTTCCCTTTCTTTGTTTCCTCTCTCTTTGTTTTTTCCCCCTCTCTCTCTCGTTGTTTCTCTCACTCATCCTCTCCCCCTCCCTTCATCTCTCATTTCTCTCTTCCTCTTTCTCTTTATTTCCTTTCTCTACCTTTTTCTCTCTTTCTCTCCCTTCATTCTTCTCCCTTCTTTCCTCCCTCCCTCTCTTTCCATGTATCTCTTTGCAAAGAAAAACAAAAAAAGAAAACAAGATAACACAAAAACAAAGCAAGAAGAGGCAATGTACCCACCTCAAAGGCCTGAAGATGAAACCCTTTGTACCTTCTCTTTGCACCTTCCCTCCCTTCTCCGTTACACACTTCTCTTTCTTCTTCATATATAGCGGCGGCGGCATGGTGATGAGCTCCCTCCCTCTCTCTCTCTCTCTCTCTCTCTCTCTCTCTCTCTCTCTCTCTCTCTCTCTCTCTCTCTCTCTCTCTCTCTCGCAAAGCTTTAAGCTCTCTCGCTCTCTCTTTCATTCTTTCTCGCAAATGTTTTCTCGCCGAATGTTACGCTCGAGTTTTCAAAACTTTTTCTCCAGACCGGCGTTGCTATTTGCATCGCTATATGAATAGCGACGCTAATAGCGATGCATATAGCAATGCTTTTAGTGACACTGCTTTTTTGTGTCGCAAATGGCCGTCGCTATTGCCCCATTCCCTTGTAGTGATTCATTTAATTTGTAATTCATAAATCAAACAGTGCTCTAAAATCTCTAGCAAGCACCAACATTTCCATTAATCGATCTTGTTGTTGGCAAACTGCTAAGGAAGGAATCTTTCCTTATGAATGCATCTAGCACTCGATCTGGGGTACCTTGCAACTTGGCAAGATCCTTCATATTCTGGGTTAGGGCGTACCCTATTAACCCAACTTGGTCAACCCTAAAGTTCATTGGATACTTTAGTTTCCGGTTTTTAACCTTCCTTACTTAGAAGGATATCAAAGAATACATCCTTTTGCAAGATAACTTACGTAAGGATCCGCCATCCTTGTTGAGGGTATTTAACCTTTCTTCTTGTGTGTGAATCAATCATAAGACCATATGACTTCGTACTTGCTGCGCAAGTCTTGCATCATAATATACGATGAAACAATCCGTTTCAGTTTCTTTAAGCTGACGTTTGTCAGACCTAGGGTCTCCTTTTATTATTTTCTTTAAGAATCTCAGGGACAAACCCTAGTTCTTTTACGTTTACGATTTATTGACCCTACAATCAGGGAAGGTGGGCAAGTATTTAAGGTATAAACATTTCTTGGATTTTAAATCATTCCCAATGTATATTTCGCAGCATAGGTATTTCTAAGTTTATATTAATTCGGTTAACTTTTAGAAGGTAATATCGAGATCACCTCGACACGATTTGTTATCTATGTGACAATTGATTTTTCAGTCCTAAACTTTATTGCTTTGAGGTTAGGTAAATTCAATTAATCTTCCTTTTTCCTTGCGAACAAAACTCATGCCAAATAAACAATCTTTTCCTTGCTAAGATATGCAATTAGCAATGATAACTTCCTAGAGTTTAAGCAACGTAAGAAACCTTTCATGAATTTCACCTTCTATGATGATTCATTGTAAAAAGAATAGGGGTTAATGGTGCAAGATGCAGTTTTAATGCCTTCACGATTTAACCGAAATATACTACTATAGTGGGTAGATAATCTTGCTCGTAATTCATTTCAATGCATAATGCTATTTGAAGGAAAACTATGTTTTATACTTTATCCATTTTGCATGTTCAACTAAACTAAATTCCTTCTTCGTAAATAACTAGGACAAAATATATCTTATCCCTAACAACTCATCTTGCATGATTGAATTAAAACCAATATAAAACCAAGAAGGAAAAACCTGGTTTTGGGGTGAGATATCCACATGGATACTGGGAGATGACCCTCCCGCAGCTACTCCTTGGACTTTCTTAGGCGGCATCGCAGTTGTAATCCTTCGAACGTGAAGGCAGCTTTACACTCCTTTTCAGAATTCCACCGTCGCTTCAATACTCTTCTTTTTCTTTCGAGGCAAGGAGTCGTTAAGGGATTGACCACGAGAAGGGGGTAATAAGACCTTTAAGATCTTAGCTTCTTCGGGAGGGAAAAGTTTACAAAGCCTAAAAAAAGGCCCTATAGGGGTATATACACAGTAAAAAGGGTGTGTGTGAGTGTGGTGTTGCAAACATATGAAGGGCCTTGAATGGGTAGAAAAAAGGGGATCTTGAAGGACTTTCTGGACACACGGGGGTAAGTTCCAACCCAAGGGGAAAGGGGAAGGTTGAAAGGGGGTAAAAAGCACAAGAAGGGGGTAATAAGTTAAACAGGGGGGTTAAGGTTGATAAGACTTTTCAAGCCTTAGTTCTTTGGGGGGTTCCATCCAAGGGAAGGGGCTTAAGGGAGAAACGCCTCAAGGCTTATAAAGCACGGAGGGGGGGTGAAACACGGGTTTTTAAAAAAACACAAGAAGGGCTTATTAATTTAAGCACCGGGGGGGGGGGGGGGGGGTTTAATGACCTCACGGGAAGGGGTTAAGGGTTTAAAAACCAGAGGGGGTGAAAGGGTAAAAGGGGATAAAACCGGGAGGGGGGTGAAAGGGTATAGGAAGGGGGGCTTAAGGAGCCCCCCCTTAGAAGCTTCAAGAAGCCTCTTGAAGCCTCTGTGGGCTCGAAGGCCCACGTGGGGAGAGAGGATGGAGTCACTTCAAGACGGCGGATGTTCGATGGTGGCAGCGGTAGCAGCTGGCGGCTGGCGACAGGGCAGCTCCTCCTCAGCAGCGGTTCAATGGTGGCATTTTGGTATCAGGCGGCAGCAGCATTGTCCTTTCCTCTCTCTCCTAGTAGCCTGCGGCCCTCCCTCAATTATATAGGGGAGGGGAGGGAATCCGCCCTTTCAACGTGTGCCTACACATGGATCCTCCTTGTTCCAAGCTCCAGCAAGGAGCTTGGTGTCCCATGCTTCCCTCCCTCTCCCCCAGCTCAACAGTCGGCTGGAGGAAGGAGGGAGTAATAAAAAAATTTGCCTTAATCTAAAAAAAAGAATTAACCCAAAGCCCTATTCACGCGTAATAAGATTTAGATTTGTTACACTATATCAGGATTGTATTGATGTCGCCAAGGCATTCCTAAGATAATGTCACTAGACTGCAAAGGCACAACTAAGAAATTTCTTCGTTCAGTATAATCACCAATTTTAATTTCTAAATTATGCACCTCTTGTGTTCCATTGTATCTCGTACCTAGGAATGCAGCCTTGATGCAATAATGTGTAGAAACAGTATGTAAATTCAATTCTTTGACCAATTTTGCATAAATAAAGTCGTGTGTGCTCCCATCATCATGTAAAATATTCTTTTCTTTACCATGCACAAGACATTTCATTGTTAATAAGGAATGGGAATTTGGCATACCGGGCAAAGTATCTGAAGTAGTACCAATGTCGTCGTCGTCTTCCGTGAAATCCGGCATCTCTTCACGTTCTTTATCTTCTATTGCTCCCAAGTAATTGATATGTACATTTGGCTTTTTGAATTGACAATTGGCCACTAGATGTCCAGGTTGATGACATTTGTAACAAACCATGGGTTTTGCTTTGGTTACATTATTGGTAATGGCAGGAAGTTTAGGAATATTGGGATTTGACTGGAGAGATGGCTTAGAGTTTGAATTTGTGTTTGATGGCAAAGCAGGTGGTCGTGTCCAAGATTTACGGAATGAAGATGGAAGAAAACGACTTTGATTGAATCTTCGAAAATTTGAATTGAATTGTTTTGAGCCAAAGTTACCATTAGTTTAAAATTGTTGTGGTTGCTTATCTCGTCCTCCAATTTTGTCTTCAGTGTCATGGGCCAAGGAAATTGCATCTTCGAGAGTTGTTGGCTTGAAAATATTGACCTCTACATAAAAATGTCCAAGTAAGCCAAACATAAACTTGTGTTTATGGGTTACTTCAGGTACATCTTCGAGCATTCGCAGTTGTAATAAAGCGTTCCAAAAATGCTCAGTATATTGTGAAATAGGCTCACGATCCCTTTGTTGTAGAAGATCCCATTGTTTGATTGCTTTTTTGTGGAATTGGAGTGGAAGGAAATTCTGCAAAAATTTCTTTTGGAAAGTCTCCCAAGTAGTGGTACAATCAACACTTTTGCTGACAATAGTCCATAGGGATGCTCGGTCAACTAGATGGTTAGTGACACACTTAATTTTGTCTTTCTCAGTATATGATTCTTCATGGAAATAATCATCAAATTGACTGATAAAAGCAAGTGCAGTCTTTCCATCACGTGATCCATTGAAAGTACGAAATTTGAAGTTTCTTTTACTTATCTTTGTTTCTTTCCGAATAGATTGCGCTTCAAGTGTTGCATCGATCGTACGTCGTATAAGATCTTTGGGTTGCGATCCATTCTTAGTCGGCAGTAGATTGTTGTAGATTGGCCAATTGAGCTTGCAAGGTTTGTCGTGCTCTTCGTTCCTCTTGAAGCTGCATCATAATCAAATCCAGTTTTTGCTCCATCGTTGGTTCGGGTAGGTCACATTCAACCATAAAATCTTCCATGGTTTGATTGGACATCCTGCAAAATTCAAAAGACCTCACACACTCAAAACCTTGTTAGCGGGATGAGCGTAGCTCAAAGTCGGGTTTACAAGACTTATTATTATTTTTTTAAATTTGGCTTTTTGTAGTATCTCTCCTTTGCAATTGCAAAATTTGATATCACGGTCGTCTTCCAAGAAAATAATCTTGCATATAGACTACGTGTTGCCAACTGTTTCCTGGAATCTAGTTCTGTCAGTCCACAGGTGTGAACAGGGGCTTCCAGAAAATTGAAAACAGTTTCGTGTGTAATCGAATATGAACTGCCGCTATGGTAAGTAATTGAAGTTGAAGCTTGGAAGCTTTAGAACCTTTAGGATTCTAAACCTTTAGTTTTTTTAAAAAATAAGTCGTGATTTTTTTTTAGTACAAGAGGACGCACTATTCCGTTTCGGTGATGTGCAGTACATACTACCGCTGCCGACGGAAAAATTTGGAGGTTTAAGCTCTTTTAAAGCTTCCTCTAAAGCTTACTAAGCTTATACTCCAAGCTTTAATGGCAATTGATAGAAATGTCTTATCTGAACATAAGAAATCAACGACTTATTGTAGAATCTTTCCACGTGGTCCTCCGCCCAGAGGCCGGTCCCTCGCGATCTGAGTGTATTGCAGGGGGTTCTTGATTGCCAGGAACACGCTGGTATCGACCGTTTGCCATGAGACTGATTGTAGAGCTCGATCATTCCAGAAGCTCCGCCTTCGTGCACGATGGTAAGCCATTGGAAGCTCTCAATCTCAGCTTCGCTCTGATACCATTGGTGCACAAATCGGACACTGTATGCGTGCGTAGTGAGCGTTGGAAGGTCCCCAAGAACAAAAGAACTCTACTTTTGCAAAAAAAACAAGAAAGAAAGCTTGCACGACATGAAGCAAGAGACTAATTGGATACAATTTTTCCCCATGCCTTGTGTGAGCGCTCACAAAGCATGTATTTTATATATTATTAATCTCCAAGCTCAAAAAATAGCCCAATTTACAATTAGCACGCTTTAGCTTTTGTGTTTGCTTTTGTCCCACCAAAAAATTAAAGCTATTGGGCGCCCAAGGAGTCGGGCGGTACCCAAATACAATGTCCAATACAAATATTTAAATTGTGCGCTTTTTGCGCATACAAAATAATAAATAAATATCAAGCACTTTAATAAATAAGTGTGTCAAAATATTGGCGCCATGCCTAAGATGCGCGCTCATAAAAAATTATAATAATTTGAATACACGCTATCCTCCAATGCTTCCCAACGCCACCGCTGCTTGCTCTACACATCAACTGAAGCATTCACAATTGTTAGAAAAATAATAAAATTAAACTGACAAAAGTGAATACCTAGCAGTCTTCAGCTAATAAATAAATAAATTGGTTAGAACTCAATCCTAACCTTAATTTATTATGAGTCCGCACTCTAAACTCATAAATGTCTATTAATTTAAATATGTATTTTGCGGAATCACCCGCTATGGAATCACCCACTTGCACATTAAATTAACAAGATGCCTAAAAAGGATAGGTGTCCCCATCGACTTTTCGCACAAGGAATTCACCTTGTGTATGAACCCCATCAATAAAATTTTATAGAATCCACTACAAAACCTCACGGAATCCACCGTGGAATATGCCTCCTGGCATCAGCTCTTGCTCCTTCCACCATAGCTCTTGCTCCCACTCGTGCTTCCACTTGAGGGCTCATTGTATGTGGATGTACTAAATAAAAGGTCACATGAAAACTTAGATATATAAAGGAATTAGGAAATACTAGTCACATTCTTGGCATGTGCATTATGTATGATATAGATAAAAGGTTACTCTATTTATCCCTAAAGGAATACATTAACAAAGTGTTGGAGCTTCTCAATGTGGAGAGTAGAGTCTCCACTTTTGAAATTTAGCCAAGAGATTGAGCAAAAGGTTGAAATATCCAAGGTTCCTTATGCATACACAATTAGTAGCTTGATGTATGGAATGGTTACTACATGTTCAAACATTGCCTATGCAATGGAGTAATATATAGCTACCCTAACACAAAGCATTAGGAGGCAATAAAGAGTATCATGAGATACTTGAACATCAAAGTATCACTTCACACTATATCTTAAACTCAATCCCAAAATATGTAAGGGTCTCTCCTTTTTCTCTCTTTCTATAATAGCATGTGCACACAACTTCAAACCAACAATATCTCCCAATGAAAATAATTAATAATGCAACTCAAAACCTCCATTCATTTTATAAAGTAAAACAACACATACACCTTCAAACATATAACCACAAGCTATTGTTTACACTCATACCTTTTTTCTCAAAGAAATAATTGATCTCAAAAAATTCAAGCACATTATTTATGTCAACACTATGCTAGCCTAAAATTCTAGTATGATCAATCTCAATATGTCAAAAATGATGGAAATTTCTATCTTCATAAGGTACCTCAAGGTCCCAAAAGTAAACAAAGGTCTAAAAGACTAAGCTTCAAAAAAATGATATAGTAACCTCATTTTCGCAAAGACAAAGTTTTGTTTCCTTGAATATTGACTGCCACTTTCAATCCTTCTACCTCACCCTACATTGACATCCTTTCTTCATACTCTTTCTACCTTCATGAAACAACCTCATCAATGCTCAACATTTGCAGCTACAATGCTACCTAGTTCCTCCAATATGCTTGTTGACTTCTTGCTTCTAGCAAAGTGGACACCTACTAATGTTGCTACCTCTTCTACTCTATAATGCCACTAAAATTTCTAGTAGCTTTGCCTTGTATATGTACCTTGTTTTCCATTGCTTTTCAAAGTGCCACCTTGCATTGATGAAACAAGCAATGGGTTTCTTATACCTCAAGCCATGACCACATTAATCATTTTAAGTTTCACTTTTTGTTTTCTTAATAATCACGTGTCCATTTTTCTTTTCTTTTCTTTTTAATGTTTAAAAACTAGTAAGGTACATGCAACTAAATTGAGCAAAGGGTGTCTTTGGGGTAGGAAGTATGTTGTATTTGTGTTGTAGTGTTACTGTTAAGTTGTATATTTTCTTGACCAATTTAGAAATATTGTGGTTGATAAATCATATAGTAGGACTAGCACAATGCAAAGTTCATTTATTTTGTAGTCATATTCTCGATATATATATATATATATATATATATATATATATATTCAAATGATTTTTATAAAAAATTCATACTTGATGTGAGCCACTTATAAGTTCTCTAACTTGAGTATTATGTGTTTGATGGAGAATGCAAATAGTATAATATGGATCATTTTTCTCCATTTGAAGCCATTGTTGAGTTGCTTGTATGTGTGACATATTGAATTTTTTTTTGGAAAATGCAGAATGCGATAATCATAGTTAAGAGCAAAGTCTTGAGATTAATTATTAGAGAATAAGTTTTTGTCTTCATAAAAATTAGAGGCAAGTCAAAATTTATTAGGTACTAGTAATGTTTTAATTTTTCAAATAATAATACTTTTTACAAGGTGTAGGATGTCCATGCAAATTATTATGGCCTATAGTTGTGTTTCTTTCAAGGATTATCTTTTGTTCTAGCAATCTAGCTTCTTGAATATTTTTTGCAATTTATCTCTATGCTAACATCAAAGTGTTCATTGAAAGGTTTGAAGGTGTCCATACATTTCTTTGCCTTCATAACTAGCCTTTGTTTGTGTTGTTGTATTCTTCTTCTCAAATCCATGGTATCCCTTATGTATATTTTAACTTTTTAAAAAATATAGGTTATGCTATATACATAATGTATCTCCTTGGGTTCCTTCATTGTCTCTTTGATACTAGATGAAATCTATTTATTACATGGATAGTAGTTGAAGTTATGCTTGTTGAGATGCTTCTATTTATAATATTTGGGGAACTTGATTAGGGGTCAAAAGTAGGGGAAACTATCGTGTTATGTGGCATTGTGAGGTCTTACAATTTGCTAGCATGTGTTGTTCTCCTTTGCAGTTGTTTGTTAGTGTATTCTTGCATAGGCCCATGAACCTTTGGTATTCCTCGATGTTGTTAAAGACATCAATGTATGTACCTGATGATGGCTTGGTGTTGTTCATAATTCTCATCAAGAAAGTGGTCAAGTAGCATCCCCAATGTGTGTTTGATGGCTCTTTTTTGTTCTCAACATGCGAGCACTTGTGATTAGTGATGGAAAGATGGAGAAGCTACATTGAAGATTCATTAAACTGTTAGTTAATATTGAATTGCAAGCAAAGGTATTACCTTATGTATATTCTTGATGTACCAAATCATTTGGATTTATCATTTCTTTTGTAGCTATTTGTTTATACGCTAGGTGTACCACATCTAGATTTAACATTTCTTTTGTAGGCATTTGTTGGATGTTGGATGTACCTCATCAAAAGAAGAAGTTAGTATGTAAAGGAAAAGAAAAAGAAAAAGAATATTACACCAAAATTACAAAGCATAAAGTGTCATGTTTATTTTATTTTGTCTTCAAAGTACCGGAAGTGTTTTTGTGTTTTTTCAAAAGCCCTTTGTACGTGTGATTTGTCCATTTATGAAGGAGCATGATTCTTTCGACTATTTTTCACAATTGCATGGTTGGCATTGGAGTGAAACTTGATGGATTTGGTGTACCCCGACTATTCATAAGTTCTTTCTTTTGGTCATAGTTGAGAGCATTACATATGCAACCCCTATAAAAAATTGGATTTGGATGTGAAGTAGGTCTCTTTAGAAAGTTGTGGCTCCTTATGATTTGTGTCCACCAATGATTATGTACGTGTTAGAGAGAATTTTGGCTTGTGAAACCATTTGAAGTTGAGTGCTTTGCATTGGTGTTTGCTTCATAGTAGGGTTAGTTGTTCGCTAGTGGTGTCAACTGTTACTTGGATTCATATGATAAGGTTGTCCATTTTTCTTTCAATACTAGTGAATTTGCATGTTGCACCATTTGCAACACCTGTTCTGAGGTGTACATTTTTCTTTTGTGAAGTCTACATTTTCTATTGTCATTATTATTTCCTCACTTGCTATCTCCTCCATCTCACAAAAAATTTTATACATCAACCAATTTTTAGTGCTAGCTCACTGTTGGCATTGATTTAACTTTCCTCCTAATAGATTTCATCTTGAATGTAGTATCTGTGAAGGAGTTGCTTGTTGTAGTTGTACACATTCTCCTTATGTGGTCATATTATTGTAGCTTTTCAATCGACAAACTATAGGATGTCTCTCTCATTCATAATGAAATCTTGCAAGCTTTCTTGGAGCTCTTTGTTGGATGATGATAACAAATTGTTTATAAGAATTGCATAAAAGGTGGGTCATGTGCATGCTTGACTAATGTATGAAACGTGTGATGTTCTTTGTGTTCCCAAAATGCAGATGATGTAATGTGACATTGTTGGTATATTGTACTTTGATGGTTGCAAATTGGTGGGACCTATGCAAGGTTGCCAAATAGTATAATGAACTTGTACTTGAATTGATTAAGCAATGATCCTTGGCATATTCTCACTATTTGATAGAATATTGTGTCAAATATTGTGAGTGTTAGCATAGACATTTTATCGATGATCATTGTATCTTCCTCTTTTATTAAGGAAACTTTCATTAGTTTCCTATAACGAGAGTGGATATTGTTGTGCAAGGATTGGTATCTTGAATTGGTAATGGATGGTCATGGAAAGGCTACATAATGTGGCTATCACTGCTCCTATGCTTGCTATTACCAAGATTCTTTTGTTAGAGGAAATCAAATTATAGATGTGGTATTGTAAGAGAAATCTTTTTTCACTGCCTAGGTTCCCATTGACAATGTGCAAGCCAAATGTTACATTCATCAGGTAATCATAAACTACTTGTTGATCTCTTGTCACAACATTATAGCTATCATCCTAAACTCTTTTGTAAGCTACAACATCTTCACTTGTTGTAAGGAGGCTATACTATCACTTTAATCTACTATTTGTGGACTAGCAGAAGCGCATGTTGATGGGTTGTATTTGATGAATTGGATTTTTTGAATGATCATATCATAAGCTAATGGGTGGTTTGGTATGATGCCAAGAAATTTATCTATGTTACATACATCTCTAGATCTTTCTTAGTTGCTATGAAGCCACAAAGTTGGCATTCAAGGTAGTATGATTGTGGAGTGTTCTTAGTGCTTATTAGCTCATTTTTTTATCTAAAAGGGACTCATGTGAGCAATGAGTTGAAGAAGAAACCTTCTATATTGATGGGTTGGGTGGAAGCCAGTAAACCTTACTAGCCTTTTGTGCTCGTACATGACATCACCATATGTCTCTTGCACAACATCCATGAAGTGTTAGCTAGTTCCAAGTTTGATGATGTTATAGCTTCTATGATACTCAGAAAACACGAAGTGTTTAAGGTTCAATAGCCTAACATAGTACAAGTCAATGGGTGGGAACTCAAAATTATTGATGCTAGCTGGCTGTTAGGAGACCCATCTGATTTAGGAACCCAAAAATTCAGGTCAATCCTAGTGGGTTGGTCAAAACTCTCTTGTTGTTTGCGAAGTAGACTTAGTAGGGCCTAAGTGACAAACCTTGTGATGTTTCAATAGAGTGCCGGGCGGCGTTATTTTTGGAAAACCTACTGATGGACTACTAAATGTGCACCTTGGACTGAGAGTGGCCGGCATCTCAAAGTTGGTATCAGAGCCCACATTAGTATAGAATATCATGTAAGCTTAAGAAAATATTTTTTTTGGATGGTAAAAATAACCTAAGACATGTTTTCTTCTGTTGCTAACGTATGTTTTTGAATTATGGTAGAATAACGAATCCTCAAAACAATTCTTGATCTTCGGAGGAGTATTAGAATAATGATTCCTCGAAATGATTCTTGATCTAGTTTTGCCTAGAGAATTTAGATGATGCGGATATTAGATTAGTTGTACAACCCCTCACCTCTATATCGTGAAAGACGGTGGATGATTAGCGGAAGATACCGCTATATCGATGCAAGCCATCTAGCTTATCTTTAGAATAATCTGAAAAGGGTAAAATGGATGAAAGATCTTAAAGTTGTTGAGATCTATCTATTTTATGAAGCTAGTGTAAACTCAACCCTGTATGCTAGAGGTAAGAAGATCAAACTAAACCAGTATATCTATGAGGAAGTTACGAAGATCCTTCCAGTGGACAGAATAAAATTCATAGGTTGCTCTGGCTGCCGCACTACAAAAAGGATGGATTTCTTGAACTCCCAGCTCAAAAATATAGATTCCTAGATATCTACTCTCCAAATCCAAGTTACTTCATAAAGGATGTATCAGAGTGTCATGCTTAGATTATAGTAGGGAATCCTTTTTTGGAAAAAAAAATTAAAAAAATAAGATGAGCATATGAGCTATCTGAATAATGTATTTCTTTCCATTTGAATACCTCGTACATACATTGTAATAAAGGTTGCTTGTGATACTTTATAAATCATAGAAATAATGGAACCTTATTTTCCCTTGAAACCTTTGAAATTGTAGTTTAACTTTAGCAATGGGAAAAGAGATTTAATTGAAATTTTTTCAATAAATTAAGTGAGAAATAATTTGAGTATCAAACTCTAATATTAATGCTATATAAGTTTCCTAAAATTTAACTTGGGAATTGTTGAAAATTTTGCACCCACAATAATTCCAACAAAGCCCAAGAGAAAAGGAATCTTTTGAAGCAAGTCAAACCTTCAGAATTTGACGGGAAAGGCGAGAATGTGGAAGTCGATGCAAAAATTTGGATCAAATCCATGGAAGATTATTTTACTGCTATTGGAATTGTACCAGCCAACCAAGTCATGATAGGTAAGCTAAACTTAATTGGCGAAGCTCAACTTTGGTGGAAGCAGTGGTGTCGAGATCAAGGTGTCCTTGAAAATACCATTACTTGGGATTTGCTAAAAGAAGTTGTGTAAGAGGAAGATATTTACCTCCAGCTTATTGCACCCATAAGATGAACGAGTTCTTTAATTTTTTGAAGCAAATGGGACCTTGGAAGCATATTACTCTAAGTTAGTTTCTCTTCTTAAATATGAGCCCCCATGGATATTGTTCAACAAGTGTCCAAGTTCTACAATGGGCTAGATTCTCTTCTAAACACTCATTTGGAATCAATGCACCCAATAGACCTCCAAGATGCTTTGATTCGAGCTCCTCCTATTGTGTCGAGAAGTATAATCAAAGCCTAAAAATAATAAGTTCTGGAGCTACAATAACCATAACAAAGGAGGATTCAAAGATCAAGTAAAAAGAGCCCAAGGCCAAATTCACCAATGACAGAAGAGAAAAGCAAAATCCAATGCAGTTGGAAATTTTGTTCCTACCCAAGGAAACATGGATGGTCTTAGGTGCTTTCACTGTAATGAGCTAGAATATTTCAAGAGAGATTGTCCAAAGCTTGGTGAAAACCAGTGCCAAGGCCAATTTCGAGATCAAGGCTACCCAAGTCCGTGGATAAGTAGCTTTGGCAAGAGGAAGAATGTGAAATGTTACCCTAAAAGAGATTAATAAGGAGGAAGATCCTACTATGGAAGAAGATATTGAAAGAGCAACTAATCATCCTGCATTCCACAGGAAGGGTCCAAGTCGTCAATATTTCACCAACTAGTCAAGGTAAATCATTTAAATTTTTGATTGACTATGGAAGTACACACTCATTTATTTCACCCAAGTGTGCTAAGAAGTTAGAAATAGATACAGTAAATGTATCAAAACTGCTTGTGGAATTAGCAAATGGAAAGGAAGTACTTTCTACACAGCAAACTACAAAGGTAGAGTTTAATGTAGGAGGGAACCTTTCAAGTATGAGGTTCAGAGTAATGAACTTAGGAGCTTATGAATGTTTACTAGGAATGGATTGTTTGATTCCCAATGATGCTCATAACCATTGTGGAAAAGGTCAAGTCACATTTCAGGATTTGAATGGTGAAATAGCAACTACACAAGGTGAAATAGGGAAACCCAAAGTTCAATTAGCAAAAGCTTCTCGAATTGTGAAAGGCTTGAAGAAAGGATTATCTTACTTGATCAAGCTTAACAAGGTAAATCAAGATGGTCACATATGAAGAACCATCCTAGTTAAAAGGATACATTGACGTATTTCCTGAAGAGTTAACTGAGTTACCTCCAAAAAAGAAGTCGATCATGAGATCAAGCTTGTTCCATGAGCCACTCTAGTTGCAAAAATACATTACAAAATGTCTATTCCTGAAGCCATCAAACTAAAAGCACAACTCAAGAAATTTCTAGAACAAGGGTATATTCGACCAAGTAGTTCACCATGGGGAGCCCCAATATTCTTTCAAAAGAAGAAAGATGGAACTCTCCATCTTTGTATCAACTACCGAGGGCTAAACTAGGTAACAATAAAGAATAAGTACCCGATCCTAAGGATAGACAAGGTTCTTGATCGTCTACAAGGAGCAAGAATCTTTTCTAAGATCGAAGATATTATTAGATTAGAATCAAGAATGAAGATATTCCAAAGACTACCTTCAACACAAGATACAGTCATTTCGAATTGATCGTGATGTCATTTGTGTTGACAAATGCCCCAACTACATTCAACATGTTAATGCATGACATTTTCAGACCTCATCTCAATGACTTTGTTTTTGTATTCTTTGATGACATCCTAACTTATTCTAAGGAGGAAGAAGATCATGAACCACATCTTCGCATTCTCCTAGAGACAATGAGAACACACAAGTTGTATGACAAGAAAAAGAAGTGTGCCTTCTTCAAAAGGAAGATTGAATACATGGGATTCATAGTGTCTGCTGAAGGTATATCAGTAGATCTTGCCAAGGTCAAAGATGTTTAAGATTGGCCACCTTCAACCACTATTAAGAAAGTGAGAAGTTTTCTAGGTCTAATAGGATGGTATAAGATATTCATCCAAATCTATTGACAAATTGTAGCATCTCTTACTACTGACCTACTCAAAAAGCAAGATGCTATTATCTGGACACCAATTGAGCAATCTAGCTTTGAGCAACTAAAGCATAGTTTGGTAATTGCTCCTATCTTAAGGCTACCCGACTAAGGCTAGGAATTTGAAGTTGTCACGGATGCTAGTTCTCTTGCATTGGGATACATACTAATGCAGGAAGGTCATCTTGTAGCTCACTCCTTGAGAAAGTTGAAAGCCCATGAAAAGAGATATGCTACTTATGATGACCTAGAGTTGTTAGTTGTGATTCATGCTCTCAAATCATGGAGACATTACCTTCTTGGAAATAAGTTTTCCTTAGTCACAGATCATGAAAGTCTTAAGTGGATTTTTACTCAGCCCTGATCTTAATATGAGGCAACAATGGTGGATCGAAATTCTGTAGGATTATGACTTTGAAATTAAGTTCAGACTTGGTAAAGAGAATGTAGTAATAGATGCCCTTAGTCGCAAAGCCTTCCTTAATGCTCTTATCGCTAAAGAACCATCCAGGGTAGAAACTCTGGCTACAATGGTATCAATGCCAACTAATCCTATCATCGAGTTGAGTAAGGATGAAGAAAATAAGGATCAAGACTATCAATAATTGTTTTGGAAAGTTCAAAATAAGGAACAAGATCCCAAACTCAAGACTAAGTATCAAGAATTCTCTACAAATGAAGATGGACGTGTTTATTTCAGAATGAGACTATGCATTCCTTGAGCTCCAACTTGACAAAGTAATTGACAAAAGGGAGAGAAAATTGAGGAGTAGAACCCTTAGAATACCTTATCTAGTGGAAGGATTATCCTAAAGAAGATACCACATAGATAGATGAGAATGCTCTTTAACAACAATACCCAACCACGGTTTCTCTCGAGATGAGGACATCTCGATTTCTCTAAGGGGAGGAGGATGTAACATTTTCGAGAAATTTACAAAAGGTAGTTAGTCAAATTATAAGTTAGTAAGGTTAGCTAGTTTGTTAAGTTAGCTTATACATTAGTAAGTTAGTTAAGAGTTAGTAAGTTAGAGTTAGATAAGTTAGTTACTAACTAACTAAAACTAACTTTAATAAAACTAACGTTAATGACTAACTAGTTAAAAAGAAAAAAAACTAACATTTTAAATAAGGGGGCGACAGTCAAAAAAGAAGGCCGCCCCCTCCCACAAAAAAGAAGGCCATCCCCTCCTAATAATCACCTTTCCCATCGTCATCATCATCTCATCAGCACTGTCATTATCATCATCCTCAGCATCGTCGACATCATCATTCTCATAAGCTTCATCGTCCTCACCATCCTCATTAGCATCTTTGTCATCTCCTTCTTCGTCATAAAAAGTCCTCTTTATCTTAAAAGAAAAATCTCTTTTAAACCTTCAAATTAGGCATGGATGGCCTCATGAATACCCCCTTTTCAAATTTAGAAAATTAAAGAGAGAAAAAAATAAAAAAAGGGAGAGAAAGAAGCTCCCCACTCTGAGTGGAGGGGCTGTCCTTGCTTAAAGATGGGCAAAAAGAGAGGGGAAGGAAGAGGCAGCATGCACTTCCTTTAGCCTATAAAAAGGCATGCCCTCTACTCAGTCTAAAGGCACAAGAGACCTCAAAAGGCTATGAAAAAAGGCTGGAGTGAGAGAGAGAGAGAGAGAGAGAGAGAGGGAGTCACCCTAAGAGGCAGAGAGAGAGAGAGGGAGAGAGAGAGAGAGAGAGAGAGAGAATTAGAAAGGGAGAGGGTTAGCTCAACTACCCTGTCGCGATCTTCGTCTAAGCCATCTTTTCTCATGCTCTCTCATCTCGAACTTATTCCGCCTTCCCTATCTCTCGAGAACGCTTGTGGATGATGGCTCCAAAGCAATGAGGTGGAAAGACCAGGAGAACCATCACAACTGGTCAAAGAACGGGTACTGCTAGAGATATGGGAGTGCCTGAGGTTGATGGAGTTGCCACTACCAAAATGGAATATTGGGTGCGGTGAATGCGAGCGCGAGAAAAAACAAAATTCCGAGTGTCATTATGCCAAACCAGGTTATTTACTACTAAGTTATTATTTCATCACATAAAATAATAAGGTTTATATCGAATTTTTACATAAAATATTAGCCATTGCATCAAATGGTACAATATCTACTTGTTAGATTGCATGGACAACATCCATGTAATAATTAATTATATAAGATATTAGCTTCTATATTCTACACTTACACGAATTGAAAATTCCATCTAGAAAGTATACTAGTACATGCATAAACGATTAATCGTTATGAACCATAGCTAGATTAATTGAGATTCTAACTCGTAGAATCATGTTGGAAATAGTTACCAGAGGTTATTGCACATATGTATTTATGCACATTTGATATAGTTATTATCAAACACGACAAGGTTAAGTGTTGACTAATGCTTTAAAAGTGAAACTTTATTTAAAGGTCTTGTAAGTCATCTCATTAAGTTATTGGCGCAATATTTTTCTTTGAGGAATTTTGCTTATGTTGGGTAAGATAGCCTAAACAGAAAATTCATGCCTTGCTTAACAAATTGAAAGAAATGTACTTAACACTTCTCGTTGGGGAGGAGAATCCTCATTGGGTTGTAAGGTTATCTTAGGCTAAAGTCTACCTTGGCTATGTAAAGCTGTGAGCTACACGATGGTATGATTGTCTTTGCATCATTGACGTATGCTTGAAAGGACTATTTGTGTTTGCTAGAAACTAGATCTCTGATTAAAAACATTGACAAATAGGATAAAAGGAAAAGATTGCACTAGACTACCCCTAAGATAGCTGTGAGACCCTACTCCAAGCCTACTCCAAGGGAGTCATGGTTAACACTTCGAGAGGCTTAGACCAACTCTCTAGAGAGAAAGATTTGTCCATAAGGATAGCCTCCGATAGTAGGAGATGTGGGTGCCACGAGGGGGATCTGACTGTAAATTGTACCTTTTTCCTAGAGTTTGACGACCCCCTTCGTGACCTTGGATGGAATCCTTGAACCCTAAATACTAGTTATAAGGGGCTATGAAATACTAGTTCCAAGATCCCACCCTAAAGAGTTTGTTTTATTCAAGAATTGTTTGAATTGTATACGTGTCTGTGAAATAAATTACGTGAAACAACATGTGAGCTAACGGATTAATTAAGGAAGCTTGTTGTGTATGTTTCAATTAAATGTGCTGTAGGTAATTTAAAAAACTAAAGATGATACTGTCACCAAAGGAAAGAGGATGGGCATGACCCCTGATGGGTCCGTCCAATGGTAGGGTGGTTACGGTTAGCTAGGAGCTTTTCTAAATCTGCGATAAGAATAGGAAGACGATAAATTGACCAACTAGTCGTTAGGTAGAACCAACTTGCGTTGTTTTAGGGGGCCGGAATGGGATTTTTCCTTATGGGCACGAGGGTTGATGTACTGCACTCCCCTCCATCTCCCATTCTCTTTGAACCAAGTGCAATGGCAAGTCCACTTTAGTTTGAGTAATCTTGTAGGAAGTGGGAACTCAAAATTACTGACACTAGCTAGCTGTTAGGAGACCCGTATAATTTAGAAACTTGAAAATTTAGGTCGATCCTAGTGGGTTCCGGCTAGAACTCTCCCATTGTTTGCAAAGTAGAATCAGTAGGGCCTAAGTGACAAACCATGTGATATTCCAAGGGAGTGTCGGGCGGCATCATTTTTGGAAAACCGACTGGTGGACTACTAAAAGGTGCGCTTTGGATTGAGACTGGTGGGCACCTCACAACAAAAGGTTCATATCAAAGTTCATTAATATTCCTACTCATCTAAATACCTTCCTAACTTGATTGTCAACACATTAGCATCCCTAAGCCATGTGCTGCAATTGTAGAGAGAGAGAGAGAGAGAGAGAGAGAGAGAGAGAGAGAGAAGGTTCTAAAAGGTTTTCCCCTCCTTAGAGGGTGTCCACACACATTCTTTCTTTTCCTTTTCCCCGCGAACTTATTCCCTATCCCACGAGCTTCCCCCCCCCCCCCCCCCTTTTTCCCCTATACTTGAGTAAGAAGCTGCTAAAATTCCTGTGGGGATTGTGCCTAGAAGAGAGGAAGATCGAGAATGGACCCCAAGCAAAGAATGTTGAGTGGGGGTGGCAATCCCACAACCAGCAACAAAGCTTCGGGCGAGGGCATCACTGTCAATCCAACTATGATACCGGACATAAGTAATAAATTTTCAAATGGATAGATGTTTGCTTTGATTTCCGCATGAGATACGTTAGGTCCCAAGCTATACCACATGAGAATAGTTCATTGTAAAGGATAAACATCATCTCAAATATTTGAAAGATTGAGTTTTTAAAATGCATGTATCAAGAGAAGTTAATGGCACCTAGATGCTATGCGATAAATTCATGAATAGCATGAACAACATATAAGGTTCTAAGGTATTGTCGATTCCCTCTTCTTGCGAATTAGTAGTTATGTTTTCACCACATTAAAGGTATATTTTTGCAACTTGCACACATGATGGATTGCATGGTAAGCAACCTAGTTTAAAAGAAATTCACTTTTGAAACTCTAAGATCTTTGCCCAAGCTCTTGCTAACATCATGAACTAATAACTCAAGTTTGATAGTTTGGGATCTTGATGATGTGCGTAGTTAGTACCAAGCAATGATCCCAAGGATTAAAACTAAGATGCCTTGAGATCTGTCTAATAACTACTATGTTTATCAATCCAATTCGGGGTTAGGCTAGGTACAAACAACAACTCCATACCTCAAGGGACAATTGGATAGCTTAAGGATTAGGAAACCCTAAGTCAAAGGAAATACCGATACTTTTATACTTGTCAGGAAGAATGTGACGTTGTCGATCAATGTACGTGATCAATAGAACTTACATATTGTATAGTCCTATGAGACCTTAACATATGCCTTAGCTGAAGGAAGGGAGTGTTAAGTAAAATTTTGCATAGTATCACTCTTAGATTCCAAGGGGGAGAGCGAATATGCGGATGGAAATGTTATCGCACCTATTCTTGCATTGTTTGGAAAAATACAATTAGTTTTGTTGGTTGATCAAACAACATCCTAAATACTTTTACATTCAACTGATTGTTGGATTGTCGTCTGGATGATTATTCTAAGTGCTTGTGATTGATGGTAAATTCATGGCAGGGGTCTATGATGACAAATTGCCATGGGGATAAAGGAATGTTTTCTTGGAAGATGATATTAGGACTGACTACCTTGACTGTGCTTGATTCTTAAATGATTTAACTAAGGAAAGGTTCCTTATACAGTGGATCACCTCCAGAAAAGGGCACTGCTTGATTCATGGGCCAAAGGTGGAGTGGCGAAAAGGTCAACCACGGGAATAATGTTTCACTCCCACGCATCTTGCGGGTCAGGTGTGGAGCTCTAGACACCCCTTGTCAAGTCCAGAATGGAGTTGAAGACATCGGTGGCCCCAATGTCTGTGGCGTTGGAAGATCCTATTCCAAATAAAGGATGGAAATTGTGGTGCGATGTGATTTGGACAAGTTACTTCTGCATGGCAGAAGGGACATATAATTTCTCCCGTATGGGTAGGGGACAAAGATTAACTTGAAGATAAGTTAAGAAACTTGCTTGAACTTGTTTGTCAAAGGATTGCTGGCTCTATATTCGTGTTTGTGCTATAAATTACGGAACGAACCCTGCTCCCTAAAAGGCTTAATCAAGAAAGCTGATTTTAAATGTCACACATAAATGTGGTAGGACCTAATTAAATAACTAAAGAATACCTATTGAGGGAAGCGGGTGGGTAGAATCCCCGATGGGTTTGTCTTACGACAGGGTGGTCCTAGAGAATTGGAAGGCTTCTGACAAGGTTTTACCAACGTCCGATGACCCTTAGAATTTATTAGGTTAGAATCCCGATTCATGCTGTTTTAGGGGGCCGGAATGGGACTAGGCCCTATGGGTAGAGAGGTTGAGTGGCTCATCCCTCTTGTTTCCCATTCTCTTTGAACCAAGTGCAGCATGGATCTGCTTCGGATAGGGTATATCTACATAAAGAAGGATGTCTAGGACCCGACGCTAGAATGCTATTAGGAGACCTTGACCACTAGGAACCCAAATTTTAGGTTGATCCTAGTGGGTTCGGTCACGAATGTTTTGTTGTGAGGTGGATTCAAGAAACCCTAGGCAACAAACCCCGTAACATTCCATGGGAGTGCCGAGCAGCGATGCTTAGATTCGTCTCTCGATGGACTGCTAAAAACGTGCTTAGACAGCCAATAGGCAAGCACATTACATAATGGCTGAGTTATTGGTGCTATATTGTTGCAAGAGCATGGTGTGATTACTTTTGAGAGCCATAAGATTGATGAAAAGGAGATGCAAATAAATGTTTATGACTAGGAGATGTTAGCCACCCTCCATGCTATTAATAAATGACACCATTATCTATATGGTAGCCAGTTTATAGTGAAGATTGACCATCATGTCCTCCAAAACTTCATGAATCAGTCTACTTTGACTCCTAAGTAGAGGAGATGGGTGGAAACTTTGTAAAATTATGATTTTGGCATCTCTCACACTAGGGGCAAAGATAATATAGTGGCCGATTCACTATCACAGATGTGGGTATGCAGAGAGTTTTTATTTAAGAGTTGCAAAGTGATTGGATTGAGGAGCTTCATGAGGCCTGTTTGTTGAATGCAGACTTCAACCACATATTTCAAAAATTGCAACATGGGACCATGGATGAAACTCCCGATATAGTCTCAAAAATGGTCTTATCTAGTCCCATGGTAAGATTGTCATCCCCCACAGTTCTTCCTTCACACGGAAGATCATGGAAGAGATGCATTCTTGTTCCACTACTAGTCATTTGGGTGTTTTCAAAATATATGATAGGATTGCCAAGAGCTTTCACTAGAAGGGCCTATGGAGGGATGTCAAGGATTTTGTGGCCAGTTGTGTTCCATGCCAATAGAATAAGGACAACATGCTTAGATTCACTTATCTCTTGTAGCCCCCTGCCTTTTCCTAAAGGAAAATAGACACAATCATAGTGCATGATTAGGATGCCAAGTTTATGAGCAACTTTTGCCAAGTGGTTTTCACATCTATGGATACCAAGCTTGCTCCATCTACTACATACCACCCACATACTAATGGTCAGGACTAAAAGGGTAAATAAATATCTTGAGACCTACCTATGGCACTATTGCCATGATGTACAACATAGTTGGGATATGTGGCTTCACTTGGTTGAATTTGCACATAACAAATCCACCCACTCTAGCATTGGGATTTCTCCTTTTGAAACATTATATGAGTATAACATTCCCCTCCCTATGGTTTTGTTCAATAATAATATCAATCCCTAGAGTAAATGAAAGGTGAGAAGGATCGAAGCTTGCACGCGAGCTATGGCGGGAGAGCAAGAGCAAGAAAGAGAGAGACAAGAAATGGGAACTCCAACAGTCACAATGTGTGACCGGGCCTTCCTTTATTCAAACTGTCACTAAAAGAATAAAGAATAAAGTGACGTGACGGGCGCCCGCCACCTGCAGTGTGCAGTGGCGGGTACTGTCAGTGTAGTAATACACGGGGCGGCACGGCGGAGGCGCCTTTACCCCCAACAACCTCCCACTTAAAGGCGAATCTGCCCTAGTGAGAGAGAAAAGAAAAAGAAAAGACAGTACAAATGTACATAGGTACAAGGGATGAGGAAAGGTGACATCTCATCCAACGCCCATCAACCT
Organism: Lygodium microphyllum; assembly: GCF_053477565.2. Lineage (NCBI taxonomy): Eukaryota > Viridiplantae > Streptophyta > Polypodiopsida > Schizaeales > Lygodiaceae > Lygodium > Lygodium microphyllum. Next base: position 105,151,928 of record NC_141155.1, read on the forward strand.
CCTGAGGAACGCAAAGCGCTCAGTAGTGAGGCTCTTCGTGAGAAAATCCGCAGGATTCTCGTCAGTGGAGATCTTGACAAGGTCAACAGACCTGTCCTCCACGGCACCACGTATGAAGTGATACCTCACCTCAATGTGTTTCGTCTTCGCATGGAAGACCGGATTCTTAGCCAACTGAATGGCACTCATAGAATCCGAATGCAGTGTAGGTGTAGCATCAATCCCAAGGTCAGCAACTAGACGGCCTAACCATATGGCCTCCTTGCAAGCCTCAGTGGCTGCAACATACTCGGCCTCAGTGGTAGACAAAGCCGTACTCTTCTGAACCCTGGACATCCAAGAGATAGCCCCTCCAGCATAGGTGAATACATAGCCAGAAGTGGACTTCCTACTATCTGCATGTCCTGCATAATCGGAGTCAGTGTACCCCACGACCCCTGTATCCTGGCTGCCATAGCAAATACACATATCTGCTGTGCCCTTCAGGTACCTCATGATACCCTTCACGGCATCCCAATGTCTGCTGCCAGGTGTAGCCATATAGCGTGCCACAACACCAACTGCATGTGCAATATCTGGACGAGTGGCTATCATGGCATACATCAAACTGCCCACGGCTGATGCATAAGGGATCTTGGCCATCTCGGCCCTCTGCTCATCTGTCTGCGGACAATCGGCCTGTGATACCTTCACATAAGAAGGTAATGGACAGCCAATAGGCTTTACGTCCTGCATGCGGAAGCGCTCAAGGACTTTATGAATGTACTCCCGCTGTGAGAGATACAAAAGTCCCTGATGCCTATCGCGCTTAATGCGCATCCCAAGTATATGTGAGGCCTGTCCCAAATCCTTCATCTCAAAGCTCTTCTTCAGCTGAGATTTAAGAGCATCTAGCTCATCATGAGCTTTCCCTACTATCAGCATATCATCAACATAGAGTACCAAGATAAGCAAACTGCCATCACGGGCTTTCTTCGTGTAAAGACACGGATCCATAGCACTCCTGCTGTAGCCCTGTGACTGCATAAAGGCATCAAACTTATGATACCATTCCCTAGGTGCCTGCTTCAAGCCATACAAGCTCTTCTTCAACTTGCACACTAGGTGCTCCCTGCCAGGTTCTGCAAAGCCCTTAGGCTGATCCATATAGATCTCATCATGCAAGTCCCCATGTAGAAAAGCCGTCTTGACATCCATCTGATATAGATCTAAGTCAAGCTGTGCAACCAAAGCCAAGACTAAGCGCAGGGTGGTCATCTTAACCACAGGAGAGAAGACCTCATCAAAGTCCACACCATGTTCCTGCTTAAAACCCTTTGCTACCAATCTAGCCTTGTATGCCGGCTTGGGGTGTCCAGGGGTACTTTTCAGCTTGTACACCCACTTACATGGCAAAGCCTTCTTGCCCTTAGGCAAGGCAACCAAATCCCAAGTCTCATTCTTATGCAAGGAGTCTATCTCAGACTGCATAGCCCTCTCCCTGGAGTGACTGTCACCCCTGCGCATAGCCTCATCATAAGTGAAAGGCTCTCCTGCATCTGTAACCAAAACATAATGCATAGAGGGCTGAAATCTGTCAGGTGGACGTCTATCTCTAGCAGACCGTCTCACCGCAGGCTCTGCTGCCTGTCTAACTACCTGTCCAACATCCTGGCCCTGTGGAGGAACTGCTGCAGGCTGTACTACTGGCTGTACTGGAGCTTTAGGCTCCTCCTGAAAGATCACTCTGCGGATCTCAACCACCTTCTCAGGCTGCCTGTGCATCTTGTCTTCATGGAAGACGACATCATGGCTGCGTACTATTTTCCGCGCCTGCGGATCCCATAGGCGATAGCCCATCTCTCCTGACTCACCATAGCCAAGGAATATGCATTTAATGCTCTTTGGATCCAATTTACTCCTCTTGTCCTTGGGCACATGGCAGAATGCCTCACATCCAAAGACACTGAGATGCGCATAAGAGGGTGGCTTACCAGCCCAAACTTCCTCTGCAACCTGGAAATCCAATCCACTGGAAGGCGATCGGTTTATGACATGCACTGACGTACTAACTGCCTCAGCCCAAAAACTCGGGGGTAGGCCTGCATGGCTAAGCATAGAGCGCACACGCTCCTGAATAGTCCTGTTCATGCGCTCAGCCAAACCATTCTGGGGTGGGGTGTAAGAGGCGGTCAACTGACGCTTAATACCCCTGTCATCACAAAACTGCTCAAAAGCATGCGAGACATATTCTCCCCCATTATCTGTCCTAAGGCATTTCAGCCTATACCCAGTCTGGTTCTCAACAAGAGCAAGCCATCTCTGAAAAACTGCCAAGACATCGGACTTCTGCTTTATGGGATAAGCCCACACTTTCCTAGAAAAATCATCAATGAAGGTAACGAAGTACTTCGCGCCACCCATAGACATGCAAGGCATAGGCCCACAAACATCGGAATGCACCAATGCCAAGGGCTCACTCATGCGTGGCCTACCCGATTTCTTATGCGTAGACCTATTCTGCTTACCATAAAGACAATGATCACACGAGTCAAAACATGCATAATCCAAAGGCGGAAGATACTGCAAACCAGATAACATTTTCATTCCTTTCAAAGACATATGCCCCAAACGGGCATGCCAAAGTGATACATGTGGGATAGAGCCCACTGCCAAAACATGGTCTACAGAAGACCCAGATACAACAAGAGGATAGAGGCTGCCAGCCTTGGCGCCTCTAGCAAGCACAAGTCTGCCTTTGGTAATCTTCCAGGCAGAATCCCCAAAACAGACATGAAATCCTGCATCATCCAACTGTCCTGCAGACATAAGACTACGCGTAAGCGCAGGTACATGACGTACATCCCTGAGCAAAAAGGAACTGCCAGTGGAAAACTGCAACTGAATATCTCCACAGCCCACAATATCAAGAGACCTGTCATCTCCAAGTCTGACTGATCCAGATACAGTACGGTAAGAGTGAAACCACTCACGGTAAGGCGTCACATGGAAGGACGCACCTGAATCCAATAACCAGCACTGTGCATACATACTAGGTGTCTCAATCAAGTGTGAAGCATCAGAAGAACTAGCTGCAAGTATAAACTCATCACCACCATCGGACTCTTCAGTCTGCGTGACATTAATTTCCTCAATCTTGACGTTGGACTTCGCAGGTACTATGCTGCGATCAGAGGACTTCTCCTGCACTTTATCTTTCCCCTTATCCTTGCGCTTCTCATTGCGCAACTCATGACACTGTGGTCTAATATGGCCCTTTTTCCCACAATGATGACAAGTGACATTTGCATTGCGTCCACGCGACTTGCCACCACGAGATTTAGACCGACCCTTCTGCGAGTCACGGCCTCGGCCATTACCATGGTCATACCTGTCATTCCTGCCTCTAACTGTCAAAGCATGACTACCACGAGAGGCATCTAAGTTTTTGCGATTCACCTCTTCCTGAAGAAGAGCACTCTCAACATCTGCCAATTTTAGAGTAGCACTAGAGGCACAAAGAGCAGTGCGGAATACATCCCATGACTCATTCAGAGTTCCAAGCAAGAAAAGAGGAGTTACTTCCTCTCCAAAGGTGATATCCTGCCAAGTCAGGTTCTTCAGTATAGCATGGAACTGGCTCAAGTGAGCAGACATAGTCACATTATCCTTCATGCGCAGATCCATAAGCTGCTTCAACCAGTACATCTAGCTCGCCGGACTTTTCTTATCATAAAGATTCTTTATCTTATTCCATAGATCCCATGCACTCTGTGCTTCCTCAAATACATTATAATGTACCTGTTCAGTGAGAGACAATACAATCGTGGACTTGCATAGCTCATCAAGTTCAAGCCAGTCGTCAATGTCCATAGTTTCAGGCTGCTCCCCACTCAACCGAAGTGGCTTAATCTGAGATTTCTGCACCAAAACCTGCCATATTTGACTCTTCCAGTAAGAGTAGTTGGTACCATACAACTTTGTAATGTTAAAGATGGCACTATCATGCGAAGATGATGCCATTATGCAGGCTGGAAATGCCCAAACAGTCCAAAACTGCTTGCTGTTTTACTGCAGAAACTGCCCAAAAATGACCAAAACGGGGTCCAAAGGGTGAGCAAAGTGTGCCAAAAGTTGCTGCCCACTTAGTACTAGGTGCGGTACACCAAATCAGGATATTTCAGCATGAAAAGTACACCTCAGTCCACCAATAACTGCTTGCTGTAATAAATTGCAGGTATGCAGTCTAGAGAGCAAACTGTCCCAAAATAGGATCCAATGTCAAGCAAACAATGCTAGGTCCAAAGCCGGCATGAAACAGACATAAGCAAGGCCAATGACAGTGAAAAGAACATGAGCTCAACACCAAGCATGTCAAAATAACATCTGCCAGTGAAAGGCACACCCCCAGACACTCTACGCAAAGTGTTCCTGTAACTGCCAAAACCTGACACAAATAGGTATCTGCTCAAAGAGAAAGATCCAAATATGAGACTCAGCTCATAAGCATCCTGTGAACCAAGGGTACATCAATGCATATCCATAAAGATCAGAGTATGATCCCAAAGTCTCAATGTGTATGTAGCTGCTCAAGACATAAACTGCTCCAAATACATGTAAGTGCTCCAATAGCATGCAACTGTCAAAGGTCAAGAAAGCATGTAAAATGCTCCCACTGGCACAAAAGGCGTATAAAGCGAGCTCAGAAGCTCAAACAACCCAAGAGAAAGCACCAGTGATAAGTGACCATGTCAATGCATCAAGCGCATCCGAGAGAGCATGACATACATGAAGCACCGGTCGTATTAACCATGAAGCAATACATAAGCCCAAATAAGCTCTCGATCAACTCAATGACATCCAAATAGCAACCAAGATCAGTGATCAAGTAAGCTGGGAATGCTCAAATACATCCAAATCCAAGCTCCAAATGTCGGTATGGCATACACGAACCAAATAGCATATGTCACGAACCAAAGCATGTAATGCAAAAGCCTAACTGTCAAGCAGAGACATGAGGCATAGGCGGTCCACGAGCATGCCGAGTCGGTCCAAATGCCAGTGAAGATGGAGCTAATGCGAAGCTCAAAAGCATCCCATAATCTCATACATATGCTCCAAGTCGTCCCCAAATGTCAGAGATATCATGCCAAAGCTCAAAGCATACATCCGATATCGGTAGGTAAGTGCCAAAGCATGTAAAGTACCTTCAGCCCACTGTTATTCCAGCATGTATTTACTGTTCTAAACAGTAGATTTCAGCCCCAAATTCAAGCCAAAATCATGGTCAAACCAAATGCATACATCCCCAATACATCCGGGTAGGAAGTAGACCGCATACGGGCATCAAACAAGGTAACCGGAGTAGAGTATAAGCATTAAATGCCAATGCCAAGTGTGGCTGCCCTGTTTCCAGCACTGTATAACAGTAAATAACAGTCCCAAATCAGCCAATATTTCAAGCCAAAATCATGGCATAATCATGTGCATACATTCCCAAGGCACTAGGCATCATGTAGACCGCATATGGGCATCAAATAGCACAACCGGAATGGAGTATAAGCAACAAATGCTAATGCCAATGGTGCTGCCCTGTTTTCAGCCTGTTATGACAGTTTATGACAGTCCCAAATCTGAAGAAATCAGCCCCGAAAGATCAAGACCAATGCCCAAAGCTTGAATGACATCAAACATGAAGTCTATAGCCCTCTTGATCAAGGTAGAGAGCAAGAAGCAATGGCCAAGTGTGGAGCTGAAGTAGATGAGTGCTCACAGCCTGGAAAAAATGATGCAATCTGCCCTGTTGGTGCTGAACTTGCTGCTGCTCCACATGGGCTGAAAAGGGGGTAATGGGGGGCTCAATGATGGCCCAAGGTAGGCACATACCAAGCCATGAAGGCCCAATGCAAAGGGGAGGGAAGATATGAGCTATGGAGCTCAAGAAGAGTGGCTGCCCTTTGTTCCTGCCCTGTTTCAATTTGAGAATACACTCAAATGCCTGCAAATGCTGAAGCAATACCTCAAGGGCAAGGCCCTGATGAAGCTCAAGAAGGCCAGGATGGAGCTCGGGAAGCTGGGGAGAGTCGGGAGCTCAAGAGGTCGGTTATGGCTGCCGAGATGGAGACCCAATGCATGAAGCGAGTCGATGCGAAGGTCGGGAAGCACCGAGTCGAGCTCGAGCAAGAGAATACCAAGCTCTGATACCAGTTGAAAGGTGAGAAGGATCGAAGCTTGCACGCGAGCTATGGCGGGAGAGCAAGAGCAAGAAAGAGAGAGACAAGAAATGGGAACTCCAACAGTCACAATGTGTGACCGGGCCTTCCTTTATTCAAACTGTCACTAAAAGAATAAAGAATAAAGTGACGTGACGGGCGCCCGCCACCTGCAGTGTGCAGTGGCGGGTACTGTCAGTGTAGTAATACACGGGGCGGCACGGCGGAGGCGCCTTTACCCCCAACAGTAAAGAGAAGTTAGAGCTCAATGCAAATTGAAACTTCAGAATGCACAAGACCACTTGAAGCTTTATGCTCATGAGAAATATAGGCATTTGGAATTCCAAGAGGGAGAGCTAGTCCTCTTGAAAGTGCCCCAGTCCTGTTACTCCACTCTCAAGGAGGGCAATAGTAACAAGCTAGCCCAACATCTCTATGGCCCTACAGGATCCTCAAGATAGTTGGCGTCTTGGCTTACCGATTAAAGCTTCCCTCCACCACCAAGATTTAGAATGTGTTTCATGTCATCCAGCTGAAGCCTTTCATTGGAACCTTAGTGGACTATGTGGAAGAGCTACCTTATATAGATGAAGAAGACATCATTCAGTATATCCCAAAGGAAATTATTGGATATTGAGATAAACTCGAGGTCTCGATCCATCAAGGAATACACCATCAAATGGCAATGCCTACCCCTAGAAGGAGCCTTTTGGTACCTAGCCAATATCATGGAAGATTTTCCTCACCTTCAAGAGGCCCAATGGGCTAGATTCTAGCTAGATACATGTCGTTTTGACCACACACTGCCTACAATCTACACACTATTTTAGAACACTTTTGTACTTACATTAACTACAATTATGTGCTCGTCATAAGCTCCATTTGGACATGTGGCATGCCCCATTTGGAGCAGCCCATCAAAAGTTATGAAAAATTTACCTTAGTAGGCATGTGGTGGATAGCATACTATCCATAGTCTTCACTAAATCTTCCCATTGTAATGTGAATTACAGTAGCACTTTGCAGCCCCACTCCCAAGTCATTTTGTCAAGTCCCTCTAGTTGTCTTCCGTTTTTGAGGGCAAAAACTTTTAGGGTTGGGATGGAATGTAATGAGTGGGATATATGAGAATTAGGGGTTAGATACCGAGTCACACTAATTGGGGTATAAAATGTGTAGGCGACCTAGTTTAGGGCATCTAGACATAATTAAGAACTAACTCTTCACCTTCTCCTTTAGCTTCCATTGTTTCCTTCCTCCTCCCCTCTTTCCTATATTTCTCTTTCCTCTTTTAGTATTTCTCTCTCTTCTTCTTCCTCTTTTTTGCTCTCTTATGCTCATTCTCCTCTTTCCCCTTAGCCTCATTCATTACAACTTAAATATTACTGTACTTTTAAGAAAACTTTTATGCTCTTGATAGATCTGGACATTGATGATTTGGCATAGGTTTTTCCAAATATTCCATAATTTCTTTGTAATGTTGAATGGATTTAAGGGTACTATAGTTTAATAAGGAGTGATGAAAGATTTGTACATTGTCCATAATGACATGCAGGCCAAGTTATTCATTCCTTGCAGTATGGCGGGAACCTATTGGATTTACTACATATACATTCATTTTGAATGCTAAAGGGTTCTTCAAAGACTTCTCTAGGTTTGTAGGAAATTTTCCAATAGAGCTCATAAACTTCAAACCAAAAGCAAATGCAACTATTCAATAGAGTTTTTTTTTATTCCAAAATTATTAGCCATTTCAAAGATCACTTCCCTAGGTTTGATGAAGTCAAACCTTTTGTTTACAAATGTAATATGGACAAATCTTTTTCTTTTTTTGTTTATATAATTTGAAGAGATTATTATTTTTGAGTACAAGTGATCTAATTGAATCAAGGTTTTCAAAATACTCGAGTGCTTTGGTAATATCTTTCATGCCCATTGTTCCTCTATATTGTTGACATCTTTTAGAAGATGAAGATCCTCTACTTGATGATGGTGAAGAATGTAGTCTTTTGTTACCAAGCTCTTCTTTTTGCGGTCATAGTATAAGTTCAATGGTGCTTGCAATGGGAGAATTAGCCTATTTGGGTAAGAGAGTTGTGGTTGGGGAAGAATAATAAGGATTTTTAATGACCTCAAGCATATAAGAATGGAAGTGGTAAATGATGAGAGCCAATCTAATTTCTACTAGATAATGGTGACCCATCAAAGGAAGGCAAAGACTTGTTAGGTCCCAATGAAAAAGAAAAGTAGCTTCACATTGGCATTTGATGAAGGGTTGATAGTTATTCCAACAATTTTTGAGACTTTTCCTTGATTTGGTTGCTTTGTTAGCATTAAAGGCACCTTTGATTTGTGCTATAAAATGTTGACTAGAGCATTTACTATGATCAAGATTAGATAGATTAATAAGATGGAGATAAAAAGAAAAATCAACAGACAAGAGTTGTCAACATTGGATGGTGGCCAAAGATTTACATTGGTCAACTACTTTTGTAGAAAGTAGTTAGATAAGAGCAAATCAATGAATGAACATATAAAGGGATTTAATGGTTGATTACTTCAAAATCCATAATTTGTGCTCAGGGTGAATAGAATCTAGTTCCAGTTGTCAGGGAGAGGAAGGAGAAGGATTACTCCTACAAAGGCTGGTGGAACAATTCTAATTGATTCTTTTGGAGCAACATTTTCAATAAGTGAGAATATGGTTTTTTCTTCTTTTGGATCCAATATATTAGGGTCACTAAGTGGAATAGATTTTCTTTCTATTGTAGTAGTGGGAAGAGGTATTAAGGGTAGGCCATTTACCTAGTATAGCTGTTTGCTATACCTAACAAAGAAGAGACATAGAATTCTAGATCACAAGCATCTTGACAATTGATATTTGGAAGGGAAAACAAAATTCTTGTCAAATTATCAATTAAAGAATTGGTTCTTTCAAGCTTTTGCTAAAAGAGAAAACTAGTCATTACCTAATGCTACTATGTAGAAAGAGTTTGGTCAGCTTGGTCTTGGGCTTCAAAATCCAAGAGCTTTTTATGAAAGTCAAGGCTTTGAAACAAGCTAATATGGATTGTATAGCTATGGGAGGAGGTTTCAATTTATTGAGTATAGTACCATAGCCCTGGTGGGGGTCCAGGAATAGCGCCCTCGACCCGACGGTAAAGGGAATATTCCCTAGAATATTCCATGGCCGACTAGTGGAGGCTCATATGGTAGGTCGGTCATGCCGACCTAACTGCCTTCACGGGCTATAAAAGCTAAACCCCTTCACACCCATCGATCATCTATCTTTCACCCAGTCAAAGTTGTTCCGGCTAGCCTTAAGCTCTTCACCTATCTTCTATCTAGATCGCCATCTAAGCTTCACTATGGAAGTGCACGGGTGGACAGAGTGATCTCTGTATCGGTTGTTTGGAGCTAAAGAAATTTTCTAATTCTCCTCTATTCTATTGTGTACTCTGTATCTCTATCTCTTTCTCAGATTCTGTTCACTACGTCGTGCAATTTTTACAAGCCCTAACTCACCAATGAAGGGATCCAATTCTACAATTAGATAGGAATATATTAACTCTTTCCCAATTACTCCAACCATAACAACATATCAGCCTAACACCATAATAACATACTTATTTTCTAAGATATGTATAGTGTTAACCTAGCCAAAGGTTAACAAGGAAAATAGGTGTGTGTGTGTGTGTAATATCAATATGCATTTAACAGTTTGAGCTATATATTTAAGAAAAAAGCATGATAAGGGAGAACAAAATTTACTTAAGTAATTTATTGACGATTTAAAAAATTTGGGTAGTATCTTAAATTAACTAAATTGTGAGAAAAACAAAAGATAAACTTCACCAAGAGTCTTTGGGAAGCTATGACCAACTCCACTGGGTATCCTAAGGCTAAGGACTATACATGTATTGATACAATAATACCTACTTAGAACCAGCCATATTGATGTGTATTATAGGTGTTACTATTCTTAGCCATTTGTTATCGATGTCCACGATAATAAATGAACACTAATCCTAGTGAACCTTAGGCTTGTATTGAAAAGAAAAGATGAAAAAATGGATAGTGGGCACCTCTTCATTAGTTTCCCACTAAGTAAATATTATAGTTGGTGGACATATGTCAATTTAAACACTACTTAAAGCCTAGATTGAGTGAGTCGAGGAGAACAAACCCATGACATCTCAATATAAATTTCATTATTTAATATAATAGATACGTGATATCTACTACCTCAATACAACCTAACAATTAAGACCTAAGATTGATAAGCCAATTTTATTTACATATGATTACATTGTTTTATTACAACCAGGATCATCTACATTAATTGAGCCAATTTTTGAAAAAGTTTGGTCAGTCACACTAGTTTATATGATAGGTCTATTGCGGTTTATAACTCATCTTTATCATCCTAGTTTCAATAAGCTCTCTAATTAATATAACGTATAATAAAAAGTAGACTAACCTGGTCAACTGTATAGCATGGTCCATGTATGTGGATTTTCATATGAGATTTTCTCATTGTCCATTAGTCAGGCCCATATGCATGCAGAAGGAGTAGACTTCTAAGTTGTACTAAATCTTTGTATAATAATCTAAAATGGGGTTAAGCCTTGACATCCAATCATAATAACCATTACCATAGTTACAAAAGTTGTTTAGAAGATTAGTCATATTTTCCCTACAATATAGACGATTGTTCAAAATAGAATTTAATACTATGCCTAGTCAATCATATCTAGAGAAATGAATTTTAGCTTATCATAGGTGGACACAAAGGATCTATTTGCCAATTGCACAATCCAATGTAGGAATTCTATACGCATTATACAATTTTACACAAATACTAGTTTAGCTCATAATTTCCTACATAAAAACAAGAATTAGCATATTCAAAATATTCAACACTGATATGTAGAATTAGTTAGCATTTAGAAGTAAAACAATAACTAGTCCAAAGCATGCCGAAGTGAGTACACTTTATATAATACCCAAAACGGTACCCTAACATCAAACAATATATGTCTCTTCATACTTGAGAATCATCTGTAGTCCAGCAACATGTGTACACCTCTAAGCTCCAGTTTACCATCAACATTTGATGTTGTAGATACTCAGAATATCCCTAGTCTTGTATTTTTTTAATGCAAGACCAATAAGTTTCCATGTTAATCCTCTTTCTAGGGGCTAAATACTGTCAAGATCAAATTCTTTAGCAATAATAGGTGTATTCTATAGGTGGCCTGAAAATTTATCTGCCTCATATATTTCATAAAACCATTTTTCTATCTCAATTTACATCAGTGTGGAACTCAGACTGTTCTATTGCCATTGTTCCAAGTGATTTATCATATTAATCATTCATGTCTTGAGGCTTGGAATCAAGATCAATTTCAGACCCAATCTATTTAGTTCAAGAACGTTATTTAAGATAGCAATGATAACATCAGCATTGCATTTAGTCTAGTTTACTTTGCAATGGATGACTAAATATTTTGGTAAGTCTTATCAATACATATCTTTATGCACATAACATGTGTATTTAATAGGATTTCCAAGATAATAATTTGATTATATGTATATTAGGTAATATATTTATCTTCTTGTTATTATAGATCAATCTGCTACTCTTAACAATAGTATCAATGCCTAAGCACCTATCTATGTTTTAATGTTTCATTTTGTCATAATCATAATACCTTGCTTTCCTATGGTTGGGTCAAGAATGCTTTAAATTTACTACAAGAGTTAAGTTCTTTATGAGTACAAAACATGTATCTTTATTAGATTTTAGCAAACTCTAGCAGCTATATATCAATTTCTATGTACTACCAAATTCCTATGTTTCTATGAAATTATCCCTATTCTCATCATAAATGCATACTAGGTTTATGCATCAATGTTTGCATCCATAAAATCAATTAGATTATTAAAGTCGTGCATATTTTAGTAGACAAATATTTCAAATTTGACACATACTGAATTCAATTTTAATGGGTAAAATATCATCAATCCAAGACCAACTAATTCTCATGGATGATATTTAGTTAATACTTAAAGTTTTTGTTCTTGACATTTATCAAGAATCATTATAGGGTCAATGTGTAGCCATTAGGAAAATCCTATTGCAATAAAGGATTCCAAATACTATTGCAATAAAGGATTACAAATACCTAATGTACCACATTTATTTTGCATTTTATATTTTTTAGTATCAAATTCTATCAAGCACCCAATTTAGTTTACTATGTCACACATGCATTAGGCTTGATCCATGTGAACGGTTATGGAAAACTCGAGCTGTGATGAATAAGCCCTCATTGCCAATGGCTCTGATAGGAAAGATGTTGCAAGCGTCAGGAATGTGGTAAAAATTACGAGTTTTTTGATATTTGTTTTTCCCTGTCGAGACATTTGTGGCTTTTCTATTGATGTCATATTTATCCCCCTTTTTCCTGATTCCTAAGGCCTCTTTCTATTATTTAGGAAATATCATGATGTCAAAAGATATATCTTTACTATCCATATGAATCTAAGTCTAGCTAGTAACTTATGATGAATACCCCATAGGGGATGTCTAGAAATGTTTCACATAATGCATGTGCATGTGCCTTTAGGCAACATTGCTCCACTAGATTGTTGCTCAAGGAATCGCTCTGAATTATTCTATCAATGTTATTCATGTGTCTACTCTTAAATCCAAAGTACCAAATTTGAGGGTTGAGTTAAGATTGTTTCCACAACTCCACAAAGAAGATAATCTAACTTTCAAACTTAGTTTCTCTAACTGGCTGAAGAGAGATCCTTTTCTTCCCATCTACAAAAAGAACAAAATTCTCCCATTCTTAAGAGTATATAGGAAAAACCAAAATAAAGTTTATACAAATGTAAGACAATTGCATGTTTTGCATAGACTAGTACTATCCCACAAAGGAAAAACCGAGAAGATTTGCATACTTACTAGGATTGGAGGGGTTGGCAAAGTTGAAGAGTTTGATACCTTTAGTGTGTGCATTATTTGGGGGTTAATTATAGTTTTTTTATGATACAACGGGGGTGAATATGTTTTTATTTATGTATAGATTGCTAGTATGGCTAGGTCTTGGGATTCCACAAATCATATAAATTTCGACTATATTGAAGCTCAATTAGGGGATCTAGGTCAAATGGATGACGTGCTAATATCTAGAGGCATCTAATGAGATTTGGTAGAAAATTAGATGCTCTAAAGTGCTACATGAAGTTCTAGGGTCTTGTTGAGTAGTAGATGATGTTGAAGTATTAATGGAGAGTCTTAATTTTTGTGCAAGAATGATCAACTATAGAGAAGTGCTTTTACAATATGTGGGGTTGTATTAAATAATTTTGATCGCTTGATGCTACTTAGCATTCAAATGAGATGATTACTACCACAAGTGATCTTGACCACCTTTGGGTATAGGGCACTCTCAAAAATGGACTCTTTGACTTTGTTTTTTTGCTCTCATTGATTTTAGACTCCTTGGATATCATGACCTATGCATAGGATGGAAGAAGTGGAAGTGTTTTTTCTTCCTTTTCTATCACATTCTTGAAATTTAATACTAGATTAGGATGCTTTTCTAGAAGATGTCTTTGTGGTCTTTCCATAGTGCCAATGGCACATGATCTCAAGCATATCCTCATTTGTGATATCCATGTTTATCACTTGATACACTTGTGCTAATGTTCCAAACATTGTATCAAGTTGGGTAAAGCAATCCATCATCATGAGCTTTGTATTTTTTGCTAGTTCATTTGCCATGCGATAGATCAATCTCCCTATATGACTCATCACATGGATTTGGCTTAAGGCCCCAACTAGTACCAAAGGCTTGATTTTTCTTGCCTATTTTGTTTGCTTGTGGTTGTCCAATAGCTTTGAAGATTGGTAATTCATTAGTTCCTTGTTGCTTAGGTGCAAGATTCATACAATTGGCTTAGCATGATACCAGTTGTCAATGGCTACTACTATTGTGGTTCAAAGGCTATACGATGAGCAATAGTTGTGGAGTTTTCCTCTCAGTTGGGCTATGCTCATTGAGTAGTGGTCAAAGATTGTTGCCATTTTGAGTGCATGAATAGTGAATCCTTTCATTTGTGCATTAGGTGCTCTTCTTGGCTTTGGATTCCCAAGAGTTTATGGTGGACCTAGAAGGAGTGGGTTTGGCTACTAAAGTGTTCTAATGCTCCTTGAGAGCATATTTATCCTTTAGTGTAGAAATTTTTTGTGTTTTAAGTATTTTGACAAATTTAGGAAGCCACAACCAGCAATTGGCTTGGTAATATCCCTAGATCTTGAGGAGGGATTTGGGTACCCATCTTAATACATTATGTAGCAACTAGTGGTTCCTCTTTTTTGTGATTGGATTTCTATGCTTCATTTTGATAGATAGGGGGGCTATGGTTTGCTTATTATTATTTTGGATTGATCTTTTGGTTTCCACTCATAACTAGTAGTGTTTTTGTTGTATTTTGTATATCTTGACTTATTGATGGGTCCTTGTTGTTTAGCTTGAGTGTCAAGGAGTTCTTGCAACAAGTCTTTACCCCTCTTGGTAGTTGAAGTCATACATGGAGGGCTTGGTATGCTATCTTTCCTTTTCCATTTTGCAAGTTCCCTTGAGCTAAAGGTAGAGAATACTTGAGCCTTCAAAAAAGTCAAGCGTAGTCATTTATCAACAAAGTCGCCATTGCACTTGGTTTGATACTTGAAAGGGTGACCTAAGAGGATCTCTTTCCCTACATTTTTATAGTTTGAGAGAACCTAAAAGAGTAGAGGAATGCTCTTAGATTCCATAGTTATCATTGACTTACATTCCCTTAGTAAGAACTAGGGTTTTGCTACCATAGAGATTGAACTTTATGTCTATCGCGATTGATTGAATTGATCCCAAAGGTGATATAGTAAGGTATGGAAGTCAAACCTTCATCTATGACAATGTCAACATTGACCTCTCTTATTGCAGTCAACCTAACTCTATGGTACATAGGAGGGATAATTTTCTTATCCTTGAGTCCAAAGTAGTAATTGTGATGGCCTTAACATGGAAGCATAAAGTGCTATTTCAAGGCTAGTGATTCTTAATACTTACCCGCAATTAAAAGTTATTTGGTTAGTTCGAAAGCTAGTCATGAAAGTTAGTTAGTCAATTAGTAAGTTAGTAAGGTTACTAACTAAAGACTAACTAAAGTGAAAACTAACGTTTATAACTAACTAATAATTTAAAAAAAACCGAGGATCTTAACCCAACATTTTTTTTGGATTGACAAGGACTATAGCCACCCATCACGGAAGTTACCACGTGAACGAGAGTTATGAGCCACATTAGTCATTAGTGTTAGTGTGTATAGTATGGATGGTCTAAAAATATTAGATTTTTGGACAAAATTGGCATATTTTTTATATTTTGGATATTATTTATTGTAAATATCCTAAAAAGCTATGAAAACTTCTAGAATAGGGTGCCATGTAAAAAAATCAAGTGGTTTTTTAGCCAATTTTGGAGATTCAATGCAAAAAAGAAGGATTGGCAAAATCACACGCGTCACGATTGTAGTTTACAAACATCAAACAACATTCGAAAACAGGGAGAAGGAATGAACTGGAATATTTCTAAGCAAGTGTCTTAGGGTTTTATCCCTCTTTCGGAGCCAATGGAACCATCAGATTTGTGATTTGAGCATCAGATTGCATCTTAGAAGTTTCAGATTGCTGATTTTGCCAAGATCTCCTCCATAAAGAGCTCTTCTTCTTAGCCACAACACTTCTTCTCTAATTTAGCTATAAATAAGAGGCATGGGGAGCAGTTTAGAGAGGCACAAGGAAACTCCAAGAGGCTGGTTATTCACTTTCAAAAATAGGCTATTATTTTCATATTGCCATGTAAAATAACAAGGTTTTTATCAAAATTTTACAAAAAAATATTAGCTTCCATATTTTTCACTTACACAAATCGACAGTTTCATCTAGAGAGCGTATTAATACACGCATAAATGGTTACCTGCTACCTATGATTTGTAGTTAGATTAATCAAGATTATAATTTCTAAGATCATGATGGAAATAGTTGTAGGAGGATATTGCACGAAATGAGTAAAAGAGCATATACACACTTGAGATTAATTAAATAACTCGATATATTGTCAATGCGAAAAGGTTAAGGTTGATTAATGCTTGTTATGAAAAGGAATGTCTATTTAGGGGTCTTGTAAATCATTTTATTAAATTATTATTGCAATATTTTTTCTAAAGGAAATTCGCTTATGTTGGGTATGTTAGCCCTAAACGAGAAATTCATGTCTTGCTTAACATGTTGTAAGAGATGTACACAACACTTCTTTATGGGGAGGATAATCCTCATTAGAATGTAAGGTTACCTTAGGATAAGGTCTACCTTGGCTATGGAAGCTGTGAACTACTGTATGATGGTGTGCTTGTCATTGTTTGAAAGGATTGTTCATGTTTGCTAGAATCTAGATCTCTAAATAAAAACATTGACAAATAAGATAAAATGAAAGATCACACTAGGCTACCCCCAAGCTAGTTGCTACGAGACCCTACTCCAAGGGGGTCATGGTTATCACTTTGAGAGGCTTAGACCAGCTCCATTAGTGAAAGGTCTATCCATAGGGATAATCTTGGGCAGTAGGAAATGTGGGTGCTAGGGAGGACTCTAGCCCTAAATTTTGTATTACTCCTAGAACCTGATGAGCCTTTTTGTGACCCAGGATGGGATCCTTGAACCCTAAATACTAGTTACAAGGATGGAATCTTGGTGGGCAGAATACCCTTGTGGAATTTTGT
This sequence comes from Lygodium microphyllum, assembly GCF_053477565.2. Taxonomy (NCBI): domain Eukaryota; kingdom Viridiplantae; phylum Streptophyta; class Polypodiopsida; order Schizaeales; family Lygodiaceae; genus Lygodium; species Lygodium microphyllum. Next base: position 105,168,958 of record NC_141155.1, read on the forward strand.
ATATCTTCTGCAGGGTCAAAAAGATGGAAATTGTAATAAAATTTCAATATAATAAAGAAATTTGTTTTACTCAAGGGTTGTTTGAATTGTATGTGTGTCCATGAGATAAATTATGTGAAGGAACTTGTGATTTAATAGACTAATTAAGGAAGCTCATTGTATATGTTCCAATAAATGTGTTGTAGGTAATTAAAAAACTAAAGATGATTTCGTCATCAAAGGAAAGCGGGTGGGCATAACCCCGAAAGGGTCTATCTAATGGTGGGATGGTTTCGGTTAGTTGGAAGTTTTTTTAAATTGGCAATAGAAATACGAAGATGATAAATTGACCAACTAGTCGTTAGGTAGAACCAACTTGCATTGTTTTAGGGGGTCAAAATGGGTTTTTGCCTTATGGGTAGGAGGGTTGACGTATCACACTCCCCTCTGTCTCCCATTCTCTTTGAACCAAGTGCAATGACAAGTCTGCTTCAGTTTGAGTAATCCTGTAGGAAGTAGAAACTCAAAATTATTGACGCTATCTGGTTGTTAGGAGATCCGTTTGATTTTAGGGACCCAAAAATTTAGGTCGATCCCAGTGGGTTCGGTCGGAACACTTCTGTTGTGATGTAGACTTAGTGGGGTCTAAGTGACAAACCCCGTGATGTTCCAAGGGAGTGTTGGGCAGCATCATTTGGAAAACCTACTGATGGACTATAAAAAGGGGCGCCTTGGAATGAGCCTGGTGGACACCTCATAGATTCACATGGCTTGCATGAGCTTGACGGTGGGTAAGTTTAACTTATTACTCTAGTTGCTCATACTAAGTATATTCCACCATTATGATGGCTTTGGTGGGAAAATAAAGATCAAGTGTTGCATGCTTATTTTGACACGGAGGGTTGTTTCTTGATCTTGCTTCCATTGAAGTGTCCAATGCTTTTCACTTTGTAGGGTTTTGAGTTCTACATCGTTGTTTGCATCGATTGTATACATGTGGTAAGGTTTGAGAAGGGATTGTTTGCATCAATGGACAAGGGATTCAAGCAAGAGTAGGAGGTTGACTTTGATGAGATCTTGTCACTAGTAGTCAAGATGGAAAATCTTCATAAAGTACTTGCATTGGTTGCCAAAGAGGATATGGAATTGGTTTAGATTGATGTAAAGGTAGATTTTTTGCATGGAGATTTGTATGAAGACATTTATATGTAGTATCTCAGGGGTCTATTATGGAAGGTAAGGAATAGTTGGTGTGTAAAGTTGCATAAGAGCTTATATGATTTGAAACCATCTTCCAAGGAATGGTATCATAAGTCTGATGCCTAAATGTGATCTCATGGGTACACTAGAAAAGGGAGACTAACTATTGCAGCCTATACACTAGGAAGGCTCGAGATGATAATGTCATGATTTTGATTCTCTATGTGGATGAAATGCTTATTGCTAGAAAGTCAATCGTGGATGTGGATGCATTAAAGAAAATATTGCATGAAACCTTCGATATAAAGGACTTCAGAAATGTCGGTCACATTCTTGGCATGTGCATTATGTAGGATATAGATAAATGGATACTATATTTGTCCCAAAAGGAATACATTAACAAAATATTGAGCATTTCAATATGGAGAGTGGAAGGCAACTAGTATTCCATTGCCTCCATATTTTGAAACTTGGCCTATAGAATAGCCCCCAAGTAAGATTGAGTAGAAGGTTGAAATACCCAAGGTTTCCTATGCATCCGCAATTTGTAGCTTGATGTATGCTACAATTGCTACATGTCCAAACATTGCCGATGCAGTGGGAGTTCTATATAGCAAACCTTGACCTGAAGCATTAGAAGGTAGTAAAGAGCATCATGAGATACTTGAACATCACTAGAGTTATGTTCATATGCTTTGGGAGGAAGGATGCATTTGCTATTGGATATTTAGATGCTAACTTTGTAGGGACCATAGACTTTACAAGCTTGACTGTAGGGCTTTTCTTTACTTTCATAGGTGGTGCAATATCTTAGGTCTCATGATTGCAGCCATGTACCACTTTATTTACTAGTGAAACTAAGAATGTTGTAGCCACCACCTGAGGTATGCAAGGAAGCTACATGGCTTACTTGTCTATTGATGGGAGACATGGGCATTGCATAAAAGGTGCCTACATCACATGTGATAGTCAAAGTGCCATTCAATTGGCAAGAAAGCATGTCTCTCATAGAAAGAAAAAGCACATTAAGGTAAAGTATCATTCATTATCGAGATGCTTTAGGACAAGCGTATTGAGCTTTTCAAGGTCCATACATGTGATAATCTTGTAGAACTTCTCATGAAGACTTTATCTTCTAAGCACTTTGTATGCTTCATAGTGCTAATGGCATTGGCTAGTATCTTCACTTTCTCCTTTTACTCCCATAAAGGTGCATTGGTCTTTAACTAGGAGGGTGTTGGAGTAAAGGCCAATGGCCAATAGCTAGGCAAACACTCCTTGTATAAGCTCACATTATATTGTCATGTATAAGTGAAGGTAACAAATAATAAGGGGACTAGTCATTGTACCCACAAAAACTCTCTTGTGTGCTTCTCTCTCTCTCAACCCTCTTGCACTCCATAGTTTCTACCTTGTATCACACCACCACATCCCTCTCATTGTTTGATCTTAGTTTCTTTGATCTGATCTAGAAAATCCTTCTTGGTACCCCCATATTCAAGGGAATTGAATTTTTCTACTGGTTCAAATATCTTTCATAATCCTTTAGCCGATCCCCTACCCTCATGAATCAATTGATACTTTTAGATTTGAAGGTTTGCAAGCAAGTTTTATTATTCTTTACACAATGCATCCTAGTTCTAACTTTTCTTTATAGAGTTATCAGAAAGATTACATGTGAGTGGCAAAAAATGAAAATGCTCTCTATAACTTGTAGTTGGAATGAAATGGAGCATTGATTAGGGACAATGACCTTATGATCTAAATTGTTTCAACTAAAAGCTCTAGCACCAACTCTCAAAAACAACATGCAAACCCTCAAATGTAAACACAAACACACCCACATTTAGCTAGGGTCATTTTTTCAATTCATAAAAAATAGGTCTCTTTCTTTTCATAAGATCACACAATCTCTTGAACTCAATCTCAAAATTTATAAGGGTCCCTCTCTTTTTTCTCTTTCTAGAATAGTATCACACAAGTTTGAACCAACTATATCTTCCCATCACAATAACTAGCATTGCAACTCAATTTCTCCTTTCTTTTTAAAAAATTAAAACAACACATGCATCTTCAAACATATAGCCCCACAAGCTATTGATCACACTCATACCTTTTTGCTCAAAAACATAATTGGTCTCAAAACATTCAAACACATTATTTAAGTCAACATATAGCCCCACAAGCTACTGATCACACTCATACCTTTTTGCTCAAAGACAACAAATATATGTGAACGCCTCTTGTACTCCCTTTTGAGTTGTTGAATGGTGATAAGTTGAAAATCTGATCTACTAGGAATTCCTTGTAAATGGATGAGTTTTTCATTGGAGATAAACTCCATATATAGTTGTGAGAAATCCATAGTGATCTTGCCTAATGTCATCAACCAATCACAACTGGTACAATATCTATAGGCCCCATTTCCAAGGTAATCAGGTTTACTTTTGCTTCAAAATTTTCAGCTAGCTATAAAGAAACCTGTGGCCATATTTGTGTGCTGATTTCTTCTTCACCATTGGCCACTTGAACTTGTATGGGATGTTGTAAATCAATGGTAAGATAATTCAACTTGTCCACTTATTCACAAAACTATGGGTACTGCCACTATCTATTAGAATGAGCACAGCCTTTCCATGAATGTTACCCTTCATATGGAGTGTGTTAGGGCTCTTAGAACCTATCCAAGCATCAATGGAAATAGAACAACTAGTGGTAGCAAGTGGCTCATGATAAGTCTCACCTGGATCAAAAGGAACACTCCCACCTGGATCAAAAGAAAAAGAGTTGATTGGATCATAAAAATACTCTTGACCAACTTCTTCCTCAAGATCATAATTTTCAGCATTAGCTGCAATTGCATTAGCTTCATCAATATCATCTTTAGGATCCTCAAAGACTAACATACTCTGAAGTTTGGTTTTGGCATTTTTGTGTACACGCTTTGTGGCATGATCAGGTGTATAAATGTTACCGACTTATCCCTATTAAAAAAACCCCTTGGTTGCCCAAAACCAGGTTGAAATGAAGATTCTCTTCTATATTTCCTTCCATAGCGCTCCGCAAGCTCAACAGCTTTAAAAAGAGAAGTAGGGTTTTGTGCCATGACATCATTTGATAAAGATGGCTCTAAGCCATACATATACTTGTGGAGCTTAGCCTCATCACTGATGCTCTCTATATACATGGTTAGGTTGAGAAATTGGTTAGTGTACTCTCTTGCACTTAGGCCTCTTTGCTTCAAACTATACCATCTCCATGCCAATTTCTATTTTTCAAGAGGAGAGACAAACATATCAACCATAAGTGTCTTGAAAGCTTCCCAATTCTCTACAAGTATGTTCTCCTTTTTAATATACCTCCATCAAGTATGTGCAAATCCCTCTAAGTGCAAGGAAGAAAAATGGATCTTCACGTCATCAGTTCTAGGAAATATGTCAAAGTAAGATTCCATTTTGGAGATCCACTCCTCTAAATCAAATGGTGAAGATGACTGACCATTGAACTTGGCCAAAACGATTTTGTCTTTCAGCTCTCTTTCATGGAAGGGTTGCTGCCCCAAAATAGACTGATCATGAGTGCTAGGCATTGAACCCCCAAAATGAGATGGAAATCTCCCAATAGGTGCCTAAGAACCACTATGAAATCTTCTCGTTGGTAGAGGACCTCTAGAAATTTGAGTATTTAGCCCAAAAGCTTGGGAGTTGGCATCATTCAAACTACCCAAATAGTCACCATGCCTTTGTGAAGTCTCACCTATTTCAAATTGACTATTTGGAATACCTCTTCGTCCAATAATTCCATGACCTTGACCATTTTGGTTAGGTGGCTGAAGTGGCACTAAGGGCTCACTGTTTGAATAAGCTTTCTCCTTTGCTTCTTTAGATCCCATTTGCATTTGCATCCATTGGGAGAATTGAGCTATTATTTGAGCATTGGATTCCACTAACTTGTCAATAGAAGCCTTTGTTTGAGTTGTTGAATCCAGTAACTTCTCAATAGAAGACTTTGTTTGATCAGTAGATAAAACCATCTGCTCCACTCTTGATAATAGGTCTGCATGATGTTGTTGATGCCTTTGTTCATGTGCACACAACGTATTATTAAGTGCATTGATTTCTCCAAGTTTTTGAGGCTCTTTAGGGTTCTCTTGGGGTACCTTCTCCAACATAGAATCTTTGATTTGCTGAGCATAATCATCCTGGACCTTGTTTTTGACTTTATGCCCTGCCATAATAGTGTAGTCCTGAAGTACCCCCTGTCAGAGAAATGACTATAACTTGGGCTAGGAAACTTTGATTCCAAATTTTTTTGATTCAAATTGAAGCCAAGAATTCCCTCTTCAAGATGAGCTGTAGCATGCTAGAACAAGTTTAGGACAAAAAAATCTGCAATTCAATCTTTGAGTCTAAACTATCCATGCCTGCACCCTGTTTTAACCAGTGAATCCCCTGCTTCCACTCTGTAAGGTAAAATAGCAACCTTGAATGGCTACAAAACCCTATAGAAGATTGATTAGGACCTATGGGCACCCTATAGTACTTGCACATGTACGTCAGTAATGAAGTTTGTACTTGTAAGGACCTGTAAATGCCCTACATTATCCTGTAAAGGCCCTGTTTTACCCTGTTTTGCTCGTGAAGGTACTTGAGCCTTTGGAAACACTTGAATCTTCAATTCCCCACTCACTATACCTGTGTGAGAGATAAAACCACAAGACAGGCTCCCTATACGGGCTCCGAATCATTGGGAGGTCGGCAAAGTTCCCCCAGGTCGGTTGGTTGCACCCCTTCAGGATCTTCAATAGTGAGGGAAGGTCAACTCTCTTTTGTCCCACTATCTCCCCCGGCATCCACCTTTTTCCTTGGTGGGTATATCAACATGGCAATAGCATTCTATGCTAATCAATCAACATAAAATGCATTTCTAAAATATTCATTCATCCCCTTTCATGGCATGCAATTGGATGGAAATTTTGAAAGATCGGATAGGAAGAGGGTCTTACCAATGCAATTCAGTGACTCACTAATTACTTATACTTACCCTTTTACAATATTTTAGCTTGGGTAAAAGAATTTCAGCCAATCAAATCAAGGTTATGCATCAAAATTGGTAAATGATATCTATGATGAAATATGATTGAATCAATGTTGAAATTCAATGAAATGGGCTTTGATCAATAAGAAGAACACTAATCTTTGATCTATTGATCAATTCAAAGAATTAATTGATCAATAATCTCTCATCAACAAGTGGAAAAGCATTAGCAAGTGGATTATTGAGAGATTTTAAAGATTAAGCAAGAAAAATACATTGATTAAGCTTGAAGAGGATGGTAAATGTCAGCTCCAATCCAATTAATGGAAGCATTCTCCATAATCCACCATGAATCCACCATAAAGCTTGAAAGATCCATGAAATCAGTCCATATGAGCTCCAATATGATCAAATCCATGAAGAATCAAAGCCTTGAGCTTGCTTGAATATTTGAATACCAAAGATTCAAGCCTCTTGAAGAAAATCCCCAAAATAAACCTTCAATATGAGCTCCAATATGCTCCACAAGCTGAAATCTTTGTGAAGAATCCTTATACATTGATCCCACGGACTGAATTGATGAAGAATCTTCAAGAAATTGTTAAGAAATGAAAGCTTGGACTGAAGCTTTCATGGCTGCCACATGGATTGTTCATCTAGGGTTTACAGGAAGGCTGAAGGTTCACAAATGGAGTACAATCTTCAAGGACTAAAGCTTTCATGGCTGCCACATAGATTGTTCATCTAGGGTTTACAGGAAGGCTGAAGGTTCACAAATGGAGTACAATCTTTAAGGATTACAGAGTCTCTTCACTTGCCAATGATCAGAGAGAGTGCCAGAGGTTGAAGATGAAGCATGTATAGCAGAGAACAAGCTAGAATCAGCCCGACAAATGCGCCGCATTTTTCAAGACTATTTCTAGCTCCATAGCTAAGCTCCTCCTTGACAAATAGGTAATCAACTTGTAGATCTTGAAGCAAGGAAGTTATATCATGTGTTGCTTGGCCAAGAAGAGCAGAGATTAGAGAGAGATGACACATATTGATGGTAGACTCCATGAAACCTGCAAGAAGCTCTAAGAAAGGGGAAAGAAAACCCTCTCTTTTCAAAGTAACCACAGTTTGTTTCCAAACTAAGCACGATTAACTCCCCTTTAACCTAATTACCTCCAAATTGCATGAAATTTTAATGATGTCCTGCTAATTTAGCCTTCTGCTGCCATATCTGACCTTAAAGATCTCCAGATGTAGTCTCTTTTTAACTGTAGATGGTCTGCAACCCTCTATTAGTCATTGTCTTTGTCAAGTACTTATCTGAAGTTAATTTTGATGGAGAAAAATTGGATAGAAATAGAAGGAAAAATGGACCAAAGACCATGGACCAAAGACCAAAGCTCTGATACCACTTGTCAAGAAGTGGACTGGAGAGAGAGAAAGAGGATAGAGAAGACTGCAAAAGAGAGAAGAAAGAGTGTAGAAGAGAGAGAAATAGAGTGATGAGGAGAGAGAAAGACTAGAATAGGAGAGAGAAAGATAGGAAAGAGAAAGAAGCCATTGAAGTTGCGAGCAAGGAGAGAGAAGAAGGACAGTAATGTATTAATGTGTCAAAAGATAGGAAAAATTACATGTCCTCTCTTTTTATACCAAATAACATCAATATTATTTACACACTAAATCCTTATTCTTCCCAGCTTCTTATAGAGTGATCATGTAAGAAGTGAGAACTCAAATTACTGACGCTAGATAGATACTTGAAAGATCAAGAATCATTTCCAAGATTTGTTACTCTGCCAAAATTCAAAACATACATTAACAAAGATAAGAATTCTCCTTTAGGGGTAAGCATATCTTAAGCTATATTTATAATCTTTAAAAAAAAGCTTATGTTGTATTCTATACTAACCTGCACTCTGATACCAACTGTGAGGTGCTCGCCAAGCTCATTCCAAGGTGCACCTTTAGTAGTCCATTAGCAGTAGGTTTTCCAAATGATGTTACCCAGTGCTCCCTTGAAGTATCACGAGGTTTGTCACTTAGACCCTACTGAGTCTACATCGCAACAAAAGAGTTCCAGCTGAACCCACTAGGACCGACTTAAATTCTGGGTTCCTAAAATCAGTTGGGTCTCCTAACAGCCAAATGTATATGTCAGCCTATCCGTTCATCCAGTCTTGCCTGGAGAAATCAGATGATGCAGATATTGGACCAATTGTACAACCCCTTGCCTCTATATCGTGAAAGACAGTGGATGATTAACAAAGGATACTACTATATTGATGCAAGCCGTCTAGATTATCTTTAGAATAATTTGAAAAGGGTGAAATGGATGGGAGATAGACTTGAAGTTGTCAAGATCTATCTATTTAATGAAGCTAGTGTAAACTCAACCTTGTATAATAGAGGTAAGAAGATCAAACTAAACTAGTATATCTATGAGAAAGTTACAAAGATCCTTCCAGCCCTGATAGAGTAAAAGTCGTAGGTCGCTCTAGCTGCCACAACTACGAGAAGGACGGATATTCTGATCTCCCTCAAAAAGATAGATTCCCAGATATCTACTCTTAGAATCCAAGTTACTTCATAAACAATGTATCAATGTGTCATACTTAGATTGTAGTAGGGAATCCTTTTTTTAAAAATAAGATGAGCATATGAGCTATCTGAATAATATATTTCTTCCCATTGATTACCTTGTACATCCATTGTAATAAAAATTGATTGATACTTTATCAATCAGAGAAATAATGGAACCCTACTTTTCCCTTGGAACCTCTGAAATTGTAGTTTGACTTTAGCTATGGAAAAAAAAAGCTTTATTTGAAATTATTTTAACAAATTAAGCGAGAAATAATTTGAGTATCAAAATCTAATATTAAGGCTATTTAAATTTCGTAAAGTTCAACTTGGGAATTTTTGAAAATTTCCTAGAACCTTATGCCCACACTAAAGGAAATTTGCTACTTTTTAGAATAGTTCAATGTTAAGAAAATATTGGATGGAATCTAAAAATATGAAGAAAAACTTAGACCCTCCCAGTCTATTATATTACCTACAAACTCCCAAAATTGAAATAGAGGAATATTGCATATTTTTCATAGACAGTCTATGCAATGGTATCACTTATGATGAGTAAGTTAGCCCTAAACGGACAATTCATGCCTTACATAACAAAGTTGAAAGAGATGTACTCAACGCTACTTTATGGGGAGGATAATCCTCATTAGATTGTAAGGTTACCTTAGGTTAAGGTCTACCTTAGCTATGTGAAGTTGTGAGCTGCATGATGGTGTGATTGTCATTGCATCATTATATGTTTGGAAGGATTGTTTATGTTTGCTAGAATTTAGATTTCTAATTAAAAACATTGACAAGTAGGATAAAAGGAAAGATCCCACTAGGCTACCCCCAAGCTAGCTGCGAGACTCTACTCCAAGGGGTCATGGTTATCGCCTCGAGAGGCTTAGACCGGCTCCACAGCAGAAAGATATATCCATAAGGATAGTCTTGAGTAGTAGGAAATGTGGATGCTAGGGGGGCTTAACCATAAATTCAGCATTACTCCTAGAATTTGACGAGCCCCTTCGTGACCCAGGATGGGATCTTGGAACTCTAATACTAGTGACATGGGTTGAATCTTGGTGGGAAGAATACCCTCGTGGGATTCTATATATCTTCCGCACGATCGAAAAGATGAAAATTGTAATAACATTCCATTATAATAAAGGGATTTGTTTTAGTCAAGGTTTGTTTGAATTGTATACATGTCCTGAGATAAATTACGTGAAAGAACCTGTGATTTAATGGACTAATTAAGGAATCTAGTTATATATATTTCAATAAATGTATTGTAGGTAATTATAAAACTAAAGATGATACCATCACCAAAGAAAAGCGGGTGTACACGACCCCCGACGAGTCCGTCCAATGGTAGGGTGGTCCCAGTTAGCTTGGAGCTTTTCTAAACCGGCGATAGAAATAGGGAAATGATAAATTGACCAACTAGTTGCTAGGTAGAATCAACTAGCATTATTTTAGGGGACTGGAATGGGATTTTGCCTTATGGATAGGAGGGTTGATGTACTGCACTCCCCTTTGTCTCCCATTCTCTTTGAACCAAGTGCAATGGCAAGTCCACTTTAGTTCGAGTGATCCTGGTAAGAAGTGGGAACTCGAATTATTGACCCTAGCTAGCTGTTAGGAGTCCCAAGTGATTTTAAGAACTCAGAATTTAGGTCAATCCTAGTGGGTTTGGCCAAAACTCTTCCGTTGTGATATAGACTCAGTAGGGTCTAAGTGACAAACCTCATGATACTCCAAGGGAGCACCGATGGCATCATTTGGAAAACCTACTAATGGACTACTAAAGGTGCATCTTGGAATGAGCTTGGCAGGCACCTCACAGAACTAGTTATATCCCATAGATATTTAAAATTATGAATTGTAATAAGTGTTTTATCTTAATATTCCATATACATATCTCAAAGATACATTGGAGGTGAAATCTTTGTTGTAATATTTGCTATGAGGTAAAACTTCTTTAGGAGGTGCAATGAAACTTTTTTGGGGTGTGCAATATATTGTCAACTCTCTTATGCTAAGATACATGCATAGACATACATGAGTGATGTAGTAAAAGAGATTATAAGAGATAAGAGATTTGACCTTGTGGACAAATCTAATCAAAACTAATATGACAAGATCATTACACAACACATATAAAAGTTTAATTGAAATAAGATTTAAAAAATTTTGCATAGCTAGCTCAAACTTTTCATTTTGATAAGTGTTCTTATACACTAGATTACAATATCTCCTTTAAATAGTTATCCTTACAAAGGATGATAAATTTTAATGAAATCTTTTATAGTATTTTAGCAAAAGATTTACTTAAATAGATTTTTAAAACTAAACATGCTTGGTACCTTTTGCAAAAAGTTAAAAAAATAAAGACAGTTTCTTTAAGCAATATCACCAAATAAAGAAAATATCGCAAATACTAATGGAGGTAAATTTTTAAGAAAAATAAACCAAAACTACATCGATGTGTCTTTCTTGATGAAAGGAGAAGGAACAAAGTTTAAACACCTAAAGTAGCCTTTAATTTCTCTTTCATAATTAGACTTGCAAACACCTTGGCTTGATTCTTCTATGCCCTTGGGTGGTACTTCAAGAACTTGAACTTCAGTAGGAGGAACCTCTTGGGAATTTGAAACAATTTTGGCACTCTCATGGACTCTCCACAATTATGCCTCAACCTCTCTTTGCTCTTATACATTAAATACAACCTCATGAGCATCATTAAATGCTTTGATTGTAGTCCCCATAACTTTTCTTTTTTTCTCAAAAATGGCCTTTGCAATCCTCTGGTCTTCTTCAAGGTCATCATCATTGCACTCCTTGTCCAAGCCTTCAAAGTCCCAAATGGAAGGCTTGTTGACATTGTTTATATATATCTCTCAAAATTGATGAAGCTTTTTTCCATGGTAATGTCAAAACCACAAAGGAATATATAGATCCAAAAGCAAAGGTTCTATCCATTGGTAGGAAGTCAACACTACCAATTAGTATGTGATACTTGGAAGAAATGATTTCAAGAGCATTTTTCAAAGGTGCTATTTGCTTTCAATCAATAAATGATAACAATATGAATTGTTTAGGTTCACATGTTATTTGTAGTAGAGTGGATACAACCTTTCCAAACTTTATAAAGTCCCATTTCATTCCCTCAACTCCATGTGTTGCATCTAAAACAACAACCCCAATGGATCTCTATAAACATTATATATAAGATCAAAGGTTTCTAGATCGCATCCAAAAACATATACATGCCAAGGTGAACTAGTGGAGGATTGCAAAGGATTTTCTTTTTCCCAATTAGGAAGTTCACAATATCTTTTGGTCCATTTGGTAGTGACCCTGCATCAGCTCCATGTGTGAGCTTCTTTGATACCCAATCAGTGCAAATGCCTAAAATCTTTGTGTAGACTTCATCATTAATATCATAGTCATCAACAAGCTCTTCCCAAGTCTTCATCATTGTGCAACTTTTTGGAACTGAGACATTGAAAAGAGTGACTAATTCCTCCTTTAGGACCCTATCTTGCTTGATTTTCTTAGTCCTTTTTTCCATGTCAATCATATCTTCCTTATCCCATTTGTTTCTAAGAAAAAGGATATGACATTCATTGATCTCCTCTTGTAGTGTAAGAACGTCTCCATTATTTAGACCCATAAAGCAATAAAATGCAGCACGAGAAGGTTTCCTTCCCTTCTTTCTCAAACTCTCCTCCTAGGATATAAGCTCACCTCTAGAGTATCTCTTCATGATTTTGATCCAACTATCAAATATTTCTTGGAAGCTAACAATCATATGGCAATCTCTAGATGCACAATTTTCTCCAATGTATGCCACAAATCTCTGTAAAAAAAATATCAAAATAGTGAGCATAGAACAAAAGAACATCACACTAATTCACAAAAAGAGAAGGTAAGCTTATATGTGATTACTTGCTATGGTACTCTTTGAGAGCTTGTCTTAGAAAGCCCTTGTTGGGGTTTTGATGCAGAACCAAATCCTAGCCCATTGATCTCTTAATTGTTGAAGTTACTCAACATAAGGGGCATTCTTCATAACTATAAGTGTCCAACTTATTAGCATCCACCTCATCACGATGCATGGGTCTCTTCTCATCGTTGTCTTGTACAAAAGGCATAAAATATTCTAATGTTGCTGGATTCATGGAATTCTTTATGAAATACATAGTTAGCTTCTCCACATAATCCCAACATAGTGATCTATAATCATACAAAGGAGGGAGGTGCCTCATAGAACCTATCAACGAGAATAGGAAATTGTGTTGTTTGACCAAATGGGAAGAAATTTTCAAACATGTGAAATCTAGATTCTTCTTTCTTTCCCTTCTTAACTATCTCAGAAAAATCAAATGTTTGTTCTACTCCCTTGCCCTTAAGAGAAATTATTGGCTTTGCAGGTGTAAATTCAAGCATGGAAGGTAAAGTGGCATCATTCTCACTAGTGTTAGCAACCATACTAACAACTAGAGCTTGCGTCAAGGAACTTTGTTGAGGTGATTTTGTCAAAGAGAGAACCAGGGAGAGAGAAAGAGGAGAGAGAAGACTGCAGAGGAGAGAGAAAGACTGCAGGAAGAGAGAGAAGAAGAGTGACGAGGAGAGAGAAAGACTAGATTTAGAGAGAGAAAGACAAGAAAGAAGGGGAAGCCATAGAAGCTGTGAGCAAGAAGGGAGAGAAAGATTGTAATTGTATTAATGTGTCAAAAAGATGTGAAAAATTACATCTTCTCTCCTTTTATACCAATGTCAGTGTGACATGGCATAATATCAACATTATTAACACTTATTTGTTGTTCCCAGCTTCTTACAATCCATCCCTTCCCAAAAGTTTTTGTCCTCAAAAACAAACCTAGAAACAACTAGAAAGGAGATGGATAGAACAGAGTACTACTCTGTTTTACAGCTTTACAAATGGGAAATGAATAAAAAATGACCAAATGAAGCCATAAAGTCTTCAACAAATAGTCCCAGAACAAAGTAGACAGCTTGCTGAATAAACAGTCCCTGCTGGACCAAATCTGCCATAACTTTTGATAGAAGTGTCCAAATGAGATGTACCATATATCAAAACGAAGCTCTTGAAGAGTACTTTAAGCCAATATAGATAGCTTAATTCTGAAAATTAGGTACGATAAAAACTGTTCTAAAACAGCGTGCTGTCTTGAACTAGTCTGCATCATTACTAGCTCCATAAGCATTAGGCTTCAGCCACCAATGTCTCCCTCAAGTATGGATATTCATCCAATATAGAATCAGGTCTCCAAGGAGCCTCTTCAGATGGTAAACCTCTCCATTTGATCAAATATTCCACAATAGAACGTGATCGAAGCTTCTTTTCGCGCTGACCTATAACAGCCTCTGGGATGTACTGAACAAGACCATCTTCATCAATAGGTGGCAGCTCATCAACTATATCCACTGAATCACCATAATAGGGCTTGAGCTGACTAACATGGAAGACGTTATGAATCTTTGTAGAAGAGGGAAGCTCTAGTTTGTATGCCAAATCTCCAATCCGCTTAAGGATCCTGTAAGGGCCATAAAACCTGTGGGCAAGCTTATTACTGGATCCATCTTTTAACGTAGAGTACTTGGATTTGGGCACCTTCAACAAAACCAGCTCTCCTTCTTGGAACTCTAAAGGCCTCCTCTTCTCATCAGCATACATCTTCATTTGATCTTGAGCCTTCCTTAGATTCACCTTGCATTGCTGAAGAAGGGTTTGCATTCTTTCCAACTCCTCCTTCCCATGAGGATTGATCTTTTCATTAAAGATGACTGTGGGTAAGGGCACCTTGTAACCATACAAAGCCTCAAAGGGTGAAACTCCTATGCTTGCATGAGTGGAATTGTTGTAAGCAAACTCAGCCAGGTGTAACCAAGAATCCCATGAGGTTTGGACATCATAACAAAAATGGCGAAGATTAGTCTCCAACCATTTATTAACTCTCTCTGTCTGTTCATCAGTTTGGGGATGATAAGCCATTGATGGAGCCAACTTAGTGCCCATAGATGTAAATATCGCTTGCCAGAAGTTACTCATAAACTTTGAGTCCCTATCATGGACAATCACCTGCGGTAATCCATGTAGTCTAAAAATATGCTCCATAAACTGGTTGGCCACTTGAGAAGCAGTAAACTGAATTTTTGTTGGGATAAAATGAGCTGCTTTGGTGAGTCTGTCAATCACCACATAAATACTATTCCACCCCTTCTTAGTAGTAGGTAAGCCAATGATAAAGTCCATAGTAATATGAGTCCATTTACCCGTAGGAATAGGCAATGGATGTAACAAACCTCCTGGCTTATGGGTGCTATCCTTATTTTGCTGACAAGGCATACACTTCATAACGAAGTCCTTGACATCTTTCCACAGTCCTTTCCAATAAAAGCTTTTGCTAATCCTGTCATAAATCTTGAAAACTCCCAAATGTCCAGCTAAAGGCAAAGAATGTAACTCCTCCATAATTTTCCGCTTAAAAGAAGAAGTAGCGGGAATAACAATCTTGCCTTTCCACCAAATAAGACCATTTTTAAGCTGGTAATGCGGGTTTTCTTCCATAAGACCTTGCTATAATTTCTGAAAGATTTGGCTGAATTCCTCATCTAAAAGATAGGCCTCCTGTAATTCTTCAATCCAATCATTATGTAATTCTGTCATGGCTGACACTTTGCAGGCCCACATACGAGAAAGAGAATCAGCCACTATGTTATCTTTGCCCCTTGTATGAGTGATGTCAAAGTCATAATTCTGTAATGTAGCTACCCAGCGACGTTGCTTTGGAGTGAGATTTGACTGAGTAAGGAAATACTTGAGTACCCAGTGATCACTATGTACTCTGAATCGGCTGCCATATAAGTAATGGTGCCACTTCTTGATTGCATGCAGGATAGCCCATATCTCCTGGTCATAAACATTCATGGCCATCTCCTTATCTGTAAGCTTACGGCTCTCAAATGCAATTACTCCATGATCTTGAAGCAAAACAGCCTCAATGCCACGGCCACTAGCATCACACTGTATAGTAAACTCTTTGGAGAAATCCGGGCATACTAAGATAGGAGCAGAAGTAAGTAGTTCCTTTAACTAGTTAAAGCTGCTATCTGCAAGAGCATCCCAAAAGAAAGCCTCCTTCTTTAACCTATCAGTCAAAAGAGCTGCAATTGTCATATAATGCTTTATAAATCGGCGATAGAATGAAGATAGACCAAGGAGTCCTCTAAGAGAGGTAATAGTAGTAGGCGTTGGCCAATCTCTTATGCACTGCACCTTCTTGGGATCAGCCTGTATTCCTTTTTCACTGACTATATGTCCCAAGTATTCCACTTCAGTCTACATGAAAAAGCACTTCTTCTCCTTAGCAAAAAGCCTATGATGTCTCAATACATCAAAAACCCTCCTCATATGTGCCAAGTGATCCTGTAAAGTCTTGCTATAGATCAAAATGTCATCAAAGAACACCAAGACAAACTGAAAGAGGAAAGGTTGCAAGATCTTATTCATCAGGCTTTGAAAGGTAGCTGGAGCGTTTGTAAGCCCAAATGGCATCACCAAGAAATGATAGAGCCCATGATTAGTCCTAAAAGCAGTCTTGACTTCATCACCCTCACGCATGCGAATCTGATGATACCCTGATCTCAAATCAATCTTCGTGAAAAATCGAGCCCCCTTAAGCTCATCAAGAAAATCATCAATCTTGGGTATACGATACCTATTCTTCACTGTTATCTTATTGAGATCCCTGTAGTCAATGCACATTCTGAAAGATCCATCTTTCTTTTTTACTAACAGGACTGGAGATGCATAAGGTGAAGAACTTGGTTCAATGAATCCCATTTCAAGAAGCTCTTTGATTTGCTTGGCTACTTCCTCTCGTTCACATTTTGATAATCTGTAAGGTGGCTTATTGATTGTCTTTGAGTTGGGCTCCAAATCAATGGGGTGATCCACCGCTCTCTTAGGAGGCAATGAAGTAGGTACTTCAAACAAATCTCTATACTCCTCAAGAAGAGTTGTCAAGGCTGGATGGTTTGCTGAATTATTGGGCTGATCCTGTGTTTCTTTGTTCAAATGCAAAACAAATATTTGTGAGCGCTTTTTGTACTCTCTCTTGAGTTGTTGAATGGTGATAAGCTGAAAATCAAATCTACTATGGATGAGCTGTCCATTGGAGATAAACTCCATATATAACTATGAGAAATCCATAGTGATCCTGCCTAATGTCATCAACCAATCACAACCAAGTACAATATCTATGGGCCCCATTTCCAGAGTGATCAGGTTTACTTTGGCTTCAAAATTTTCAGCCAACTGCAAAGAAACCTGTGGGCAAATCTGTGTGCTGATTTCTTCTTCACCATTAGCCACTTGTACTCTAATGGGCTGTTGTAAGTCTGTGGGAACACAATTTAACTTGTCCATGATGGACTTATTGACAAAGCTGTGAGTACTGCCACTGTCTATCAAGATGAACACTGGCTTTCCACATATGCTTCCCTTCATAGAAGTGTATTAGGGCTCTCAGATCCCGTCCAAGCATCCATAGAAATAGAACAATTTGTGGCAGCAAGCGACTCATCACAAGATCCACCAGGGTCAAACGGAGCATTTCCACCTAGATCAAAAGGAAAAGAGTCAGCTGGATCATAAAAGTACTCCTGTACAACATCCTCCTCAAGGTCTTCATTTTCAGCATTGATTGCCACTGCATTAGCTTCATCTATGTCATCTTCAAAGTCCTCAAAAATTAGCATACTCTGAAGCTTTGGCTTGACATTTTTGTATACACACTTTGAAGCATGATCAGGTGTATACTTTTCTCCACACTTGAAACATAAGCCCTTGTCCTTCCTTTCCTTGTAAAGATCCATGGGAATAGATTTGGGATTTGTATTAGCTGGAGTGGACTTAGGCTTGTTGTCACCAACAAGTGATGAAATCCATGGTAATGTGGGTCCATTTCCTTTGGGAATAGGTAAAGGCTGCAACAAGCCACCCGGTTTAAGAAGCTATCTTTATTTTGTTGGCAAGGCACACATCTAGACACAAAGTCTTTTACATCCCACCATAGGCCTTTCCAATGGAAGCTTTTTGAAACTCGATCATATGTTTTGAAGACCCCTAAGTGGCCAGCAATCGGGGAAGAATGCATCTCTTCAAGGATCCTTTGGGTGAAGGGAGAGGCATGGGGAATCACAATACGGCCATGGATCCAAATGAGGTCATTATGGAGCCGATATTGGTAATTGTTATCCATGACACCTTGCTGTAATTTCTGGAAAAGAGGGCTGAATTCAACATCAAGCAAGTATGCCTCTTGGAGCTCTTCAATCCAATCATGGTGGACTTCAGTGATGGATGAGACCTTGCATGCCCACATGCGAGAGAGTGCATCGGCCACTACATTGTCCTTGCCACGGGTGTGGGTAATCTCAAAGTCATAGTTTTGTAGTGTCGCCACTCATCTACGTTGTTTGGGAGTGAGGTTGGGCTAAGTCAAGAAATATTTGAGCACACGGTGGTCACTTTTCACCTTAAATCTGTTGCCATACAAGTAGTGATGCCACTTTTTGATAGCATGAATGACTGCCAACATCTCCTGATCATAGACATACAACTCTCTCTCTTTATCATCCAATTTTCCGCTCTCAAATCCTATTACCCCATGTTCCTGCAGCAAAACTGCACCAATACCCCATCCACTAGCATCACACTGGATGGTAAAATCCTTTGAAAAATCGGGGCATACGAGGATGGGGGCTGAAGTGAGCAAGTCTTTCAGCTGCTGAAAACTGTGGGCAGCCAATTCATCCCATAGGAAAGCCTCTTTTTTCAGCTGGTCTGTTAACAGGGCTGCAATTGTGGCATAATGGCAAATAAATCTCCTATAAAAGGAGGAGAGACCAAGAAAACCACGCAAGGAGGTAGTGGTAGTGGGGGTGGGCCACTCCCGGACACATTGCACTTTTTTAGAATCAACTTGGATGCCTTTTTCACTAACGATGTGTCCTAAGTACTCAACCTCTGTTTGCATAAAGACACACTTGCTTTCTTTGGCAAAGAGGCGGTGCTCTCTTAGTACATCAAAAATCTGCCTGACATGCTTCAAGTGCTCACGCATTGACTTGCTGTAAATGAGTATATCATCAAAGAATACCAACACAAACTGGAAAAGCCATGGCTGCAATATCTTGTTCATTAAGCTCTGAAATGTGGCGGGGGCATTTGTGAGTCCAAATGGCATGACAAGGAAATGGTACAAGCCACGGTCAGTCCGAAAGGCTGTTTTGACTTCATCACCCACCCTCATTCTGATTTGGTGGTAACCGGATCGCAAATCAATCTTAGTGAAGTAGCGTGCACCCTTGAGTTCATCAAGCAAGTCATCAATTCGAGGGATGGGGTATCTATTTTTTACGGTGATCTTATTGAGATCACGGTAGTCAATGCACAACCGGAAAGATCCGTCCTTTTTCTTAACCAATAGGACCGGGGAGGCATAAGGTGAAGAGCTAGGCTCTATGAATCCCATCTCAGTGAGCTCCTTGACTTGATTTGCTACTTCCTCTCTCTCACATTTAGAGAGTTTATATGGGGGTTTATTGATGGGATTGGCATGGGGCTCCAAGTCAATCGGGTGATCCACCAATCTTTTAGGGGGAAGGGTAGTGGGAGGCTGAAATAGGTCCTCATATTCAGCCAAAAGTGCTTTTAGTGCTGCATTTTGCTTCCCCAAGGTGTGTTGGTCATCATTATCCTTATGCAAATGCAAGACAAAGATTTGGGAGTGCTTCTTGAATTCCTTTTTGAGTTGTCTTGCTGTTATAAGCTGAAAATCTGCATTTTCTTTGATTCCCTCCAAGTGTACAAGATGCCCATGCATTATAAACTCCATGTACAGCTGAGAGAAATCCATAAAGATTTTTCCCAACTGCTGAAGCCAATCACATCCCAATACAACATCCACGGGGCCCATATCAAGGGTAATCAAGTCCACATTTGCTATGTAATTTTTAGCTAGCATGAGAGACACTTGTGTGCATACATAGGAGCTCACTTCCTCATTTCCATTGGCCACTTGAACCCGAAGGGGTTGCTGTAATTCAGTGGGAACACATGTCAAACGGCTAAGAGTTGATTTATTTATAAAGCTGTGTGTACTGCCACTATCTATGAGGATGTATACACTCTTGCCATCAATGTTACCATACACCCGTAAGGTGTTCGGACTCCTAGAGCCGGTCCATGCATCCGTGGAGATTGAGCAGGCTAATATAGTGGTGAATGAGGGGTGCCATGGGTCATTCCCAAGCATGTCATCAACGGGGCAGCCACCGAGGTCAAAAGGGAACCCGTCCAGTGAGTCATAAAACTAATCGGGATCAATATCCTCCTCATATTCAGCATTTTCAGCAAGTGTCATTATTTGAGAGCTGTCATGCATGTCCTCTTCCAGCTTGTCACTATCTTCCAGCACATACATGCTTTTAAACTTGACAGTGACGTTCTTAAAGGGGCATTTGGATGGATGATCAGTTGTGTACTTATCCCCGCATTTAAAACACAAGCCTTTGGCTTTTCTATCCTCGACAACTTCAGGAGGAATGAATTTCTGACCGTTGGGACCGAACCCATTCCTAGCCTTATTTTCAGCATACTTTGGGTCACTTTTGGAGGGTGGTGCTGTCCCAAAACTGCCATATTTCCTTTCAGCATTAAAAGTGGGATAAGTAGGAATTTTGGGGATGTCATTCCCTGCATTGTTGCTGCGATAATTATTAACATATGGGGGTTGTCTAACAGGGTATCTTGGCTGTCCTGCAATGGGCTGCGTGCTCTCATTGCGGTGGTACTTTCGACCATAGCGTTCAGCCAATTCTATGGCTTCAAACAGGGTGGCTGGCTTTTGAGCCATTACATCAGTTGAGAGATGCGCATCTAGCCCATAAATGTATTTATGCAATTAGGCCTCATCACTAACTGCCTCAACATACATGGATAGGTTCATAAACTGGTTGGTGTACTCCCTCACGGTGAGATTTCGTTGATCAAACTGATACCATTGCCTAGCCAAGACTGGGGAGACAAAAACTTGGATCATATGCATCTTGAACTCTTCCCAATCACGAAACTGCTGGTTTTCCCGTTGAACAAATCTCCACCATGTGTGGGCAAAACCTTCTAAGTGAAGGGAGGCAAAAATGATCTTTGCTTCATCAGTACGGGGGTAGATGAGAAAATAGGCTTCCAATTTAGAGGTCCATTCCTCTAGTTCAGCTGGGGATGAGGATTGCCCATTGAATTTTGTAAACACAATCTTGTCACGCAGCTCATTTGGGCCTGGTTGCCCATGAATGCCATGTGCTACATGCTGCCCATACATGCCTTGCTGTCCAAAATTCCCATGGGGGCCATGCTGCCCGTGCATTACATGAGGACCAAATTGCCCATTAGGACCTTGCTGTCCAAAATGTCCATGCTGCCCATTACCATATGCATGCTGCCCATTGCCATATGCATGCTGCCCATTGCCATGTGCATGCTGCCCATTGCCATATGCATGCTGCCCATGCACTCCGTGCATTCCATGCTACCCAAGATTTGCATTGGAGCCATTCCCTTGAGTGTGCAAGTAGCTGCCGTTACGGGGGAGTTGGGGTGCCAATGATGGGCTGGAAGGATTCGTAACGGGGGCGGGAAGGAGGGGCTCATCATGTCGAGTGGAGGGCTCACCCGTCTCATAAGTGCTATGGGGAATGCCATGGGTACCACCAAGACCTTGTGGGCTGCGCCCGATCTCCAAGGGGGAAGGGCGGTTAGCCTCACGGGGAGGGACATACTCCTTGGGTCGATCCGAGGGGGGGGCAATGGCAGGGATGAGGGTGCCCATGCGCTCTATGAGTAAGTCCATCTTGGCCATCATCTCGGAATGACACTGATCTAGGCGGGTTTCCATCTCCCTGTGACGTTGCTCCATCTCTCGATGTCGTTCAGCATGACGGGTCTCATGTTGGCATAGGGTTCGGTTGAGTAGAGACAAGCGATCTGTCTCGGGGGCACCTTCTTCAAACAAGTCTTCACGATCCTCCTGGGCTGAGCTAGGATCATTCATTGAAGCACGGGAGTCCCTTATTTCACACTGAAATTCCTCATGGGTCTTTGCTTTACCCTTGTGGCCTGCCATCCCAAGTGCAGTCTACCAGACCCCTTGTTACAGAAATGATAATAACTTGAGCTAAGGAACTCCAATTGCCAAACTTTCTGATTCAAATGAAAGCCCTCAATCCCCTCTACAAGGCTATGTACAAATATCTCCGACAATAAATGATCAGGGCTTTGCTGTAATCACTTTTTGTGGGCTGATTATGTAGGACTGTTGCCTGTCCCACAGTACCTCTGGGCACAAAACTGAGTGTATCTCCCAAACCGTAGGGCAGAATGGGGAGGTTTTTAGCTCAGATCGAAGGGGGAGATGCCCTCTTTGAATCAAGCTATAGAGATCACGCTCAATCACACGAGGAGGCTTTGCTGTTAATCAGTTTTTGCGGGCTGACTGTGTAGGACTGTTGCCTGTCCCACACTACCTCTGAGCACAAAACTGAGTGTATCTCCCAAACCGTAGGGCGGAATGGGGAGATTTTTAGCTCAGATCGAAGGAGAAGATGCCCTCTTCAAATCAAGATAGCTCGCACTTAGTCACACAAGAAGGCTTTGTTGTAATCAATTCTTGCGGGCTGTCTGTGTAGGACTGGCTGCCTACAATATCCTGCAAAGGCTCCCTCAAGGAGCATACTTTATCCCAATGGTGAAGGTCTTATCCCAGACATCCAGGGCCTCAATGGTGGCTCTCAATGCCCCATAAAGCCATACATTCTTTGCATCCATAGCTCATTGCTGAGACCAATTCCACCTGCATACCCTGCCCTTCTTGCATTGCATCCACCATACATTACCAAGCGGTTCATGACATTACCAATGCATGTAGGGGTTTGTAGGCTCAAGTGATCAGGGTTCGGGCTATTCCATCAAATGTACCTGCACCTGCAATAATTCTTTGGGCTCCGGATCACCGGGAGGTGGGCAAAGTTCTCCCCGGGCCGGGTTGTGCACCCCTTCAGGGTCTTTGATGGCAAGGGGGGTTACCCCTCTTTTGTCTTGCCACCTCGCCTGGCATCGAGCTTTTCCTCACCCGGAATATACATGGCAGCTATTTATTAATTAAACAACCAGCATGAGATGCATTTCAGAAATCAAAATTTTGGGCTTTTCATGAAGTGCATGGAATTGGAATGGGGAATAGGGATAGGGAGTTTACCGGTAGTGACTCATTGCCTACTCACCCTTATACAATGGATTTTTTTATCACTTCTTGGCTCAGCCAATTCACAAGAAGGAAAACGGGTTATGGGTAAGCAAAATATAATCACAATGAAGCTTCAGCATGAGTAAAATCCATTTCAGCACTATAAGATCAAAGGGAAATGACTGGGACAATTAATCAGCATGCATTCAAGGTCTGGGCCTCCTATTATCTACTTGGACTCATACAATCTCTCAAACAAATGGATGGGATTCAACAAGAGGCTTAAACGGAGAGAATGAGAGCCAAGAATCAGTTACCTTGAGTCTTTTGGAGAAGAAGGCAACCTGTAATGCCACCTCAGTCCTCCATGAGAGCTCCATTTGATCCCGAATGCTCCATGGCTCCAAAATGGGTATGCTCCGTCAAGAAAGGGTGAAGTCAAGCTTGGGGCAGGATGGTTTAGGACCTCCCCATGAAGAGTTCTTGCTAAAATTGAGGTCCTACTCCATAACCATGGCTGCCCACAAGTGCATGCCTTCAAATCTTGCTTGTAATCTTCTTCCTGTTCTTCTTGATGGTGGCTGAAATCTTGAGCAATGTTGAAGAGAGACTCCCGGGGACCAAGGAGAGACCAAAATCTTCAAGATTTCTGAGCTTGATGCCAAGGTTCCATGGCTGCCATGGACTGCACCAGACCAGGGTTTCTTGAGTGCAAAAGGGGAGTCCAAGGGCTGAGGAAGATATCTCTGATGCTGCCCAAGAGAGTTACCAAGGGTCAAGGCTGAAGCCAGGAAGGAGGGGAAGGCTACCCTGCAGGCCAGGAAGCAGCATGTTTTTTGCGCCGCAAATTTCAGGCTGCTCGTGGGGGGGCCACAAGCAGGGAAAACCAAGGGGGCTGCTGCTCAATGTGCTCCTCCAACTGAGGGGGAGACCTTGGGACAAGCCAATCTTGCTGAGGAAGAGGAGGGAGAGCAAGATTTCTGAGTTTCTTGGGCTGGAGCTTCCATGGCAGCTTGGGGAAAAAAGGAGAGAGAAGGTCTTCTTGAAAAGTAACTGAGTTTTTGGCCTTCTCTAACTGTGCTACCCTCCTTTTTGCTCAAAACCCTAAAAAACTTGCATGAAAATTAGTGACGACCTATCAAATTTGTTTGCCCGCCTCTAGATTTGTCCATGGTTCTTGGGAAAGCTCCAAGAAAGGCTGCCACAGTCTTCAAGAGGGCTGACAGCCTGCCTGAGTACTCCTGTGTACCTATGAAAGAGATGTAACTGGAGCTTTCTAATTGTGGGAAACTATGAGAGCCCTAAATCTATGGGGAAAGAGAAGGATCAAGGACGAAGCTCTGATACCACTTGTAATGAAGGAGACCTAACTGTCCTAACTAAGGGGAAAGAGAGAGAGAAGGACTGCAGAAGAAGAGGGAGAGGAGAGAGAAAGGCAAGAAGAAGAGAGAGAAAGAGGGAGAGAGGAAGAAGAAGAGGAAGCCATGGAAGCTTGAGAAGGTGAAAAGAGAGTTTCTTGATAATTTTTGTGATCCTCAAAATACCCTCTTACACCTTATATACCGTTAGTGTGACTGGTATGTTCCTATGCCATATTCCCATGATCCCCATTCATTACAAACTCATGCTCTTGTATTACAATTACCTGACTTCAATAGATCTTTTTTTTTAGTAGTTACTGATGCTAGTGGATCTGGAATAGGAGCAATCCTTATGCAAGATTCTCATCCCATAGCCTACTCCAGCTACAAACTTAAACCCACTGAACTTAAATACTCTACCTATGATAAGGAATTGCTAGCTGTAGTACAAGCGTTACATCAATGGAAACATTATTTAATGGGATCTGAATTCATGATCAAAATTGACCAACATTAGACATCTCCTTAGTCAACCACAAATATCTGACCGACACATTAAATGGGCTGCTTTTATTCAAAGTTTTCATCCACTTATACAATATCAACCTGGAAAAGAGAATGTTGTTGCCGATGCTTTAAGTAGAAGACCGACTATTCACAATATTTATGTGATATCATTTGACTCTCTTCTCCCTATGAAAGATACTTATGACCAAGATCCTACTTTTCAAGCTGATTGGAATAAACTAGTTGCAAATAATTGGATTCCTATTGATTCATTGTCTTACACTGCTGGATTTATGTTTTATGAAAAAAGAGTATATGTGACTGTTCCATTTCGATCATTTGTTTTACATGAAATTCATTGTCCCCCATACCAAGGTCATAGAGGAATTATATCTACTTTGCATACACTGATTGGAGATTTTTATTAGCCACACATGGATACTGATGTATCTAATTTTGTATCTGGATGCCTAATTTGTCAAAGAGTTAAAAGACACCATGGTAAACAATATGGTTTATTAATGCCTTTACCAATTCCAGAACAACCCTGGAAACTAATTTCAATGGATTTTATCACTGGTTTACCTAATACTAAAGCTAATCATGACATGATTTGGACTATTGTTGATAGGTTTAGTAAACAAGCATATTTTATTCCATGCAAGAAAATCTTAACTGCATCTCAAGCTGCTCAACTGTTCTTGAAAACTATTTTCACTAGCCATGGTTTGCCAAAAGTTATTATTTCTGATCGTGATTCTAGATTTTGCAATAATTTTTGGATTACTTTGTTTGATAACTTAGGAACAAAGATTGATTTTTCATCTGCATTTCATCCTGAAACAAATGGCCAAACAGAAGCTACTAACAGTACCATTTTAGATCTTTTACATGCATACACAATTTCAAAACCGCAAACATGGGATACATATTTACATTTACTTCAGTTTGCATATAATAACAGACCACATACAGCTACACAGAAAGCACCATTTGAAATTATTTATGGATATAGATTGCCTACACCTGTTACATCATTGTCAAACAAAGTTCAAGCTGCTGATGATATTACTAACATGCATGCTACTATTTTTGATGAAGTTAAAGATGTGATTGCCAAAGCCCAACAATCATACACAAAACAAGCTAACAAGAAAAGAAAAGCCATGAGTTTTAAAGTTGATGATTATGTTTGGTTACGAATTGAAAAGTGAAGATTACAAAGTGTTGACAAACACCACCTTGTAAAAGTAGCCCCTAGATTTTATGGACCTTTCAAGATCATTCACAAAATCAATGACAATGCATTTAAACTAGAATTATCACAACACTGGAAAATTCACAATACCTTTCATATCAGTTTATTACGACCTTTTAGAGAACAATTACCTATATATCCTGTATATGAAAACCCTCCTTTGTTAGAAGAAGAAACTGAAATCCTTGAGCCTGAAACTATTCTAGATACTGACTTTATGACCACTAAAACTGGCTGTAGATATTCTAGATATTTGGTTAAATTTAAAAATCATCCTGTTGAAGAGGACCAATGGATGCACGCTCGAGACCTAAGTGATTTCCCCACACTGCTGGCTCCACATTGAGCTAATAGCAATTGAGGACAATTGCTATCCCACCCTGGGGGTATGATGCCAGGAGGCATATTCCATGGTGGATTCCGTGAGGTTTTGTGATGGATTCCGTAAAATTTTATTGCCGGGGTTCATACACAAGGTGAATTCCTTGTGCGAAAATTCAATGGGGACACCTATCCTTTTCGGGCGTCTTGTAAATTTAATGTGCAAGTGGGTGATTCCATAGCGGGTGGTTCCGCAAAATACATATTTAAATTAATAGATGTTTATGAGTTTAGAGTTTGCACTCGTAATAAATTAAGGTTAGGATTGAGTTCTTGTCAAGATTGTGGGAGAGAAGGAAGGAGTCTCACTTGTAGCTTTCTTGCTTGCACAATGGGGGAATATACACAAAGGTGGAGGCTGAAAACAGTTTTCCTCTTCTTAGTTGTGTAAGCCAAAAAGAACTCTAGTACATAGAAATAGAAGAACCCTATATATGGGTCTCAAACCAAACTCAACTAACTAAGGTGGCATACTAACTGAGCTACGAACTAGAGTAGATAAGGATAGCTGTCATCTAGCTATTATTCATGGGCGGTGTACCAACCGCATCTGCAACTAACAAGTCGATGACATAAATGCACAACGGTCACCCTGGCATATCACAAGTGGAGCTCGATATCTCAACACTCCCCCTTGAGCTCAATCCCAATTCCTGCACACCAAGCAGGTCTCTGAACTTGCGTAGCTTCTCTACGCCCAATGCCTTCGTGAACATGTCAGCTACCTGATCCTCTGTCCTGACATAAACTAGATCAATAAGACCTAGTAAAACCCTCTCCCGCACATAGTGATAATGGACCTCAATGTGCTTTGTTCTAGCATGATAGACTGGGTTATTTGCCAAGTGTATACTACTCATGTTGTCACAATAAATGACAACTGGCCCATCTGTAGGCTGATGCATATCATAAAGTAGCTTATGCAACCAAGCTACCTCACATGCAGCCATTGCTGCACCCCTGTACTCAGCCTCTGTGCTCGACAAGGCAACTGTAGGTTGTTTCTTGCTACTCCAAGTGACTGCAGCACTCCCAAAAGAGAATACATATCCACTGGTAGATCGTCTATCAGAAATACTACCAGCCCAATCAGCATCAGTGTATCCATGCAACTGTATCTGAACCCCAGTCTCATAAAATAGTCCATACTGCAATGTGGACTTCACATATCTGAGTATGCATCTAGCCGCATCCAAATGTGGTTTCCTTGGAGCCTGCATAAACTGACTTACCAATCCAACAGCATAGCTCAAATCTGGCCTGGTAATAGTCATATAAATCAAACTTCCTACTATGTGTCTATACATAGTAGGGTCTTCGAGAAGCTCACCTGCATCTACGCTCAACTTCACATTCTGCTCCAAAGGAACTGAAATAGGCTTACAACCTATCATCCCATATTTGGACAGCATGTCCAATCCATACTGCCTCTGCAAGAGCCATATCCCACTTGGTGATCTAATCACCTCAATGCCCAAGAAATAACGCAGCTCTCCCAAATCCTTCATCTCAAACTTTTACTTCAATAGCATTTTCACATGAAGGATATCTTCCTTACTATCACCTGTGATAATCAAATCATCAACATAAATGACAAGCAGCATAATACCTTTCTCTGTTTTTCTCACATAAAGTGAGAAATCTGCCTTGGAAATCTGAAAGCCAATAGTGACAAGATACTATCCTATCTTGTCAGACCATGCTCTAGGTGCTTGCTTCAAGCCATACAAGGCTTTCTTCAACCTGCAAACAAACTCAGGATGAACAGCATGCACATAACCTGGTGGCTACTCCATATAGACCTATTCTTGCAAATCACCATGCAAGAAAGCATTCTTTATATCCATCTGATGTAAAGACCATCCCTTTGATGCAGCCATAGCAATGACTGCTCTTACGGTTGCCATCCTTGCAACCGGACTGAATGTTTCTTCATAGTCAATGCCATATGTTTGTGCATACCCCTTGACTACTAATCTTGCCTTGTATCTGTTCACAGAACCATCTGCATTGTGCTTCATCTTATAAACCCACTTACATCCAATTGCATTCTTATCTTTAGGCAAAGGTACCAACTCCCATGTAGCATTTGCTTCCAAGGCATCCATTTCTTCATCCATGGCTTTCTCCCATTTTTCTTTTTCCATGGCTTACTCAAAAGAAGTGGGTTCTGGTTTCTGTATCACTTTGACTATATATGCATAGTGAATGGCTGTAAATCCATCATATTTCAACCTATCCACAGGATACCTAGCTTTGGTAGACCTACGTAAAGTAGGCTCACTCCCAGGTGCTCTCAAAACATCCCTGGTCTTCCTTACTCCAGGTGTAACAATAGAAGGAATACCCAACTCATCATCAATGCTTTGTTCTGAGCCACTAGATTCACCATCCACATAAGAGTGACCTGCATTCACATCAAACATGGGCTGATCTACCTTCTCTTTTCCTTTTCGTGATACTTGCATACCACTGTCTACATTGCTTTGAGAATATTCTCTTGATCTCAATCTGCCTGTCTATGGCGAAGAATGTGAACCACTGCTAGAGGACGCTCCAGGTCCACTAATATCTTGTGACTGCTGCTGTGAATTCTGTGCAGCATTACCATTTTGTGCATCTACATTATCAATCACATTTACTGGTTTATACCAGCTACTCATCTCATCAAAAACAACATATCTACTCACTGTAAACTTACGAGTAGAAGGGTTATAGCATCTACACCCTTTCTACTGCAAAGAGTAACCAATAAAGATGCACTTCTCAGCTTTTGGATCCAACTTGGATCTCAACTCATCTGGCACATGAACATAGGCAATGCAACCAAAAATTTTCAAATGAGAAATATCTGGTTTCCTACCAGTATACCTCTCCTCTGGAGTCATCCCATGTATTGTTGCAGTGGGAGTCCTGTTCAT
The DNA here is from genome assembly GCF_053477565.2 of Lygodium microphyllum. Classification (NCBI taxonomy): domain Eukaryota; kingdom Viridiplantae; phylum Streptophyta; class Polypodiopsida; order Schizaeales; family Lygodiaceae; genus Lygodium; species Lygodium microphyllum. The sequence goes on from NC_141155.1 coordinate 105,198,497, forward strand.
TATGTAGACTGCTGTAGCAACTGCCTCGGCCCAATAAAAATCTGGCAGGTCTTTTTCATTGAGCATGGCACGAGATACCTCTCCAATATGCCTATTTTTCCTTTCTGCAATTCCATTTTGTTGTGGGGTATGAATATTGCTGCTTTATGCCATGCTCCTGCAGGAACCTTGCAAACTCATCTGAGAGGTACTCTTCCCCTCCATCTGACCTTAGGCATTTTATTTGCAGGTCTGTTTCTTTTTCAACCATAGCTTTAAGAGTTTTGAAATGCCCAAAAACTTCACTTTTCTTTTTCATAAAATACACCCAAACTTTTCTGCTATAGTCATCAATAAAAGTGACAAAATAATGACAGCCTCCAAGAGATGCAGCTTTAGTAGTCCACACATCAGAGTGGATTAATTCCAATGGCTTCTTACTCTCTTGAACATGTCTAGGAAATGATTTCCTTGCCTGTTTTCCAAACTGACAGGCTTCACATACCTTATGCATTTCTGCAACCTTGAATTTAGGCAATCCTGCAACAATATTTTGAGCCTGCATTGATTTAAGTCACTGTACATTAACATGACCAATGCGTTTATGCCAGATATCAATATCTGCAACTACACCAGTCCCATGTGCAAACATTGCTGCACTCAATTCAGGCATGTCTGCATCCAATGTAAACATTCTACCCTTCTTCTTTCCTTTTGCTATCAAGCGACCTTTATTTTTCATATCCTCAACAAAGCATCCATGAGGATTAAATCTGACCTGCAAGCCCTGCTCAACCATTTGACCAACAGAAACCAGATTCTTGATGATATTCGAGACATGAAATACATTTGATAGGTATTTTTTTTTCCCATCCTACATAGACAAAGGAATTTTTCCAATCTGCACAATAGGATGTGCAGTATCATCACCAGTCTCCACAAATCCTGGTTTTTCCATTTTCCTTGCATCCTCCATCCATTTTGCATGACCTATCATGTGGTTTGATGCACCTAAGTCAACATACCATACATCGTTGCTTTCTTCTGCACTTGTCACAGAATTGTTCATGTGCTGCACCATAAACAAATGCTCATTTTTGTCATCACCCTGTCTACTAGAAGATGCATAATTCCCTTGTTGCAATTTTCCATTCATGATGTCATTCTGCTTTTTATAGCAGTCTTTAGCCATATGACCCATTTTACCACAGTAGTAGCATTCAACATTGCTGTTAGCATTTTGCCCTCTTTGCCATCCACCACGACCTCTTTGGCTCCCCCTGCCTCTAGAGTTACCACGTCCTCCTCCATAGGACTGGTTTTCTTGAGTTTGCTGCATATTCTGATTTCTACCACGGCCTCCAGATTGGCCTCCTCTACCTCTGCCTCTACCTCTTCCAGCATTTGAGTAGAAGACAGCTTCTTTTGAAGTTCCTCCTGAAGAAGATGCACCACCATTTCTCTGCTCCTCAGAAATTAGAAGAGCAATCAACTCCTCAAAATCAGGAAATCTTTCACGAACTGAAATGGATGTCCGAAACTGTGCATAATCCTTTCCTAGACCATTCAAGGTCACAGAGACTAAATCATCATCTTCCACTGGCGACCCAATGGAAGCAAGTGCATCTGCAATCTTCTTCACCTTCATGTGGTAGTCATTGATGCTCATACTTTCTCTTTGCACATTATGCAACTCTTGCTTGAGCTGCATTTTCCTGGCTTGCGTATTTGTGCTATACATTTTTGACAAAGTATCCCATGCCTCCTTTGGCGTACTTGCATCCTGAATATGCACAATCATAGAGTCTCAAATGCTGATACAGCCAATACATAACTTTCTTGGCTCTCTCATGCCATGCTTTAAATGCCTGCATTTGCTGTTGATTGAGAACATCAGGAAGAACTGGTTCTTCTTCATTTCCTGCAACAAATTTCCAATATCCTTTTTCCATAAGGAAATTCGTCATTCTAAACTTCCATGCTTGGAAGTTGTTCTTGTCAAGCTTTTCAGTGACAATCTGTGAGAGAGAATCAGACACCATTACAGAACACTGCAAAAAATTCCGTCACTGCACAGAACACAGCTTCAGCCTCACAAGGGCAAATCTGCAAAACTGATGAAAGTGATATTTGACCACACAGTCATTTCCTAGTGACAATTTTGCATCAACAGGCAACAAGGATGATTCTGTAACTCCCAATGTCTCTACGCACAGGCATACGATGTAATTTCTACAGTAACTTTTCACCGATCTGTAGAACAGTGGTCACACAGCATAAAACTGGGCCTTTTCTTGAGTGCGTGCAGAAAACTTCCGCCTCCAAAACAGGCCCCAAAATGGCCTCAAATCAAAAAAATAGGGTCACCAAGGGCTAAAGCCCATTCTCGCAGCATATACTGCCCTCTTGCTTCACTGCGAAGGGCGTCTCAACCTGAGATAATGCACTCTTGCACTTTCCGGCTGTGCTACCTGCAGAGACTTGCTCCCAAAACAGAAGAATGAAAGCAACAGTGATCCTCTTACCAGAACACTACGAACTTGGCTTGCTTTCTTGAGCTCCTTACCACGAACAAGGCTCTGATACCATGTCAAGATTGTGGGAGAGAAGGAAGGAGTCTCACTTGTAGCTTTCTTGCTTGCACAATAGGGGAATACACACAAAGGTGGAGGCTGAAAACAATTTTCCTCTTCTTAGTTGTGTAAGCCAAAATGAACTCTAGTACATAGAAATAGAAGAACCCTATATATGGGTCTCAAACCAAACTCAACTAACTAAGGTGGCATACTAACTGAGCCACGAACTAGAGTAGATAAGGATAGCTGTCATCTAGCTATTATTCATGGGCGGTGTACCAACCGCATCTGCAAAACTGACAAGTCGGTGACATAAATGCACAATGGTCACCCTGGCATATCATGACTGGAGCTCGATATCTCAACAATTCTAACCAATTTATTTATTTTGTAGCTGAAGACTGCTAGGTATTCACTTTTGTTGGTTTAATTTTATTATTTTTCTAACAATTGTGAATGCTTCAGTTGATATGTAGAGCAAGCAGCGGTGGCATTGGGAAGCATTGGAGGATAGCATGTATTCAAATTATTATCATTTTTGATGGGCATGCATCTTAGGCATGGCGCCAATATTTTGACGCGCTTATTTATTGAAGCGCTTGATATTTATTTATTACTCCTTGGGCACCCAATAGCTTTAATTCTTTAGTAGGACAAAAGCAAACACAAAAGCTAAAGCATGCTAATTGTAAATTGGACTATTTTTTGAGCTTGGAGATCAAAAATATATATATAATACATGCTTTGTGGAGCACTCACACAAGGCATGGGGGAAAATTGTACCCAATTAGTCTCTTGCTTCATGTCTTGCAAGCTTTCTTCCTTGTTTTTGTGCAAAAATAGAGTTCTTTTGTTCTTGGGGACCTTCCGATTACTACGCGCGCATAGAGCGTCCGATTTGTGTACCAAGAGCAAAAGAGAGAGACACACACACACAATGTGGGAACTCCAAAAATCACAATGTGTGACTGGCCTTCCCTTTATTCAAATTTCATTAAAAGAATAAAGAATAAAGTGACAGTGATAGGCACCCGTGTGCAAGCACGTGTACTGTCAGTGTAGTAATACATGGGCAGCTAGGTAGAGGCGCCTTTACCCCCAACAACCTCCCACTTAAAGGAAAATTTGCCTCAATGATGAGGAGTGAAAGGAAAAAAGAAAAGATAGTACAACAAATACATAGATACAGTAGGATGAGAAAAGATGTCATCTCATCCAACGCCCATCAACCTCCAAAGGAAGGCAAAGCGCTCTATAGAGGGGCTTTTTATGAACAAGTCTGCAGGATTTTGGTCAATTGAGATCTTGACAAGTTCAACAAACCTGTCCTCAATGACCTCATGAATGAAGTGATATCTCACCTCAATGTGTTTCATCTTCACATGGAAGACCAAATTCTTGGCTAACTAGATAACATTCATAGAATCTAAATGCAATGTAGGGGTTGCATCTGCAATACCGAGGTTAGCAACCAAACGACCCAACCAAATGGCCTCCTTGCAAGCCTCATTGGCTGCAACATACTCGACCTCTATGTAGTAGAAAGGGCCATGAATTTCCACACCCTGGACATCCATGAAACAACACCTCCAACAAAAGTGAACACATAGCCAAAAGTGGACTTTCTACTATCTGCATGTCCTGCATAGTTAGAGTCAGTGTATCCCCCACGACTCCTATATCTTGGCTACCATAACATATGCATATATTAGCAATTCCCTTTAGGTACCTCATGATACCCTTCACATCATCCCAATGCCTCTTACCGGATATAGCCATATAACGTGCCACAACACCAATTGCAAATGCAATATCTAGACGAGCGGCTATCATGGCATACATAAGACTGCCCACTGCAGATGCATAGGCAATATTGGCCATCTCAACCCTCTGCTCATCTATCTGTGGACAGTCAACTTGTGATACCTTCACATGAGAAGGCAATAGACAGCCAATAGGCTTCACATCTTACATACGAAAGTGCTCAAGGACTTTATGAATATACTCCTTCTATGACAGATAGAGTAGTCCCTAAGACCTGTCACACGTAATGTGCATACCAAGTATATGAGAGACATGTCTCGGATCTTTCATCTCAAATCTCTTCTTGAGCTGAGCCTTAAGAGCATCTACCTCATCATGAGCTTTCCCTGCTAAAAGCATGTCATCCACATAGAGTACCAAAATCAAGGTAATGAACCACTATGGGATTTATTCATGTACAAGCATGGATCCATAGCACTACAGTTGTAGCCCTATGACTGCATGAATGCATCAAATTTGTGGTACGATTTTCTAGGTGCCTACTTCAAGCCATAAATACTCTTCTTCAATCTTCACACTAGGTATTCCCTACCAAGCTTTGCAAACCCCTTAGGCTGCTCCATGTATATCTCATCATACAAGTCCCCATATAAGAAAGTTGTCTTAACATCCAACTGATACTGTGGGCAGTCAAAGCCAAGACTAAGCATAGGGTGTTCATCTTGACCATAGGAGAGAAGACCTCATTAAAGTCAACACCATGCTCCTCCTTAAAACCCTTTCCTACCAAATCTAGCCTTAATACCCGCACAGGGTATCCAAGGGTACTTTTCAACTTTTGTACAAAGCTAAAAAGGCATTCCAAAGCAATACAAGGCATGTGCCAACCTCTATATACATCTGTGTAGTCATATGAGTCACCTGAGAAGCACCCGTGACCAATAGGTAGAGCATACACTAACCAAATAGGCTTTAGCCCTAGTTATTACGGCAATAAATTCACTATCAAAACTGAGTAAATTAGTCCTCAAATCAAGCTCAAAGCCACATCAAATCATGGGCATATGATATATCAATATACTAGCATCAATGGTACACACCAATAATAGTGGGTATAGAACACTTGAATCATGGCTAGGAGCAATAGGCATATAAAATCCCTATTAAAAGAGGTTCAGCCCTACTATGTATAGTAGTGAATACATTGTCAATCCAAGCTTTTTCAGTACCAAAATCAATTACAAATCCAATCTATAACACGGGAATAGCATTCCCATACATGTAGACATCACCCCAACATAACCGGGCATCATAAGACCAACAAATTTGACCATTGAAGCATCAAATAGAGCGCTACTCTATATTTCCAACTAGCAAAGCTCAGCCAAAATAGAGTAAATGAAGTGTTTAAATCAGTCCAAAATCAACTCCAAGCAATGACATAGCATCCCTAAATGTATAAGTATCAACCACACATAACCGGGCATCATCTAACCAATGGCAATGAGTGTAGACATCAAAGATAAGTGCTACCCTATTTTATGACAGTTTCTGGACTGTTATAATAGTCCAAAACTAAAGCTTAGCACTCAAATCAAATGCCAAGGGTGGAAGGATCAATACCAAGCTTCAAAACCAAGTATATAAGTGCTTGTATAGCTGCCCAATGAGTCTCTAATTCTGTATTCTCTATTGGTGGATCATCTAATGCAATATCTTATTCCTTATCGAACAAGAGTAATTCAAAAGTGAGAACTAGTTTAGTGGGCTAATATCCCATTTACTTGTAGTCTAATACCTTTAGGTGCTTCAACCATTCTATTTCATATTTAAGTTTGACTATGTGCATATCAATGAGCAAGCCTTCTATTTGTAAGAGTTTTGGGTCAACTAAGATCTATTGCATCATTCAAGCAACTACGTCGATTTCTATGGCATTTTCTTCTTCATCGTCCATAGATTTGTTACTTTATTCCTTCATTTCAACCCCCTGCCTATGCATTAGGGAGATGAAGAGGTTGTTATATAATCAAACAAGACGTAAAAGAGGTCTTTCCATTGCCAGATCGAGCTATTGAGCATCTCTTTGAAGAGTAAGAGATGTGCTTTTTGTTTTTCATAGAAGCATGGCTACCACTAGCTCAATAACTTGCGTAGTAATCCAAGCTTATTTGTCAAAATTGAATTGCCCTTGGTAAGAACTTGCAGCACGAGTTAGGAGCCATCGTAAAGAGAGGCACAATCTAATCAAGGGTTGATGGTTTGAATCATAGGGTCCCATGCTCCTTGACTTAAGCATTCATGAGCAACTTAATATTTGGATTCCTCTGTGAATGACAATTCTAGAGTAGCAAGTATATGCATCTAGTCTTGCTCATCTTTGGGGGATGGAATGTAGTTTTTGACAAAGGTTGGATAGGAGGGCAAGTGGTATCTCCTTGCAATGTGCTAGAAATTGTATCCAGGTCAATTGGAAAAAAAAAAATCAAGTCTAGATTTCTATTTGTATAGCATCCTTCCTATTCTCAAGGAAAACTAGATCATTGCCCTACTCATATTAGAGTGAATATGTTCAATTAGAGGATTCCCCCAAGCACAAAGCAAGTTCTTATGAACAATGCTAACTCCAGACCCAATGTCAATTCATCACGGAGTCCCTAGGGCTTCTATTTTAAGTACTAGATAGCAATCTACCTCTTTTTAGAAGGTGTTAAACCCCAAGGCTCCTAAGGTAGGTGTGACTAGGTAGTTGGGTTGTGAATAGCAAGATAATACTGTAGAGTCTATGCCACCCATCCAGCTTTTGAATTCTTAGGGCTTCCTTTCATTAGGACTTTGAGTGAAATGGAGACATTGGTGGATGCAAGGGTTAAGATCACACTAGGTTCTATCTCCTAATAATGAAATCTATGTTCCTCTATATTGTGTGAAATTTTGGTCTCTTATTTGTGCAGCTATTGGCCAAATAGAGTGGATCAATTGTGGAATTTCCAAGGTTTGGGGGTTGAGCAGATAGAGATTAACATGTAGAGTTAGAGAGGTTGGGCAAATTGGTTTCTTTCAAGGCTACCTCATATGGTAGTTCTTTCTGCCCTACTTCCACTCATTCCTTAACCTTATTGATCATGGCTAATTGTTACTTAGAGGATATTCTCCTACCTTTATATCACAACTTTCTCTATTTGAGGTTGGTCGTTACACTTTTTACACTCAATACAGGAGTTGTGCCCGATTGAGTGGTTAAGCCCTCACTTTTTAACTTGATTTCAATGTATCCTTTCACCTCTTTTTAATATTTTACTTCCCTATTATCGACCCATTTACCATGGTTGGTCCCTTGATGGTTATTCCAACTTTCCTATTTGTGCTTGAGTAATAGCTTTGACTAGAGTGGGAAGGATATCTTTGTCCTTTATTATCTCAACAACAAAGAGACTCAAGGGCACCAAGGGTACAATTGCCTTGCTACTATAACCTTTCCATCTTGGGTAATCCTAATACATGTGGGTTATTCCACATTCAACGCACGATTGGTCTACTTCATTCTTTTTACAATATTCTAGCAAGCCACTATTTTCCTAGGCTAGATCATTCCTTATCCTCTTCCTCATCCTAACATCGTAACAAGAATGAGCTTGTAATCCATCAAGATAGGGTGACCCGCTTTATCATAGCAAACAAAGGGGTTAGTATACTCCTTATCATCTGCCGGTTCCTTGACATAATGATCAAGAACATCACTTGGGGGATGATGGACTTGGTGGTCTAGCATTTCCAAAGGGGTTGATTTCAACTCTTTATGTAATTTGTCTTTGATCCTAGGGAGCTAGTAGGGCCAGAGGCTACAACTATGTGAAACCTTGTTTATATTGGGAAAAGCTAAAGCTGGGGTTAGGTCTTGGATGCCTTCGTGGAGCTCTAGAGTAGTAGGTGGCTTCATACCCAAAGCACCCATAATTAGTGCAAGTGCATGCTAGCCATGAGCACTCCAAAGGGAGGTGATCTCCACTACAATGTATGCACTACATATTCTATTGATAAGGTCTAAATAGCTTCATATTCTCTACCACTTTTTTGTGCTTTTACTATTGATTCTTCACATTATCCATAAGGTCTTACGTGCCATTTATCTTAGCCTTGTTGTGGCCTAGCTAAGGGTCCTAATGGTTACTTATAGCTTTCTTATCTCTACTTCTCTCTGAATGCAGTTCAGCATGCACATCATTGAACCTAGAGTGATTGAGACCCAAGTTACTTGCCATGGTTTCATAGATCTTTTTATTACAAAATCCTTTGATGAATGCATTAGTTACAACCTCGAGGATGGGTCTCTCAAGAACCGATTGATATGCATATAAAGAGGCTTCTTACTTTGAAGATGTAGTCTCACATGCTCTTATCCTCTTGCTGCTCAATGTTCATTAGGTGATGATGAGGTTATCACAATAATTGGCCTCTCTGAAGCACTTGATAAAGAGATCTTCGAGCAAAATAAATGAGGATTTCTCTACGGCATCCAACCCAATAAACCAAGTTCATCCTTTCTGTTTGAGGCACAATCTGAAAACCTTTTTCATGTTTCCAGTGAGGTTATTCACCTCACAAACTTGCTTGAATTGTTCAAGAAAGCTATAACGGTCATCTCTAGCTTGATATTTATCTAGTTATTTAGCCACTAATAGGATTTTAGCTTGGACTTTATTTCTAGGTGTATTCTCCATCCCTATCAAGAGTATCTAGGCTATGTGATTGCCTACTTGTCGCATATCAATATGGTCAAACATGTGTCATTGCACTAGATCTGATAACAAATCTTGTGAGGATCCTATGGCTCTAATGATCAACAGCATTCGTTGAATGCTATCCATTTCTACTTGTTTTTGCTGCTTAGTGTTATTGTTGATGTCAACAAGCAACTGGTTTAGGGTGTCGATTCCTTGCCCTTGGAGCTCCATAATATTTTGTCCCATACTTTCAAGTGTCATGATCAAAATGTTAAAGTTAATATCTTGTTGGAAGCTATTGATGGTAGCTTAGAAATCATCTGAGACTCCTCTTGATGTTTCAGCTCTCTCCATTGTACTTGGTATAGTCCTTATGGTCTCTCGGTTGACTAGTTGAATTACATGACCAATATTCTTCAAGACATTAGCTCCAAATTGGACCGTGCAATGATGTGCTCTTTTGGATTCTCCCTTATTGGATATCTCCCCACTATTGTGGGGGCCTATTATACTTTTTGGTAAAATAAATAGCATTTATCCACATATTCTTCTCTAAGCATGTTGAGTAATAACCTCATGCCCTACATTGAATATTTTTAGCCAATCATTATCTTAAATGTGAGGTAGCTCTTGGTCAACGATGTAGCATCACAAGAACAAGCTGCAAGTATGTACTCCTCATCGGAGTCATTAGTTTGCATGACATTTATCTCCTTGATTTTCACACTAGATTTCGCAAGCATAATGCTGTGATTAGAGGACTTTTCCTGTATTGTCTTTCCCCTTCTCTTTGCGCTTCTCATTGCACAACTCATGGCACTGTGGGCATATATGACCCTTTTTGCCACAATGATGACATGTCACATTAGCATTTCTCCACCAAGACTTGCTATGTGACTTACCACATGACTTAGACCTAGACTTCTGTGAGTCTCTACCACGGCCATTCCCACGGTCATTCTTGCCATTACCATCTCTGCCTCTAACAGTCAAAGCATGCGACACACAAGAGCCATACAAGTTATTACGCTTGATCTCTTCCTGCAGAAGAGCACTCTCTACGTCAAGCAAGTTCAAAATAGTAGCAGGAGCATATAAGGCAGTGCGGAATACATCCCATGACTCACTTAGAGTCCCAAGCAAAAACAATGGAGTAACCTCATTATTAAAGGTAATACCCTGCAAAGTCAAGTTCTTGAGAATAGCATGAAACTGGCTCAAATGAGCAGACATTGTCATATTCTCCTTCATGCGCAGGTCCATAAGTTGCTTCAGCCAATACATATGACTTGCTGGACTTTTCTTGTCATAGAGGTTCTTAATTTTATCCCAAAGCTGCCAAGCACTCTGTGCTTCCTCAACCACATTGTAATGCACCTGTTGTGTGAGAGACAAGATGAGGGTGGACTTGCATAACTCATCAAGCTCATCCCATTCGTCATCAATCATAGTTTCAGGCTGCTCGCTATGCATCCTTAGTGGCTTTATCTATGATTTTTGCACCAATACCTGCCAAACTTGGCTCTTCCAATAGGAATAATTTGTACCATCAAGCTTAATTATGTTGAAGATAGCATTGTCAGTGGAATAAAAACCCATAATACAGTCCAAAACAATGCAGACAGTTCAAAACTGCTTGCTGTTTTTTGCTATAAACAGCCAAAAATACCACCAAAACCAAGGCAAAATGACCACGTACTGATAGCTAATGATGTTGCCACCAAGTACCATCAAAAGTACATAAAATCAGGATGATTTAGCGTGAAAATTCCACATCAGTCCATACATAACTACTTGCTGTAATAAACTATAGCCAGGTACAATGAGAGCAAACTATAGACAAAATCAATTCACCAAGTCAACCACTGACTGTCAAAGCATAACTAGCATCAAGCGGGCATAAATCATCATATGACAGTCATACAGACATCGAGCAAACACCCAAGCATGTCAAACGAATCGGTCAGTAAACCGGCATACCCCCTATGTAATAGGGCAAAGTGTATACAACACTAGCAACACCTGACACAAAGAGGTGTATGCTTAGGGAGTGTGAAGCCCAAATCAGCCCAAATACATGTATACGGACCATGGCATATCAACCATGCAATATCCAAGTGAAGAATATCCCAATCTCAGAAGACTCAAAGCTCAATAGCATAAACAACCTACTCAATGTCTGTCAAACATCCAACGATGCTCCCACTAGCACAAAAGCCATATGGATCAAGCCAAGAAGCTCAAGAATGACACATGATAACACTAGTGATGAAAGTTCCAAGACCAGACATCATGAGCACATAGGCTCTGTAGCCTCCAATTAGAGCATCCATAGACATCAACTGTATCCCAAATACAACTCTGGAAAGCCAAGAAATATCTCAAGTAAGTTCTCAAAAGCCAGATGCAAGCCAAGACAAGGCACTAGTAGCAATCGGCTCCAAACAATGTAAGTAGCATGTAGTAGTGGCATAGACCAAGCATGTCAAGACCGGTCAGACATAGGTAACATACATGCCATATGTACATCCAAGACGGAGCATCAAGTGCATTCCAAACCCGAGCTCAAGTTCAAATGAAGATCCGGAACCAAAGACAAGCTCAATGTCGTACCCCGAAGATCAATACTTCATTGCATATCCCAAAGACATAGCCCGAAACCAATAGCCATAACCAAACTCGAGGTAAAATAACCTGTCAACCAAGGTAGCATAAATCCCAACCAACAACGAAGTGTCCGCATCCAAATCAAGGCTCAATAGCTCTCAAATAGCATATCCAAGCATAAACCATGATGACCAAGCATCAATACATCCAACAGGACACCCGAATGTCAACAAAGAGCATTATGCATAAGCTGTCCCTGATAAAACCTTGTTGCCCAAACAATGTACAGTAGTAAATCCATGCATAAATCGAGCTATGGAAGGTCAAACCAAGTCCCAAAGCATCTCAAAACATTGGACAGACATCCCCAAAGTATCTGGGCATCAAATATCAAGCCTCATGAGCATCACATAAGCTAAGAGCATGACATTTTCTTGCTGTAAATCAACTCAGATCTGTTGCAGAAAATACTGTGATCGGAATTTGACAAATCTGACATCGCCATCACGTCCGGAGCATATCAAAACTCCAAGTTAGACTCTTACCTTGCCTAAATCGAGTTCTGAATGCCCGAGATATGAGAAAAAATGAGATTTTTGAGCCAGATTTTGAAACAGATGCAAAAAAAACATGAGCTGACTGTGGGGCCTCCTGGTTATGCTGAGGATAAGGGGGCAAATGGGGGCATACAAGGTGCCCAATGAAGCCAAGGAACACCTACAAAGATCCTATGAGGGCCAGGGAGAGACGGGAGATGAAATCTTACCTCGGAGGATTAAAGCTTGCTTGGAAGTGAGCTATGGTGGAGAGCAAGAGCAAGGAAAGAGAGAGAGACAAATGGGAACTCCAACAGTCACAATGTATGACCGGGCCTTCCTTTATTCAAACTGTCACTAAAAGAATAAAGAATCAAGTGATGGTGATGGGCGCCCGCCACCTACAGTGTGCAGTGGCGGGTACTGTCAATGTAGTAATACACGGGTGGCTAGGCAGAGGCGCCTTTACCCCCAATAGGGAGAGCTTGCATTTCAAGGTTAAACCATACTTAGCATGTGGTTCCTTTGTAGAGAGGCAAAACCTCATAAGATAAGGATCCTCAAAATCTCTCTTTACAAGGGTGGAGGATTCTACAAATTTCTTAGATGGGATCCTCATACTAGGGTCAGTTTGGCAAAGAGAGAGAGAGAGTGTGTGTGTGTGTGTGTGTGTGTGTGTGTGTGTGTGTGTGTACGTGCTAGAGCTTTGTTGAATGCATAGAAGACTAGTCAAAGAGTATCACTTAAAGGTTGGAGGATATATCACCACACACACACACACACACACACACACACACACACACACACACACACACACACATATATATACCATCAATTGAAGCAACAAAGAAGGAAATAGAAACAAAGAGAATGGTATGCATAGGAAACTAGGACAAATGGAGGGAGTTACATGCACTCTGAGTTAGGAGAAAACAGATGGAGATGGGTGATACATTGGCAATCATAACCCAAACATGCTACTTTTTTTGGAAATATTGAAGGTGAACCTTGAAATTTCCATGCAATGCAGTTTTTATTCTTTTTTTTTCAAGTTTTCCTTCATTTTTTTACCATTTTAGCACTTTCCCAATCCATCGAAATAGCAAAATTTTGGTACTGCCTAACCATGTTTTCACCTTTGTATAAACATAAAAACACATAAAGCAAAAGGATATAGAAGGATACAAAATGTTCCAATGCCTTTTTCACTTGAGGCTTCATATTAAAAGTTAGGATATAGTTCTAATGCTTCAAAGTAGTTAATATGAAAAGCAAATAGCTTTCTTTGTATGATAACTCACGAGAAATATCACTTGGACAAAGGACTTGCAAATAAACTAGGAAGTTATACAATAATCATATCAACATATCATGTTCCATTGATGAGTAGAGATTACAAAAAAGTAATAATTTTGTAAAAAGGAGGCTAGCTCTTACAAGCAAAGCATCAAACACATTATAACATCTTCCAATACTTATATCTTTATAATATTGAGACTACTAAGTCTTGATTGTGCTTTTTAGGTACATTGATTGTCCATAAAATGTGAAGTCATATGAAAAATGTATCAATTAAGGTTATGCATTTCAAGACCAAAGTGAAACCATCCCTTTGATTCAAGTGGATTATGGATACATCTTGAAGGTGTATAATTGAAAAAGACACTATAACAAATGAAGGGTAACCAATGACAAGTTCTAAGGAAAAATGCAAAACACTCAATTTGTCACTAAGCTCATCATTATAATCCCCAATAACATATTGATATGTGGAATAGTATAAACATCGGCGGTAATTTAGCAACACATACAAGTGGCAAACATACCAAAAGTGTTACGACAAATGCATCAACAATCTTAGTAGTGTAAGTTCTATGCAAGTATCAATAATATTTTAAAAATGCTATGGCTAAAGCTTCTCTTTCTATGCACATTTTGGGGCTAAAAGTATACTAAGAGCAAGGGCAAATGTAGGGAATAAGAGCACCCTTCCAATTTCAAAGCGATGGCCTGATTACTAGGTACCCCTTCAAAAAGTGATTTTGCGTTTGATGAAAAGGAATTTCTCTTTTCTTTTTTTTTAACCAAGCCATTACATTAGAATCCAATGGTGAAGGTTCAAGGTTGAAACTGACGCTGAGGTTTTGCATCAACAAATACTGCCTGTGTATAGCCGACACAACACCATTGTTGCCAACTAGTCGATGATGGCTCGACTTTTCTTGAGACATGAAGCCTATTTCTGATAGGGCATTGGTACCTTGATAAGTAGTGTGCCCCCCCAGAATTCCTCCTAGATCTAGAAACACGTTAAAGAAGCAGAGTAGAAAATTTTACATGGTAGCAAGACGAAGGGATGGGGTGGGGGCGGAGCATGAAACGCAGCAGAATACTTCCCTCGAGAAGCACGGGCATGTAGAAGCTAACAAAAAAGGATGATCAAGTTTGTTCTTCTTATTCGGAGGATCGAAGGGACCAAACATGGTTGTTTTGCGTACAAGTCGGGCAATGCATCATCAGGACGAGAAATGTAGCTGAAGAAGGAACCCTGCTCCAAGCCAACATTTTTGTTAGCTTCTACATGCCCGTGCTCTCTCTGCGCCGTGCTGTTCTGGTAAATGCAGGTATGCACGTGTGGGCAGTGCCTTTAACCGCATTGAGGCCCTCTTGGGCCACATGAGGGGCTTGCAGATATAAGACAAATGCCAATCGTGGAATCCTCAGAAAGAAGGCTTCCCGAATCCCCACTAATAACTTATCGTCATTTCCAAGGATTATTCCAGGACGAGGAAGGAGGAGAGAGAGAGAGAGAGAGAGAGAGAAGCAGTGGCATAGTCGCGGGTTTCAAAGCATGCGAATACGAAGACAAACTCGCATTTCAAGTTAGTTAACTAAAGAAGAACAATATATTCAGATCTTTTGCCGCGCACCCATTCACAAGATCCGGTCCTTCAAGCTAGTGGGGGAGAATAGAGGCAATTAAGCCATGAACGGGCATAAGGACATCTTTGCAAGCTGAAGCAATGACCAACATTTGCTCGACATCAGCACAAACCATTGCAAATGCGTCCATGGCCTATAGATAAAACTACTTCGTTTTTATGGAACTTGGACTCTTGGGATGATACTTCACAACCTCGTGCTTTTTCATTGGGGCTGGGCCAGGACTACCAAAAGAAGCAAGCTTCAACAAACGAGTAGCTTACTCTTGATGTGGATATAAGTTATGCCCATTAGTCGCTATGGTTCGAGTGCAGAACCTCTCCCTCCATATTGCCATAAGTCATCAACCCTATCAATGTTGTCTACATAATTAGCATCATATTAACCGTATCATCATTATAGCCACTATCATCACATTTGTCATTTCTATTGAGTGCATTTTCAAATCTCTTATTTCCCACCTCCCAGCCAATGTGATCCTCCAGCCATCTGTTCAAGTCTTCCCTTCAACCCTGGTCTATGTTGGTTCTAGCATCAAACGAGTCGGAGTCGTACATCTTAAGAGTGTTTTCCATTCTCCCAGCTGAGGCAAGCTGTATTTTTGCATTGATTCCTGGGTACTCCTTGTTCAATTGATCCAAATGAATCCTCTTAAGATCGACAAACACAAGGATCACCACCTTTTGCCAGAAATTTCTAATGAGTACCACCTGTTTCTCCATCTCCTCCATGAATGCCTTGTCTCCTCCCTTCTCTTTGCTTTTGTCATTTTGTCGTCGCCCCAGTTGCCAGTCCTCCTCTCTCTCCTGGCTGTAGGTTTGAGCTCCACCATCTTTTACTAATTTAGGGTTGTTCCCCCTTGCCACTTAAGCCCAGGATTGGTTTGATGGCATCCTTCCTTGCTGCTCTCCCTCTGGTTGTGTCTGTGGGCATTCCTTGTGATAATGCCTCCATTCCCCGCATCTGTAATAGGCACAGGCAAATTTGCTCTAGATGAGGTGTTGTTTGAGAGAGCCGAGTATGGGGATGTCCAGCTCAATGTAGCTAGGCTTTTGATGCATGGTGTTCCAGAGTATGCAAACTTTGTTTCTACATGGCCTAGTGCGTGTGATAAACCTGCACTCGTTACGCACTCAACACGGCACAGAAAGGTAACACGATATATGAGCTCAAGGTATACTTTTGTATTATTCAATCCAAAAAGCGGGACAACATAGACATATCCCAGGACTACACCTTCATGATGCCGCATATAAGAGGGTTCACCACTGGGTATAGGGAATCACACGTAGTGTGGAAACAAGGCAGGGCTTTGAGTCACTACTACTCCCTATATAGGTGCATTCAGTAGCAACAGCATGGTATAGCTACAAAGCCCTTACACTCACCCCCGCTTTACTGGATTGCTGTCCTCAGCAATCTAAGGGTAGCGTTTGTTATTTGACTCATCCGGGGTCTTAACACAGCTTTTCCTAGCAAGCTGGTCAGTGTCTGCCGGTCTAAGGGAACCGGGGGTCTTAACATAGTCTATACTATTAGACTGGCCAGTGTCTGCCGCACTAGGACTTGGGGGTCTTAACACAGTCTTTTCTAGCAAGCTGGTCAGTGTCTGCCCATCTAGACTGGACTATTGGGGCTTTGTTTTTGGAGTTATTGATGATTGTTACCATGCGGGTCCACCTCGACTCAATTACATTTGAGGAGTGGAGGCACGTTGGGGTCTATGATTGAGAACCGCGTTGTTTTGGTTTTCTGGAGGGACTCAAGGGTCGTTGGAAGGGGCAGGGGGGTTCTCCTCGAGCCAAAGGGTGAAGGCATATTTTCTGCGTTCGCAGGCCTTCGCTTCTAAGATCTAAGTGGCCTCCTTGAGTGGACACCCGGGCCACTTGGTGAGGTATTCGGGGAAGCCTCTTTATTCTCGGCGTCGAAGGAATGCTTCTACTTCGAAGGGACTGTTGGAATGGAGCATTGGTACGTGCCCATCTCTATCTGATACTATGGCCAGTGGTAAGCCATGAAGTTTGAATGCATGTGTGAAGAAGAAGCGTGCTACCTCCTTGGCATTTAGTGGTGGTTTGGCTAGGATGAAGTGGGCCTGTTTGGAAAAATAGTCCACCACTACAAAGATGATTGTGTACCCATGGGACTTGGGTAGTTCCACAATGAAATCCATGCTGATGACATCCCATGGGCGGTTGGGTACCGGTAATGGTTGTAGTAGTCCTACTGGTCTTGATTGTGGTGCTTTGACCAATTGGCAAGTGGGACAAGTTTTGATGTAGTCTATTACTTTTTCCTTTATATTCGGCCAAAAGAACTGCTTCCTAAGGGCCTTCAAGGCTTTGCTTTGCCCTTTGTGGCCTCCAATTTTGCCATCGTGTATCTCATGCAGTAAGAGTTTCTTCAACTCCAAATTGTTGGGGATATACAATCTCTTGCCTAAAAATAGGATACCCTCCTTTAAGGTGTACATTCCATGGGGGGTCTTCTGTGCTTCCACATCTCTGATTATCTTTTGCATCTCTTGATCTTGCTCTAGGGCCTCCTTGACTAGTTCTATGAAGTTGCTGCTGACCACACTGACAGCTTTCAAGTCAGCTTTCCGGCTCAAGGCATCTGCTATCTTGTTAGTGGAGTCGGGCTTGTGTTTAATCTCTAGGTCGAATTCTGCTAGGAAGTCTAGCCAGCGGGCTTGCTTTGCCAATAACTTGGGTTGAGATTGGAAGTATTTGAGGGAGATATTGTCGGTGAAGACTATTGTGTGCTTGTCTTGAACATAGTGCTTCCATTTTCTGAGGCAGTGGATGACTGCCAACATTTCCTTCTCATGTGTGCTCCACCTTGTTTCAGCATCAGTAAATTTCTTGGACTCATAAGCAATGGGGTGACCTTCTTGGACCAGTACACCTCCTATGCCGTAGTCGGATGCATCTGTAGAAATTTCAAAGGGTTTGGTGAAATTCGGCACCCTTAGGACAGGAGTTTGGCTCATGCACTTCTTCATCTGCTCAAAGGCTTCCTATTGCACGTTCCCCCATGTAAAAGAGTGATCTTCTTTGGTGAGGTGGGAGAGGGGGGCTGTGATGAGGCTGTAATCTTTGATGAATCTCCAGCAAAATACTGTGAAGTCGAGGAACTCCCGCACTTCTCTTACAGTTTTCAGTATAGGCCATCTTTGGACAGCTTCCACTTTCTTAGGATCCACTTTGATTCCATCTACTCCTACAATAAAGCCTAAGAACTCCAACTCTTTCACTGCGAACTCACATTTTTCAGGCTTGGCATATAACTAATGCTATCGCAGTTTCTCAAAAACTCGGCGTAAGTGTTGCTTGTGCTCTTCTAAGGTTTTGCTGTAGACTAGGAGGTTATCTATGTAGATAATGACAAAGATATCTATCTCCGGTCCAAAGACTCCATCCACCATGCCACAAAACGTGCCTGGCCCATTGCTTAGGCTGAATCCTAATACTAACCACTCAAAACTACCATATCGAGTGCGGAAGGCTGTTTTTGGGATATCTTCTATGGCTATGCGGATTTGGTGGTATCCTGATCTAAGATCAATACGGCTAAAGTACTTGGCCCCGGGCAATCTATCTAAGAGGTCTTCCACTAGGGGCATGGGGTATTTGTTTTTTACGGTGATTTTGTTAAGGGCCCTATAATCTACACAGAGTCTAAGTCCCCCATCCTTCTTCTTTACAAATAACATTGGGATACCAAAGGGGGATTTACTAGGGCGGATGAACCCTTGTTCTTCTAGTTCATGTAGTTCCTTCTTCAATTCCATGAGCTCGGTGTGGTTCATGCGATAGGGAGCTCGGGCCGGTGGGGCAGACCCTGGGATCAACTCAATCTTGTGATCCACATCTCTCCTGGGTGGTAGACCCTTGGGTACCTCGGCTACCATTACATCTTTGAATTCTTCAAGTATTTCTGCCACTTCTGTGTTCCTGCTTTGTTGTCTAAGTTTTTTGCCATCTTCTTCTTCTTCAATTGGTCGGATCATACACAAGTAGACCATATCTCCTTGTTTGACTGATTTTTCGACATGTTTCGCATTGCATGTCATGATACATGGCCTGATAACGGTCCCTTGGACCGGTGCATTTTGGATCTGGCCCTTAGGTTGGGTTGTAGTTGGCTTCACTGTTTGGCATGATACTCCTACCTTATTCTCATTCATTTGCACCTTGATTGGGGTCCTGCCAGGCAGTTGCATTCTCTCACATGGTACTCTCACGCCTTTTCCTTGCATATCTAGCATCATTTCATTTACACCTTACCGAACATTGCAATGACATACTTGTCATAGAATTCCAAGCCCAATATCACTTCGAAATCATCCATGGGGATTACTAAGAAGTTGAGTTTTGCTTTCCACTTGTCGGCTTCTACTTGGACTCCAAAGACTTGTTTCACTTCCTTGGCTTCTCCTTGTGCAAATGTTACTGTTAATCCTTCTGGGGCCTTAGATAATTTTAACCCATGTTTTGCTGCACACCCTGGTGTCATGAAGTTGTGTGTTGCCCCTGTGTCCACCATGATGGGTTGGTTTCCTTCGCCCACTCGGCCTTTGATGTATAGATGGTGAACTACCGCTACTCTGGCTGCCATGCATTGGGGTCAGGTGCTAACTGTCCCTACCCTTGGGTGGTCCATGCTTTCCTCACTTCCATTTGGGATTTCTTGGATGCGCGGTGGTTGTGGTTCTTCTCCTCCGTATGCGCTAGTCGCATTCACCCTTGACCCACTTGATGAAGTTGTATCTTCTATCGGGCATCTGTTTTGGTAGTGTGGGCCCCCGCATATTTGAAGTATCTGATCCCAACGGATGGGTCTAGGGATCTCCACCATGATGTATTTGATCCTTCAGGCCCATACGATGTGCTAGGGGTTGGCCTGTAGTGATTGTTTCCCCATCTTCCTGCTGCTCTTCTTGGTACTAAAGCAGTTTGTGACATGGCCGTGGTGGTGGTGGTATTTTGGTTCCTTGTATCTGTGAATGCCCCTCTAGGGGCATTGGGCCCTTGGTTCTATAAGTTGTTGTTGTTGAAGTTGTTGTTGAACCTTCTTTGGTTCGTTCCCCTGTGTTGTTCTTCTGCCTTCTAGGTCCACTAGTCTTTCGGCCATTCTCATGGCTTCTGCTAAACTTGTTGACTCCTGTCTCTCCACATCTCTTCTAGCCCATTCTTGCATCCCAAACAAAAATCCATGTAATTTAGTGTATGTATCCATGTTTGGTAGCTGCAGCATAATCTGCCTATATTTGATGACGTGTTCTTTCATCTTCCCTTGTGTTTGCTTGAGGTTCCTCCATTCATCTCTCACTTTGAATTTTTCCATCTTTGGAATGAAGTAGTCCTTCAATTCTTCCTGGAGTTCTTCCCACGAAAAGATGGTGTGGCCCTGCTCTTGCTCCAGCAGGTACCAATTGGTAGCATCCTCCTCCAAGTAAATGGCTGCCACCTCCGCCTTCCTGTCCTCAATTATTTGTGAATATTTCAAGTATCTGTCCACCTCTGCGATCCATTTCTTCAGGACTAGCCCATCTCTCTCTCCCTTGTACTTGGCTAGTTGGGGCATCTTGAATTTTCCATAGTCGTCTTCTAAACTGTCACTATCTTCCTCCTCTTTACGGTGGTGCTTCTTCTCCTTCTTCTTGTCTTTCTTTTTACTTCTTACTTCTACTACTTTCTCCTTCTCTTTCCTTGTATCTTACGCCCTCCTAGATGTCTCATCTCTACCCATTCTATCCATCTCCTCTTGCATTCTGTGTCTTTTCTCCTCCTCTTGTTGTTGTATCACCCATTCTCTATAGCCCTGCTCCACTTCTAGTTTTTTCTTCCTTTCCTCCTCTTCCTTCATTTGCATGTTCCTCCATATTGACTCCAGCATGCCTGACATGACATCTAATTGCCTTTCCAGTCCGGCCACCTTCTCCTCTTAGGCCACTCTCCATTCTTGCCCTCTACTCTTCTTCCTCTCCTCCATTGTTGGGAGGGTGACATTCTCCCTTTCGTCCTCCATGTGGTTGGTGGTGGTGTCGGCGCGGGGAAGCCGCGATGAGGTTGGCGCTCGGAAGCCGTGTCACATCTTCAGATGGTGGGGTGTTGGGGCGTTAAGGAGCATCACAAGATGGGGCGACGTGACGGGGGTCGACACGACGTGGGGCATCGCGCTATGGGTCGTTACGACTTCAATCTCTTCGGGGCACTGGATCCTCTCTCCTGCTTCCTTGAACACTCCTTCACTCTGAGCAAGAGTCGCTCTGATACCAAGTGTGATAAACCTGCACTCGTTACACACTCAACACGACACAGAAAGGTAACACGATATATGAGCTCAAGGTATACTCTTGTATTATTCAATCCAAAAAGCGGGACAACATAGACACATCCCAGGACTACACCCTCGTGACGACGCACATAAGAGGGTTCACCACTAGATATAGGGAATCACACGTAGTGTGGAAACAAGGTAGGGCTTTGAGTCACTACTACTCCCTATATAGGTGCATTCACTAGCAACGGCATGGTATAGCTACAAAGCCCTTACAGGAGGGGAATGTATAGTCTCTTTTTGAGCTCTTTGCAATCTCAAGCAGAGATTCTAGAGGTATGCTAGGAGGTCGTGTAGCTCAACTAATGGGGCACTCCTTCCGCATACAGTCCCTGCCAATATCCATGGGATGCCATGACACGATCTGGACAGTGTCGAGCTCCCATAAGAAGATGCCTTTTTCTAGTAGTTTCCTTGGAACATTGGTGGGGTCCATAACAATCTCGAAGGATCCCCATCCCCCTTAGTAGATTTGCTTGACCTTTCCTTCTCCTTTGAGCAACGAACCATGTGGCTATATGTATGGGTTTTGGCAGCTCTCCGGTAAAGAATACCAATATGGCTCATGCTTTGAAGTGAAGGACATTCTCGCTGACCATCCCCCTTACTAGATTTTCTTGGCCTTTCCTTCTCCTTTGAGCAATGTGTTGAACCATGTGGCTGTATCCATGGGTTTTAGCAGCAGCTCTTTGGCAAAGAATACCAATATAGCTCGTCCTTTGAAGTGAAGGACATTCTCACTGACCTTCTTTGCAATCAGAGTTTTTTTTTGCTGGCGAGGCACATTGCTAGGATCTCATAGACGATTTGAGGATTCACTTTGAGTTGTAGTGAACTTGCCTACCTTACCTTCTTATGTTTGATAACTCAAAGGCTTGAAGATGGTTCCAAGAGCTCAATCAATATGATCCAAAATGTCGCTCATTTGCATCCACCACCAAGCACACCAACAAGTTGAAAAGACGATGACGAAGAGCTTCACCTTCCTTAGTCCCTCGCTCAACACACTTCTCATTCACTCTCTCTCATTTACTCTCAACGCAATGGAAGCAAGATGATAGAATAGAAAGATTGAATGGTTACACTAACAGTGCTTCCACAGCATGGATATACCAAAAGGGGTAAATACAACTATAAACACAAATTAGGGTTAGGATTAGGTCACCTCTCTAGGACAACACACCGTTTTAGGCTTAGGATTTGCCCCCTACTACTTTGTGTTTTAGGGTTTGTGCCCCTTTTGTGCTTAGGGTTTCCACAACTGTGAATTAGGGTTTACATCCTCCTTTGGGAATCTTGCTCACTTACTGGACTCAAGGCCAGTCAATTCTCACTGCATGCTTATATATTAGCCTAATTAGACCAAGCCTATGCTAATATAATCACAAATACATGTATGCAATCCATGCAATACATGCGAGTGCAACAAATACAACTGTGAGCAATAAATACAATCGGCACTACTCTCACAAAATAATACATCCATGATAATCCGATGATATTAAAGAGTATAATAATAATACAAGTGCCCAAAATGATACACCAAAGGTCCATAAAATAATAATCCACCATAAAATCATATATGTACTTGTGCTTCTACAACCTTCTCAAAATAGCATTAATATTATTTTCCCTCATGTACAAGTACCTGTTCCATTGGCACTCATGTCAAAGGTAGCATATTGTATCTTGTAACGAAGACGCAGAATGTTGGGAACATTCATTGAAGAAATAATCATGATGGAGAAGTGATAAATGCTATTATTGAAGAACTTTCACTGATGAAAAATGACCTACCTAATTATGAAAAACTAGTACTAAAGACAATAATGCTCGTACTAATGTTGTAGATTATATCCAAAAGATGTGGCACAATGATGAGAAGATGATGGTAGTATAAAGGATCGATGATGGCTCCGTTGAAGAAGAAATCATGGAATGGTGAGGATGCAAAGGCCACCAATGTTGATAGTTCTTCAGTTCTTCAAATGGTCCTTTGCAAGAATCCCGCAAGCCAATTTGTGCTTGCCCTAAGGGGTGTGTACAAGTGATTCACTCCCTAGATCCTCTCTTTTTGCCTCAACTCCCTACATGTCAATTGGATACTCTGGCACAACTTGAGAAGTAGCTTGAATGAACGACCTGTACCATCCTAGCAAAGTGCTCTTGGACCTCAAGTGCCATGTTTGGTTTTAGTGGCGGTTCCTGAGTTTCCTCCATAGCTCCTTTCTCCTATTCAATAAACTCCTAGGGGTCCATTTAATTAGAAGAAGGAACCATATCCTCAAGAGACTCTACTACAATGGGATCTTTAGTAAGTGGCTCATGTAGTATGTCACATGGCTCAATGGATATTTCTTGGATCATTCATATATCTCTCAATTCTTGATCATTATAGCCCATGTCATGCAAGTGATCAATCATTTGGCTTCAACTTAGGTCTGAGGTCAATAATGTGAGCTCCTTCCCCCTGCTCAACACTAGACAAGGTACCTGTAGCAAGTCCCAACTAAGCTTTGAGTTCCTCCACATCATCCATGGTTCTGGTTGATATAGTACAAATGGCCTCTTGATAGAGCCCTTTCTATAATGACAATGCATGTTTATAGGTGGCTACATGGAGCTTAAATTGTCATTCCTTACAAAGGGAATGTGCCAAGTCTGTGAGTAGTTGTTGTTGCATCTCCTCATAAGCTCTTATGAGGAGATGTACCTACTATTGTATCTCCTCATAAGCTATATTAGCTCTCTCGTTTACTTGATTGAGAATAATAGTTAGACTCATTCGGATTGTAGTTCGCAGCCCTGTGAAGGTTACCTTCATCTATGCTTGAGTCTAATGTGCTTTTGGTAACTCTCTGGTGAGAATTATTGTCCTTGCCTTTTCCTCCTCCAACTGGATCGTAAGATCTATCCAATTACTTTCTTTCCTTTTTCCTCACAATCTCAACTTCTTGCAATTGTTCTCCAAGCCCCTTCATCTCCCTTGTGGGAGCTTTCACTCAACTGCCAAGACCCTCGGACCGCGTATTGTTTCAAGCGTTCCAAGCCGAGCACTAATGGCTACCTCTCACATAACCGATGCGCCATTCATATCTATGGGTGTAGTGAGCTTACCTCCGTGCCGTTCGAGTTACCTCCTCTCCCGCACACTCCGGTAGCTCCACGATCCAAGTGCATGCTTCAAGCAAGCTCCATCCTCAAGCTCCACGCTCCAAGCTCCATTGCCGCGAGCAAGACAAGAGAAGAGAAGAGAAGAGAAGAAGAGAGGAGAAGATGGAGAGCTTCTCCTCCTCGGTCTCTCACCCTCACACACTCACTCCATCACACTCTCACACTCCCTCTCTCAAGCACAAGCTCAAGCAAGCAAGCAAGAAGAAGAAGAAGAAGAAGAAGAGGAGAGCTACTTTTGGCCACACACAAGAATGAGCTTCTCATTCACTTTTCAACTTTATATACAAAACCCTAAATCCCTTTTGGGCGGTCATCCCCTTTTCCCCTTTTTTACATGGCCGGCCGTAGCCTAGGCCCTTTTTCCCATTGTCCTTCTATCTTCCTAGCTTCCTTTCCACCGCCCATCTACATTTACAAATTGCATGGGTGAGAGCCCGGTGCTCCTTGAATTAAACCATGATGCACTTGCGCTCTTTTACAAAAGTTTTGACTTGTGCTTTTCCTTGTGTGCCTTTCTCCCTTATTTAGGACTCTTCTCCTTGTGCGTCTTTGTCTTCCGTTTCTCTTTGCCTTTGCCTTGGCCTTTGTCTTTGTCTTCTGCTTTAGCTTTTCTGGATTTTCCACCTTTGTTCGTTTGAGGGTTAACATTACCCCCCTCCTAGACGAGTGCCAGTCCCATGGCACTCACCGTCGTAGGTAACAGGCTGTAGCATGCACCGAAGACGTGGGTGACAAGGACGCCTATGGTTTCCGTGGAGGAGTGTTGGTGGTGGTGTGAAAGAAGGTCCTAGGGGCCTGTTGGTGGCCAAGGTGGCTGGTGGAAGGTTGTTGGAGTTGGTGGTAGGGCTATTCTATGTTGGGGATTGCATTGATGGCCAGCACAAGTGTTGGTTTGTTGGGGATTCTGCACATGACGATTCTTTGCGGGCTTGTCGGATGGTAAGGGATAAGCATTCAGAGTTGGGTGTTGATGAAGAGTGAACGACACTTTCGTTGGAGTCTTCAACACCTGCAATTGAAAACCTCTCATGTGGTCTCTCCCTAAGGGTAGTGCTAGTCTTCTCTATTGTGCACAAGACATAGTGCAATTAGTTTGGGAGACAGGTCGAGCTCTAAGCAAGCTGAGAGTATTGTCATGCACTTGAGGACCCAAACTGTGTATATACTTCGGTGCAGGTATTATGTGAGTGCTTATGCATACTTAGATATTACTTAGTTAGAAGATGATCGGCCTGGTTCCTTGTATAGCAATGGGTCAGTGAAGCAAGGGGCTAAGTTGATGGAAAATGTTGTCGATGAAGACGGGGAGTACACTTGAAGATTGGTTGAGAGATCATTATGGTCTTGTCAAGGCCATGTAGCATAATTGAGCTCCTTGATATCTAGCTCTTGGTAGCTAGTGACTACTTGTAGTGCTTGAGGAGTATGGTGTACTTTTCCATTGTCTTTCATGCCTTGCTTACCACTGTTGATTGTAATGGCATTGAGATGGAGTACAAAAGAAATGGCAAGTGGTTCAGGGTGACAGATCTAACCATAGGCGAGGCGAGCTCCCTAGGTATGTCCTGCCCTTGATGTGCCTTGAACGATTGTGGGGGATGTACAAAGGGCTAGGGAATTAGGGACGAAGCCAGCCGACCAAGGCCACTGAACGTACCTAATTTGAGGACCCCTAGGTGTGGTGCTATGATCGTGTGCGTTTTTTTTTTCTTTCTTTCTTTCTTTCTTTCTTTTTCTTTTTCTTTTTCTTTTTCTTTTTCTTTTTCTTTTTCTCTCTTTCTTTTTTTCTTTTTTCTTTTCTCTTTTTTTTTGGTGGGAAAAGTGAATACAATCAATGCCATACATTGAGGCTGTTAGCCTTTCATTTGGATTGAGAAATGTTGGGATTCAAAGGCTATGAAGAATCGATATTACAGAGATGATAGTGTCACCAGCCTTGATGCTAGCTAGAGGAGCTGTTGTTGACATGAAGAGATACACTTGAGATTTTGCAAACCTCTTTGTAACATGTGAGACATCGAACAATTGAGGTAGCACTTGGAGTGAGCTGTGCATGGACAAGGGCAGAGCATCTTGCGAATTGAGTCCTGGATGATGAAGAGACGTTCGCCCTTGTTGATAGCGTGGCTCCTGCCCGAACATAGAGTTTGGCCAAGAAGGAGGAGGTAATCGATGATTATGCTTTGGTTATGCTCAGTTGCAATATGTGCTTTTTCTGCAAAGGTGTCCTTGGGTTCTCATCTAGTGGCGTTTCCGTCATGGCTTTTGTTTCTTGGTATTCCTGTCACTTCCTCCATAATGGTTCTTTGTGGGGTTGGTGGTCTTGTGGTGACTTGGATATTAAACACTTCTAGACATTGACCTATGTCATTCTGCATCAACTTGTCACTTCGTGAGAGTACATGCTCGCTTGCGTTAAGTACATCGGACCAATGCAATCATGTTAAGATATAATTTTTCAGAATGCTATGATGTCTATTGGGATGCCTATTTCATTGCTTGTTAAGGTCACATACATTAACGAGAGGTAACGGGAATGTGTACAAGTGGGGATCTTGCCCCTTTACTCATCAAAAAAACAAAATGTTCTGGCATGCTGACTTGTCGAGCTACTTGTACATCATAGGGGTTTAGTCGATAGGCACGAGGCGGGGTGAGTCCGGTTGGCTAGGCGACCGAGGGGGTGCTAGTGCGGGGCTCCCATGAGGCTGGGCAGGGAACATGTCGACCGGGACATGAATGGTTTAGTCCTAGGCCGCTACCATTCCTAGAATGTCTTTAAACAATTCATTAAATTCTGCCCTATCCCTGGCCGCCTTGTCACGTTGTGAGCACCTGGTGCCCGAACGTGCATTGGGAGTCTGTGCAACTGGCGTTGCCACATTTTGTGTGCCTCCCTGAGCGTCTACTCCCCTGGCCCACGGATTCTTCGGCCTTCGTCCAAGGCGGTGTTGCTTGGGGCCGCGTTTCTTGGTGTACCTTTTAAGAGTGGGCACGTAGCGCACTGGCGGAGGGGCATGTGCTACATGTTCCCGTCGGCTGCAAAGAGCGTCCTTGCAGGCTAGCTACCCTTGGTTCTCCATGCTTTCCTTGCAGGGGGACCTGTAAGATGCGAATCAAGGATTAGGATTTGTTACGTGATAAGACCATTCATATGTAAGGGATCATAGTGCGGGTTATCAAGTGCATAGGATGAGAAGGGGTGAGGTGGGACATGCAGTGCTATTGTAGAGGGATGGCCCCCGTGATGTATATTTAGCCTCCTGCCATTAGCAGATCTTGGTTCACGCCAAGTTACGTCGGCTGGCGGTCATGGATTTTAGGCAAGGCTCCTCCTCGGAAGGATAGACCGGAAAGGGAAGAAGGTGTATAGAGAAGGGACTACACCCTGTCTACACCATCAGAGTTGTTGGTCAAGGCTTCCTATGGCGGCCATGTGGGTTGCATGCCCTTCACTTGGAGGTGGGGATGGTCACACGACTTTTAAACGTGTGATGAGAGGAGGACTTAAGGAGCTTAGCCTGTCAGGCCCAACTCTTGTCCCTGCGCTTGACCATCATTGCTTGTGTGTGTTGATATTGTTTATACAAGGTGACACAAGAATCAGTGTTTATTTATATACATAATGTCACTTCACGAGGATAAGAACCAATTGTAGAACTCGGGGTTGTACTAGAGCGTGGCACACGCATCCAGCACTCGTGGCAGCTTACTTAGTACCAATAGATATTTTGCCACATCGAGCAGCATAGACCCTTGTCCGAGTCTACTCTCGCTATTTGGAGGAACATAGAACAGGATTGGCAAGCTTTCTGTTTCAATAGTTACAAGGATTCTGCACTTCCCTAGAAGTGCTTGTGGGTGTTCCCCGTAAGGGTTAAGAGTTGCATCAGTCGGTTTGAGCTCTGGTTGGCCTAGTAGGGTCCATGATTCATAGGTCAAGATGTTAAAATCTGCTCCTTCATCAATCAGAGCATCGATAGTATGCTCTCTTTTCGCGGTGAGTTTGACCCTAAGATAAGCAGGTGGTACTGTGTCTTCATCTTTCGGGTCTTGGCTTGTAAATTTAAGCCTTTTGATAGATGCCCTTGAGTCCCCAACTGCACGACCAGATGTGGATTCTCCACTGATGTCTTGGATTGTCTGTGCAGTGTTGCTCAAGGTACATCTCTCATCAGGACTGTCATATCTAGTCATTCTCGCTATTGTAGCTTGATGTTGTTGCTTTCCGATTTGACTAGATGCAGTCCGAATACAACACGTATGTATTTTTACAGTGTGGCCTTTTTGCCCTTGTTGCCTAGATGGGCCCATTGAGGTTCTAGGGTCTCTGTTTGTCTCTATTCGAGTATGGGCTTTTGGTTGCTCTTTTGCAAGTGAGAATCCATGCTCGTGTAGAGCCATTACTTCACTAGGGTCCAATTTGGAAGACCTGTCACGGTGCGCGTTCTCTCTCCAACCTACTCGAGGGAGGTGCGGAGAGGGCAGAGCCTCCTCTGCGGAGGTCCGGGGAGGGTAGTCCCCCTCAGCCCACAGGGCCGTTACGATAAAAGCCATGCACAATTTGGAGGACTGTTTATAGCCAAATTTTGAACTACTTGCTCTAAGTTTTAGCCCAATGATGAATCTATGATGTGCCTTTAGCTCTACGTGGTCTTTGGGGTCAATCTTGGGGTTTAGATGCATCAGAATTTGTGTTCTAGATACCTATCCAATTTTGACAGTTTTCTGTCCGATTCTCAAATGTCCGATTTTCAGGAGTCCGATTATCAGAATCGGACGTCCGATTTTGGGTTGGTCCGATCGGACTAGTGGTCTTATTTTGGTCACGTCCGATTCTAGGAATCAGATCAAAAAAGTGGTTCGATTCTGGGAATCGGATTGGACAAGGTGGTCCGATTCTAGTAGTCCGACGGTCAGATTCTGGGACTGGTCCGATTCTGGGACTCGGACAGCCTAGTCTGATTCTGGGTGGTCCGATTCTGGTTGGTCTGAGTGCCATGTGGCACGTCCGATTGGACTGTTCGATTTTGGGAATCAGACAAGGATGGTCCGATTCTGAACTGGTCCGATTCTGGGACTCGGACGGCCTGGTCTGACGACGCGGACGGTGGCCCGCGAGTTGTGCACGATGTCTCTAAGTCAACGTCTACTCCACCGAATCATCCAGCGCCTTCCAAATAGGTACAAAACACTACAAGAAAATGCCAGACATGCCTGGAATCACTATGGTGCTCGAATCAAACGGCACTCCAAGTATCTGTGCCCCTATTTCCCTATTTTAGCCTGTTATACAGCAACAGAAAACCCTACTGTTTACTTTTTTTTCTTTGTTTTTTTCCTATCCTAAATGCATCCAAATCACAAAGTAAATACCTACACTACTCCAT
Organism: Lygodium microphyllum; assembly: GCF_053477565.2. Lineage (NCBI taxonomy): Eukaryota > Viridiplantae > Streptophyta > Polypodiopsida > Schizaeales > Lygodiaceae > Lygodium > Lygodium microphyllum. The sequence continues at coordinate 105,228,535 of NC_141155.1, forward strand.
CTCACAACATAAATCTCAAAAAATCAAAAAACCTGCTTGGCAAGGAGATCGAATACCATCTTCAACCCCCTCACTTCCTACCTATCTCAAGCACCGGTTCGGGGAAAACCCCTTACTTTGATGCTCGATTCGAAGCGCGCAAGCGCTCAAGGCTTGAATCCGTTGGTCCCGGCAACGGAATCAAAATGTGGGAGCTTTCACTCAATCGCCAAGACCCTCGAACCGCTTATTGTTTCAAGCGTTCCAAGCCGAGCACTAATGGATACCTCTCACATAACCGACATGCCATCCATATCTACGAGTGTAGTGAGCTTACCTCCGTGCCGTTCGAGTTACCTCCTCTCCCGCGCACTTCGGTAGCTCCACGATCCAAGGTGCAAGCTTCAAGCAAGCTCCATCCTCAAGCTCCACGCTCCAAGCTCCATTGCCGCGAGCAAGACAAGAGAAGAGAAGAGAAGAGAAGAAGAGAGGAGAAGATGGAGAGCTTCTCCTCCTCGGTCCCTCACCCTCACACACTCACTCCCTCACACTCTCACACTCCCTCTCTCAAGCATACGCTCAAGCAAGCAAGAAGAAGAAAAAGAAGAAGAAGAAGAAGAGGAGGAGGAGAGCTACTTTTGGCCACACACAAGAATGAGCTTCTCATTCACTTTTCAACTTTATATACAAAACCCTAAATCCCTTTTGGGCGGTCATCCCCTTTTTCCCTTTTTTACATGGCCGGCCGTAGCCTAGGCCCTTTTTCCATTGTCCTTCTATCTTCCTAGCTTCCTTTCCACCGCCCATCTATATTTACAAATTACACGGGTGAGAGCCCGGCGCTCCTTGAATTAAACCATGATGCACTTGCGCTCTTTTACAAAAGTTTTGACTTGCGCTTTTCCTTGTGCGCCTTTCTCCCTTATTTAGGACTCTTCTCCTTGTGCATCTCTGTCTTCCGTTTCTCTTTGCCTTTGCCTTGGCCTTTGTCTTTGTCTTCTGCTTTAGCTTTTCTCGATTTTCCACCTTCGTTCGTTTGAGGGTTAACATCCCTCTTGTTCTCTGTAATCTAGGTCTATAAGTCATGTGATTGCTAGGCTAAGTACCTAAAAAATGCATAACGAGCCATTCTCTCTTCCTCATACTTCCTTTGCATTTCTAACTTTTCCCAATTTTCTTGTTCTTTGTCCTAGATTGCTTGCTCTTTGTCCTGGATTGCACGCTTTTTGTCCTATTTTAGTTGCTCACATAAGAGATGTAATGGACCAAGACCACCTAAATCTATTGATGTCCTTGTGCATTCTTTTGAATTAGTTGAAGTCTCAACAAGTTGTTGCTTTTCTATGCCAAAGGTGATTATAACATCTTCATGATGTTTATCCCTTTCCAATGCATTGATATTGGCCTATATGGTCTGTAAAGTGGTCTTGGACATTTGAATATCTCCTAGATAAACCACTATTTGCTCTACTACAACCTTTCCCTTTCCTTTGCTAGAGTCTCCTACTCCCCTAACAACTTCTTTCTAAACTCTTAGTGAGTTAGAAACTTCCTTCCTTCTCATGTTCTTTTTGGACAATTTCTACATTATTATGGCTGGGTCCTCCTTTCCGTTTTGGAGTTTTTGTTTGGGGAGGGGTCATGAGATGTTGAATGGGCTTCCTATGTAATGGCTTTGAGAGTTATGAAGGTGGAGATGGGACCAGTAATAGGAGATGAGGGTGCCACTGGAAATTAGGAGACCTTGAAGGTTTGGGTTTGAGGCTTGACTAATAGGAGTAGCTTGGTGATATTAGACTTGGAGCAATTGATGAAATAAGGAGCTACTGGATTCCGAAGGGGTGGGATGAGGAGTTGGCATTTTCCCCGCAAAAATATCCCCTATACTAAGAGTATAAATGATATGGACTTGCACAGTATTGCATTGATCAACATAGTTGATGGTGCAAGGAATCCAAAACTTAAAGGGTCAGCCCAAGAGAATTTCCTTCCCCACATCCTCATGGTTTGGCAGAACATACAAATGAAGAGGGATATTCTTAGTTGCAATAGTAAGCAAGAGGTGACATTTACCCAATAGTGAGTAGGGTTGGCACCATAGGGTTAAGTTTAGTGTGAGTGGGTGTCAAAGTGGGTCCATCCAAAGATTATATGGAAGAGTGTTGAAGTCAAAACCTTCATCAATGAAAGTGCCAATAGTGACTTGCTTAGTAGCAGTCTACTAGATTTGAAGAAAGGCTAGAGGAATGACAGGGACATCCTCGTAGTCAATTAAAGAGATAGAGACACCACATGCATTTAAAAAATGAATAGGAGTTCTGTGTGGGGCTAGGTGAAGTCAACTTATGAGTATCAGCCTTTTGCTCAAGTTGCTCATCACATGTTTGTTCAACCACCATGACCACGGGGACAAAAAAATCTGGAGGATGCAAGGGGATAATACTTCTTATTAATATGACTACCATTGAAGTTTCCAATGTCTTCCCCCTCCAGTCTCCAACTCAAGATAGCCCATTATGCTAACTTGATGAACATGATATGGTCCTAAGCCTCGAAGTTTCAATTTTTTCTTATGGCCTTTAAGAGAATCCAAGAGCACCATGTCACCTTTATTAAAGGAACACTATTAACCGCAGCATAAGAAAAAGCGAAAAAAGTGGAAAAGCACAAGTCGAGAGGCAGCCTAGAAGGAAATCGAACACAACATAAGAAGTAGGAAGGGAAATGGTTGAAAGCGCAAGGGCAGTCTCAAAAGCTAAGGCAAGGGAAAAAGCGCATTTTTAAATGCAAGGCACCCATAAAACTTTTTGTAAAAGAGCGCTAGGCTCCCTCTTGTGCAAACGGTAAAGGTAGATGGGCGGTAGGAAGAAAGCTAGGAAGATATGAGGACAATGGGAAAATCGGCCATGTAAAAAAGGGGATAAGGGGATGACCACCCAAAAGGGATTTAGGGTTTTATATATAAAGTTGAAAAGTGAATGAGGAGCTCATTCTTTGGTGTGTGGCAAAGTGGACTCATCTTCTTCTCTCCTTCTTGCTTGCTTGTGTGTGCTTGAGAGAGGGAGTGTAAGAGTGTGAGGGAGTGAGTGTGTGAGGGTGAGGAATCAAGGAGAAGAAGCTCTCCATTATCTCCTTTTTTTTTCTCTTCTCTTCTCTTTTCTTGTCTCGCATGCGACTATGGAGGATGGATCTTGAAGGTGGAGTCTTGAGGTTGCTTCAGCTCACACCACGAATCGTGGAGCTACCAATGTGCTTGAGGGAGGAGGCAACTTGTCTCGACATCAAGGTAAGCTCACTACATCCCATTAGGATCGAAGGTGCATCGGCTAGGTAAGAGATAGCCATAGTTATTCACTTGAAATGCTTGAATAATAAGCGGTGTGTGGATCTTGGCAATTGGAGCTTACCTCTACAAACACTATTGCACAGGTCTATCAAACCAAGCCTTACATCATACCTTTTTGGTAAGAGGGCATGTCTAGCCGAAAGATGAGTTTCAGTTAGACATTCAAACTCCACAAGGCGATTGGTCCAAGCACTAGTGCCTTCCCAATGCTCCTATACTATTGCAATGCAAAGACTGGGGATTAGAAACTCAACTGGCATAATAGCATCAGTGCCATAGGCAAGTTGAAATGGAGTCTACAGTCCTGACAATTATGTGGTTGGCCCAAAGGGTATCCATAAGCTTGTTATCCCAATTAGAGTGCGAACCAAAAACAATCTGAGTAGTCAAAACATTAAGAAAATTCTTATTGGTAGACTCAACTGACCATTCACCTGAGGATAGTACAGAGATGACTTGCGATGGATTATTAGAAAGGTAGAGAGCAAATACTCAATGGCCTCATTCAAAAAGTGAGTTCCTTAAACACTAATCAACTCAATTGGGCATCCAAAGTGAGAAATCACTTGTTTCCACAAGAACTTACCATTGTATCAACATCATTCTTTTGAGTGGCTCGTGCCTCAACCCATTTAGTCATATAGTCGATTGGCACAATGATGTAGCATGCTTGTGAGTACTTGGCAGCTAGAGTAATAGGTCCTACAAAGTCAAAAGTTCATTTTTCAAAAGGTTTTCTAGTAATGACAAATGATAACTCCAAATTGTCCTTGAGAATGGGAAGTTTGGTGTGCTAGCACTCATCACAATGGTTAACAAAACATGCTACATCCTTGAACAAGGTGGGCCACCACAATTGGGCCTATAAAACCTTATGTGATGTAGCCTGACTATCAAAATGTCCACCAAATATTGCCTCCATGGGCTTTTTGAAGAAAATGCTCAAAGTCATGTTCAAACACGCATCATCGAAGAAGACCATCCTACCCTAGTCACAATAAAGTTAACTAGCAATCAGTTGGTAGGGTCAAGTCTAAATCAACAAGGGAGTGAGACGAGCCTTCTCAATGGGATATTCAAGAATTCCATTCTCTAAAATAGCAAAAATATTATTAGCCCAATGAGGTCTAAGGTCAACCTTGAACAATTGGGCCTCTTATTGAAGTTGAAACAAATGGGAATCCTGTAAATTATCATCAACACATATGACTATTTCTCCACTAGTCAAGCAAGACATGTGATCAACCATGTAATGCTACTTTCCTTTCCACACAACCATAGAGAAATCAAACTCAAGCAAAAGTAATAACCATCTGGCAATTCTGCTTGTAGCACATGGCTTGTTTACAAGATAAGGTAGAGCTTGATGATCAACAAAAAACATAAAGGGAATGGAAACCAAATAATATTGAAATTTCTTGACTGCATAAACCATTGTTAACCCTTCCCATTTAGTGGTGAAATAATTCATCTCAATCTCAATGAGTTGCTTGCTTGCAATGCTCACTAGAAAGTCCATGTTATGTTCACCATGTTGGCACAAAATAGCTCCAATGGCAATTTTGGGTACATCAATATGAACATGGAACGTGATTGTCCAACCTAGGGCTCATAAAATGGATGTAGAGATAAGAGTCTTCTTGAGGGCCTCATAAGCATCTCGACATTAAGCAATCCATTCCCACATAATCAAAAGCTTATAAAGTGGCTTGGCAATAGCAACATAGTAGTAATAGCCAGTATGCTGAAGAAAGCATTGAATACCCTTCAAATTGGTGGGAGGTAGAAGCTCCATAATAACCTTGATCTTTGTTGTATTAGTGGCAATGCCATTCTTGGACACATCATGCCCTAGAATACTGCCATGCTTTACCCAAAATTGACATTTCAACAAATTTAGAAAAAGCTAACACTACCTACATCTTTCAAAGACAAGGCAAAGTTTGGTTAAGTGCTCTTCCCAACTAGTATAGACACAAAGGTCATCAACAAAGACTTCAAGCCACTTATGCAACACATCTTTAAAGATGGTGCACATCAATCATTGAAAGGTTGTGAGTGCATTGGTCAGCCCAAAATGGGATGACAATGTAAGCAAAGACACCCCACTCAATGGCAAAAGTAGTCTTATGCCAATCATCTGGGTGAGCCTGAACCTAATTGTATCCAAAGAATCCATGGAGAAAACTATAAGCCTCCTTCTTGGCCACTCTCTCAATCATGTAATTTGTGTACATCAATCAGATAATGATCATGTTTGGTCGCTGCATTGACCTTTTTATGGTTGACACATACTCAAATTTTACCATTCTTTTTTAGTACCACAATAATGGATGATACCCAATCAATATGATCAATCTCATAAATGAATCATGCTTTCTGCAATTTTTTCTTATCCTCCTTCACATGATGAGCCTAGTGTAGGGGGTAAAGGCGCCTCCGCCTAGCCGCCCGTGTATTACTACATTGACAGTCACAGCCACTGCACACTGCAGGTGCCGGGCGCCCGTCACCGTCACTTTATTCTTTATTCTTTTAGTGATAGTTTGAATAAAGGAAGGCCCGATCACACATTGTGATGATTGGAGTTCCCATTTCTTGTCTCTCTCTTTCTTGCTCTTGCTCTCCGGGCATAGCTCTCCAGTGCGACCTTCGATCCTTCTCTCCTTTCAACTGGTATCAAAGCACGGCTTCCCGACTCTTGAGCTTGGCTCGTGGCATTCTCAGCTTCCCATTAACTCCCCACTCGCATTAGGTCTCCTTCCCGGCAGAGCCATAGCTCGTTCTCTTGAGCTCCGATCACTCCCCCGCTTCCCGAGCTTCTTCCTGGCCTATTGAGGCACCATCAGGGCATTGACATTGAGGTATAGCTTCATTATTTTAGAGATTTATCTCAGTTCACAAGTCTAGGTAAATAGGGTTTTCACAAGTTGTGGGCAGCCATAGCTCACACCTCTTGGAGCTTCCTTCACCTGGATCTTGCTTCCAGCCTATCAAGGCTTGCTGAGGCTTGGTGTAGGCCTCCTTTGGCCCCCATTTGTGCCCCCTTTGGGCCCCATTGTTGACACGTGGGACAGCAGACCCCCCCAGTCAACTCACGTTTTTTTTGCGCCTGTTTCAAAATCTGGCCCAAAAATCACTCTTTTTGTCATATCTCGGGCATTCGAAACCCGATTTAGGCAAGGTAAGAGTCTAACTTGGGTTTTTGGCACACTCGGACGCGATGGTGATGTTGAATTTGCCAAATTTTGATGGCAGAATATTCTAAAACAGATTTCAGGTCTGAGACAGCATGTATTTGTATGCCTATGGCTTATGTGATGCTTCTACTGATGTCTATTGATACCGAATCACTTGTGGATGTTATGCCTCTTATGTGAGAAGTATTTGGAGCTGATTTAGCTAAGCCATTCACTGTTTTGAATAATTCCAGATTTGTCCAAAACAGGGCATCCACCTGTTACTTCAATTATATGCTTACATGTCTTGGCATTTGATGCCCGATTATGCCCAGTTGTTGGTGCCTATACATACAGGAATGTATGCCTATGGTTTGCCTATGGATTTGAGCTTGGATTGAGCACTGATTTGCTCAGTTTACAAAGGTTATATGCTGTTGGAAACTTCAAGGCTGAAGCTATTTATGCTACAGTTGGGTTATGCCTATTGGTCATGGGGTGCTCCCAGCTACTCGCTATGATGTCATGATGTATTTGGACTATGCCACATGTCTTGTTTATGCTCCGGAATGCTTTTGAGCTGAGATTAGAGCTTGATTTGGGTTTGACTGTCACTTCTTTGTAGCTGGCATTTCATCTATGACATGGTTTATGCCTAGGCTACCCAGTAAAGGTTATGATGTCTTGGTGAATGCTTTATGCTTTGGCTGTGTATGGCAGTTGTTTGAGCTCCTCTCGACATTCATTTGAGTATTCCCTTGAGCAGTTGGACATTGACTTGGATTTTTCCGTTACGACTTGGCTTTTTCCATTACGACCTTGGATGCTATTGAGGCATTATCTTGGTTACCTGTCTTTGGTACTTTGACTTGGTTTCTTGAGTTGTTGAGCTCATTTATCCGCCTTTTGAGCCAACGGGAGAATCTTTATGCTTGACCAACATTGAGTAGGAGGTTTATGCTATTTTGCGCATTTTGCAGATACTTGAGACTTTGGGATCTCTTACACTTACATGTTGCATGGTTCATGCACTGATATCTTGGAATTGCTTTTGACCTGAGCTTGGGCTTTGCACTCTTGTGAGCATACACCTACTAGTGTCAGGTCTTGCGAGTATTATGTATACTTTGCCCTATTGTCCAGGGGGTATGCCTACTCACTGACGGATGCTTTGGTGACATGTTTGGGTGTTTTCTCAGGGTCTTGATGACTGTCTGGTGATGATTTATGCCCGTTTATGGCTGGTCATGAAGAGGTTGTCATTTCTTGACTTGGTGCAGTGATTTGGTCAGCAATTGACTCTCACAGTACCATGTTGTCACTTATTACAGCAAGCATATAACTCCGGACTGATATGGATTTTTCATGCTGAAATATTCTGAAATGATGTATTTTCACTAGTACTTGGTGGACAGCAGCTTCGGTTACACTTTTCTCGCCATTTTTCTCTCGATTTTGGTGATTTTTTTATCATTTTCTACAGTAAACAGCAAGCAATTTTGAACTATCTACAGTCTTTCAGCCTACATTATGGCGAGTTCGTTCACTAATCATGCTATTTTCAACATCACTAAGCTTGATGGTACGAATTACTCTTATTGGAAGAGCCAGATTTGGCAGCTGTTGGTGCAGAAATTGTAGATGAAACCTTTGAGGTTGAGCGGGCATGTACCTACAACTATGCCAGATGAGGAATGGCTTGAGCTTAATGAGTTATGCAAGTCCACTATTGTATTATCTCTCACAGAACAGGTTCATCACAATGTATTTGAGGAAGAATAGAGTGCATGGCAGTTATGGGATAAAATCAAGAATCTCTATAACAAGAAAAGTTCAGTGAGTCAGATGTATTGGCTGAAGCAGCTTATGGATCTGCGCATGAAGGAGAATGTGGCTATGTCTGCTCACTTGAGCCACTTCCATGCTATACTCAAGAACTTGACTTCACAGGACATCACTTTTGCAGAGGATGTCACCTCTTTTCTTGCTTGGTACTCTTAATGAGTCATGGGATGTATTCCGCACTGCATTATGTGCCTCTACTGCTACCTTGAAATTATCTGATGTTAAGAGTGCTCTTATATGCAGGAAGAGGTTAACCGTAAGAATTTCGATGCCTCTCGTGTGTCGTGTGCTATGACAGTTAGAGGCATGAATGATGGATATGGAAAGCATGGCAGTGGCAGTGGCCATGGACGAGATTCTCAGAAATCTCGGTCCAAGTCTCGTGGAAAGTCATGTAGCAAATCCCGTGGCGGGAATGCAGATGTTACTTGTCACCATTGTGGAAAAAAGGACCATATTAGGCCACAATGCCATGAACTGCGGAATGAAAGGCGCAAAGATAAGAGGGAAGACAAAGTGCTGGATAAGTCTTCTGATCGCAGCATAGTGCATGCAAAGTCCAGTGTTAAAAGTGAAGAGATCAATGTTATACAGTCTCAGGATGTTGATGATGATGATTATATCCTTGCAACTTCTTCCAGTGCTTTGCAGATGATAGAGATACACTCTATGTATGCACAATGTTGGCTCTTGGACTCAGGTGCATCCTTTCATGTGATACCTTACTGAGAGTGGTTTCATTCATATCGTACTATTTTGGGTTTTCTGCACCTGGGTGATGACAGCTCTCTTGATATTATGGGCATTGGTAATGTTAGGCTGCAGTTTCCTTCTGGCAACAGTTTTGTTATGCATGATGTACATCATGTACATGCTTTGACACGCAGTCTTGAAAGGAGAGAAGGATCAAAGCTCGCACTCGAGAGCTATGGCGGGAGAGCAAGAGCAAGAAAGAGAGAGACAAGAAATGGGAACTCCAACAGTCACAATGTGTGACTGGGCCTTTCTTTATTCAAACTTTCACTAAAAGAATAAAGAATAAAGTGACGGTGACGGACACCCGCCACCTGCAGTGTGCAGTGGCGCTGACTGTCAATGTAGTAATACACGGGTGGCTAGGCGGAGGCACCTTTACCCCCAACAACCTCCCACTTAAAGGCGAATTTGCCTTAGTGAGGAGTGAAAAGCAAAAAGAAAAAGACAATACAACATGTACACATCTACAACAGGATGAGGAAAGACATCATCTCATCCCACGCCCATCAACCTCCTGAGGAAGGTAAAGCACTCTATAGAGAGGCTTTTCGTGAGTAGATCTGTAGGATTCTGGTCAGTCGAGATCTTGACAAGGTTAACAAACTTGTCCTCGATGACCCCACGTATGAAGCGATACCTCACCTCAATGTGTTTCATCTTCGCATGGAAGACCGAATTCTTGGCTAACTGAATAGCACTCATAGAATCCGAATGCAGTATACGAATAGCATAAATACCAAGGTCAGCAACCAAACGACCCAACCAAATGGCCTCCTTGCAAGCCTCAGTCTGCAACATACTCGGTCTCTGTAGTAGAAACGGCCGTGCATTTCTGCACCTTGGACATCCAAGAAACATCACCTCCAGTATAGGTGAATACATAGTTGGAAATGGACTTCCTACTATCTGCATGTCGTGCCTAATCAAAGTCAGTGTACCCCACGACTCCTGTATCCTGGCTGCCATAGCATATGCACATATCTACAATGCCCTTCAAGTACCTCATGATACCCTCTACGGCATCCCAATGCTTCTTGCCATGTGTATCCATATAGCGTGCCACAACACCAACTGCAAAGGCAATATCTGGACGAGTGGCGATCATGGCATACATAAGACTGCCCACTACGGATGCATAGGGAATCTTGGCCATCTCGGCCCTCTCCTCATCTGTCTGCGAACAATCAGCTTGTGATACCTTCACATAAGAAGGCAATGGACAGCCAATAGGTTTTATGTCCTGTATGTGGAAGCGCTCAAGGACTTTATGAATGTACTCCCTCTATGACAAGTAGAGGAGTCCCTGATGCCTATCGCGTCTAATGCGCATACCAAGTATGTGAGCGGCCTGTCCCAGATCTTTCATCTCAAAGCTCTTCTTGATCTGAGCCTTAAGAGCATCTAGCTCATCATGAGCTTTCCCTGCTATCATCATATCATCCACATAGAGTACCAAAATCAATAAAGAACCATCATGGGCTTTCTTCGTGTAAAGACACGGATCCATAGCACTCCTATTGTAGCCTTGTGACTGCATAAAGGCATCAAACTTATGATATCACTCCCTAGGTGCCTGCTTCAAGCCATAAAGACTTTTCTTCAATTTACACACTAGGTACTCCGTGCCAGGTTCTGCAAAGCCCTTAGGCTGCTCCATATAAATCTCATCATGCAAGTCGCCATGTAAGAATGCCGTCTTGACATCCATCTGGTATAAATCCAAGTCAAGCTGAGCAACCAAAGCCAAGACTAAGTGCAGGGTGGTCATCTTAACCACAGGAGAAAAGACCTCATCAAAGTCCACGCCATGCTCCTGCTTAAAACCCTTTGCTACCAATCTAGCCTTGTATGTTGGCTTGGGGTATCCAGGGGTACTTTTTAGCTTGTATACCCACTTGCATGGCAAAGCCTTCTTGCCCGTAGGCAAGGAAACCAAATCCCAAGTGTCATTCTTATGCAAGGAGTCTATCTCAGACTGGATAGCCCTCTCCCAGGAGTGACTGTCACCCCTGCGCATAGCCTCATCATAAGTGAAAGGCTCTCCTGCATCTGTAAACAAGACATAATGCATCGAGGGCTAAAATCTATCAGGTGGACGTTTGTCTCTAGTAGACCATCTCACAGCAGGCTCTGCTGCCTGCCCAGCTGCCTATCCAACACCCTGACCATGAGTATATGTTGCAGTTGTAGGCTGTCCAATTGGTTGTGTGGGAGCTCTCGACTCCTCCTGAAATATGACTCTGCGTATCTCAACAACTCTCTCTGGCTGCCGATGCATCTTGTCTTCATGGAAGACTACATCATGACTACGGATGTCTTTCCGCACTTGCGGATCCTAGAGACGGTAACCCATCTCGCTTGCATCCCCATAACCAAGGAAAATGCATTTGACACTCTTAGGATCCAGTTTACTTCTCTTGTCCCTGGGCACGTGGCAAAATGCCTCACATCCAAAGACACGGAGATGCGTATAAGAGGGAGGTTTTCTAGTCCATACATCCTCTGCAACCTGGAAATCCAAACCACTAGAGGGTGATCTGTTTATGACATGCACAACTGTACTAACTGCCTCAGCCCAAAAACTCTATGGTAGACCTACATTGCTAAGCATACTGTGTACACGCTCTTGGATGGTTCTATTCATCCGCTTAGCCAAACCATTCTGGGGGGGTGTAAGGGGCGGTCAACTAACGCTTACCCCTCTCATCACATAAGTGCTCAAAAGCACGTGAGACATACTCACCCCCATTATCTGTTCTTAGGCATTTTAGCCTATACTCAGACTGGTTCTCAACCAATGCAAGCCATCTCTGAAACACAACCAAGACATCGGATTTCAGCTTAATGGGATAAGACTTCGTGAAAAATCATGTATGAACATAACAAAATACTTTGCACCACCATAGACTGACAAGGCATGTGCCCACAGACATCCGAATGTACCAATGCCAAGGGCTCACTCTCATGCATGGCCTACCAGAATTCTTATGCGTAGACCTAGTCTGTCTGCCATAAAGACAATGCTCACATGAATCAAAACATGCATAATCAAGGAGCGGTAAGTAGTGCAAACCAGAAAGCATTTTCATTCCCTTCAAAGACATATGGCCCAAATGGGCATGCCAAAGAGATACATGTGGGATAGAACCCACAGATAAAATATGATCAAGGGAAGAAGCAGATACAAACAAGGGATAGAGGCTGCCAGCCTTGGCACCTCTCGCAATCACAAGTCTACCACGAGTGATCTTCCATGCAGAGTCTCCAAAAGATACATGATAACCTGCGTCATCAAGCTGTCCAGCTGCAGGAGACTGCGTGTCAAAGTAGGTACATGACATACATCCTGTATAACAAAACTGCTAAAGGAAACTGCAGCCTAACAGCACCAATGCCCACAATATCAAGAGAGTTGTCGTCACCCAAGCGCACAGAGCCCGAAACAGTACGATATGCATGAAACCACTCTCTGCAAGGTGTCACATGAAAGGATGCACCTGAGTCCAAGAGCCAACATTGTGCATACATAGAGTGTATCTCTGTCATCTACGAAGCACTAGAAGAAGCTGCAAGGATATAATAAACTTCATCAACATCCTCAAGCTGCATAACATTGATCTTTTCAATTTTAACACTGGACTTTGCAGGCACTATGCTGCAATCAGAAGACTTATCCTACACTTTTTCTTTCCCCTTATCTTTGCGTCTTTCATTGCATAGTTCATGGAATTCTGGCCTAATATGGCCTTTTTTCTCACAATGCTTACAAGTAACATCTGCATTCCTACCACAGGAATTGCTACGTGACTTCCCACAAGACATGGACCGAGATTTCTGAGAATCCCGTCCACGGCCACTGCCACTGCCATGCTTTCCATACCCATCATTCTTGCCTCTAACTGTCATAGCATGTGACACACGAGAAGCATCCAAAACTCCAGAAGAGCACTCTCAACATCAGATAATTTCAAGGTAGCAGTAGAGGCACAAAATACAGTGTGGAATACATCCCATGACTCATTAAGAGTACCAAGTAAGAAAAGAGGAGTGACATCCTCTGCAAAAGTGATGTCATGCGAAGTCAAGTTCTTGATTATAGCATGGAAGTGGCTCAAGAGAGCAGACATGGTCACATTCTCCTTCATGCGCATATCCATAAGCTGCTTCAGCCAATACATCTGACTCGCTGGTCTTTTCTTGTCATAGAGATTCTTGATTTTATCCCACAACTGCCATGCACTCTGTTCTTCCTCAAATACATTGTAATAAACATGTTCTATGAGAGATAATGCAATAGTGGACTTGCATAACTCATCAAGCTCAAGCCATTCCTCATCTGGCATAGTTGTAGGCGAATGCCTGCTCAACCTCAATGGTTTGATCTGCGATTTCTGCACCAACACCTCCCAAATCTGGCCCTTTCAATAAGAGTAATTCGTACCATTAAGCTTAGTGATGTTGAAAATAGCATGATTAGTGGACGAACTCGCCATAATGCAAGCTGGAAGACTTTAGACAGCTCAAAATTGCTTGCTCTTTGTTGCAAAAAATGATCAAAAAATCACCAAAATCGAGAGAAGATAGCGAGAAAAGTGTAACCAAAGATGCTGCCCACCAAGTACTAGTGAAATTACATCATTTCAGATTATTTCAGTATGAAAAATCCATATCAGTCCGAAGCTATATACTTGCTGTAATAAATGACAGCAGGGTACTGTGAGAGTCAATTACTGACCAAATCACTGCACCAAGTCAATAAATGACAGCCAAGACATGACCAGCCATATATGGGCATAAATCAGCACCAAACAGTTATCAAGACCCTGAGCAAACACCCAAACATGTCACCAAAGCATCCCTCAATGAGTAGGCATACCCCCTGGACAATAGGGCAAAGTATACATAACACTGGGGCAAGACCTGACACTAGTAGGTGTATGCTCACAAGAGTGCAAAGCCCAAGCTCAGGTCAAAAGCAACTCCAAGATATCAGTGCATGAACCATGCAACATGTAAGTGTAAGAGATCCCAAAGTCTCAAGTATCTGCAAAATGTTCAAATAGCATAAACCTCCTGCTCAATGTCGGTCAAGCATACAAGATGCTCCCACTGGCTCAAAAGGCAGATAAACGAGCTCAACGACTCAAGTAAACCAAGTCGAAGTACCAAAGATGGGTAACCAAGACGATGCCTAAATAGCATCCAAGGTCGCAATGGAAAAAGCCAAGTCGTAACGGAAAAATCCAAGTCAATGTCCAACTGCTCAAGGGAATACTCAAATGAATGTTGAGACGAGCTCAAAAACTGCCATCCACAGCTAAAGCATAAAGCATTCACCAAGACATCGTAATCCATACTGGATACCCTAGGCTTAAACCATGTCATAGATGAAATACTAGCTGCAAAGAAGTGACAATCAAATCTAAATCGAGCTCTAATCTCGGCTCAAAAGCATTCCGGAGCATAAACAAGACAAGTGGTATAGTCCAAATACATCATGACATCATACCGAGTAGCCGGGAGCACCCCATGACCAATAAGCATAACCCAACTGTAGCATAAATAGCTTCAGCCCTGAACTTTCCAACAGCATATAACCTCTATAAAGTGAGCATATCAGTGCTCAATCTAAGCTCAAATCCATAGGCAAACCGTAGGCATACATTCCCGTATGTATAGGCACCAACCGGGCATAATCTGGCATCAAATGCCAAGACTTGTAAGCATAAAATTCAAGTAACAAGTGGCTGCCCTATTTTGGACAGATCTGAGATTGTTCAAAACAGTGAATGGCTTAGCTAAATCAGCTCCAAATGCATCTCACATAAGAGGCATAACATCCACAAGTGATCCGGTATCAATAGACATCAATAGAAGCATCACATAAGCCATAGGCATACAAATACATGCTGTCTCAGACCTGAAATCTATTGCAGAATATTATGTCATCAGAATTTGGCAAATCCAACATCACCATCACGTGTCCAGAGTGTGCCAAAACCCCAACTTAGACTCTTGCCTTGCCTGAATTAGGTTCCGAATGCCCGAGATATGACAAAAAAAGAGTGATTTTTGGGCTGGATTTTGAAACAGGCGCAAAAATAACGTGAGTTGACTGGGGGGTCTGCTGTCCCACGTGTCAACAATGGGGCCCAAAGGGGGCACAAATGGGGGCCAAAGGAGGCCTACACCAAGCCTCAGCAAGCCTTGATAGGCTACAAGCAAGATCCAGGTGAAGCAAGCTCCAAGAGGTGTGAGTTATGGTTGCTCACAACCTGTGAAAACCCTGTTTACCTAGACCTGTGGACTGAGATAAATCTCTAAAATAATGAAGCAATACCTCAATGTCAATGCCCTGATGGTGCCTCAATAGGCTAGGAAGAAGCTTGGGAAGTCGGGGAGTGACGGGAGCTCAAGAGAATGAGCTATGATTGCCGAGAAGAAAGAGACCCAATGCGAGTGGGGAGTCGATGGGAAGCTAAGAATGCCACGAGCCAAGCTCAAGAGTCAGGGAGCCGTGCTCTGATACTAGTTGAAATGAGAGAAGGATCGAAGCTTGCACTCGAGAGCTATGGCGGGAGAGCAAGAGCAAGAAAGAGAGAGACAAGAAATGGGAACTCCAACAGTCACAATGTGTGACCGGGCCTTCCTTTATTCAAACTGTCACTAAAAGAATAAAGAATAAAGTGACAGTGACGGGTGCCCGCCACCTGCAGTGTGCAGTGGCGGTGACTATCAATGTAGTAATATACGGGTGGCTAGGCGGAGGGGCCTTTACCCCCAACAAGTCTCCTGTCAGCTGGACAACTTGATGACGCAGGTTATCATGTATGTTTTGGAGGCTCTGCATGGAAGATCACTCGTGGTAGACTTGTGATTGCGAGAGGTGCCAAGGCTGGCAGCCTCTAGTATCCACTTCTTCCCTTGATCATGTTTTGTCTGTGGGTTCTATCCCACATGTATCTCTTTGGCATGCCCGTTTGGGCCATATGTCTTTGAAGGGAATGAAAATGCTTTCTGGTTTGCAGTACTTACTGCCACTTGATTATGCATGTTTTGATTCATGTGAGCATTGTCTTTATGGCATGCAAACTAGATCTACGCATAAGAAGTCTAGTAGGCCACACACATGAGTGAGCCTCTGGCATTGGTACATTCAAATGTCTGTGGGCCCATGCCTTGTCAGTCTATGGGTGGTGCCAAGTATTTTGTTACTTTCATAGATGACTTTTCACGGAAATTTTGGGCTTATCCCATTAAGCTGAAATCTGATGTCCTGGCTGTGTTTCAGAGATGGTTTGCATTGGTTGAGAACCAGTCTGGGTATAGGCCAAAATGCTTAAGGACAGATAATGGGGGTGAGTATGTCTCATGTGCTTTTGAGCAGTTATTTGATAAGAGGGGTATTAATCGTCAGCTAACCTCCCCCTACACCCCCCCACTAGAATGGTTTGGCTAAGCGGATGAATAGAACCATCCAGGAGCGTGTACCCAGTATGCTTAGCCATGCAGGCCTACCACAGAGCTTTTGGGCTGAGGCAGTTAGTACAGCTATGCATGTCATAAACAAATCACCCTCTAGTGGTTTGGATTTCTAGGTTGCAGAGGAGGTATGGACCGGAAAACCTCCCTCTTATGCGCATCTCCATGTCTTTGGATGTGAGGCATTTTTCCATGTGCCCAGGGAGAAGAGAAGTAAGCTGGATCCTAAGAGTGTCAAATGTATTTTTCTTGGTTATGGGGATGCAAGCGAGATGGGTTACCCTCTCTAGGATCCGCAGACGCAGAAAGTCATCCTCAGTCATGATGTAGTCTTCCATGAGAAGACAAGATGCATCGGTAGCCAAAGAGAGTTATTGAGATCTGCAGGGTCATATTTCAGGAGGAGCTGAGAGCTCCCGCATAGCCAGTTGGACAGCCTAGAGTTGCAACAGATGCTCATGGTCAGGGTGTTGGACAGGCACAGCTGGGTAGGCAGTAGAGCCTGCCGTGAGACGATCTACTAGAGACAGACGTACTAGATGCTCATGGTTAGGGTGTTGGACAGACATAGCTAGGTAGGCAGCAGAGCCTGCCATGGTCCACTAGAGACAGACGTCCACCTGATAGATTTCAACCCTCGATACATTGTAGGAGAGCCTTTCACTTATGATGAGGCTATGCGCAGGGGTGACAGTCACTCCTGGGAGAGGGCTATGCAGTCTCAGATAGACTCCTTGCATAAGAATGACACTTGGGATTTGGTTTTCTTGCCTATGGGTAAGAAGGCTTTGCCATGTAAGTGGGTGTACAAGCTGAAAAGTACCCTTGGACACCCCAAGCCAGCATACAATGCTAGATTGGTAGCAAAGGGTTTTAACCAGGAGCATGGTGTGGACTTTGATGAGGTCTTTTCTCCTGTGCTTAAGATGACCACCCTGCACTTAGTCTTGGCTTTGGTTGCTCAACTTGAGTTGGATTTATACCAGATGGATGTCAAGACGGCTTTCTTACATGGAGACTTGCATGATGAGATTTATATGGAGCAGCCTAAGGGCTTTGCAGAACCTGGTAGGGAGCACCTAGTGTGCAAATTGAAGAAAAGTCTTTATGGCTCAAAGCAGGCACCTAGGGAGTGGTATCATAAGTTTGATGCCTTATGCAATCACAGGCTACAACAGGAGTGCTATGGATCCGTGTCCTTACATGAAGAAAGCCCGTGATGATTCTTTATTAATTTTGGTACTCTATGTGGATGATATGATGATAGCAGGGAAAGCTCATGATAAGCTAGATGCTCTTAAGGCTCAGCTCAAGAAGAGCTTTGAGATGAAAGATCTGGGACAGGCCGCTCACATATTTGGTATACGCATTAGACGCGGCAGGCATCAGGGACTTCTCTACTTGTCACAGAGGGAGTACATCCATAAAGTCCTTGAGCGCTTCCGCATGCAGGACGTAAAGCCTATTGGCTGTCCATTGTCTTCTTATGTGAAGGTATCACTGGCTGATTGTCCGCAGACAGATGAGGAGAGGGCCGAGATGGCCAAGATTCCCTATGCATCCGCAGTGGGCAGTCTTATATATGCCATGATCGCCACTCGTCCAGATATTGCCTTTGCAGTTGGTGTTGTGGCACGCTATATGGCTATACTTGGCAAGAAGCATTGGGATGCCGTGAAGGGTATCATGAGGTACCTGAAGGGCACTGCAAATATGTGCACATGCTATGGCAGCCAGGATACAGGAGTCGTGGGGTACACTGACTCTGATTATGCAGGACATACAGATAGTAGGAAGTCCACTCCGGCTATGTATTCACCTATGCTGGAGGTGCTGTTTCTTGGATGTCCAGGGTGCAGAAATGCACGGCCCTTTCTACTACACAGGCCGAGTATGTTGCAGCCACTGAGGCTTGCAAAGAGGTCATTTGGTTGGGTTGTTTAGTTGCTGACCTTGGTATTTATGCTATCCCTACACTGCATTCGGATTCTGTGAGTGCTATTCAGTTAGCCAAGAATCGGGTCTTCCATGTGAAGACGAAACACATTGAGGTGAGGTATCACTTCATATGTGGGGTCGTTGAGGACAACTCTGTTGATCTTGTCAAGATCTCGACTGACCAGAATCCCGCAGATCTACTCACAAAAAGCCTCTCTACAGAGCGCATTGCCTTCCTCAAGAAGTTGATGGGCATGGGATGAGATGACGTCTTTCCTCATCCTGTTGTACATGTGTAGATGTTGTATTGTCTTTTTCTTTTTTCTTTTCACTCCTCACTTGGGCAGATTTGCCTTTAAGTGGGAGGTTGTTGGGGGTAAAGGCACCTTCGCCTAGCCACCCATGTATTACTACACTAACACTCACCGCCACTACACACTGCATGTGGCGGGCGCCCGTCACCGTCACTTTATTCTTTATTCTTTTAGTGACAATTTGAATAAAGGAAGGCCCAGTCACACATTGTGACGGTTGGAGTTCCCATTCTTGTCTCTCTCTTTCTTGCTCTTGCTCTCCCGCCATAGCTCTCGAGTGCAAGCTTTGATCCTTCTCACCTTTCACCTAGCGAGGATTCATGGGATAGGCCTGTGCTTGACAAGTTTGGTATCTGGCACATGGGAATGGTGTGAGTAAGAACCTAAGGTGGCACTCCTTTGAGATATTTGTAATTATAGGCAAACACATCATGAAAATCCTTGAGTAAGTGGATGAGCACCTCCTCATCATCCTTGCTTAAATCCTTAATGATAAACGTAGGTTCAGGTGGTTCGCTATCCTCAGCAAGGTCAGGTTCCTTGCTTTAGCTGGGCCTTCAATAGATTCACTAATTGCACCCTCATGTTTGGTACCAAGCATAATGACAATCCAATCCCCTTTCTTGAATCTAGTAAAGCGTTTAGGGAGATCGTAGGGTTTACCTTGAGAGCCTACATCAAAGTAAGGGTTTTTTTGAGCTTTCTTGAAATGCTTCCTCCTCAAGTAAACTGACAAGTTCATCTTGGAGTGTGGAGCTATGATAGGCTGAAGTATTTTAGAATCCAAATCCGTGTTAGCATTGCACTTGGAATCAACTAGTATGGGATTCTAGCTTAGCGTAATCCATGGCTTTTAGGGACTCCAACCATTCTAGGTCTGATTCAACATAGACAAGGCCAAGATCAATGAGCAATGTGGGGTGTTTGGAGGGTTTTTGGTCAATTGTGATTTACTCAATTGTTCTACCAATCAAAGTCATAGCCTACGTCAAAATCTACCACTTTCATACTCAATTGGTTCGTCTTCAAAGTCATTATCATCCTTTGTTTCAGATTCATCAAGGGGCATCATGGAGACAAAAAGATCATTGTGATAATTGAACAATACTTGATGTAGTTCAGTCCAATGCTATATGGGACGTATGAAGAGCTCTTCAAAAATAAGTAGGTTAGCCTTGCTCGTGTTCTTGAAGGCTAGTCTCCATAATGAGAGGAGTTTAAAAAGATCAAGTCTATCAATGGATGCATGGAAGCCTTGTGGCTTACATGTTCGTGATGGGCCAACAAGCATCATCAATAATGGCACAAAAGGAAGTTCATTAAAAAGATCAAGCTTGTTTATGGGGGGGTTCCTCAAATCTGTGTTGACCACCCAAATGTTTGCTAGCTTCTTTGTATTCTCCTTCCTCTGAATGGGAGCTCCAAGGTGGCATATGAAGCCAATCTTGCTCATCCTCGAGGCATGGAACAAATTTGTTCAAGGGATTTTGTATTGGGGGATAGATGGTGTCACCCTGCAACAAGCTAGAAACAGCATCCAAGTCGATTGAGGTAGTCTTCCAGCTATCCATTTCAATTTCCACAGTCTCAATATGCTTTCCCAAAAAGACTAGACCATTGCCCCAATCTTCAATGATTAGTGCATTGCACATCGAGGGTCGATTGAGCAATAGGTCATAGTCAACTCCTTTTGTGACCACATATGTAATAGAGAACTTGGCACCAATGATCTTCACCAGCCAGTCCTTCAACAGACCCAAGGGGCATACTTTAGAACCATCGATGATGGTGACATTAAAGTAGACAAGTTCAATCAGAGATAAGCATTGCTTGATTCACGATGTTGATACTAGGCCTTGTATCAATAATACCTCTTCTCATGGAGTCACCTAAGGCTTCCACTGGTAGAATAGCCTGTTGTTTAGCACCCTCCCAAAACATGGCAACTTTGAGAGCACTAAGGACTGGGGTAGGTGGGAAACTAGGCAATGGATTTTGCAGATGCTCCTCAATAGGTTTGGTCTCCTTCCTTCCATCAATCCAAGACTTCAAAGTTGTCCAAATGACATGGTTATTCTTAAAGAGAATGCCCAATGGTATTGGGACACTTATAGAGGCTATGGCATCTAAAAGCCCAGGGTCTACTTCTTGATACTACAACTTCCTTAGCTAACCTTGGGCAGGTAGTTGTGATCCAAGTCCAGTAGTAGGTTGTCCAAAAGCAAAAAGAAAGCAAAAGAAAATCAAAAATGCATAGGCCAAAGTGGAAAAAGGTGGCCCAATGAAAAAACAAGAGGAAAGGGCCAAAAGCGCAATTAGTAAATTTAAAAGTCCAAGGTGAGTGCAAAAGGGGAAAGGCACATCTTAAATATAAAAGCGCATCCTAAATCCTTGTAAAAGAGCACCAGGCTCCCTCCTATGCAAGTTGTAAATGTAAATGAGCATGAATGAAGGAACAATGTAAATAGGAACGGAATAGGAAAAGAGAACCTAGGCTAAAATGGTGGTACAAATATATTTTCTATGAATACAGAGCTGAATACTTTGAAGAAAGAGGAAATGTTTGTCAATAAGTTTGTTTTGAAGGTGAGGAGCATTGTAGATGCTTTGGTGGTGATTGTTGCAATGCCCAATGATGATAATTTTTTATCATCTACTTTGGGTAATCTTAATAATAAAAAGGCTTGAAAATCATTTATTACTTATGTATATGTATGGAAGCCATTTCCAAATTTCGATGAGTTAATCTCTCTCATGATCACTAAAGAGATCAATATGCAGGGTGAATCATTTGAAAGAAGTGGTAAACATATCCAAGCATTTTACTCAAGTTCAGAAAGGGGACATGGCATATCCTATTCAAGAGGCCCTGGTATAGAATGTGCTAGGGATAACTAGTAAAACAGGTTAAGTCTGCAATTTAGTGAAATGCAAGTTTAGAAGGCCATGAAAACTTTAGAAATAAGGGGAGCTCTAGAGGAAGAGGTGGATGGTAGAAAAAAGGTTCTGGCAATACTAGTATTTTTTGTCATTATTGTGGCAAAACAAGTCATATTTCAACCCATTATTATACTAAGAAGGATGATATCTACAATGGTAAATTGCAATAAGAAAACTATGCATCGTCTTCACTACAAAATGAAGACAAAAATGAGTGTTTGTTTGTTATGCAGTATATCATGAATGCTATTATAGAAAAGGGGACAAATGATTATGTATGGTATGTTGATTCATATATATCTAACCATATGACCAATTATACTAAATGGTTTGGAGAGATGTAGGATTTAATAAAAGGATATGTGTAGACACGTGGTGATTCATGTCACCCAATTTCATACATTGAAAAAGGTTCCTTATTCTTACATGATGATTCAACAAAGAATTAGATGAATTACATATGCCATAAATCACAACGAATTTAGTATCTGTTGGCCAACTAATAGAGCAAGGGTTGTAGATTTGATTTAATGCAAAAGGTTGTTTTATAGAAGACTTTAATGATAAGTACAGTTTGGTCACAAAAGAAAGTAGAGTTGGCCGTATGTTCACTTTAGATTCTAGAATTCCTGCTATGAATATTGTTATGTATGCTAAAGGAAAAGGAGTAGTTGCAGACATTGAAATATGGCACAAACATATTAGACATGCAAATGTGCAAAGGCTGAAATTAGTGAGGTCCAAAGGATTGTCTGCTTTTAGAGTTGTAGAATTTCATAAAGTGTGTGAAGCATGTTAGTTTGGTAAGCAAACAAGACAACATTTTTCGCATAATAGAGATGTGAGTAGGAACATACTTGATGTTGTGCATACATATATTTGAGGGCCTACATAGAATATATCTCTTGGTAGCATCAAATATTTTACCATGTTTATTGATGATTGTTTAAGAAATCTATGGATGTAATTCATTGAGGAAAAGAGTGACGTGTTTGAGCACTTCAAAACTTTCACGGTTGTTGTCGAAATGGATCATGCTTGAAAGTTAAGTACTTGAGGTCAGATAGAGGGGGAGAGTATCTCTCTAATGAGTTTAGTGACTTCTTGAGGACTCATGGGATAAAGACACGATTTACTTGCACGTATATCCCATAGTAAAATGGATTACAAAAAGGAAAAATAGACATATTGCAAAAGTTGCACAAGCATTAATGGCTAAAAAGAATTTACCTAAACATTTTTCGTTTGAAGCTATTCATACTACTGTCTATATTGTGAAAAAAACTCCCACAGTGTAGCTCATGGGATGATCCCCAAAGAATGCTTTGGATGCAAGAAGCCTGATATGTCATACTTGAAAGTGTTTAGCTATATTCTATATTTTCATATGCTAGATGAGCTACGAAAGAAGCTTGATCAAAAGGCTAATAAATGTATTTTTATTGAACACTCTTTGAAGCAAAAAGGGTATCGTTGTTATAACCCTATCATAGGTGAGTTCAGGATGAGCAGGGATGTTGTTTTTTATGAGATGAGCAGTATGGTATACATCTAGTAGTGATATATTAGATGATGATAATGATCATGATCGTTATATATAGAAAGAAAAGCAAGAACCACGTAGCCTTAGTAGACCAGAAACATCATGTAGTACTACATCTATAGTTAGCCCTTTGTTTAGGAGACTAAAGAGTAGTCTCGCATCTTCAAGTACATCTACTAATGTTGCAGGTAAAGAAAAAGGGAAGAAGTAAGTGTTAGATGGTAATAATGCATCTACTAGTCATTTGGAATTTGATGGAGATTCCAATAGTTCAGAGAGTTTGAATGATGAGCTTGGTATTCATTTAGTCATGACACCAGGTGTACAGAGAGCACATGGTAATGTAAAGACTCCACTAAGTGATGTAATGATACACATGTCTAGTAGGGTCAAATACCCTATTAAAATATTTTGGTCTTCAAGATTATGCAACTCACCATTATGCTTATATGGTAAAGGTGGTTGAGGATGTTGCACCCGCTTACTTTGAAAATGTTGTTGGTCATGCTTATTGGGATGTAGTAATGGATAAGGAGATGGATGAATTATTAGAAGCCAATAAGGCTCGGGATCTAGTACTATTGCCTAAGGGAAAGAAAGTTATTTGTTATAAGTGGATCTATAAAATTAAGCATAGCGTAGATGGTTCTATGAGTAGGTATAAGGCTAAGTTGTTTGTGAAAGGCTATGCTCAAACATATGGCATAGATTATGAAGAGACATTCAGTCTAATTGCTAGGATGGCATTTGTTAGATATGATTGCTTTGGTAGTAGCCAAAGCTTAGAGTTTGCAGCTAATGGATGTAAAGAATGTCGTCTTGCATGATGAATTGCAAGAAGAGGTGTATATGGAGCAGGCATCGAGTTACAAGAATTTAGAGCATCTTGCATATATATGCAAATTAAAGAATGTGCTCTATGGGCTAAAGCAAGCACCTAGAGCATGGTCTGACAAGATTGAAGAGTACCTTATCAACACTGGCTTTTATATTTCTAATGCTAATTACTCACTTTACGTGAGAAAGAGAGATACATGTTTAGTTATCATAGTCATCTATGTGGACGACTTGATCATTATATGTGACAGCGATAGTGAGATTGCTGAAGTTAAGGACCTTTTGAAGAAGTTTGAGATAAAGGGTTTAGATGAATTCAGGTACTTCCTTGGTATTGAGATGATCAAATGTGATGATGGTATATGGCTATCCCAAAGACAATATAGCTTGGGTCTAAGTATGGTATGACACTGTGTAAGCCTCTTTCAGTGCCATTCGAGCAAAATGTGAAGTTGAGTGCTGATATTGGGAATGAGATAATTGACCGTACTATGTTTAAGAGGATAGTATGGAGTCTAATTTACATGACTATCACAAGGCTAGACTTGAGTTATGATGTTGGCCTTGTTAGTCAATTTGTGCATATGCCTAAAAAGCCTCATTTTGATGCAGTTAGATGCATATTGAGATATGTGAAGTCCACTTTGCATTATGGACTTCTTTACAAGGTAGATAAGGATATACATATGATTGGATACACACATGCAAATTGGACTGGTGGCATGTCTGACAAAAGATCTACCAGTAGATTCATGTTTTTCCTTGGCATTGCAACAACTACATGGAGCAGCAAAAAGTAACCTACAGTTGCTTTATGGAGTACAAAGGCTAAGTATAGAGGTGCTATTATGGCAGTATGTGAGGTGGTGTGGCTGCAAAATTTATTGTGTGATATGGATATCAAGGGAGATATTCCTATTGTCATTCATTGTAACAACATGAGCAACATACAATTAGCTAGGAACCCAGTGTTCCATGCTAGAACAACATATATTGAGGTGCATTATCACTTTGTGAGAGAGAAGGTTCTTGCAAGAGAGGTTAACTTGGTATATATAAACACACATGATCAAAAAGCTGACATTTTCACAAAGGCATTCTGTACAGAGAAGCTTCAAAAATTTCAAAGCTTACTTAGAGTTACAGAGATACAATTGAGCTTGACGGGAAGTGTTAAGATGGCAAGCTCAACATGTGCAGGCATTAATGATAGACTGTCTAGCTAATGGATCTATATATCTACAGTTAGCACATCAGTGGCCATTATGATACTCACATAGCTACTAACTTATCATATTCAGTTTGTTGCACCTACCTACAACTTGCATAGTTTTAGTATCGGTCAATTAGTATAGCCAATTATGCACGGAGTGACTTACTAGGCCAATTTCTTTATGTTTTATCTTATCTATAATTTGTGCACATTGTTATATGTATGAAAGAAAAAGAAGAAACAAGCAAGAACTTTTCGCCTCCATCTCTCTGCTTATGTTCTTGAGTAAGCTTCCTCTTATGCATATGGTGTTTGTTTGGCGCAACAACTCAAGCAAGTTTCCCCACCACGCAATTTTTGACACTAGGTGAGTGGTGCAAGTCGTGAGAGTAGTACAAGTGGTGCAAACCTAATGGTGCAAGTGGCAAGTGTAGACAAATAGTGTAAGTCATATGAGTGGTGTAAGTGGTACAAGTGACGAGTGTAGACAAAGAATGTAAGTCTAAGTGGTGTAAGTGCAAGCTTAGTGATGCAAATGCAAGTCCTAGGTGGGTGGTGTAAGTTATGATAGTGCAAGTGGTACAAACCTAATGGTGTAAGTCAATGAGTGAATTCTAGTGCGTGAATGGTAAGAGTGTCGTGGTGAGGAAATTATTGTGTGCAAGTGGTACAGGCAGTGTGTGAGTGGCGTGTGAAAGTACCTTAGTGTGATAGTAGGGGTATAGATTGGGAGTGATGTGTGTGGGATTGAGCAAAGTTGGTTAGTATGTAGAGTTTGTGTATGGAATGATAGAATGTGTGAGATATAGGGGGTGGTATTTGAGTGCACTTGATGGGTTTTAGCCTGTGTATTGTGTGTGATGTATTGTGGGGGTATGTGGTGGAAATGGGGAGTAATGAGCATGTGAATGTGGATTAAGAGAGAGTATGAGTGTGATTGTGTGACGTGTTTTTTTAATTTAAAAAAAGAAAAATAAATGAAAGAAAAAGTAAAAAAATATTTATTAAAAAATAACTACCTACTGCTCGTGAGCCACCCGCCCAACCTCTCACCAATCGAAGAAGTCACCGTCTATGCTTGGCTACCACTGCACAATTTGAACGCCGCTCCAACACGATATCATCAACATGCCATCTAGGCCACCGGTCAACATGCCAACCATCCAAATTGCACATCAACCACACATAAAGCCAACGGCCAATAGCCTCCAATCATCATTTCACTGAGGTGTTGTCACACCCACCACCAACTCTGATCAACCACTCCGCCAGCCAATTGTTGCCTCTCCTTCTTTCACACGAGACTGAGCTTGAGAGTAAGCCCAACTCTCACAATATACTACATCCATGATAATCTAATGATATTAAAGAGTAAAACAATAATACAAGTGCCTAAAATAATACATCGGATCTCCATGAAATAATAATCCACCAAAAAATAGTATCTACACTCCAGCTTTTGCAACCTTCTCAAAATAACATTAACAAACATCGACATCTCCCACATGCGATAGCTCTACATACCTTAGAAGCTTACTAGCAAGGCCCCATGAGTTGAGTTGCGTGGAGGTACGCCACTTGGTGTGCCTCCATTCATGAGTAGTAATGGGCTTTCATTGTTAGTTATTTCCTTTGTGCACATTACAAACCCACTAAACTTCATTCAAGGCCCAAATACAATCCATATTTACTCTTCTTACAAATGTAGTATGTGAAACCTTTAAAACAGATCACCAAAACCGACACAAGCAATAGCATTGAGAATGCTCATGCTAAAAGCAAGAAGATAAATACGATATATGATATTTTTCTCAAAAAATACGAAAAAATATTCAATATATGTGAAGCATATATCTAGAATCAAAGCAAGCCCACTAGGGGGTGTATGTCCCTACATGAAATATAGGAGCAATAAATCTTTATAAAGCCTTTTAGCAAGCACAAAGAAATCTACTTTCCAAGCACAAGAGGACAAATTAATTTAATGCATAGCAAAACAAAACATACACAAAAGGCACAAGTGTTCAAAGTACTAGCACACCAAGAAATTAAGATACAATGGGAGAGTGCCTTTACTAGTTTTAATATTCAGGGATTAAGGCAATATATTGTTGCATCTTGTTTAAACTATATCATTTTGTATTGTATAAAAAATGGAAAAGCACACTCTAGTGCTTAATGATGCCCTGAGAGACTGCCCAACAAGCTATAGCAAGCTCTTGCATAGATATAATGCATAGACCCTGACACATACCTTGATAGAGTAACAATGGCAACCTTGCTTCTTCATAGATACACTCTATCTTCAAGCTTCAAGTCTTCTTTTCCAGTGCATTCCACCAGTGAGCCCATTCATGGCTCTAATACCATGTTAACTTTCAGGGATGCAGATAGAGAGGAAGCAGAGAGCAACATGCTTCCTCTCTCATACTTCACATTGCAAAATTTATCGTGCCATTATTTGCATGTGTACAATGTTTTTCTCCTCACACTAGTAAATTCAAAACTAAATAATCACTCCATTATTCAGATGTCATATATGCTTCAAACCTAGTATTCCATATTGCAAGAATACATGACTCACTAGGGTACCTCTCAATTTTGCATTAGAAGGTACTCCAAATGTCATATTATGTTGAGCCAAACCTGACGGATGCATAGAGGCATGATCAATTGGGCCAAAACAAGGCTGGCCCCAAAACATGAAAGTAGAGATGAGTTTCATGCTAAACTACAATCCCCTGCCATTGTAGTTTTTATTAAGAAAAGATCTATAAGACACATCATTGCCATACAAAGGACGCACAACCATAATTATGTCAAGGACATGCCATCACCATCTGCTTGCTCATGGATTAGTTCTTGTTTCACTTCCAAGACAGGAAAGAAACCTGTATCATCTTGAAGAACATACAGATGCAAAACACATATTTGGTCCAAACTGCCTAAGGCATAGATCGATAAACTAACTCACTACCTAAATTCAGCCAAGTCGATGATGTAGTTGCGTATGATGACTATGCAACGAATGCAAGGTAGTCATTATGTGTCTCTTAAGGATACGACCTCTCTTAGGAGTAAAGAGGTATCACATCCTTTTATGTTTACAAAAACCCTACATGCTACTGATGAATCATCAATAGGCATCATCTTATGCCAATATCTGCATTTGGAGACACTGGGTCATGATTCATTGGGTGCAGATCTGTGGAAACAAAATTGGCATGTACTCTTGGACTCCAGTGCAAGGCGGAACCCTTTGATTTTGATCTTTCCTGACAGACATCCTTATGAGCCCATCTGCAATAGAGCTCTGGCTTCTGCAGCTAATGCCTCAAAGATCTTCATGCAGCTTAGTGTTGACCAGAAGGAACATCCTGGAATCACCTCTTGTTGATGGTTTGAACTATTCGACCAAGGTTAAAGTGAATCTACGATCTATTCTGCTTCATCAACTGAATAAACTGATAGAAAGCTGCAAAGAGCAATGAATTTCATCCATCACACGATGCGCTTCCAAAAAGTGAGTAGGCTACAATCGAAGAACAAACTACCAGATTCTTACCAGGATCTGCATCATGAGGACCTGGTGATGATTCAGGATGATACTGCAAACTCATCACTTTCATAGCTGGATAGGAAAGGCCTGCACAGCTCCCGTCATTCAGGTTGATATGTGTAACTTCTACACCTTCTGGCAGTGTCGAAGGATCAACAGCATAATTATGATTCTGTAAAGGCATCAAGACACAAGTTTTATACTGCAATTGCCAACAATACAATTGTAATTAAATGGCGTGTATGCACCAACAGCTTGGACTATCAGCAGCAGCAACAATTGAAGAGCTGTATAATAGACACACAGACGTCTAAGATCAAACAATAGCATGTTTAGCAAAACGTAGCAATCTGTTTGTTTTATGCACCACAGTTCACAATATTTCAGATAAACTGTTGTGAGCAACTTTCTTATGACTTTTGAAGCATGAGCTAAGAGCACAAGGAGAAGTGTCAACTCCCTTATCTGGAAAAACTGATGACCCAAATTATGGAATGATCATGCCCTTTCACAACAACTACTGGACAGGTTACACTAGACTGTCAAAATCAAAGCAACTAGTGCAATAAGCCCTAACATCTGGCAGACTGCATCCAAAACAATTTCTCAGTCACGATTCTAGTTAGCAAGACAACATAAAAGTTATTCTGTGCCTTCTTACGTAAAAGCATGAATTGTTTGCATTGAAGTTGCACAAAAAGAAAACTGTGCTAGCATGTTGACACAAACTGCCCATGATGACCTGTTACCTGCGCACTGATCTCTACTCTACCAGTTTGAAGTTGACGAACAGGATGATTTCCACCATGATGGCCAAATTTCATCTTGTAAGTGCTGCCACCAAGTGCTTGCCCCAGTAGCTGATGCCCCATACAGATTCCAAATACAGGAATTTTGCCTACAATTTGTTTTACATTTTCAACAGCATATGGAACTGCTGAAGGATCTCCTGGACCATTGCTAAATAAGACCCCGTCAGGTTTCAATTTGATGACCTCAGAAGCTGGCCACCTGGATGGCACAACTGTGATGCGGCATCCATAAGACCTCAGTCGTCTAAGAATGTTATGTTTAATACCAAAATCATATGCAACAACCTGCACCAATATAATCGCTGTCAATATATGAAACTACATTTCCAGTCAAAGCCCAAGGAAATGTAGCTGCATATAATGCACCCATTCAACATTCAACTCCAGTTGCACAGATTAAATAGATGGAAAAAAAAATATTGACCAAACTAAAATATGGTTTTACAATAAAATTTCTTACATGAAACTGATCAGAAACTGTATTGCCAACTTCAATACTGAATTCCCAGTCACCCTCTGTTTTACTTTTCCACTCATACGGCTCAGTACAACTGACTCCTGAAATGAGATCCTTACCTTCACATCACACGTTTCCGTCAGTATCTGGATGTGAGTGACAACCGTTAAAAAAAGCCGTGCAAATAAGAATGTGTAAATTAGGCAGCCTGTTCTTCATACCAACAATGTCCCATGTTCTAGCCATGTGCAAAAGCTCTTCATCTGTCTTAGTTGAATCTGTGCTCAAAGTTCCAATCAAACTTCCGTCTTCACGCAATCTTCTCGTGATAGCACGAGTATCCACATCATCTGATATACACACGAGATAAGGTCCCATATTTCAAGGCAAACGTAAAATAGCCACTGTAATAGGCATCATTACACTTACAAATTCCCATCACGTTTTGTTTGTTCAGATATTCAGACAATGTTTGTGTCGCTCGCCAGTTTGAAACACTGCAAACAAAAGCAGCACATTAAGAATTATTCATCTCTACTACAGCAGGCACAATTCCTACCACAGTCACCACCTCTTCTATACATGATTAAAAATATCATCATAAAGACCAACAAAGCTATCATGTTCCACTTCTCAAAATAAGCATGGCCATGCCTATCATGTTCCACTTCTCAAAATAAGCATGGCCATGCTACAGGACTAGTGCTACAATCAAATCAAGTTATTTTGTACTGAATCTCATGCTTTTACTAGAAAGCTGTAGACAGTAGTATAGAATGTCCCATGAGTCTCTATCAACTAGAGTGCATGTGTCATTTAGGTTGAGTTCTTGCTACCCACTTGGAAATGTGCCAATCAGTTTCAGCCATCACCAATAGGATATAATACCACCAGTCATGTTTGTAGTTGTCTCGTGCAGTCAACTGCAGTCTTAGAGACACGTCCCCCGAGGATCCAACCTGCAGACGAGACTTGATTCAAGCCAAACTCACAATAAAAGGAGCTGGACATAAGACTCACCTCCCACCCATACAACCAAATGGGTTCATCCCTAAGCTTGGGAGCTAGCAATACTCTAGGTCACAACCACATCCCAAGGGTTGGCGTCCCATACCACCAGCCCACACCATCCCGGAGTATGGATGCGTCAGCCAACGAGCCAAGAGTCCAAGAGTGGTAATCACACAATGAATGTGCACAATAGGACCTTGAGTCCTATAAATAGGACTCAACTGCCCTAACCCCTAAAGTGCCTTTAGTGCATTCGCACTAAGTCACTTCACAACCACTGTGACCAATGCTACTACTCACATTTCCGAAGGTAAATCCAACTCATAAGATACACTACGTATCTTCTTGGTAATCTAGAAAGGACCACAATACTTCGAAAATAATTTATAGCACTTGCCGGTAGTCATTAAATCGGACTCCTTTGGGACTTTTAAGGTAAACCCACATACCTTCCTAGAGCTCCCTAGGAGTACGATGTTAAGTAGCATAAAACATGGCACGATCTTGGGCCGTTTTAATGATTTTCCTGGCAATTGTCAACATCTCCTGCAAAATCGTGTAGAAAGTTGATTACGGACTGCATTTTCACACCCCCGAGCTCTGTGGCAATCGATAGTTTTGACTCATTACTATACATTAGCATAAACGGGCTATAACCAGCAGCCGAATACTTAGCACTATTATAAGCAAACTCAATCTCAAGAAGATAACGCTACCAATCAAATTGCCTATGGGAGACATGCATCCAACATATCCTCCATGGTTTGATCCATATATTTGGTTTGCCCATCAATTTCACGATGTTCCAAGGACAATATAGACAATCAAATTTTCAACTTTTAGAAAATCGTTTGCTAGAAATGGCTAGTGAACTTAAGATCCCAGTCAATAACTATTTCATCAAGCAAACATGCTAAGAATGACATCGACATGGTCAACGCTCATGAATTGGAAATCCATAAGCTCATAGTATTATTGGATTGAAAGATCCAAATCCAATATCCTAATTCCAACAATCGACACTAGGGCCCTCCGCATATCAAACACAATAAATTCGATTAGTGGATACCATATGGAGCCACAGTCTCTAAACCAAACAAGAAGAAATTAAATTATGAGTAGAGCCATTACCAAATAAAACTATAACCTCTTAGGCATTTAAATGCCTAGTGACCTTTAAAAGGTCATGGAGCCAAAAACAATTTTTTTAATGAAACTATTATTCCTATTACTAGCATTAACAAAACCATATTCAAATAAAATTCCAAAAGATGTACATGAAGCTTCAAAAGTATTTATTGAAGTCCTAGAAGTCGACTCCATCTTCTTCTTCTAGGGCCACTCACGAACACCATAAAATCTTATACAACTCCAAATACGGCTAATCAATTACTACTGGGATGGCTAACTTCTTTGACTTAAAAGACCGAGGTGACTCGATGGGAATCCCCCGTCTATTGGCTGCCCCTTCTTGTAGCCAAAGCATTATCAAAACTCTTTGCATACTTATAAAAATCCTCAAGTGAATGAAACACATTGCGAAGCACCTCATCCTGATAGTCTAATAGCAATCCAAAAAGGTATTGCATGTAGAGCAACACTTAAGGATCATCCAAGGCCTTTGTTTTATATAACAAATATTTAAACTCTTATGAATATGCATTTAAGCTCTTCTTTCCCATTCTAAGCTCAAATAATTTTCAAAAAATTCCAATCCAATCATTGGTCACAAAATATTTCCAAAAAACAAATTGAAAATCAACCCATGTCACTAGCTTGGAGCGAAGCCCCACCCAAGCATATACCTTCCCCTATAACATGATTTGTATTTGCCCAATGCATTAGGCATCATTGAACTAGTACAAATCAAAATACGTCATCCATTTGGCCAGCCATGAATTGACATTCGACTCATCACATTGCTTCTTCTTCCCTTTAAAGGGATCGGGTTGGAATTGAAGAGGCAACATCCTCGTGGTTACGGGCACAAATGGAAAATAGGGAGTGTGCACTCGATCAACTACTACATTTCTTTTACTTTGAGTTTGGAGAATCGCCACAAGGGAGAAATCTCCATCGAATTTGAAAGAAGAAAAGGCCAGCTATCACTCATGCATGTATGTGTTTTCAAAAGAAGCCAGATGAGCATCTTCCATGTATTAAGGTTCAATGGAAGTGGGTGCATCAAAAGGAGATACCCCATGAGAAGTCATGATATCAGCGAGAAAGGAATAGAGAGAATAAAGAAAGTTTTGAAGGAATGGAGATAGAGAATAATTTAGAGACCAAGGAGGACAAGAAAGAAGAGCAAAAGAATCAGAAATAGTCTGCATTTAATGCAAAACTTGATCTTTCTTTTTTTTCCAGTGATATGATGTAGCTAGACATCATTTCAAGCCACAAAACATAGCTTCCGTTGTTGCAACTTGCCTGATAAGAAAAAGTGATGCAACAACTAGTGAAATTATCTAGAACTCAAATAGGCTCCAACAACTTTTCTTAGTGTAGACGAAGACTGAATCTCATGCAAGCACTGGCCATGGGCCATCTTGCACTTTGCTTAGTGGACTGAATCTCGTGCAAGCACTGGCCATGGGCCATCTTGCACTTTGCTTAGTGGATGGTTGAGCATCTGAAATTTAATCCTAAGATGCATTTTGTTGAGTCCCTTGACCCCTGCTTAGTGGATGGTTGAGCATCCAAAGATGCACAAGCACAAGCAAAGCCTTTGTTCAACTTATGTGCTCAAGAATGGATGGATATATTTTCCCAATAGACTTTGTAAGATCCTATAGGGCTACTATTCTACAAGAGGCACATGATGCACCTAGGTCCCACTCTTGAAAAGCTTTCGTGAAATTTCTTTTGTTTACAAATGAAGCATTCTTCAACAATATGAGGCATGCCAATCCTCAAAATAACACAATCACAAGATGGATGGAAAGGTATAGCCATTGCACTGAGACGATTTATCCTTTCTAAAGATATCTATCTAGAGGGTTCTCTACCATATTAAAAACACCTATTAGAATTGTAGGACATTGGAAATCATTGAGAGAGGACCAAATTTTTGCCCTCTTTGAGAAAGGATAGCTAGCATAAACCGAAATGACTACAAATTCTTCAAAGTTTTCAAAAGTTATGGCTATCCACTGATTAAAGGGGTCGATGCATACCTACATCATTGAGCTTAGCCATCTTTCATGGACCCTAATTGCCGTCAAAGAGAAGCTTCAATATTTGCTCAAGCCTTAAGTTTACACGTTGCACAAGGCAACATGATTTGGATGAGTCCCAACTCGTTGATGACCAATTGCCTTTGCTTTAAATCTACCAAGAGGCTATGCGACTAGGGATAGCCACAATTCCAATGGGGGAGAAAGTAATGAGCCTAGCACCAAGCATGTAAGTGCAAGAAACATATTAGCTAGGAGTTTCGAAAACAGCAAGGTAGGAAATGAGCCTCAAACAAGCTTCCTACAATATTAATTTTTAGGAAATGTCTAAACAACATTTCTTACCTATATAGTAAAAAATATGGGCTATAGAATACATACACATGAAATACTCAAAGAAGTAATCCTACCTCTCCATTATCTATATAACCAATGATCAAATTGTACACTATAAGCATGAAAATAATATTAATTTTAAAGCAAGGATAAAAGTAGTAAATATGAATGAAATCATAGAAGTAACAATGTGCCAAACAAGTCCAAAGCCTCATGAACCTTGTCAAATACTCAATACAAAAAAGGATTATGGAAACTACTAATAGTCAATCCTAAGTCCTAGAGAATGTATCATGAGTCATGACTCATCCTAAAGGTCCTCCTTACTGTCCTCAATCTCCTCGTCCTTCTCCTTGTCACTCTTGTTTCTAGAGTCAGAGATCTCAAGTAGATCCTCATTAATAGCTACAACAACACTTGTGCCAGCTGCATTACAAGTATGAGTTATTGTATTAGCTCAAAGAGAAAGAGGTATCATAAGCTCATGATAAGTTCGTAGAGTGTCAATTGTTCACAAACTCTCTGAAAGGGCTGTAACCTATCACGATTCATGAATCCCAAGGTTTTAGGTAGAAGGCATGATTGCAAGGGGGAGAATGCTACTTTCAAGCACTTTCACAAGGGAAAAATGTATTTTCATGATAGGGTATACTTTTTAGGGCCAAAACATCACTTTCCAACCACTAATTTTTTTTGAATGTATAAGAAACACTTAGAACTTGACCAACTTGATAAATTATCACTGTGAAAATTAGAAGATGGAGAGAGACACACACACAGAGAGAGAGAGAGAGAGAGAGAGAGAGAAAAGAGTCTACACCACATTAAGAGGAGAGCAGACCCCTCCACCTTTATAAGAATTTGTTGAAATAAACGACTAGCACCAAGTTCATGAACCATATACAAAAGGGCTAATTTGTTGCAATTTAGAAAATTAGGGCTTTAAAACCCTAATTTCTACATACCCTACGTAGCAGATTGATTTTCTTCTTTAGTGCTTAGACTAGGTCAAGCTAAGTAGAAAGTGCTTTTTGGTTGAGTAATAGATGGAAGAGTGCAAGACATATGGCTGAAATTTCAGCATAATAGCTTATTGGAAATGAAGAGATATACCTCGAATGTACGGAACTTATCCGGCCGTTCCCACTAGGTTCGACCAAAAGTCCCGGTTCCTAGTCAACATTGTCTAAGGTCATAGACCGACTTTTTTCTAACATTTCCTGTTAGCATCTCCTTTGAGGAAAGCTCTCGGCTAACCGAGACCACCCTTCTTTAGGATAGACCCATTGGTCACATCCACCACGCTTCCCTCGAGGGTTGTTTTAGTTATCTAATTGCCTACCATGTTATGCTTGACACATAAAAGCAGCTTCCTTAATTAACCCATTAGTCACAGGTTTCTTTACATAATTTAGGCCACAGACACAAAGACAAGATAAAACAAGATCAAACACTTCCTTAACTTATCTTCGGATTAATGTGTGTCTCCTGCCCATACAGGTTAAGTGCTCCTTTCTGCCTCCGCAGAAAAACTCTTCCATCTTCCGACAATAAAACCCGAAGGTTTATCCTTCCAAGATTCCGCCTTGTAACTAGTATCAAGCCTCGAGATCCCATCTCGAGTCACGTAGAACACTTGTGTAGGACCCGGCAGCATTGGGATTTACGGCCAGAGCCCCCACTAGCACCCAAGCATCTTCCTACGCCAAGTGATTTCCACGGAGAGACCTCTCACGGCAGGTTCGGTCCACATTCCCGACACAAATTCATAACCCCCTTGGTTAGGGTTTGGCGGCTCGCGGGGGGTAGCTAGCGCTATCCTTCCTTAATTATCCCTTTAGGAAATCAACCATAGCTGGAGCAACCAGCATAGTAACAATTGCTAGGGAAAACATCCTTTTCGTTTCCATGCCAATCAGTCGTCTCAGACCCGGCCATGAAATCATCAAACACTCCCCACTTGGGTTAACATCCAAAACCACATTAACAAACATCCAAATCCACATTAACAAACAATTGAATGCACAACCTCTTGCTTCAAGGCATCGCAATCCCATTGCATGCACAATCAGAATTCTAACTAGATGTATCAAAACACTTGCTTAAGGGATTTACAACCTTTTCAAAACGCCAAGCATAACTTGGGTCAACAATCCATTTAGGGTTAGGTCACCAGCTTCAACTAAGCTAGGAACGTATCCATTTGCAATAGTCCACAGCAAGATCGATAAAACAATTCGCAGGCAATTATACTTATTCCTAATGCCCCGGATCACATGTGACTTGCATCTATGAAAGTCTAGGATTTTGTCTAACGATGCAAGTGTATCTCATAAACAAAAATTAACATTTCATGTGTTTCTTTTAACCATGATTGCGAAACGTGAATTCTAAATGACTATTCATGCACTGATCTAGTTAAAAAACTATCATTTTATGTGAAGTAAGGCGATAACCTTATCATTTTATGTGTGTAAAAGCTATCATTTCGTGCCTAAAATCTTGTGCGAATTCCAAACTCTACCGTTTCGTGCATGCAACTTAGTTCTTAGAGTAAACAAAACCCTATGCACGACATCAATCCTTTCATCCCTTCCACGAGAAATAATTCCTAAATTAATTTTTAACGCTTAGAACCTGGGCTTGATTCATGTGTGTTGCATTGGTCGTTCCGCTCGCCCCTCCAGCATTACCGGTGGCTTGGACGCCTACGCTTCCCGCGACTTTCTTCTTGGGAGCCATTCACCTCGCGGAGATTGGGCAGTCCGGACCTTAACGGTTTCGGGTTGACATGTTCGGTTGGAAAAGACCGCTGGAAGGGGTTCGTTCCCGAGATAGCGGTTTGGATGACTTGTAGCGGTTACTCTCTTTCTTTCGCTTCTTTTTTTTTTCTTACTCTCCTACTCTTTTTTTTTTCCTAAAACTCTCCTACTCTCTCTCTCTCTCTCTCTCTCTCTCTCTCTCTCTCTCCTCCCACTTCTTTTCTCCTGCTCCTTCCCTCTCTTTCTCTTCCTCTTCTCTTATTTTCTCCTTCTACTCTTCTTCTTCTTCTTCCTCTACTACTTCTTTCCTCTCTCTCCCTTTACCTTTTCTTCTTCTTCTTCTACCTCTCTCCCTCTACTTCCTCTTCCTCTACCTCTCTCCTCTTCTTTTACTTTTCTCCCTCTACTTCCCTCTCCCACTCCTTTTCCTCTCTCCTCCTCCTCTCCCTCTTCTTTCTCTTCTCTCTCCCTCCTTTCTCTTCTCTCCTTCTCCTTCTCCTTCTCCTTCTCTCCCTCTTCTTTTCTCTCCTCACTCCTTCTTCTATCTCCTCACTCCTCTCCCACTACTTCTCTTTTCTCTACCACTCCTCTCCTTCTCCTTCTCTTCTTCTCTCCCTCTTCTCTCTTTTCCCTCTTCTTCCCCTTCTTCTTTTTCTTCCCTCTTCTCTCTCTCCTTACCCCTTCTTCTTCTCCTCTTCCTCTTTCTCTCTCCCTCTTCTTCTTATCCTCCTCTTCTTCTTCTATCTCCTCACTCCTTCTATCTCCTCACTCCTTCTATCTCCTCACTCCTTCTCTCCCACTACTTCTCTTTTCTCTACCACTCCTCTCCTTCTCCTTCTCTTCTTCTCTCCCTCTTCTCTCTTTTCCCTCTTCTTCCCCTTCTTTTTCTTCCCTCTTCTCTCTCTCCTTACCCCTTCTTCTTCTCCTCTTCCTCTTTCTCTCTCCCTCTTCTTCTTATCCTCCTCTTCTTCTCTCCCTCTTCTCTCTCTTCCCTCTTCTTCTTATCCTCCTCTTCTTCTCTCCCTCTTCTCTCTCTTCCCTCTTCTTTTCACTCTCTCTCTCAACCCGTAGCAGAATTCCCTTATGCCCCCATAGTCCCCCCTAGTGGGGAGGGGTATCCTTTTCTTTTATAGACTTTGGGGGGGGGGGGGGGGGGGGGGTTTATTATTCTCTCTTACCCCGCCTACGACTCCGCCACGTGCTCTCCATGTTGGCGCATGGACTGCCAGGTCTACCAGAAGCTTCGGCTGATGAGGATGATGACGATGAAGATTACGATGCTGATGACACAGGAGGGAGTGATGGAGATGGCAACGCTGATGACGACGTGTTTGGAGGGAGGATCGGCGGCGCTCCACGATGGCAGGTACGTCTTCGTTTTTTTCTTTTTTCTTTTTTTTTTTCGAGACATTACAAAAGTAGAGCATATAAATGACAAGTACATACTTGTCTTTTCATGAGCACATGTATTTTTGAAAACCTCATTTAACATCTGGATTAATTTTTAACCACATGGTTAAGTAAATGTTGCACATGTGAGGTGTATTTGGGATTAGAGTAAATTTATGAGCCCAGGACCCGAGAAAACCATGGGATGTCAAAGCCAAAAGTTGCTATAAGTTATACACACACGTGTTTGGTAGTATCTGGTGCTAGTTGTTGGCCTAGGTCATTCATTTGGCCATTAATGTCAATTGGTGACACTAGAGAAGTGGCATTTAATGATACCTAACGCCAATTTGATGATCAAAGATTATGCAAAGACACTCGGAATTAAAGTTACCTAGCCAATTTAATTATTGGCTAGTCAGATTATTTTTCAAGGCACTAAAATAATTATTAGATTAATTTTCAGTATTTAAACACCAAAAATTAATATTTAATTATGAATAATACTGAAAATATCATTTGGGAAGGCTGTCACTTGTCAAAAATGCCCATGCAAGACTGAAAACGTCTTTAGAGGCTAGAGAGAGACATTTGAGTGTATTCAACTTGCAATAAGAGAGAGGGAGGAGATGCTATTGGTCTAATTTGCAGCATTGAAGGACCTTCTGAGGCAGCCAAGAGCAAGAGAAGACCAATCAATAACAAGTTACCGCATCTACAAGCTGTTGAGACAAGGCAAGAGCAGTAAATGACTGATTTTCTTCAGTTCTTTGCATCTATAAGCTGTTAAGACAATGCAGCAATAGTAAATGACATTTTCTTCAATTCTTCGCGAAGAAAGTCTGAATTTTCTCTCTCCTCAGCATTCTCTCTCATCTCTCAACCTTGCTTCAAAGATTACAGTATTGAGATCACCAAAGGCTGAGAAATTTCAGATTTATCTACTGTAAACACTAATCTCCAACAGAAATTATGGTTTAGCATCAACCTTGGGAAGCATGCCAAAAATTGGAAGCTCCAAGACTTAGATTCAATAGCTCTGAAGCTGCTTTTAGTCAAGTTCAAGTGGAGGGACCAACAAATCAATGAGTTTGGGGCATTTTCCATCTCCATCAAAGCAGGTGAAGGCCAATTGACTGCCCGAATCAAGGGGCAAATCAAATTTAAGACTTGCTTGTCATTTTCGACAAGGAAAGTTGGAATACCGAAAGGGATTGGGAGAATCCCATTATACATCAACTTCTTTTTAATTAAGTTAAATAAATACCGAAAGGGGCATCAGGTTTGGAGCCAACAGGATGTCCAATGTCCAAGATTATATAGTAAAGTGTGAATTTCAATTTTGTGAATTGGTTAATTGCTATAAATAGTGCTTAATCATGTTATTTACTACCCTATCCGAGGAGAAAGGCTAGTTTCATGTCTCTTCAAAATGGCATGTCTTATTCTAGATACCTCATGTCACTTTCTAGAGGAACAAGCTTCTAAACCTTCTACTCTAAAAATCTCTCAAATGGTTAAGAATTTGAGATAGCCATTAAGACAAAATTATTCTTTGCAATATTTTGGATCCTTTAATGTGAATAGAATTTCCATTTGAGCAACTTCCAAAACAATCAAGTGAGCTTTCTTATGAGGCGTCTGTCAATCTCAATCCAAGGCGCACCTTTTAGTAGTCCATCACTAGGTTTTCTAAAATGATGCCGCCCAGCGCTCCCTTGGAGTATCACGGGGTTTGTTACTTAGGCCCTACTGAGTCTACATCACAATGGAAGTATTCCGGCCGAACCCACTAGCATCGACCTGAATTTCCACGTTCCTAAAATCACACAAGTCTCCTAACAACCAACTAGCGTCAATAATTTTGAGTTTTCACTTCTTACAAGATTAGTCGAGCTGAAGCAAACTTGCCATTGCACTTGGTGGAGTGCAGTGTCAAAAGATGATGTACCAGCGAGGCAATAGGGTTTGCAAGGAGGAACACTGAGTGAACTCAGCAAACATGGAGAAGAAGAAACTCTGATGAATGGAACGATAAAGTTCTGAATCATGGAGTGAATGTGATACAAGGGAACAAGGGTGCCGTAGCACAAGAAAGATGATGAAGACAACCACGAATCATGAACCGCAATGTTCTCCTGAAGGGGTGTGAGGGTAGTGGAGAGGCTGGATAGAAGAGGTGACGAACTGAATGAATCAGCCGTAAGAAATGAATGAGAGAGTGGCCTATAAATAGGCACAATCAGTCTAGGATGGTGCCCCTTTTTGGGGCTGCAAACCCTAAACGCAAAACACAGAAATACAAAAACGCAAACTGCGGGTAAAGGGTTTCTCAACACCGCCTCTCAAGCCCAGAAAGGGGAACAAGAGAAGAGTGAGGTGGAGATGCAATGCTACATGCTGAAGAATGCTCATGCAGCAAGTGCCACTTGGATAGTGTCTCTCGTGGGAAAATTCTTCACTTGCCCAAGTGCCCTAGTACAAAGATGATGAAAACATGCAATGCATAGAAGGAATGTCGGACTTTGTGTGGTACCGAGAACCATAAGGATATGCTCGTACTCGATCTTTGGAGGTGGCTCCATGCTGACCAAGTGACCAAGGCAAGAAGAGGTAGAGGACCCCTAAGATCCAAGATTTCCACGCAAAGGAAACCTGTAGTAAAGAACAGTAGATAGAGTGAACTAGAGAACCCAAAACTCAACCTCGGGAGAGAAGCCACTAGCTCCATGCATCCATGCTGGAAGAAATACAAAGGCCTCATCACCAATTCGCAACTGAACCTCTGAGGTCCCAATCTAGATAGTACCTGAAAATCATGGGTATCAGTAGAAGAGATGACTCGTCGAAGACAATCACCCCAACAAAGTAGAGGATGGGTGAAGAACTTCATGTAAAGTAGATTCCCCCTCTGAGGTGGGAGATGGAGGGGCCCCCGCTGAAGTCAAAGAAGAAGTAGATGCCCCCTCTGAGGGCAAAGAAATAACATCCCTCTCTGAAGTAAATAGGAAATCCAAAAACTCATGGATTATGGACTCCAAAATGTTTGATGACGAAGAAAGTACCGCCAGTCGTGCTAAAGAAGGTATCTAGGGTGCCGAAGAGCGCCGAGAGGTAGCCTCTCGAACATGAGTAGTCGAGGGTGGAAAAGGGTAGGGCTCTAAATGAGCAAGAGGTGGGCAACAAACGTTGTCTCTCAGTGGAGCAAACTGGGTAGCCGAAGAAGAGAAAGGAGTCGAGCAGCCACTGTCTCTCGAAGGAGCGGATTGAAAAGGAGACGGTATCAAACAATCATGGTCACTCGATAGAGCAAACTGCAGATCCGTAGGTCATCAAAGCCATTGTACCTGAAAATAAGTGGGAGAAGACTGCCACTAGCATTGCGACGATCTCTAGGAGGTCATAGCGCCAATCGATCCTCCATATGCTCGAAAGGACTTAGCGCGCATCGGATGCATCTTATTGCCTTGAGCATAGTACTCTGATAGCCGATACAGAACAATCTCTGTGGCCCACAAAGGAGAGGTGGCACAAGGAGTGTATACTCCAGGGGGGTGGGAAGCAAAGGTCGAAGTCGGCAAGCATCAGTGGTGTGTCCGTTGATGCCACAGTAGGAGCACCTAGTAGTCTGTACATATGTTGGTAAAGAAGCCATGGATACCAATGTGCCTTGCTGAAGAAGGGAGAGGTCAACCACCATGAACCACGAACCGCAATGTCCGCCTCAAGGGGTGTGAGGGCAGTATAAAGCACGAACCGCAATGTCCGCCTCAAGGGGTAGGAGGGTAGTGGAAGGGCTGGAAGTGAGTTGCCAGTGGAAGGGGGATGTGACCAGCAGTAAGAGGTTGCAAGCAGTAGAAAAACGCAGGTGAGGAGAAAGAGAGACTAAAAACGCAAGCAGGACAACCTGCAAGAGAGAGAAAGACTAAAAACGTAGGCAGCAGGTGAGAGAAAGACTAAAAACGCAGGCAAGACAGCCTGCAGGAGAGAGAAATACTAAAAACACAAGAAAAAAACAGCAACAGCAGTCAATATGCTGAAATCAGCTCCGAACAGTGTGTGATAGGCTGGAAACAAACGCCAGACTGTTGTATACAGCAATGGCCAGCTTGAACCGCAATGTCCTCCGTGTTATGGGCAGCAAGCTGAAATACCTGAAATCTGCAAAAACGAGATTGTTTTCTAAATGGAGAGTGATCAGCAACAGTCGTTCTGCTGTAAACAGCTGCAGATTGCGGGTAGAAGGCGGAAAACAGGCGCCAGACTGTAGATAATAGCAAGGGACAGCTGAGACTGCAATGTCCTCCGCAAAAGGGGTGTGGGCAGAAGGCTGAAAACACTTGAAATCTACAAAAACGAGATTTTGATGCAACGGAAGAAGAAAAGTGGATGCCGAACCCGCCATCGATCTTTGCCTTCACTGGAGTGGAGGATCTTCGCTGTTAGGTGAGCAGATCTATAGCTCTAATACCATGTCAAAAGATGACGTACCAACAAGACAGTAGGGTTTGTGGGGAGAAACACAAAGTGAACTCAACAAACATGGAGAAGAGAAGGGAAGAGAAAAAAAACTCCAATGAATGGAACGATGAAGTTCTGAATCATGGAGTGAATGTGATACAAGGGAACAAGGATGCCGTAGCTCAAGGAAGATGATGAAGACGGCCACGAACCACGAACCGCAATGTCCTCCTGAAGGGTTGTGAGGGTAGTGGAGAGGGAGGCTGGAGAGAAGAGGTGATGGACTGAATGAATCAAACGTAAGAAATGAATGAGTGGCCTATAAATAGGCACAGTCAGTCTAGGATGGCGCTCCTTTTTGGGGCTGCAAACCCTAAACGCAAAACGCAAAAACGCAAACTGCGGGTGAAGGGTAAAGGGTTTCTCAACATACGTCAACCCTTCTATCCATAAGGCAAAATCGCATTCCAGCCCTCTAAAACAATGCAATTCGATTCTACCTAACAACTAGTTGGCCAATTTATCGTCTACCTATTTCTATCGCCGATTTAGAAAAGTTCCCAACTAATCGGGACCACCCTACCATTGGATGGACCCGTCGAGGGTCACCCCCACCTGCTTTCCTTTGATGATGGAATTATCTTTAGTTTTTTAATTACCTACACCACATTTATTGAAACATATACAACCAGCTTCCTTAATTAGTCTGTTAAATCATAGGTTCCTTCGCGTAATTTATTTCACGGACACACATACAATTCAAACAACCCTTGAATTTTTTTTTTAAAAAAATTATTATATTAGAAGTTTATTATAATTTTCATATTTCCGATCCTGCGAAATATATACAAAATTCCACGAGGGTATTCTATCCACCAAGATTCCTCCCTTGTAACTAGTATTAGGGTTTCAGGATCCCATCTTGGGTCGCGAAGAGGCTCGTTAGATTCTAGAAGTAATGCGAAATTTACGACAAGAGCTCCCCCTGGCATCCACATTTCCTACTGCTCGAGACTATCCCTATGGGAACAAACATTTCCGCTACGAAGCTGGTCTAAGCCTCTCGAAGCGATAATCATGACCACCTTGGAGTAGGGTCTCACAGCTAGCTTGGGGGTAGCCTAACGCGATCTTTCCTTTTATCATGTTTGTCAATGTTTTTAATCAAAGATCTAGATTCTAGCAAACACAAACAATCCTTTCAAACAATGACGATCACACCCATCATGCAGTTCACAGCTTCACATAGCCAAGGTAGATCCTTAACCCAAGGTAGCCTTACATTCTAACAAGAATTCTTCTTCCCGTAAAGAAGTGTTGAATACAAATCTTTCAACGTTGTTAAGCAAGATACAAATTTTCCGTTTAGGGCTAACTTACCAACATAAGCAAATTTCCTTTACTTGGTACTTAGAAAAATATTACGATGATAATTTAACGAGATGATTTACAAGATTCTTTAAATAGACTCACCTTTTCAGCATTAATCAACCCCTAACCATTGTTGCGTT
Organism: Lygodium microphyllum; assembly: GCF_053477565.2. Taxonomy (NCBI): domain Eukaryota; kingdom Viridiplantae; phylum Streptophyta; class Polypodiopsida; order Schizaeales; family Lygodiaceae; genus Lygodium; species Lygodium microphyllum. The sequence goes on from NC_141155.1 coordinate 105,273,381, forward strand.
TGACAATAAATATATCGGGTTATTTTAATGTACTCATTTCGTGCAATAACCTCCAACAACTATTTCCATCATGATTCTATAAATTATAATCTTGATTAATTTATCTACAAATCATAGGTAGCAATTAACCATTTGTGCGTGTATTAATACGCTCTCTAGATGAAACTGACATCTCGTGTAAGTGTAAATGCAAAAGCTAACATTTTATGTACTTAATTTTCGAAAACACCTTATTGTTTTATGTAGCGATATGAAAATAATAGCCTATTTCTGAGTTGTGAACCACCTAGTTTGACACGACGTCATTGGGAATTTCGTCTTTGCTTGCGCTTGCGTTTATCACACTGGATGTTCTGTTGGCAGTGGCAATTCTGGAAACCTGGGGCATTCCCGTATCTCTGGCAATACCCGTTCTTTAACCGATTGCGGTGGATTTCATGGTCTTTCCACCTCGTTGCTTTGGAGCCGCTGTTCACGAGCAAGTTCGAGAGAGAGAAAAGGTGGAATAAATTCAGGATGGGAGAGCATGAGATCAACTTGCTGAGTTGAAAACCGAGATAGGAGAAGGTTGAGTTAATTAGTTTTCTCTCTAACCCCCTCTCTAATTCCCTCTCTCGCAACCTCTCGAGATCTTCTTCTCTCTCTCTCTTTCTAATTCTTCCCCTCTCTAGCTTCCTCTCGCAACCCCTCGGAAGGGTATCCTTCTACCTCCCCCTCTTTTCCTCCCTCTTGCTCTATAATCCCGAGAAGGGCCTCTCCCCTCTTGTTCGAACTCTCTCAACTACTCGCCATGCCTCTTATTTATAGCTAAATTAGAGAAGAAGGATTGTGGCTAAGAAGAAAAGCTCTTTATGGAGGGGATCTTAACAAAATCAGCAATTTGAAGCTTCCAAGATGCAATCTGATGCTCAAATCGCAAATCTAATGGTTTCGTTGGCTTCGAAAATAGGGATAAAACCCCAAGACACCTCATCAAAAATCTTCTCGATCACTCATTCTTCTTTTCCCCGTTCGGAGTGTTATTTATTGCATGTAAACTACGATTGCGACGCACACGATTTTGCCAATCCTTCTTTTTGCATTAAATCTCTAAAATTGGCTGAAAAAATCACTTGTTTTTTTTACATGACACCCTGTTCTAGAAGTTTCCATAGTTTTTTAGGATATTTACAATAAATTATATCCAAAATATCAAAAATATGCTAGTTTTGTCCAACAATCTATTATTTTTAGACGATTCATACTACAAACACTGACACTAATGACTAATATGGCTCATAATTGTCATTCATATGGTAACTTCCGTGACGGGTGACTACAATCCGAGTCAATCCGAAAAAAATGTTGTTGAAGCGCGCGAGTAGCAGAAGCGTGAAGATTTGCAGCAGAGGAAGTAAACAGGTGAGTGAGAGTGAGAGTAAGAGTGACGAACAGATTTGGGTGTACCAACAATGTGTTGGTACACAAAGAATAAAATGTATTTATACTTAGGGCCCGTAAGGGTGCATTCACATGTACAACATAACAATACACGTGTAAAATACACGAAGGTGAATAAAGGACCTTTACATCCCAACAACCTCCCACTTAAAGGTCCGGAGTGAACCTTTAACCAACTCCCACTAGTCGTATGCAATGCTCATGCTGAGTCTTGCCTAGACTTTTAGTGAGAACGTCTGCAGGGTTGTCCTGTGTTTTGATCTTGGTCAATGTGATTAGACCATCCTCCAGAATCTGTCTAATAAAGTGATATCGCACATCAATATGCTTTGTGCGTGAATGATACATGGCATTTTTAGCCAGATACACAGCACTCTGGCTATCACATCCCAACACTCGAGTACTCATAGACATGCCAAGATCCTTTGCGAGTCTGCTCAACCATATAGCTTCCTTAGAAGCTTCAGTAGCTGATATGTATTCAACTTCAGTAGTACTCAGTGCGATGATGTTCTGCAACCTGGAGCACCAAGAGACGGCCCCTCCAGCAACTGTAAAGACATACCCGCTAGTGGACCTGCGAGTGTCTAAGTCACCTGCCATGTCTGCATCACAATAACCCTGCAAATTAAGTGCACCCTGCCCATAGCAAATACACTTTCTTTGTGTACCCTTCAAATATCTAAGAATACTCTTGACAGCCTCCCAATGTGGTTTGCCAAGATTTGACATAAACCTGCTAACAACTCCCACTGCATGAGCAATGTCTGGACGAGTAGCAACCATAGCATACATAAGAGAGCCACAAGCTGATAGGGTACTCCGAGAGGCTTAGCTTCAGCCATGTTAAATCTGTCCAGTACCTTTTCAATGTACTTTTCTTGAGATAAGAACAGCAATTTCTGCGTTCTATCCCTACGAATCCTCATGCCCAATATATGCTCTGCATTTCCCAAATCTTTCATGGAAAAAGCTGATTTCAGCTGATCTTTGAGAGCATCCAAGCTAGTCTTTCTCTTCCCAGCTAACAACATATCATCCACATACAAAACAAGTATGATAGGGCTGCCATCTGTATCCTTTTTCATATACAAACAATGATCTGCATGGCTGCGCGTAAACCCATGAGAGAGCATAAAAGTGTCAAACTTTTTGTACCACTGCCGTGGTGCTTGTTTCAGCCCATATAAGCTGCGTTTTAGTTTACACACCAACTGCTCTTTTCCAGGAACTACAAAACCCTCGGGCTGTTTCATGTAGATCTCCTCATCAATGTCACCATGCAGAAAAGCTGTTTTCACATCCATTTGGTACAGCTCTAAAATCAATACAGCAGTGAGAGCAAAAAGCACACGTAGTGTGGTCATCTTCACGACAGGTGAGAAGACCTCCTGGAAGTCAATCCCTTCCTTCTGTGCATACCCTTTGGCAACCAATCTTGCCTTGTACTTGGGTTTCCCATCAACTGTCTTTACTTTGTAAACCCATTTGTTTGGAAGAGGCTTTCTTCCTTTGGGCAACGACACAAGATCCCAAGTATCATTAGCATACAGAGATTTAATCTCTTCCTGCATAGCTAGCTCCCACTTATTGTTGAATTTGCATGACTTAGCCTCTTTATATGTCAGAGGCTCACCCTCATCAGTAAGCATCACATAATGCAAAGAGGGGTCATACCTATGTGGCTGCCTTCTTAGGCGTGTAGACCTGCGTACCCAATGATCTACATTCTCAGGAATCGGATCTACATCTGGAGGCATGTTATTTTCAGCATTTATTGGCTGCTGTAAGCCATTTTCAGCATGATGTTCATGCTGTACAGCACCTTCATTTTCATTTCCAGCACCTGCATTTTCATAATCAGCAAGTCTATCTTGCTGTCCATGACCTCCCTGTGCTTCTATTTGCTGTCCATCATCATCTGGCTCAAAGATAACCGGCTGATCATCAGTTTCAGCCTGTGGTACAGCACCATGAGGCTCATCATTTGAAGTAATAGGTGGCTGCAAATTCTGAAATTTGACCTTTTTCATGTCTTCATCAGAGGCTAAAGTACCTTTCAGCAACTTTGCCTCATTAAACACAACATTACGGCTGCGAACAATTTTCTTGGACTGAGGTAGCCACACTCTATAGCCAAATTCACTCTCATCACCATAGCCCATGAAAATGCCTTTGGTGGATTTCGGGTCAAGTTTATTCCTCAGTTCATTTCTAACATGCACAAAAGCATCACAGCCAAATATTCGTAAATGGTCATATGAGGCCGGTTTGCCAGACCAAACCTCCTCAGGAATGCCATTATTTAGGGACCTGTTTGGAGAGCGGTTGCAAATGTGAACCGCCGTTTTAAGTGCCTCTCCCCAAAATTCATGAGGGAGATTAGCAGTGAACAGCATGCACCGCACTCTCTCACATAGAGTCCTATTGTATCTTTCAGCCACACCATTTGAAGAAGGGTTGTAAGGGGCTGTAAGCTCCCTCTTGATCCCATGCAAGTCACAAAAGGACTTAAATTCATTAGACATGAACTCACCCCCATTATCAGTTCTCAAGCATTTCAACTTTCTACCTGTCTGAGTGGTCACGAATGCATGAAATGTTTTAAAAACAGCAAACACTTCACTTTTCTTTTTCAACAAATAAACCCAAATCTTCCTGGAACAATCATCAATAAAAGAGGCAAAGTATGCAGCACCACCCAATGATTTCAAAGGCATGCTACATACATCAGAATGCACCAAGTCCAATACATTTGACTTACGGGAGACACCAGAGTAAAAGGAATTTTTCATTTGCTTTCCAAACTGACAATCATTACAAAAATCAAGTTTAGAGCCTTTTCCATCAACCCTCTTCAAAGAGGTAAGAACATCAAGTCCTTTCTGGCTCATATGGTCTAATCTCTTATGCCATAACTCCAAATGACAGCCAATTTCAGCAACTGCAAGAAACTTGCCATTCAAAGCTTTACAGTGCAGACAATACAAAGTGCCCTTCTTGGTTCCTTTAGCAATCAGCATGGAACCCCTTTTTAATTTCCATAAACCACCACCAAACAGTGTGGTGTAACCATGCAAGTCAAGCTGTCCAACAGATAGTAAACTCTTCTTGATGCCAGGCACATATCTGACATCTTTCAACACAAGTTCTTGCCCATTATCCAAAGACACGTGTATGGTGCCAATCCCATCAATGCTACAAGCATGATTATTTCCAAGGTAAACCTTGCCATAACAGTCTGCATCAAAAGTAGCAAAACACTCCAAGCATGGAGTCACATGGAAAGAGGCACCAGAGTCTACAATCCAAGTCTGAGTGACACAATCATCAACTGACAAAAGTGCATCAATCACATCAGCCTTGGTGATCTGCATATCCTGCATGTGACATACAAGGGCATCATAATCCACTGCACATAATACATCAGCCTCTGCATCTGAGAGCTCCTCTATGACAACACTGGAGGCCACATTGGCCTTTTCCTTGCCTTTACCTGCCTCAGATGCATCTGTCTTTTCCTCTTTCTTCTTTTTGTCTCCTGCATTCTTCTTTCTCTCTTGTTCCTTCTTGTAATACCTGCAATCAGGCTTCTTGTGGCCCTTCCGACCACACTGATAGCATGTAACATCACTCTTTTCTTTTCCTTTGCTCTTGCTCTTGCTTCTCTGTCCAGCATTTGCATTTTTCTTTTCAGCCCTACCTCTAACATTATAAGCTGAGTTGCTGCCTTCTCCACTAGACTTACGTCTAAATTCTTCATTCAAGATGGAACCCCTCACACCATCATATGTGAGATTGGGGTTATTGCTGAGAGAAACAACCAAAGTCTACCAAGAGTCAGGCAATGTCATGATCAAAAAGATCGCCCTCAACTTATCATCAAAATCCAAACTTGCATCCTTAAGCTGATTTAAAATGCCAATAAATGCACTCAAGTGCTCAGCTACAGGCTTGGACTCATCCAGCCGCATATTCACCAACTTGCGCATTAAATGCACCTGATTAACAGGTGTGGTGATCTCATAGGTAGTCTTCAACTTCTCCCATATTGCATGACCAGTGTCTAAAACCTTAATGTCTGTCAAAATGTCATCAGTGACACCCATCTTTATATAAGCCACAGCCCTTTTATTGACTTTGGCCCAATCCGCCTCAGACATTTGTGCGGGTTTATCCATTTGCAAGGCATCCTCACAATCCTTTAAGAACAGTATGCCTTGCATACGATCTTTCCAAAGATCAAAGCCCTGACCATCAAATCGCTTGATTTCCATCAAACTTTTAATGTCAGAACTGGAAGAAGTTGCAGCCATTTTTCACAAGTACGAGTGTAAAAAACACTGAACTGCAAGAGCACAAAGCTAAATCAGCAAATACACTGCTGTTCTTGCATAACCAGCAATAATCCTCTGCTGTTTTGACATAAACCAGCCACTGCACAAGCAAATAATGCAGAAATTTATCAAATTCTGCACAAAATCCCAAATTTCCAGGTCCAAATGTGCGCAAATGTCACCCAAACTGACTCAGCTGAGCAAAATTGCATCAATACATGAAAAGCCCCAATTTTCCTTGGTCCAATGCCAAGAAATTTTACTCGGATGAGCAAAATTCCAACAAATTTTGAAAAATCCCCAAATTAATTGAGGTCAATGCGCACAATGTCTGCAATTTCTGACACAGATGTCACTGTCAAGCATAAACAGCATCAAATCTGGGAAAAGCCCCAAATTTCCAGGTTCAAATTTGACCAAATCTGAGAGCTGTGCTTGCGCGCGCGAACTCCCGTCAGTGGCAAAAGGGTTGCTTGTAATAAACCTTAGAGAAATTTAAAAAATTTCTGGAAGAAATAATGTGTCGAATCACCCCGTCACCAGCCGTTGACTATCGCGCTGCCCGTCAGATGCCACGCAGCCTGTCCAGCTTGCGCCTGATCAAAAAACGACCTGTCCTGGCTGCTCGTGACCTGTTTGACTGTCGCCTGATCAAAAAACGACATGTCCTGCCTGCCAGGTCAAAAACGACATGTCCTGTCTGCCAGGTCAAAAACGACCTGTCGCCTATCTATCAAGCTGTCGCTTGCACAAAACGTGACCTGCAACACTGTCGCCTGACTGTCCAGCACATACACGTGCCTGGAAACAGTGACGACCTGACCTGTATGAGTGACGACTTACTGATTTCTCGCGAGCGAAGAGCTGGTGTTGTCTCACACGGACTTCGAGGAGCGCGAGCACCTTAACCTCAGCTCTGATACCAGTTGTTGGAGCGCGCGGGTAGCGGAAGCGTGAAGATTTGCAGCAGAGGAAGTGAACAAGTGAGTGAGAGTGAGAGTAAGAGTGACGAACAGATTTGGGTGTACCAACAATGTGTTGGTACACAAAGAATAAAATGTATTTATACTTAGGGCCCGTAAGGGTGCATTCACATGTACAACATAACAATACACGTGTAAAATACACGGAGGTGAATAAAGGACCTTTACATCCCAACAAATGTTGGGTTACGATCCTCGGGGTTTTCTTTTTTGCTTGAGATCTTTATTTAATAATTTTAGAGTTCTTCAAGTCCATTTTGAGAGAAGTCGGCAAGATTTTAAATCAAAGTCGGAATATTGCATCCTCTGCCTCTTAGAGAAATCAAGATGTCCTTATCTCGAATGAAACTAGGGATATTGGTTACATAGTGACTCATGGTCAATATAAGTGGCATCCTCTTCATGGTAGTCTTTCCATTGGGCAAAATCTTCTCTAAGGATTCTACTCCTCAATTTTCTCTCCCTTATATCAATTACTCTGTCAGGTTGTAGCTCAAGGACTCCTTGGTTAGGTATTACAACTTGTTGATCATCAAGGATATGGTTAGGGTTAGCTACGCATGCTTTCAATAAGCTAACATGAAATACATTGTGGATTTTTATATTCTCAGGTAGTTGTATCTTGTAAGCGCTTGGTCCTAAACACTTGAGAACCTTATAGGATCCACAATATCTTAGACTTAGCTTCTCAAATTCTCCTAAAGACAAATAACTCTTCTTTGGATGGACACGGACAAAGACCATGTCTTTTTCTTTGAAGATTCGTTCTTGCCTTTTTAGATCAGCATATGCCTTTTGTCGGTCCTTGTTGGCAGCTTGAATATCTTGTCTGATAATCTTGATTTGATCATCCATTTCTTCTAACATTTTTCTCGAAGCTTCTATCCTTAGAGTAGAATCATGAAAATTAAGTGGCATACGGCAATCTTCACCATATAGTGCCTGAAATGAAGTCATCTAAATACTTCGATGATAGGAGGTATTATAAGCAAATTCCACTAAGGGTAGATACCGAATCCACCTTTTAGGTTCTTTGCTACAATATGCGCACAAAATATTCTCAATCACCTAGTTAACTCGTTCTGTCTGCCCATCAGTTTGTGGATGATAAGCAGTGTTGAAACAAAGTTGGGTTCCAATGGCTTCAAATAAACTCTTCTAAAAATGTGATGTGAAAAGAGAATCACGATCACTAATGATCCTTTTAGGTAACCCATGTAACCTAAAAATCTCTTTTACAAAAATTATTGCAATATCTCAAGCTTCGTAATTGATTTTTATTGGAATAAGATGAGTCATCTTTGTTAGCATGTCTACTATTACCAGTATTGAGTTATATCCTCCTTGCACAACAGGTAACCCAACTACAAAGTCCATGCTAATAAACTCCCATTTCATCTAGGGAATGTCAAGTGGCTAGAGTTTTCTTGGTGACTTAACATGTTCAGATTTCACCCTTTGGTAATTTAGACATTCGCTGACATACTTAAGTACATCACCCTTGAGTCTTTGCCAATAATAGCTTTTTCTGATAGCATTAAGAGTTTTTGCATGCCCCGAGTGTCTTGAAAAAGGAGAGCCATATGCTTCCCAAAGTATCCTTCTCTTGAGAGTCTAATTAAAAGAATGCATAGTCTCATTCTGAAATAAACAAGTCCTTCGTCTTCATCTGTAGAGAATTCTTGATACTTAGTCTTAAATTTGAAATCTTGTTCCTTATTCTGAACTTCCCAAAACAATTGTTGATAGTCTAAGTCCTCATTTGCTTCATCATCAGTCAACTCGATGATAGGATTAGTTGGCATTGATACCATTGTAGCCAAAGTTTCTACCCTAGATGGTTCTTCAACGATAAGAGCATTAAGGAAGGCTTTACGACTAAGGGCATCTGCTACTATATTTTCTTTACTAGGTCTGAACTTAATTTCAAGGTCATACTCTTGTAGAATTTCAATCCACCGTCGTTGCCTCATATTAAGATCAGGCTGAGTAAAAATCCACTTAAGACTTTTACGATCTGCGACTAAGGAAGACTTATTTCCAAGCAAGTAATGTCTCCATATCTTGTGTTGAAGGCGGTTTTAGGAATATCTTCATCCTTGATTTAGATCTGATATTATCTTGACCAAAGATTGATCTTAGAAAATATCCTTGCTCCTTATAGACGAACAAGAAGCGCATCTATCCTCGGGATCGAGTACTTATTCTTCACGGTTACCTAGTTTAGCCCTCGGTAGTCGATACAAAGACGGAGAGTTCGATCTTTCTTCTTTTGAAATAATACTAGGGCTCCCCATGGTGAACTACTTGGCTGAATACACCCTTGTTCTAGTAGTTGATTGAGTTGCTCTTTAAGTTCGATGGCTTCAGAAATAGACATTTTGTAAGGTTTTTTGCCACTGGAGCAGCCCCTAGAATAAGTTTAATCTCATGATCGACTTCTCTTTCCAGAGGTAACTCAGTTAGCTCTTCAGGAAATACGTCGACGTATTCTTTTAACCAAGATGGTTCTTCTTTTGTCTAACCATCTTGATTTACCTTGTTAAGCTTGATCAAGTAAACTAGCAATCCTTTCTTCATACCTTTCACAATTCAAGAAACTTTTACTGATTGAACTTTAGGTTTCTCCGTTTTACCTTGTGTAGTTGCTATTTCACTGTTCAAATCCTAAAATGTGACTTGACCTTTTCCACAATGGATATGAGCATCATTGGAAATCAGCCAATCCATTCCTAGTAAACATTCATAAGCTCCTAAGTTCATTACTCTGAACCTCATACTTGTAAGATTTCCTCCTAGGTTTAATTCTACCTTGGCAATTTGCTATATAGAAAGTACTTCATTCCCATTTGCTAATTCCACAAGCAGTTTTGATGCATTTACTATATCTATTCCTAACTTGTTAGCACACTTGGGTAAAATAAATCAGTGTGTACTTCCACAGTCAATCAAAACTTTAAATGCTTTACCTCAGTGACTAGCTTGTGTCTGTATTATCAAATATTGACGATTTAGACCCTCCTTGTGGAATAAAGCATGAACAGTTGCTTTTTCAATATCTTCTTCCATAGTAGGGTCTTCCTCCTTATTAATCTCTTTAAGGGTAATATTTGACGTTCCTCCTCTTGCCATAGCTATTTGACCACAGCCTTGGGCAACTCTGCCTTGACCTTGAAATTGGCCTTGGTGATGGTTTCCACCAAGTTTTGGACAATCTCTCTTGAAATATCCTACCTCATTACAGTGAAAGCATCTAAGACCATCCCTATTTCCTTGGGTAGAAACAAAAATTCCAATTGCATTGGATTTTGCATTTTTCTTTTAACCTTGGTGAAATTGACCTTGGATTCTTTTTACTTGACCTTTGAATCCTCCTTTGTTCTCGTTATTGTAGCTCCAAAACTTATTATTTTTAGGTTTTGATTGTACTTCTCGCACAATAGCAGTAGCTCGAATCAAAGCATCTTGGAGGTCTATTGGGCGCATTGATTCCAAACGAGTGTTCAGAGGAGAATTTAGCCCATTGCAGAACTTGGACATGAGCAATATCCATGGAGGGTGCATATTCAAAAAGTGAAACAAACTTGGGGTAATATGCCTCCAAGCTCAATCCCATTTGCTTCAAACTAAAGAACTCATTCATCTTTTGGATGCGATAAGCTAGAGGTAAACATCTTCCTCTTACAGCTTCTTTCAACAAATCCCAAGTAATGGTATTTCAGGGACACCTTGATCTCAGCACCACTGCTTCCACCAGAGTCGAGCTTCGCGAATTAATTTTAGCTTAGCTATCATGGCTTGGTTGGCTAGACAGTTCCAACAACAGTAAAATAATCTTCCATGGATTCAATCCAAATTTCTACATTGGCTTCCACATTATTGTTTTTTCCGACATATTCCAAAGGTTGGACTTGCTTCAAAAGATTCCTTTTCTCTAAGGCTTCGTTGGGAATTATTGTGAGTACGAAATTCTAGGAAATTTTTAATAATTCCTAAGTCAAACTTTACGAAATTTACATAGCATTAATATTAAAGTTTGATACTCAAATTATTTCTCGCTTAATTTATTGAAACAATTTCAAATAAAACTATTTTCCCATTGGTAAAGTTAAACAATTTCAAAGATTCCAAGGGAAAATAAGATTCCATTATTTCTCTAATTGATAAAGTATCAATCAATCTTTATTACAACAGATGTACAACATAATCAAATGGAAATAAATACATTATTCAAATAGCTCACAGACTCATCTTATTTTTTTCAAAAAATAATTCTCTACTACAATCTAAGCATGACACTCTGATACATTCTTTATGCAATAACTTGGATTCTGAGAGTGAATATCTAGGAATCTATATTTTTTAGGGAGATCAAAAAATCCGTCATTTTTGTAGTTGCGGTGGCTAGAGCGACCTATGACTTTTATTATGTCGGCTGAAAGGATGCTTGTAACTTCCTCATAGATATATGGGTTTAGTTTTATATTCTTGCCCCTACTATATAGGGTTGAGTTTACACCGGCTTCACAAAATAGATAGATCTTAACAACTTTAAGATCTTCCATCCATTTTACCATTTTCAGATTATTCTGAAGATAAACGAGACGGCTTGCATCGATATAGCATTATCCTCTGCTAATCATCCACCGTCTTTCACAATATAGAGACGAGGGGTTGTAGAACTGATCTAATATCCGCATCATCTGATTCCTCCAGGCAAGACTGGATGAATGCATAGCTAACATAAACATTACTCGAAAGATCAAGAATCGTTTCCAAGATTCGTTATTTGGCCATAATTCAAAACATACATTAACAAAGAGAGGAAAACATGTGCTAGACTATATTTACCATCGAAGAAAAAAATTCTTAAGCTTACCTCGCATTCTATTCTGACGAGCGCTCTGATACCAATCGTGAGTTATCCGCTAGTCTCAATCCAAGGCACACCTTTTAGTAGTCCATCAGTAGATTTTCCAAAATGATGTCGCCCGACGCTCCCTTGGAGCATCACGGGGTTTGTCACTTAGGCCCTACTGAGTCTACATCGCAATGCAAGAGTTCTGGCCGAACCCACTAGGATTGACCTAAATTTTCGTGTTCCTAAAATCAAACGGGTCTCCTAACAGCCAGCTGCGTCAGTAATTTCGAGTTTCCACTTCCTACAAGATTACTAGAACTGAAGCGGACTTACCATTGCACTTGGTTCAAAGAGAATGGGAAACGAAGGGAAGTGCGGTATGTCAACCCTCCTGTCCACAAGGCAAAATCCCATTCCGGCCCTCTAAAACAATGCAAGTCGATTCTATCTAACAAGTAGTTGGCCAATTTATCGTCTATCTATTACTATCGCCAATTTAGAAAAGCTCCCAACTAACCAGAACCACCCTACCGTTGGACCCGTCGAGGGTCACGCCAACCTACTTTCCTTTTATGATGGTATGATCTTTAGTTTTTCAATTACCTACACCATTGAAACATATACAACCAGCTTCTTTAATTAGTCCGCTAAATCACAGTTCCTTCACGTAATTTATTTCACAGACACACATAAAATTCAAACAACCCTTAAATAAAAAGTAAATTCTTTTATTATATTGGAAGTTTATTATAATTTCCATCTTTCAGATCCAGCAAAAGATATATAGAATTCCACGAGGATATTCTATCCACCAAGATTCCTCCCCTGTGATAACTAGTATTAGGATTCCAAGATCCCATCCTGGGTCGCGAAGGGGCTCGCAGATTCTAGAAGTAATGCAGAATTTACGGCCAGAGCTTCCCCTAACATCCACATTTCCTACTGCTCGAGACTATCCCTACAGACAAACCTTTCCGTTACGCAACCGGTCTAAACCTCTCGAAGCGATAATCATGACCACCTTGGAGTAGGGTATCGCAGCTAGCTTGGGAATAGCCTAGTGCAATCTTTCCTTTTATCATGTTTGTCAATGTTTTTAATCAGAGATCTAGATTCTAGTAAACACAAACAATCCTTTCAAACAATGACAATCACACCATCGTACACTTCACGGCTTCACATAGCCAAGGTAGATCCTTAACCAAAGGTAACCTTACATTCTAGCGAGGATTCTTCTTCCCATAAAGAAGTGTTGAGTATAAATCTTTCAATGTTGTTAAGCAAGACACGAATTTACCCAACATAAGCGAATTTTCTTTAGTTGGTACTTAGAAAAATATTGCAACAATAATTTAACAAGATAATTTACAAGATTCTTTAAATAGACTTTCACTTTTTAAGCGTTAATCAACTCCTAACCATTACCGCGTTTGGCAATAACTATATTGAGTTATTTTACTAATCTCGAGTGCGCATAACGTCATTTACTCATTTCGTGCAATAACCTACTACAACTATTTCCATAATGATTCTACGAATTATAATCTTGATTAATCTATCTACAAATCATAGGTAGCAGTTAACCGTTTATGTGTGTATTAATACGCTCTCTAGATGAAACTGACATCTCATGTAAGTGTAAATGCAAAAGCTAACATTTTATGTACTTAATTTCGGAAAAAAACCTTATTATTTTATGTGACGATATGAAAATAATAGCCTATTTTTGAGTTGTGAACCACCTGGTTTGGCACGACGTCATTGGGAATTTCGTCTTTGCTTGCGCTTGCGTTCATCACACCGGATGTTCTATTGGTAGTGGCAATTCCGGCAACCTCGGGAATTCCTGTATCTCTGGCAATACCCGTTCTTTAACCGATTGCGATGGATTTCATGGTATTTCCACCTCATTGCTTTGAAGCCGTTGTTCACAAGCAGGTTCGAGAGATAGAAAAGGTGGAATGAATTCAGAATGGGAAAGCGTGAGGTTAGCTTGCTGAGTTGAAGAGCGAGACAGGGGGAGGTTGAGTTAATTAGTTTTCTCTCTAGCCCCCTCTCTAATTCCCTCTCTTGCAGCCTCTCGAGATCTTCTTTTCTCTCTTTCTTTCTAATTTTTTCTCTCTCTAGCTTCCTCTCGCAGCCTCTCGAGGAGGTACCCTTCTATCTCCCTCTCTTTTCTCCCTCTTGCTCTATACTCCTGAGAAAGGCCTCTCCCCTCTTCCTCGGACTCTCTCAATTGCTCCCCATGCCTCTTATTTATAGCTAAATTAGAGACGAATGATTGCAGCTAATAAGAAGAGTTCTTTATGGAGGGGATCTTGGCAAAGTCAGCAATCTAAAGCTTTCAAGATGCAATCTGATTCTCAAATCGCAAATCTGATAGCTTCGTTGGCTCTGAAAGGGGGATAAAACCCCAAGACACCTATCAAAAATCTTTCAGATCACTCCTTCTCCCTGTTCGAAGTGTTGTTTGTTACCTATAAACTATGATCATGACGTGCACAATTTCGTCAATCCTTCTTTTTGCATTAAATCTCCAAAACTGACTGAAAAAACCACTTGCTTTTTTTATATGACACCCTGTTTCAGAAGTTTTTATAGCTTTTTAAGATATTTACAATAAATAATATCTAAAATATTAAAAATATACTAGTTTTCCATACTATAGACACTAACACTAATGACTAATATGATTCGTAACTCTCGTTCATGTCGTAACTTTTGTGATAGGTGACTATAGTCCTTGTCAATCCGAAAAAAATATCAAATTATAATCTACGGGCTTTTTTTTCCTAAAGATCTCTACTTAATGATTTTAAAATTCTTCAAGTCCATTTTGCGAGAAGTCGGGAAGATTTTAAATCAAAGTCAGGATATCACATTTCTGGTCAATCTGACCACCTAACTAAACTTTCAATTTCTCTTAGGCATCTCATCAATGACAACCCAAGTATAATAAAAAGGTTTTCTGGCCATTGGCCACCCTTGAATAGAAAGACAAACATTTAATCATATTTTGAAACACTCAAATAATATAAATCGCCTTTCAAAGTATATGAGTATCAAATTGATTTGAATCATTAAGGCTTTAAGCCAATATGTCTTGATAACATTTGATATACAAAAGTTGGTTACAACCCATGTATATACGCTCATACCTACAACAAAAACCTTCATAGTGTCGAATCCACGAGCTCTATCTCTTGGAGTCGCTCCTCATGCTCAAAGACAAGTGGATTGGGCTCTAGCGGAGCCGGTGCTAGTGCCCATGCAACTAGTGACTCACGGTAGTATACGGCTATCTCGTGTTTGGTATATGGATTCTATTTCCCGAGCATCCTTTTAAGATCTCTTTTTTGCAGTGTTCTCTCTTTCTTTCTCTTCTGTCTTATGTTCAGCAATTTATTTCAGCACTTGTTTATGCTTCAATTGCTCCATCCACTTCTGACGTGGTATTAGACTTCAGGTTCAATGCTCCTGCTGCTGTGTTTTTCTACTAATTACAGGCCCATTTTACCCCTTCTCATAAGGCGGCCTGCTACTAGTTATTTTTCAGCCTGTTTGTGGTTTCATACAATCTGCGTTTTCAGCACAGGACCCTAGGTCTTCAGCCTACGACAACTGTTTCACCTATCCACGTCAGTCCGCAGTATTTAATGCTAAATTCAGCTTGCGTTTTGGTACTCTTCTCTTGGCTGGGCAACTAACTGTACAGGTATTTTTGATATTTCTGGCATTTTCTGGCTGTGCTTTCCACTTCCTACAGCAGTCATTCTTCTTTTCTGACCTGATTTTGGTTATCACTACGTGTGAACTCTCACCGTTCCTAATCTACTCTTCTTCAATGTATTTCTAAAGAAGTCCTACCATCAGTTACCTCCTCTAGAACATCTCCCGAAGTATGGGAGAAGCTTCAGATATCTTACGAGGCACCTTCCACAATGTGTGCTATGACCCTTTATGGACCGCTTCAACAAACGAAGTTTCAGCCTAAGGACATAGTTCAATCATTTTTGCTCCGTGTTACACAAGTACAAGTACAAGTCCAAGTTCGACACACACAATTTGCCCTTCCAAAGGCACATCTTGTGGGAACAGTACTCTACAAGCTTCCCCTAGAGTTTGATGGAGTGGCGAATGCTTTGAGAATGCAGACATCATCTACACATGTGAGATTCACACATATGTCCTTGATGTTGCTTGAGCATGAGGCATCTTTGCATCTACAAGGGAGGCTTATATCTCTTTATGGAGGTTCTGGTAAGGCGCTTGCAACTTTTGAGATGGGCGATAAGAAGAAGAAGTCGAAGGCCCAATATTACCACTATGGTAAGAAGGGACACTTGCAGAAGGACTACAAGAAGTTAGCAACCTCACAGAAGAAGAATGAGAAGAAGAAGAAGAAGAAGAAGAAGAAGCTAGGTGCGGACTCCTCCAACGCGTCATCCTCTTCCTTAGACTCCGACTCTGATCCTTTGGCCAAGGAGAAGTCCAAGGCACAAAAGGGATCCACTTTTTCAAATCAAGGGAAAGGCTTGGCTATCCCTTCCTCTACTGCTTTCTAGTACAGGTGATGCGATCATATCAAGGGAGTGTGAGAGGGTGGTGAAACAAGGTTGGTGAACCTTATCTATAGAGGTATACACATGCACAAGTTCCAAGAAGGGATATCCCTAATGCATCGACTGATATTTGGCAGGTTCAAACCCTAGAGCTAAGCATGACATGTATGTTCATGATGGGTTGGTATTTGACAAAGAGCAGGATTGGCTCCTAGTCTTATACTCACATGAGGGGACACTTTGGCAGTCTTGGCCAAAGGTAGAGCTAAGCATGACATCTATGTTCATGATGGGCTAGTATTTAACAAAGAGCAAGATTGGCTCCTAGTCTTGTGCTCACACAAGGGGACACTTTAGCGGTCTTGGCCAAAGGCAGGGAATCCATGGTCACGTATGTTCAAAGGCATTTTTGATCATTTGATCTTGTGTGCTACTACAAGACATTGTTGACAAACACAAAGACATGCTATGGTTTCTCTCTCTTTTCATGAGCTAGTCCAATCAACATCAACATCAACATCAAGTTCTCTTTAATGCACCTTGGTGGTTGCTTGATCACCCACTGCTTGGGTATCCATGGTTCTATGTTGTATGGACTATGATAAGTCATTCTCCTTGTCTCATTATATGAGATCACCCATAATCTGAGAGAGACTGTTTACAAGATTGTCAGCTCATGTATGAGTCATTGCATGCCATTTAGGTTTGAGCATATTGTAGTTATTTTAGGCATTTTTATTGTGGTCATTTCATGTCACGATGCCATTTATGAGGCCAATCTGCTAGCCAAACTACATTGATTTGAGACCTATTTTATGCCTATATAGTGGGACTCCGCCTCCTCAATTATCATTATTTTCACCAAGTGGACTTCCTGTTGGAGAGAAAAGCCAATGCTAGTACCTACGCAGCCAATGACTCACTGTTGTACACAACTATATCATATTTGGTATAAGGATTTCATTTCCCAAGCATTCTTCTCAGTTCTTTTCTATGTAGTATTCTCTCTTTCTTTCTCTTCTATCTTGTGTTCAACAATTTATTTCAGCATTTGTTTATGCTTCCATTGTTGCATCCACTTTTCACAAGACAAAGGTCTTATGATGGTAAAGGGATGAGAGCATCCACACCACCATTGTTTTCCGCAACCTATATACATGAACAAGTACAAATTCCTATAGGCTCATAAAGAGAAATTACCTAGCTCGAGAATTAAGTTGATCCCATAGAGATGCTTACTGCATCATAGAACCAATGTCTAGATCCTCCACGAGACGAGAAATCAGGGTGGTGATAAAATGCCAAAGATCAAAAGGTGTCAAGTGTGCACTCCACTTTGCAGGACCTAAGAGAGTAGTCCGAAACATCAAGTCAATCTTCTTTGGTTAATGAAGGGAGAACAAGCACCTGTACTGAGGGTGCCATCATGACACAAAGAAGCAGGCGGAGGGGATGACCACTCCAATATTCTAGACTTCAGCGTGGTATCCCCTTTCGAAACAGTGCTCTGGACTTTCTTTATGTCACTCTTTGCAATGTTTAAACCGATGAGCATGTCTATCTTTTGAACAATAGATAGACACCTCATCTAAGTCATCAAACGCATTGAACTGGTGGTACTCCATCTTTGAAATTAATCAACAATCATACTATAAAATTCATGTTTCGACGTCAAGATGCCCAAACAAAGAAAAAACCAACCACACCCTATAAGAAGTTGGAGATGTCTTGCACCCTCATAGAAGGCCCAAATACATGTCACGAGGATGTGAAAATTTAATGCTTTGCTTATGTTTAATTGACATTTGATTAAAGGATTAATCAAATGTGCAATTAAAATATGCACATGTGAGGTGCAAGCTACTTTTTTTACAGTTGAAGGCCCAAGGACCCTTAAAAAAAGATGGGTGTCAAAGGCAAAAGTTGTAACAAGTTACACTTGTTAGATTCTAGGTGAATTTTGGTGTCAGTTTGCCCCTAGGACCATTAATTAGCCATTAAGTATGGGTGGTGACACTAGGGACTAGGCATTAATTAATGGATTAATGCATGTCCAAGGGTCAATTAATGCATGGGACCACTTTGGGTTGCAAATGGCCTAGCCAATTAATTTTTGGATGGGCAAGGTAAATTTTCTGGGCAAGGATTAATGGCTGAATTAATTTTCAGAATTAATAATTCTGAAAATTAATTAAATGGCTGGAAATTGCTGAAAATGGATTAAGAAAGCTGCCACTTGGCAAAACTTTCCCATGCAAGTGGGGGAAAGGCTAAATAGGGCTGAAGGGAGAGGGAAATCTCGTTTTTACATTTTGGAGCTGTTGAAAAGAGGTGTTGGACTGTTATTGCCAGCTTTTGGGGCCATTTCCCAGCCATTGGAGACCATTTTTGGTGATGGAGATTACATATTCTTGACCTTGGGAAGCTGACAATTGCTGCTGATACACTTTCTCCTGAAGATCACAGTCTCTGATGCTCCTATTGTTGTTGGTGCATCCATTTGGGGCTGGTACAACAGGGCAGCAGCTGATTTTGATCAGTTCTTTGCGACAAATCTCAGAATTTTCTCTCTCTATAGCATTCTCTCATCTCCTTCAGCCTATGCTCAGCCATTCTCAACAATTCTTAGCCATTTGGAGAAGATTTCAGCCATTTTTGGCGGGCTGATCTGTAATTTTTGCAGTGAACCCTAATTTACAGAAGAAACTAGGGTTTAGCAGCCACCTTGGGATCCATGCCAGAGATTGAAGGCTCAAGGGACTGAAATCAGCAACTGATAATTGAAGATTATCAAGGGATTTCAGGAGCTAGCCCATCCCAAATTGATTTGGGGAAAGATTTGGCCAGCCAAGGGTCAAATTGGAGAAGAAGTCCTAGGTGAATCAAGGAACAAATGACCCAAAAGGCTTGCTAGTCATTTATGACAGCAAGAACAATTGGTTAGCAAGAGGAGATTGAAGAATCTCACGTTGTACTCCTTCCAATTGAATGAAAGCTAAAGAAATACCGCAAGGGGCACCAATTTTGGGGCCAACAGGGTATCTACTATCCAAGAATGTTATGGTAAAGTATGTATTTCATTTTATGTGCATTTATTTATTGTTGTAATTAACTCTTAAATCAAGTTATCACCACCCATTCCAAGAAGGAAGGCTGATTTCATACAACAGCAAGCTTGCGTTCTTCGTGTCAAATATACCCCAAATAACAACCTAGATGTGGTCTCCTCTTATAGAATCCTCCACATTCTTACTTAGGCTATAGCATGTGAGAGTGCGCAATGGAAGAGAAACATGAACACAAAGAGGAAAGAAAAGAGAGACACATAAGGGAGAAAAGAATGAAGTGATAAATTTGAATTGACTCTGAATAGAAGGCTGAATACGATAGCAAACTAATTGGTCCTTGCACGCAGCCCAAGTCATCAGTAAAGGCAGCTGTTGAGCTAAAATATGCATTACTTGCTGATTAGCCTCTTAAACAGCCCCAAAACACACTAAAAATGCTCTATTAGAGTAAAACCCTAAAACCGGGAGCGGTTCGAGAGAGTTCAATGGAAACCCTAAAATGGGGAGCGGTTCGAGAAAGTTTAGTGGAAACCCTAATTTTTGGGGCGCCCTTCCACATCTGTAAATAGATGGGCTGCCCCCGTTCAGCAATCATCCTTATTTTGCAGGTTATACCAGCCCACACACCCTCTGCTGCTGTTGGCGCCTAGTTTCCAGCCTGCAGCCCGCCTCCATCTGCTGTCCAACCATCATTGACTGCAGCCACATCATCTTCAACCTGTCCATTGCTGTAGGCGACAGCTCTCAACTGCTGGCGACTGCTCCAAACTGTCCCAGACTGCTGTTCAGCCTGCTGTCCATCATCTCCAGGGTTAGCCAGCCTGCCTTTTCAGCATTGCAGGCCCTGACACTGTCAGACACTGTTTCAGCCTACTGTTTACAGCAAACTGTGCACAGTTTCCAGCCCCCGATCAGTGGTACACTGTTGCGTTTACCAGTTTCCAGCCTCCTAACTGCTGCGTTTTGGTGACCAGCTTGCTGCCATTCACTATTCAGCACTCCTACACTCTAACTGGTGGTCACAGACTTGGGATCCGTCTTCGATGGACGTCACACTCCGACATTGCTCTGCCCTTGAGCACACCGTACACTCTTACATTCATTTACAACATTCATTCACTTCAGAGTTGTGTTCTCTCTCTCTCTTCTTCTGTTTGTGTTTGAGTTTGTGTGTTTGAGTTTTGAGTTTTGCATTTAGGGTTTGAGTTTTGCCCTCGGTGTCTGTGTCTGTGTCTTTGTGTTTCTGTCATGGTCGTACACTCTGTGTATCCTCAGTGCAAACCCTAACAGTCTTCTTAACATGGTATTAGAGCCGGTGCTCTTGTAAAGAGTATCCTGCGGATATTGTTGAGAGCTAGTCTTTGTGCAAGGCACACAATACGACTCGTAACCAAATCACAATGTCCCAGACACCTTCTTCTCCAGTTCCTATGATGTCTTATCAGGCTTCTCCATCATTGGAGGCCCTGAGACCGCATTATGGACTCAGTGAGGAGGATGACACTCCACCTTCACCAGATTTCACTAACATGACAAAGGAGGACTTTGAGGAGTACTATCGCAACAAGTACGGTGATGTTTACACCCCTCCTACCAGTTTTGCTACCACATTTGGACTGGTTGGTGAGGCTGGTCACCTCTCCAATCATGGAGGACATACGGCATTCGAAACGTATGGAACCCTCGACTAGCTCACCCTGACTACATCCGTCAATGGAGAGTCCGCAATGCTACAATCAATGTTGAGCTGATGCAGGGCTTGCTTCTTGAGTTTCACTCTCAGTTGCAGCACTTCCCACTCGCGTCAGAGCGTTGGAGTCACCTTCTCAACCGCTATGCGGCTCGTGATCATGTACTCGGTGCATCAATCTCGACTTTGAGCTTCAAGGGTTCTCTCTTAAGGAAGGGGATGATCTAAAAGTCAAGCTAGCTGACTATAGGTGGTTACTTGCCGAGTTCGCCACTACTGGCTCTCCAAAGTCAGATGACAATCAGGTTACATTCTTCTTGAATAAGTTGCCCGCAAAATACTTCAATTTCATTCAATACATCCTCTCCCAACCTCAATTGCCAACCTTCTACGAGTTTGAGTGTCAATTCTTGCGTTACGCAAGGCTGCATGATCAAGTCCACAAGAAATCCTCATCACAGCCTTATTCAGAGCAGAGGGGATTGGTTGCTTCTTCTTCGGGAGGAAAAACCACCAGTGGCAAGAACTCGCTAGATGTGAAGGCAAGCCAATCAAAGGGTGACTCCTCTTCCTCCGATGGAACCAAAGAATCAAGACCTATCTGGCAGCAACTCCCTAAGAAAAACCGGTTTTGCACGCATTACTAGAGAGCACACCATGTGGACAAGAAGTGTCGCTCCAAGGCTCAAGGTCTTCCACCTAAAAAGCCTCAGCAGACCGCTGCGACTTCACGATCCAATGGGGCTACGCCTTCCGCTACTACCCCATCTGCTCCTCCAACCCCCATAGCGACTGCTGGACATGTGGCACCCGGACAGCCTCAACAGCCATTCTTCTCTACTCTTGAAGCATTGGTTGATTGGTCTGCAGGTTCCGATCTTGTTGCACTTCATGCATCTATCTCACCTTCCTCCCCACCTCGTCAAGCGTTCCCTTGGCAAAGCCCTACTACTGGACGTACACAATGGTGGCCACCTTCTTAGACTAGTATGTCTCTAGGTCCTTTCGATTACCCTAGGTCAGTCTAGCAGTCATTTTTCGCACTCTTAGAGTTCAGCCCATAGGATTTTTGTCTCTACATTTTAAGTCTTCCGTTGCATTTACTCACACACACATACACATTTGCATCTTTGCACTTGTTCCTTCAGTTAGCTTTTCATTTTAGTTTTGTTTTGATTTTTGGAGCATCTCACTACTGACCTCTGTGATTGCAGACTTTTATCTCCTTTGCAGGTTTTGTTTTCAGTGTAGGGCTAACATGCCGGCTTGCCCAATCCTACCTGGGCTGGAGACTTGGAATGTGTGTCGTTCCTTCAAGGTTTCATCGTCCTTGGAGTTTTGCTCTTCTACCAGCATGGAGGCTTCCCCTCCCAAGGCGGATCGTGCAGCATCTCTCTTGATGCTATCATGGCTGTGACTTCTACCTAGCTCTTCCAGCTGGAATGCTTCCTCCTTCTCTTCATTCCTTATGGTTCTCGACACCACACAAAGACCGACATCAGGCTCCTCTTCCTTCTTCGGCATCTACATCCAGGCTGAGAGGGGATTCGTACCCTTCTTGGTATTCTACAGGCTTCAGCACTTTGTCTTCAACATCCGCTTCTCCCCCCTGTTGTACCTTACCCTTTGCATTGCATGATTTCATCATCTTTATACTAGGGTACTTGGGCAAGTGAACAATTTTCCCATAAGGGACACTGTCCAAGTAGCACCTGTTGCATGAGCATTCTTCAGCATGTAGCATACTTTGCATCTCATTGTGCAGAGCACCACTTGAGCGGATCCTAAGCTGTTTCCACCGACGGCTGTTGTTACCACACCACCATCCTTCTTCATCACATGGATATGTCATCACCTACTTTTCCTCGTCATCGACACCCTGAGTGGATGGGTTAACTTATACTGTTTTGTGATGTGTTGGGTGTACCCTCCCTACTCCCGTCTTCTGGGTCACTATTCCTCAATCGGCTGCATCCCATAAATTTACCACACTTTTTTTTTTAAACACACACACACGCACACACAAAAGTTCCATGTAGTTTCATCCGCCTTTGTAGGGCTTGGTAGGCCACTGGGCAGCCAACGTGCACCCTTTGTCCGATGCCCTGTCCTCTCTGGGGTGACTACTTGGATTCCCTTGGTAAGATAACCATCGCCTCTATAGTCTTGGTAGGCCACTGGGCAGTCGACGTGCACCCTTTGTCCGATGCCTTGGCTGCTTTGGGGTGGGACGCCTTGGGGTACATCAACATCACAATGGCTGGCCTAACCTTTGGGCTCAGTTTTGGGCCTGAGAGGGGGTGTTGAGCTCAAATATGCATTACTTGCTGATTAGCCTCTTAAAAACACACAAAATGCTCTTTTGGAGTAAAACCCTAAGACAGGGAGCGGTTCGAGAGAGTTCGGTGGAAACCCTAAAACAGGGAGCGGTTCTAAAAAGTTTAGTGGAAACCCTAATTTTTGGGGCGTCCTTCCACATCTATAAATAGACAGGCTGCCCCCATTCAGCAATCATCCTTGTTTTGCAGGTTATACCAGCCCACACATCCTCTGCTGCTGTTGGCGCCCAGTTTCCAGCCTGCAACCCGCCTCCATCTGCTGTCCAGCCATCATTGACTGCAGCCACATCATCTTCAGCCTGTCCATTGCTGTAGCCGACAGCTCTCAGCTGCTAGCAACTGCTCCAAATTGTCCCAGACTGCTGTTCAGCCTGCTGTCCATCATCTTCAGGGTCAGTCAACCTGCGTTTTCAGCATTGCAGGCCCTGACACTCTCAAACACTGTTTCAGCCTGCTGTTTACAGCAAACTGTGCACAATTTTCAGCCCCCAATCGGTGGAACACTACTACGTTTACCAGTTTCCAGCCTCCAGACTGCTGCGTTTTGGTGACCAGCCTGCTGGCATTCACTATTCAGCACTCCTACACTCCGACTGGTGGTCACAAACTTGGGATCTGTCTTCAGTGGACGTCACACTCCGACATTGCTCTACCCTTGAGCACACTGTACACTCTTACATTCATTTACAGCATTCATTCACTTCAGAGTTGTGTTCTCTCTCCCCCTTCTTCTGTTTGTGTTTGAGTTTTGAGTTTTGCGTTTAGGGTTTGAGTTTTGCCCTCGGTGTCTGTGTCTGTGTCTTTGTGTTTCTGTCGTGGTCGTACACTCTGTGTGTCCTCAGTGCAAACCCTAGCAGTCTTCTTAACAAATGACAATGGCAACACCGAAGATGAAGGAGAGGCTGATGTCAATGTCAAAGTGTGCTAAAGTAGACTACAGAAAAAATCTTATGAGTGAATGCTAACAACTAAATATGCATGCTATAAAAAGTAAAAACAACCCAAAACTAGCCGACCTAATTAAGCAAGGAGCAAAACTGCTGGGCAACTTACGTCTGGAGAAAAAAAACAATCAAATTGCCAAGAAAAATGTTGATGGCAGCCTTCATGATCAAATCATCCCTTGTCCAATGTGAACACATTCTCCAACCCACCACTGAGAAAGAAATGCAAGGGCTGGAAACTATCCACTGACAATGTGAGACAAATAACATATGATATCATGAGGATAAGATATTTTGACACTTTGCTTAGCATTTGATTAAAGAGTTAATCAAATGTGCAAATGCGACTTACACATTTGAGATGCAGATTAGCTATTTCACAATGTGGGATCTAAGACCCTGAGATATCAATGGGTGCCAAAGGTAAAAGTTATGACAAGTTATAGTAGACAAGTACCACGTAGTACTACATGTCAGAATTTGGCCTAGACCGTTTAATTAGCCATAACTGTCAGTGATGACACTAGAGAATTGGCATTAATTAATGCCAATTCAAGCTAATGAGTGCTCAAGATCACTTGGGTGATAAATTAGCTTAGCTAATTTAATTGTTGGCCAATAAAACTATTTTTCCAAGGCATAAATAATTATAAAATTAGTTTTCAAAACTAATATTCTAAAAAGTAATCTAATAAAGCTAGATAATATTGGAATTTGTTTTTAAAAGGCTGCCACTAACCAAAACCTGCCCATGCAAGTGGGAAAAGCATGATTGGAGACTAAGAGAGGGAGAGAGGTCATTCTACAATGCACTGGCTAAGAGAGCCACTATGATCAGGTCACCTGCTGTTAGAGACGATTGACAGCCATCGGGGGAGGCTTTTGGACCAAGTGACTACAGCCCAAGGCACTATGGATGTAGGCGACGGCAATTTTGGGAGAACTTGGCAATCTGTGACAGCTTCCATGGCCGTCGAAACAGGGCAGCAGCTGATTTTCTCCAATTTCTCACGACAAAAGTCAAAATTTTCTCTCCTCAACATTCTCTATCATCCTCCAACCTATCCCCATACTTCCTCAGCAATTTTCAGCAAAATCAACCATTGGAGATGGAGATTTTGACTAGTATTAAAGGCAATGATTTGATCTTTGTAAGTGCTAACTAAGGATGCTATGCAAAAGATTAATAGCAAAGGCCAATGCATCTACGCAATAGGAAATGCAAGAGGAGTATTGCTCATATGATGGAGACTACTCTCGGCACTCATGATCATGAGGCCAGCAATCATAGAGCTGCAAACATTGATGTGCCAATCCATTTACACAATAGGGGATGGAGGAGGAGTATGCATGTATGCTAGAGACTACTCTTGGCACTCATGATCATGAGGCCATCAATTGTACAGCTACGAATATTGATGCTCTTGTAGATGCTAATGCGATTGCTGTAGTTTATTCTGATATTGATGATAGTGCTTGAGAGACTTGGGCCTTGAGGTCTTAGTTGTAGCTACTTGTTGGTCACTATTAATGCTTTGGTCATCATTTTGTGTACAACTTTGTGGCAAGCAGTAGCCTAGCTAGCTATCATTCTAACTTTGTTACAATTTACTTTTTGTCTTTAGTTTTAAACTGTCAAGTCTTCATGACAAATGTTCCCTACTTTATAATACGCCCATAATTACCTATCTTATTTGAACTTTTGGGCAACAACTATATTCACCATTTGGATTTTAGACATTCGATTTTGATATGCATTTGTTTATCTTAGGTTCATTATGCAATGTTTTGATAAATTCAGTGATAATTGATGTTTTCAAACCTTAAAATGTTTTCCTTGTGTGTGCACTGCAAAGTCTAGTGTAATGAGCTGAAAAGTGTTTTTACATTTAAAATGTTTTTTAAAATATGCAATTCCCCTTCCAATTTCCTAACTTTGGTTGTCCTCTATCCCCATCCCCATCCCGTTTCCTCTCCCCACCCCCCGGCCACTCAAAAAAAAAAGTTCCTACGAAGTTGATAGGTCTTATTAGAGCCAAAGCAGCAATTCAGGGGTCTACTTGCTCAACCTGAATCTCTTTTAAGAAGGTTGACATTTCTTACCTCCCTCCCATCTACCGAAGTCTTTTGAGGTAGCTTGAGAATATTTCTTGAATTGGCTTTCCCTTCAATATGGTTGCTGACAATGTTGATGCCTATGTCATTTTGAATAGAGGATATCTTGAAGATTGCCATGATGATGGAGCTTGGATATCTTCTATATTTGACTCTTTCCAAGTTATCCTAAACTACTTGTCCTTTAGATATCGCTGTAGTTGCTTCCGCAACTTTCCTAGCTCCAAACTGGGTTGCAATGCTCTTGAAGAAGGAATGTGCTTGTTCTCTTCTAGTTTCTCTTTGAAAGATTATAAAGTAGCATGTGAGCCAAGGCCCTTCAAAGATAGTAGCTGTTGATTAAGAGGGTTGTTATGAGAAAAACCTAAACCCTGAGCAACTCAATCATATGATTCTTGGCAAAGAGTCCATGGACCATTGGTGATATGTCCTCAGCTTTCAAACAGTTGCTGTTGTACTCCAACCGTTCACCAAATCTTCTAGGTTCACAAGAAACAATTCTACAACTAGATTTTAACAAGAGACCTAAACCAGGCCTTTTTTTGTTGGCAGGGTATACATTTGAAGCTTACAGGCATTGCACCATTCTATACCTATTGAGAGAAGAACCACGCCAGCACAATAGTCTGGTGTGAAGTATTTATTATGTGTGTTAGATAGTAACTTACCATATGCTGAGATTCCTGATGATTAAACCTCCAAGGAAGCACTGAGATGATTCTTCATCACCTGTCCCAGTCGTCCATTTACAAGTTAGTACCATATGGCACCTAAATATGGTGTCCAAGAAACGAAAGCTTTGTTTCTCACCAAGGTTGATGCCCGTATTCCCAATGTGTGGATTTGTCATCAAAACAAATTGGCCTGCATAGCTGGGATCTGTCAAGATTTCTTGATATCTGTGCAAATCTCAACAGAAGGTAAAGAAAAGAATCAAATCAAGAACAAGTATCTACTTGAAACCTTAGCATGGAGTGCATTTATGATAAAAACAAAGCTACTTTGACTCACTACTCACGTAAAACTGGATATAGTCTCTGCGAGAAACTTTCATCGCGCAAGAACTCACCCAGTCAAAGATGTATTGAAAACCACCTCTGCAACTTCAGTTCCACCAGCACCAAATGATTTTCCTTTCCAGATTGACCCATCTTCTAACACTAGCCTTGTGTCACTCACTCTCCAAGGCCTCTTCGGTGCTGTTTTCCAGATATCAATTCATCAAGAGAAGCCATCACTGTACTTATGCATATAAAATCATAGATGAATGAAATGTTGTGACCCAATTATCAAGTGGCTCGACATTCCAATTTCTATATGTGAGATATCAATGAGAGCATTTTCTGTGTTTGAAACATCCTCTATTGTCTTCTACCCAATCAAAAAATATATAACTTAAAGTATCAATGTGAGCATTTTCCATGTTTGAGAGATCCTATGTTGCTTTTCCCCCAATCAAAATGTAGAATGATGAGAGCAGTTTCCATGTTTGAGATGTCCCAGGTTGTTTTTCCGCCAATCAAAACTGTACAATTTAATGTATTAACGAGAGCATTTCCAATGATTGAGACATCCTATCTTGCTTTTCCCCCAACAAAAGTGTAGAATTCAATGTATCAATCAGATCATTATCCATACTTGAAATGTCTTATATTGTTTTTCCCCCAATCAAGAGTTCAATGGATGCAACTTCAAAGACAAGAGACAGTTGCCTTGTGGCGCATCCAAAAGGAGAACGCTTTCGACCGAGAGTCAAAATGTAACCAGATTCTGAACGAAATACGTCCTTTCTAGCCAACGATGACCTAATCATCTGTTTAGTCAAAGCATTCGGAAGCATGAACTTGCCAAGGAAACATGGAACAAATGACATAATCAGCCACCTGAGAGAGAAGGTTCAGCCGCGATTGATGGTGCATTGGAGCAAGAAATTCGAACAATACAGCATCTCCTAGAGGCCCAGGTGGACTCAACAGTGTGAAGGGGAGAGGGTACGATGCAATGCGAGGGAGAGCAGACTGCAGCCATCGTCTCTCTTCCAGCACGAAAAAATGGCAGGAGAATGGTTGCAAGGGTTTTAGAGAACAACACACAATCTTCCGAGAGACCGAAAGGAAGAGAGAGAAAGACGTGTGAAGTGAGGTGATAACTTACCTACGGTATGCCTAAGAATAGTCTAGGCCTAGCAATTCTTTTTACAAAGTAATCGGTCTACTATAGCTAGGGAGAGAAAGAGAGTTCAATGTAATGTTTTTCTTTCTTTTTTTTGGGCGGGGGGAGGGCATCAAATTTGAAATTTTCGGTTGGGCTTCATCTCAATCTCTATACCCATCAAGCACTCGAGCACTTAGCTATCTAATTGCATGATTTGAACCTTTCACCCATTTCTCAAGCAGTTATCCTACCAACTTGCTTATTAGTGTTGAATCGAAGCATTGAGATGGTCATGTCCTGAGGAGAGTAAGAGTGCTTTCCCATAAAGAGATAGAAACAAAGAGAAACAAAAGTTTGGATCATTTGCATGATCGTTTCAAAATTTCACAATCTATGGTCAATAAATACATGAAAGCTTACGTTACAAGCATGCATTAAATATATATCTTACCTTTAACATCCCTTCTTTGGTTGGACATGAAAGCCACAAACTGATTTGTTTTTTGTGTTAGGCATCCTTTGAAAAGGGGCCATGGTAACCTCTATAACCCTAATAGTTACCCAAACCCTAATATCTATGCTAACACCAACCAAACTTCCCTCAAGAACTTAGTTGGGCATGGGAGATCTAACCCTACTTTAGAGGGGAACCATGAGATGATCACCCCATGGTAGTGTAACATACACTTGAGAACAATCACTTTACAACCAATCAAAGGTGACAGTAGGCTAAAACACACTTGGTTCATAGGGAGTGGTTCATAAGAGAGTGGAATTATTTTTTCAACTTTTGTGGCTATTAGGATCAATACTTAACCTCACTCTATTCTCCTAAAATGGTGTTAAAGTTGGTTCTATCCAACCAACTTTAGGGGGGAACGTTTTAGAAACTTCATCTAGTGTAGAAAAGCTACCCAATTTATCACATTTGCCTAGCCATAGATACTCAATCATCGAGATTGAGATCTCCCACTTACCTTAATGGGGTTGATTTAGCTATTCAATTATCAAAGCATGGTACCACATTGTGAGAACAATAAAATGTAACCTCTTTTTTGGTATTTGATTACAAAAGAGTCCTTAACGCAACCTTTGACCATAATCTAACACTTTGAAAAACAATAATATTTTAATCAAATAGTTTGTTACAATATCATCACTCTTACAAGAATGGCCAAAACGATCTTGCCCAATATGGGATCTTCCAACCGTGCAAGGTTAAGCTATATGCAATTGCGCTCCTTCAACATGTCACATGAGATTTATGATCTCAAAGCCCCACTAACTTCTCCCATGTCTCTAAAGCTAGGCATCATGGGGGGTACTTACCACTCACAAGTACTTGAGTTTTCGCTAAAAAGCAAACACCTATCATCCCAAAAGGTATAAGACCATCAATGCATCAATGAGCCACTACCAAAATGCATTCAATTGAGCTCAAATACGAAGCTCTAAACTCATCATAAGCATATTCGAGTGTATATATCAATGCCAAGCATCAACATATATATGTAGAATCTATGAAGCACTTATAGGCATGTAATATATAGACCTTCACTATGAATGCCTATCAAAAAGCCCAAGAAAGGCATGCTATCCTCATGGATTAAAAACTTTGATGACATATACCTTGAAGAGCTAAGGCACCTACCTCCAAATGAAGATGTCATATATGAGATAAAATTGATAGTTGTTAGAGTTGTATATCTCAAGAAAAATTGAACACTTTGTACTTTTGTCTAAAAGTTGCTTTGTGCCCCCGAGGCCTTTTGGTGTAGCTTAGGATTGGTGTGCTATCCAGTGTAGGTAATCTACTTTTGGTTCTTCGCCTCATTTATAGATCAAGTTGGTGTGATTCTTTGATAAGCGACTGTAGGATATACACACACCAATCTCTGCATTGATACTTGGGCACCCAATTTAAGCCAAAGGTATGATCGTTGGATGATAAGAGCCTAATTGCAATCAAAAGACTCTTGCATGTGATGGTGGTTTCAAGATTATGAGTTCACGTCAATGGACTTGAAGTTCAAAACTTCATTATCAAACCAAGAGGCACAACCTAGCATTCAAAAAGGATTTCATCAAATGCTTAAAGACAATTATACCTTAAGCCATCAAACTCAAGGAATAGTTTAGGTAGCTAATTGAACAAGGGTTCATCCACCCTCCTGTGCTTTTCCAAAAGAAGAAAGATCGATCCCTCGGATTTTGTATTCAATTCAAAGGACAAAAGCAAGTGACATCAATCAAGAACAAGTATCCCATACCCAAAATTGAAGAACTCCTAGATTGACTATGTGGGGCTAAAGTTTTCTGAACGATAGATATGAGATCAGGATACTATCAAATCAAAGTTTTCTCAAAGATAGACATGAGATCAAGGCACTAGAAAATCCAAATCAAAAGAGAAATATATTCCAAAGATGGCATTTAACACTCACTCACTACGGTCATTATGAGTTTGTGGTCATGCCATTTGGATTAACTAATGCCCCAACAACATTCAAAAGATTGATCCTATATATATTTTAGCCCTACCTATATGATGTGGTGCTAGTATTCTTTGATGATGTATCGGTATATTCCAAATCCCAAATAGATTATGAGGTTCATGCAAAGACTATGATCCAAACCCTGTGCCAAAATTAGCTTTATGCTGACAAGAGCAAGTGTACATTCTATACAAACCAAATCAAATACTTGGGGTACATTATCTCTACTAAAAGAATATTAATTAACCATGTAAAATTCAATGGCATTCTAGATTGACCAGTTCTCAAAATATTCAAGGAAGTCTAAGGATTTTTAAGACTAATAGGACGGTATCAAATCCTCATTAGGGATTATTTCCTTATAATAGCATCCTCAACTAATCTCTTGATGAATAACACTTACATTGTATGGCTAGTAGAATACCAAGAGAGGTTCATTAAACTCAAGGAATGTGTGAATGTAGCCTTGGTACTAAAACTTTGTAATTTCAACCAAGATGTGAAGGAAGACATGATGGAAGCATATCCACACTTAGCAAACCTATCTTAAACGTTGAAATATCAAAGTTACGATATGGAAGAGTGTGCACAAGAGGGAGAAGAGAGCTCACAAAGTACAAGAAGAAGATCTTGCTTATTCAATTGCTCATGAAGTACAATTGGTACACTCTCTCTTCTACACTGAGAGTGACCCTTAGGGCTATTTATATAGCCATTTTATGAGCTACGGTTAGGGTTTTTCCTATCCTCTAGTCCATTCACACCTTACCTTCCATCATGCGCCCTTACTTACATAGGGTTCTTATGCTATACTTATAACACTCCCCATCAATGCCAAGGTGGCATTGGATTACATAGCATGGAAATGTCCCCCCCCCCCCCTCAATCAATTAGTGGGATGTCTTTATAAAGTAGGCTACAAGGACATTTATGGAAAGATGATACAATAGATACTAAAAAAGGCAGGCATCAAGTGCTTTGGAGACATAGTTAGTCTCCAATTCTTTTGGTGCTTCAAGGGAGTTAGGACATTTACTGGTGATATGTTCTATTTACTCACATTTGTTACACTACATCTTGTTGGGATATTTTTTCAAGCAGTTTCTTACAATATGTCCTTTTTATTGCAAAAGGAACATTTAGTAGAAATGGTATGGACTAAGAGTTTATCATGGGTTGTTGAGGTAGATACTAAGCTAGTGCTGCCTTCCTTTTTATTTCTTTTCTTCTCATCCAAACAAGACTAAATGACACCTTCGAGTGTAGGATTTGGTACATTTGTTAGAGTTGTTACAAGAGTTGGAAAGACTTTTCTTAAAGTTTTTAAAAGTATTGTAATGGCATCTTCTTTAGCACCAACTGGAGCTTGGACTGAAGCTAGTTGGGCCACTAGTCCCTTCATGTGGGAAATGAAATTTCCCAAGTCTTCTCCTTGCTTGTATTTTAAGCTTAAAAACTCTATTTTGAGGAAAATTTTGGAGTTCTTTTCTCTTGCACCATACAATTTCTCAAGCTCATCCCACTTCTCCTTTATAGCTAGCAAGTTGATCAATGTGGTGGATTAAGGACTCACCAAATGCAATATTATTATGGCTTGGGCTCTTTCATTATCTTCTACATCTATAGGGTTGGTATCCATTAATGGCCTTGGTGTTGAGACAAATGCACCAATAGTCAGGACTTTGGACAAACTTCTAGTCTTTTAGAAGTTGCAACCCACTTTTGTGATAATCTCTCACCTTGTCTCTCAACACTCCACTCTAACTAACCAAGCATCCTTCTCTCCAACCCAAGAAAGCAAGAACACAAGACTAGCTTTGATTTGTAGCAAGCTCACCTAACTTACCTTTCAAAGGCTTGAAGATGGTTCCACGACCACAATCAACATGATCCAATGTTGTTGCTCCTTCGCATCCATCACCAAGCACATCAATGAGTCGAAGAGCTAGTAGAGATGACGAGAAAAGCAAGACGATGGAGAAGAGCTTCACCTTTCCTCAGTCCCTTGCTCAACACACCTCTCACTCTCTCCCTCTCGGTCACTCTCAACACAATGGAAGCAAGATGATAGAATGGAAAGATAGAATAGAAAGCTTGAGTAGTCACACTAATAGAGCTTCCGTAGCATGGATGTGCCAAAAGGGTAAATACAATTGAGACCTCCCACCCTTATATAGACCAAGAATTAGGGTTAGGGTTTGTGTTTTTCATTTAGGGCTTGCGCCCCTTTTGGTTTTGCGTTTAGGGTTTCCACAACTGCGAATTAGGGTTTGCACCCTCTCTTGGGCGTACTACCCACTTAATGGGCTCTAGGCTGGTCAAACATCATTGCATGCTTCAACCTTAGCCTAAATAGACCAAGCCTATGCTAATCTAATCACAATTCCATGTGCCCAACCCACACAACACTTACGGGTGTGACAAATACAACTGTGGGTGATAAATACAATCTGCACGGGAATGACCTTAGCCCTCACAAAATAATATATCCATGATAATATGATGATGTCCATAATCCAAAATAGTAGCCAACACTTGTGCTTTTTGGAGCCTTCTCAGAATACCATTAACATTATTTCCCCCCTAGACAATTGCCAGTCCCATGGCACTCACATCGTAGGTAGCATGCAATAGCTTGCACCGAAGATGCAGAATGCTAGGAATAGTCGAGGAAGTAAGCCTGATGGAGAAGCAATGAATATAGTAGTGCTAGTTTATTGTTCGTGTTGTTCGTGCACAAGACAAATAAGAATGTTGGTTTGGGAGATGGGTCGAACACTCCAGGCAAGCCTGAAGTGTTGTCCCACACTTGATGACCCAAAATCGTGAATAGGTTATGGTGCAAATACTATGTGAGTGCACGTGCTTACATAGTTGAATACATTGTTTGGGAGATGGGTCAAACACTCCAGGCAAGCCTGAAGTGTTGTCCCACACTTGATGACCCAAAACTGTGAATAGGTTATGGTGCAAATACTATGTGAGTGCACGTGCTTACATAGTTGAATACATAGTTAGAAGACTTCTCCATGGGTGCTTTTGTTGATGATGATGCTTGATGAAGCAAAGGAACTTGAACTCATGATGATGGGAAAAAATTTCGTGGTGGAGGGAAAATGAGTTAGCAGATGTCCAATCCAATAAACTTTTGAAGAATATGGTTCTCTGCAGGATCAACCACACATGGTAGCTGATGCAATGGTTGGCTTTATGTTGAAGAACCTTTTCCACCTTGCTAGGAAGTGAGGATTGATGACACTGGATAAATCAAATGAAGGGATGAAATGTGCAAGTGACTCAATGAGACAGGTCTACTAACCTAGGCGAGCCGAGACTCCCTAGATATGTCCTAACCTTGATGTGCCCTAAGAAAATGTGCAGGGAAATGGGAAAAGGGCTAGGGGGTTAGAGATAGAGCCAGCTGACCGAAGCCACTGGATGCGTCCAACTTGAGGACCCCTAAGGTGCGGTGGAGTGCATGTGAGTGCTTTTTCTTTGCCTCTCGTTTTTTTTTTTCACTCTTTTTTTTCTTTTCTCTGTTTGTTCTTTTTTACTTTCTTTTGGCAAGTCAAGTAGCAATAGTGATATACAATAAGGCATGCTTCCTTACAAGGAGAAACGAAAGTATGAGATCAAAAGGCTGGATTGCAAAGAATAAAACTTGCCGCATAAGATGATTGGTGCACTGAGGTGCGTGCAATGAAGATTTGAATATTGAGCTTGGACATTGAATACCACATTGTTGATGAAGTTGTTGTTGAATAAGAACTTGAACTTGGCAACCAAGACCGATATGCTAATTGATGAAGCAATTTGCAATGGCTCCAAAGGAAGTAGATGACCATTGGATGTTGAAGTCAAGGCATGTTGTCATTGAAGAAATCGGTACCTCATTGTTGAGTTCTTTAAGTTTTGTGTTTCCTCAATGATGCTCCAAGATAAACTCATTGTCTTGATTGGCCTTTGATGTCTTGACGTGATGCCTCTCGAGCTTGAGATCTTTAGGAAGGTTTTGATGCTAGTGTTAACGTCAAGTCATTAATGGTGTTCCAATGTAGGATATTCATAGGAAGCTTCTATTTCCAATGATATTGTCTTCAAACCTTGGGGCTCATTGCATTGCTTTGTCACCTATTGTTTTCCTGCATTCACTTGGTGAAACTTTGAGAGTACCATGCAATGGATTCAAGGGAAAAAGATAGAAAGAATTATGAACAAAAAATGTTTCTTCTTTGAATTTCATCGTCACACGAGGAGCAAAAGGGTTTGAGCTTGTACCTCTTGTTTTTATTTTTTGCCCTTGCATAAGATGTAGCATTGTTTCTAAAGTCGGAGGGATTTTGCTCTTGTCAATGTAACAAATTGAGTGAAATAAAAATATGTACAAAGAACCAAGACTAAAAAGGAAAAAGAGTTAGTAATCTACAATTTTTGGGATCCACTAGTCATAGAAATTTGGATTGTACTCCCATTTGGCAAAAGCATCCAAGTCAAGTGGTTTGGAAACTAGTCCACAAATGTAGGTAATCAGATCACCAAGCAAAGAGGGTCATGCAAAGTGACTAGCAATGTGTAGTTCCTCTTCCATCAGAATCTTGTCAAGAATATACCAACTTTTGTGGCAAGGCAAGATTTCGAGCTAGGATGATAGAGCGCAGTGAAGTGGTCTCACAGTAAGTTGGGTCAACTTGAAGTATACTAACTGTATGGCATTGCTTAGCTATGGTCATAAGACGATTTCCATTGCCAGCAATATCAAGTCAATGAGATAACCACTTCTACAAGAATGGACTTGAGGAATGACAATACTGCTCAAGCTCATCAAGTACTGATTTGTCTTGGATTTTGGTCACAGAAGCATAAGAATAAATAAATCGACATATTAGCAAGTGCTCTTGAGGGAGAGTCCTAACATGTTCCTCCTGAATCAAGAGGCTTTTATTGAAAAGATGTTCATTGTCCTCCCAAGTGGAATGCCATTGAGAAGAAACCTGAACTGCCTCATCATCAGCAAGGCCTAAATCAATCATTGCAAAAAACTTGGCATAACTAGTGTATATGGCCTCAAATTGGTGTAGCCATTCTATTTCAGAGGAATTGAATTTCTTTACCAAATGAGCCGCCATGGTACTCAATGGTTGACATACTAGCAAAGGCTTGATGCTAGATGGAGAGTCAAGTTTAGTAGCACTGATCTGGAGATGTGTCTTAGCAACCTCCTTTGGAGCATCCCGGGGATCAACTAGCTCAATTGGGACTAACTAGTAGGGTGAGCTAGTAGGGACATCAGTGGCATTGGGCCTAGGATCTGGAGTCGCAA
The DNA here is from genome assembly GCF_053477565.2 of Lygodium microphyllum. Classification (NCBI taxonomy): domain Eukaryota; kingdom Viridiplantae; phylum Streptophyta; class Polypodiopsida; order Schizaeales; family Lygodiaceae; genus Lygodium; species Lygodium microphyllum. Next base: position 105,309,689 of record NC_141155.1, read on the forward strand.
GCATACCTCTTTCAACCATTGTGTCTGGGGGGTTAGGAGAATGTTTATGTACATCACTCTACTTCACATCATTGGATGAAGATTCAGTCATTGTAGTATTAGAAGTAGAGGTAAGATTTGGTGTTGTGTCATGCAGCCTTGGAATAAACCATTCATAAAAATTAGGATTGTATTCTAATGAAGCATGCTCATTAAGAAGTTGTGGGTCATAGGTGAGACAAAAGATATATCTAGTGACATCAGTTATCATGTCTCATTGTCCTAATCGACTTGCAATGTGTGCTCTTCCTCTGAAAGAAGTTTGTCATACAAGGGATTAACTTTAGCCAATTTAGAAATGTTGACACCATGGACAAGTGCAAGTACTCAGAGAGATGTAGGAGCAACATATGTAGGATCATGCATTGAAGTCCAAAGTGCCTTTCTTTGCTCATCAATTGTCATTAGGCGACTACCATATCGTGCAACTAACCCTCAACTAGAATACCATTTTTGTTTAAACTCACTTTTTCCTTTTGCTTTCTTGGCCAATGCTACAACATCTTCCCAACTTGTTGTGTGCTTCCCAGTGTAAAACATAAGAATTAAGCAATGCTTTTGCCACTCTACCTTGGTCATTTGCTTTATAACCTCTCCCACGACAACTGGGTAAATCCAACAAATTTGTGATTGCTCTGACCATGTCAAAGGCTTGTCTAAAAGTTTTTGATACTCAGTAGTATGTATTCCAAGGTCGGCATGAACATATGCACGAGCAAGTGAAGTCAAGAGCATTTCATCTGGTTCTTGAGAACTCATAGCTTCTTATTGATCTCTGTGTTGCCCCATCTTTTCTAACATCTTCATGATCGATCGTTTAGCTAGTTTCAAGTACATTGGATTCCTTGGTCAAGAAGAACATGACTTGTGAATTAATGGGCTCATTATGCTCTCTGCACTAGATTCTATATCCTTATGTGAGATTGAGGTACTAGAGACTTGTTCTTTAGTTGAAGTGATAGTCTTAGTCACAGCCAAGGGATGTGATTATATGGGTTCCATCTCAAAATTCGAAGTAGTAACATTCGATTCAGTGGAGTGGTCAATCGTGAGAGTCATAGATGATTGTGCACTTGGATTCTCAGACTTAGTGGAAGTATTCATGGCCTTGGTATTTCCAAATTTGTTTGTGACAACACTCGTAGAGGGAGGTCGTCACTCTTTTGATGTTTTCAGAGTTGTCCCTTGTGGATCATATTCCTTAAATTGAGCAGCTACACTAGGCTGCTATTGCCAGATTTTTTGTGTTGGTTTGGGCGAAAAAGGTTATTGGTTTCGAGGAGACTTTTGTGGTTTTGAAGAACTAGCAACAACCTAGGGTTGTTGCTTGTTGCTTATCAACACTTGAGGGCTTTATCTTATCTATCCTAGGACTTTCCATTTCAGCTTGAGCAGCCTCACATGGAAGTGGTTGCTTTGGCTCTAGCTTTTCCCCCTTGCTCAAGGACTTTTCGGACAGTACTATTTCCTCTTGTGGAGTAGCAACAACTTCAAGTTTCTCTTTTGGAATGGTGGACTCAAGTGTCACAGGAACTAGCTCATCAGTCACTAACTTATTTGGTGTTGTCTCCTTAAGTATCTTGGTCCATGACCTAGATTTGTGCATGGGTCTCTTTTGCTTTCTCTAGGATTTGGATGGGACTCGATCTGTGGTCACGGGAGGTGGCTTTGCAGGTGGTTTTGGTAGCCAAATCCAACAATTTCCCGCATAAAACCCTTGAGCACGGAGCAACGCTTTGGGCACCCATCGCGGCCTTGTGCTAGCTCTCCATCGATGCTTTCGATTACTTGTACTAAATCTCTTTCCTCTTCTAGATGGAGTTCCATTCCCAATAGCTTGAGAAGTTGTGGTAGTATTTCTAGTAGTTGTGGTCTTTCCTTTGGTTCCAGGAGGCTTTCTACTGAGCAGTTCTCTCTTGTTCTTGTGTGGCTTGAGTAGTTCATAAGAACTCTATGGCTGTCCTCTCTAGGCATTTGATATGACTCCGAGACAAGCTTCTTGCCCTTCTCTAGAGAAGAAAGGTCCCCTTTACTAAAAGTATTAACAATCTCCACGTCTCATAAGCTTAGGTGTATACGGTGTGCATCGTAGTCCACAATGCATGTGGTTGCACGCTTGAAAGGTCTTCCAAGCAAGACTTCCTTTCCCATATCTTCTCGATTTGGAAGCACATAAAACATTGTGGGCATACTTTCAGTCTTAATAGTCAAGAGGATTTCACATGGTCCTAAGAGGGAATAGGCTAATCCTCCATACGGCTTGATAGCTGCATTGGTTGGGACGAATTCAGGTCCATACCTTCATAGGTCAAGATGTTGTAATCTAAGCCTTTGTATGTGAGAGTGTCAATGATGAGCTCTCACTTGCCACTTAGTTTGGCCCTAAGATATGCAAGAGGGATTATCTCTTCATCTTCTGGGTTAGTGTTTGTGGCTTGGACCTTTTGTATTTTAGGCATGGTATACCTAGTTAGGATAGTACATGATGAAACCTTGCATGTTGGACAATTGTGATACATGTGAGTGATGATGCACTCAATGCATCTAAGGTCAGCCTTTGGAAATGTATCTAGCACCATCCGCTCTACTAGCTTTTGCCTAAGCTCTTGTGTTGCTAGCTCTAGCAACACGTGAATGGATAGATGGATGGGAATATTCACTGAGTTGTGTTAACTCATCAACTTTTAGGACTTCGAGACCTAAGATTGAGTCCACTACGAGTCATGTCAATAGAGTGTAAGGCTCTTAATAGCTAGATGACAAACTCTTCAACTCTTCTTGCAATGGTCTTGTGTGGTTCTTGGTGTGGGTGTTCTCGTTCAACTCTCTAGGCTTGCCAGTTCTTCTTGGATTTTGCAACTTCATTTCTTGGAGTTCCAATCCTTCAAATTTGTCTCTCGTTGGTCAATTGGTCTTGTGATCTGCACTAAGTGCAAGCGGTGAAATTATGGGTGCAGTGGTTGGCTTCTCCTCTCAATTGCTGTGGTCTTGGCACTTTCTTGAATGTGGTTCAAAATGATTCAAAGGGGGCTTAGGACTTACGGTAGATTGGTCGACAATATTTTACTCATCGAGCCCTTTTAATGATTGGAATGGAGCACATGATGATGGCAACTTGGTTGGACGATTCCCTGCCTAATGACTTGCAGTGTGTCCTATATGTAGATGTGAAAGTGACTCTTGTGGTTGTATTATTATCTTAAATGACCTAATGTATTGTCAGCCCAGTGTGTGTTGCCAAGGTTGCCTAGGTGCTAGCTGCAATGTGTGCTAGGTCCTTGCAATATGACGAGGCGATTACTTAGTTTAACAAGCTCCTTGTTGAGTTCTTAAGTCATTAAGATATTTATTTCAAATGCTTAACTTCAAAACCTACAAGTTATCAGGGCACTTTGCAATACTTTGATTCAAAAACTCACAAGAGTGAGGTGTGTAAAATCGGGCTTTCCTTTCCAATGCAATGTGCATGGGTGCAAGCAATTCCTCAAACTATCACAACCATGTCATGATGACAATATGGCAAGTAAGGACGGCACTTTCATACAAATACTTAAAGTAAGAGGTTCGAATTTAGAATGTGAGTAAGACAAGTATGAGTGAGCCTTGAGGTGGTGTATGTGTGTGTAAGTGGGAGTGTGAGTGAGTGCGGCAATGATTGGTTAGTGCGAGTGGGTGATAAGTGAAGTTGAGAGAGGATGACTGAGTAGGATGAGTGAGAGATGAGTGTGGATGAGTAAGTGGGGGATTAGTGAGAGAGGTGTGGTGGTTCGAGTGAGGGGTGAGTGGTTTAAGTGATAATCAGGGTTTGCGAGGGATTAGTGCTAGGGTGGTGCGAGTGAGTGCGTTGGTTTGAAGGAGTTGGGTGAGTAGTGCGAATGAGGTGGTTGGAAGGAAGTGGCGCAATTGAGTGCGACCTAGGTGGTGTGAGTGAGTAGTGAGGTGGGTGTGACCTAGGTGATCCAAGTGAGTGGGCTAGGGTTAAGGTGGTTCGAATGAGTGAGATGGTGTGAGTGAGTGAGGTGGTTTGAAGGAAGTGGTGCGAGTGAAAGAGGTGGTGGGGTCAAGGTGGTTCGAGTGAAGTGGTGTGAGTAGGGTTAGTGAGTAGTGCGAATGAGGTGGTTCGAAGGAAGTGGTGCGAGCAGGTGTGACCTAGATGGTGCAAGTGAGTAGTGAGGTGGGTGTGAGAAAGTGATTTAGGGTCAAGGTGGTTTGAGTGAGTGTGGTGGTTCAAGGGAGTGAGGTGGTGCAAGTGATCTATGTGTGCAAGTGAGGGTGGTTCAAAGGAGAGAAGTGGTTCAAGTGAGTGATATGAAGGAAGTGGTGTGAGTGAGAGAGATGGTTCAAGTGAGAGTGGTGCAACTGAGTGGCTAGGATTGAGGTGGTGCAAGTGATCTATGTGTGCAAGTGCTTGTGAACAAGAGTGAGCTATAAATTTGGGTAGTTGTCAATCATGAATACATATGCAGTGAATCACAAGGGCAAGCAAAATAAACCATCATTTGCAATGTTGCCACATGAGTTGTCTAAGAAAGAAGGGTTCAAGTTTTTCATTTTGTGTTTGAGATTTGAGTTTTGAGTTTTGTGTGTGCGTGCGTGTGTGTTTGTGTTTTGTGTTTTCTCTACCATAACAATGTCTACCTTCACAACCTCAATCCAACGAACCGGTTCCTTTTGATTCAGCTTTCCTAACCTAGCCGCATGGTTCAAGAATGCCAGCCACAAATGTGGACTATTGGTATCCCATTGATCCCATCTACACCCATGCACAAGCCTCCTATTCCGCCACATGGTGAGAGTGTGAGAACCTCGACCGTTGCACCGTCCTAGGTCCTAGCAAACATAACCAAAATGTTGAGCGAAACACACCAACAGTCGAGACTTTAGACAGACTTCTATTGTTTCAGAAGCTGCAACTCACTTTGGTGATAATCTCTCACCTTGTCTCTCAACACTCCGCTCTAACTAACCAAGCATCCTTCTCTCCAATTCAAGAAAGAAAGAACACAAGACTAGCTTCAAGTTGTAGTGAACCCACCTAACTTACCTTTCGAAGGCTCAAAGATGGGTTCATGACCACGGTCAACAAGATCCAATGCCGTCGCTCCTTCGCATCCACCACCAAGCACACCGATGAGTCAAAGAGCTACTAGAGACGACAAGAAAAGCAAGACGATGGTGAAGAGCTTCACCTTCCCTTAGTCCATCACTCAACACACCTCTCACTCTCTCCCTCTCAGTCACTCTCAACACAATGGAAGCGAGATGATAGAATCAAAAGCTTGAGTAGTCACACTGATAGAGCTTCCACAACATGGATGTGCCAAAAGGGTAAAAAGAAGTGAGACCTCCCACCCTTATATAGACCAAGAATTAGGGTTAGGGTTAGGATTTGCATTTTGCATTTAGGGTTTCCACAACTGTGAATTAGGGTTTGCACCCTCTGTTGGGCATCCTACCCACTTACTGGGCTCTAGGCTGGTCAAATGTCATTGCATGCTTCAACCTTAGCCTAAATAGGCCCAGCCTATGCTAATCTAATCACAATTCCATGTGTTCAACCCACACAACACTTACGGGTGCGACGAATACTACGGGTGATAAATACAATTTGCACGGGAATGAGCGCGGCTCTCATAAAATAATACATCCATGATAATATGATGATGTCCATAATCCAAAATAGTAACTAACACGTGCTTTTTGAAGGCTTGTCAAAATACCATTAACACTTGGTCCTTTTATGAAGGGCTAATAATCCCTCTCCGTAATTTTATATTTCACTAGTACCTACCATGGGTGAAAGTCTCTCCCATTAAACTTGCATATTTGAGGTTTTACATCAATGTAGCCCATGATAGGAAGGTCTTACTGATTGCACAGGGCAATAGGAGTGTGTCTAATCCTTTACAAGGTGGGCAATAAGAGCGAAAGAAAATTAAATGATGTTTAAATCTTTTGATTTTTTTTGGACTCATTGCATCTTGGGACTACTCCATGCGCCCTCAGTTTCTTGCATACACACCCTTGCCAAGCATTCATTGTGATTGTATGTGTGTGTGTTGTATCTGAATGGCGCCTCAACCTCCTATTGTATTTGAATGGCGCTTCAACCTCCTCCTCCAGTCCAGTATGTCCCATTGGTGTCTCACAATTATTCTTTATTGCTGGAGTCCGAACTTATTGGCAAAACAGGCTTAGCTAAGTTCATCGCACTCTCATTACGACTCATCCTAGAGAATAGTGATACTTGTGATAAGTTTCTAGCCTCTTACAGTAAGATGTCTGGTCCTGTCTCAGTGGAACAGTTGTCCAATTGACGCCTAAAAGTTTGGGCAAGGCTCTGTCTTTACCCTATCGAGGAGACTCTTTCCGTACTACTCGACAATTGTTCTCGAATGAGGATATCCTTAAATTGTTGCAGAAGCAGACACATGATGTGTTGGATCCCAAGAAGGTTCTTACTACTTTTGGCATCAGTGTCTCCATGATCTCCAATCCTGAGTGGAAGTAGTTATGCCAATTCCTTCAGGATAGGTTTATGCCAACCAAGCACCCTCTAATTACCTTTTAAAGGAGTTGTTTACAGCTTCTAGAATGGTGTTGAAAGGCATAACGATTGATTGGAGTTCCTACCTTTTGTCAAAAATGGATCAACACTTTGTTAGAGCCACAAGGGGTAATGACTCTAGAGATTTCCATCCCTTCAGTACAACACTTGGTAGCTGGAGATGCAATTCCCTTCCTATGTCAAGATGTTCAGCGTTCTATTGAGCTCTCAATGACTGCATGTATCTAGCAGCTCTATTCCTCTTGGTATGACGAAGTCCAACAAACCAAAGAAGAGCTGACAAAAGCAATTGCAGAGCTAGCCTCTGCTCATGAACGCTTTTCTGATCTTTCTATCCAAATGGAGCAACAGACTAAGATCTTTATGCTCAGAAAATGGACATTTCTAGTTTGCACACTCAGTTGGCTGACACTACCACCCAAGTGGTTAATGTTTTTCCTGGGAAGCTTAAAATTTGGTGGTTAGGACCTTTTAAGGTTGTTAAAGTTTACGATAATGGTTCTCTTAATGTGCATGATATTAATGCTGAAAATGAGATATTTAGGGTTAATGGCCTCCACTTAAACATTTTGTGACTTGGTTTAGTTAGGTATAGTTAGGTTAGTGGTTAGAATAATCCTTTAACTAATCTATATTTGGAAGCTTAAAATTTGGTGGTCAGGACCTTTTAAGGTTGTTAAAGTTTATGATAATGGTTCTCTTAATGTGCATGATATTAATGCTGAAAATGAGTTATTTAGGGTTAATGGCCTCCACCTTAAACATTTTGTGACTTGGTTTAGTTAGGTATAGTTAGGTTAGTGGTTAGAATAATCCTTTAACTAATCTATATTTGGATTTCTTTTCTTTTGGGGGTTTTTAATGGGATGTAGGTATGGCTTTTCTGTGGATGGATGTGCTTTACCCTCGTCTTGATGCTGATAGTTCTGATCCTATTCATGTCGGGCCTCATAGTATTCCGCGTTTTCAGACTCATGACAGGTTCTCATAGTATTTCGTGTTTTCAGACGCATGAGAGGTCCTTATAGTATTCCGCGTTTTTAGACGCATGACAGGTTCTTATATGCACCAAGGGGAGAGGCCTGTTACGGTTTTTCTTTTGTGATCATTTTTGTTTGCAATACCATCCACCCAAGTTTGGTTGTAGGCAGTGTTAGCGGCATCTTTATGTGCATGCATAGCTCTTGTGTTGGCAGTGTCATACTTACTTTTGACGCTATGGAACCACTATCATGCAAGATGCTATATGTTACACTTATCAGCGCCTTGATTATGATAGTGTGTTCTCACCTGAGCGTGGTGTTGCTTAGTCTAGGGTGGGCAGAGAGCAACATGAATTTTCCTAATATCAACCTGATGTTTATTGTTTTACTCCATCAAGAACTTTAATCTAGCCTTTTGTATCTTGCTCTACCTTGGATCCTTCCCCACTAAACTTGGGTGGTTGTGTTTGCTTCAAAAGGAACTTCTTCTCTTGGAGCTCTTTGTGTATATCATTGATCCACATCTATTGGAAATTTTGATTAACATATGAGTTGAATGTTAGATTCCATTGCTCAAGAGGTTAATCCCTTACTCTCTTAGATAGTTTTAGGGACTAGAGTAATCTTTATTAATTCAAAAGTAAGGAATACAATAGAGTCAATCATGGACTTTGTGGAATGGTACATTTACCGAATAAGGATGTTTCTCATCTATTTCTAGGGTTTTGAAAGTTGAAGGTAAGGAAGGGTATCCTTTGACATCGTATTCATTTTGGGCATGTCTCTTGTGAACTACTATACAATCAAAAGGTATGACTTGAATGACTTGTTCATACATCCAACAATGTAAGGTCATCATTTCTCCATTAATCATTACAATATTATTAATCCTCTATCGTTCAAATAGGAAGATGGATGTATTAGATCTTTGATCTATTGAGCTTCTCTTGACTTCATTTCAACCTAAGTGCACATGAGAGTTCCATTTTTCAACTTATGCTCTCAACCTCCATTACCAATTCTAGACCTGCAAACCTTGGAGGAGTTGGTGTGGCCAAATGAGGGAATTTTATCTCATGGTCTCTTTTGGAGACTTCTTCTCCACCTCAAGGCACACTACTTGTCATTTCAATCAACCACATTCCATGATCTTTGGCCCAACATTGTAGAAATACCCAAATTTGGCTCAATTTTCACTACTATAGAAATGACTTGCTAATACTCCCTCTGGTCAGCTTCATTAAAGGGGCTTTCGTAGGGCATTTGTAGCCCCCCAAGTAGGCTATCTCCCTCTAAAAGGGCGTGTAAAAGTTTCTTTTTTATTGGCCACTATGTGCCAAAACCTAACTAGCACCCTATTTGGTAGCCATAGCCAAAAAGCTTGAAGCTTGATTTTTTTAGTTTTCTTCTTCCAAAAAACATTAATAGTGATTCTAATCACTGATCGAGCAAGTTCACTACAAATCTAGAGGCTCAAAACTCAAAGCTTCTTGCCCCAAAGGTGACTCTCCAGCCTGTCATTTAATTAGATTCCAACCACTAACTAGAAAAAAAGTGGATCACCTTATTTTTTTTAAAAATGAAATATCAAGGCAAGGTTAGTGTGGTCCTATTTAGTGTATTTAGTTGTCATTAGTGTTTGTATGTTGTTGTTGTTATTGTTATTATTATTATTTATGTGTTTTTAAAGTTTTTTTAGTTTATTATACTTAGAAAAAGTATTTTAATAACGAGATTTTTGCAATCAATCTTGAGTGAGAATCGAACCATCTGGTTTCAACAATATGTCTCTATTGTTCAGCATTTTTTAGCTTATTTTTTGGAATGTAAGATGAAATCTCTATGAAATTAGGTTAAAAAATTAGCATTTTGACCTTAAAATAATATTTTGTTCATTGTGTACAACATTTTTAGTGTATGGAACATGCCAAAAATATTCAAATAAAATGGTGGTATTTTTTGAAAATTTTATTGAATTATTTTTTATTTTTATTGATTTTAATAAATTTTAAAGGATTTTAAATATTTTTAATTTCGTACAATTAATTTTTTGCAATTATGACTAAGAAAATAATCCAAAAATTTTCCAATTTGTCAAAGAAAATTTCAACTATTTTTTGGGTTTTTAAATTAGATTTATATGATTTTTAATGAATTTTTTTAAGTGTTTTCAGGTGTTTTCTTAAGGTTTAACAAGGTTTTGGAAAATAAAAAAGGATGTACCCAGGTCTGCCGTGAACAACAGTGACCTCGCATGCCCACAAACAAGACCGAGGCGCATCCTCGCGCGTGAACACGTACAAGGAACTCCTAGACACGGCACGGCAACTCGCACGCATGCGCATGACGTCACGAACACACACAACCACATTATGATGAATGTGAATGTGTGTGGGTTAAAGGGGGGGTTGAGTATGGGATGGGCAACGGGTTGGGGGGACAGGGGGCTAGGGAAAAGGGGGGGGGGGGGGGGGGGGGGTTTTCTTCGGGGTTGAAGGGGAGAAAGGTGGGAAGGGGGGCTTAGTAGGGGTGGGGGGAAAGGGTGGGAATGGGGGGCTTAGTAGGGGGGGTGTGGGGAGGAGAGGAGAGTGAAGGAGGTGGCAACGGCGGTGGCGATGGTGGAGGAGGAGGTGGCGACTGCCGCCACAGGGTGGAAGAGGAAGAGGAGGGAGAAGAAGATGAAGAAGAGGAGGGGAGGAGGAGGAGGAGGAAGAAGAAGAAGAAGGAGAGGAGGAGAAGGAAGAAGAAGAAGAAGAGGGAGGAAGCAGGAGAAGAGAAAGAAGGAAGAAGAAGAAGAAGAAGGAAAAGAGAGAGGAAGCGAGAGAAGGGGAAGAAGGAGGAGAAAGAAGAAGAAGAAGAAGAAGAAGAAGAAGAAGAAGAAGAGGAAGGAAGCGGGAGAAGAGGAAGAAGAAAGAAGAAGAAGAAGGAAGAAGAAGAAGAAGGAAAGAGAGAGGGAGAGCAAGAGCAAGGAGAGAAGGGAGAGAGAGAGAGAGGGAGGGCCAGGGAGAGAGAAGAAGAAAGAAAGAGAGAGAAAGAAGAGGAGAGAGAAGAGGGAGGAAGGAGAGGGGGGAGGAGGGAACAGTCGGAGGGGGGAATTTAATTTTTTAATTAAAAATAAAAAAAGATAAATAATAGTAATGATGTTAAAAAGAAAAACAAGGGAGTCCCCATCCTCCCACGCATAGGCACATAGCGGGGGTAAAAAAATTTGCAGTGGCGAGACCCGTAGATAGCTGGGACACTAGCGCGAGGGCGAACGGTGCAACGGACGTAGCACAGGATGGGTAAATGAAAAAACGCGGATGTTCACGCACAACGCGGGAGATACGTACACACATTAAAACGCAAAAATTTTACTAAAACCCAAACGTACAACGGAATGAAATGCGAAAAAAACAAAAAATGTGCCGAAAGGCAAGGAGAAGACAATGGAAAAATGCAACAAGGGTCCGTGGAGAATGCAGGGCATTCACATGGGAAAAAGGCAAAAATCGAGCTTGAAAATGCATACGTGAATTAATATCGGAGAATCCGTTCGTTTGGACACAGGGCAAAAAGAAGGAAAAATGTGCAAAATAATAGCCTGAAACTTTAAAACGTGGTTTTGACTAGGATAGAATGCATTCACATGGGTAAAACCCAAAAAATAGACTCAAAAATTAATACAAAAAGAACTGAGGACCGGAACAAAGGACTAATAAAAAGAAAACATGTCCAAGGGAAGGGGATTTACATGGCAGTCACATCAAAACTCATGTATGAAGGAATGAGGAGGGGTTCACATGAGAAAAACACAAAAAAGAAGCCCGAAAACACATTGAAATTTTAATAACTAAAAATCAAGCGGGCAAAATAGGGTGGAGAAAAAAGAAAAAATGTGGGGAAAGGTTGGTTGCACACAATTGTCAAATTGAACTGTAATTTCGGTGAGAATAGGACATGTTCACATGGAAAATTTAAAAAAAAATACGCACGAAAATGTCCCAAAAACCCACAAAAATTAATAACTAATGAACCATGCATCGGAATGACACGGTGTAAAAAGGAAGGTGTAGGACAAGGCTGTCATGTTAGATTGTTGTTCCGAAGCAAAAAGGATGTGTTCACTTGGAAACACGTCTAATTGACGGAAAAGGGTTCAAAAGGTAATATCTCAAGAACCATCTGGCAGAACAGGGGTTGGCAAAAATAAAAAATGGTCAGTTCAAAGGGATAAATAGGGCTGGAAGGTTGGATTTGGGTTCCGGTGAATGTAGGGTGCATTCAAATGAAACACTTCAAAACAAGGGATAAAGGGAAAGAGAGAATGAATGGCCCCAAGAGTGTGGTGAAAGTGAAAGGGTGGGTAGGGAAGGGACCTTATCAGGGTAAAAGAAAGTCATGGCATAGATGCATGATCAAATTGAGGCATATGCAGGGGCCCTGTATACATCATAGACGCACAAGGAAGCATCCCCAAACTTAAAACCTTAACGGGAAGGGTAAACCGAACATTAGGGACCTAGGACTACACATCAAATCGACTGTGATGTCCCCACACTTAAGACCTGATGACCATCACTAATAAACAAAAGGTATAGGGTTAGAAAAACTTGGCCCATGTTGGAGAGAATCAAGGTTGACTGTCGATGTCGAATATTGTGTCACAGTCGAATGCAGGAGAGACCAAGGTGTCTTTGCAGCACGTACACATCTAGTGGGGTAGAGACCACGTAGTAGCAATACCTAGGGAGGCAACTTTGTTGAGGGAATCGCGTGAAATCGTCGATGGTGAAGAATATTGCACTCAACTCACGGTCACTCAAATGGAATGAAAGAACAATTACTCGCCCTAGTACTGACATCACTCGAGTGAATCATGATTGAAACCCAATTCTCAAAACTGGGTTAGGAATTGACAAGGGGGATGGTGCAGAGGGAGTATGCCAGGGTGCACAGTTGATGATGCATTAGTATGTCCAATCCTGTCTAGCATAGGTGCAAGTAGGAAGGCCATGGAGCCTTGTTGTGCAGTGTACAGAAGAGGATGACGTGTCCTATGGTGATAGCAGAGACCAATCCTGTGTGTGCATAGCCTGCATCATGATGGCAATATGTTTTCGCCATTGTGGGATGAACTTCTTGTGGAAAGTGGCTTTGGCAATAAGAATCTCCAATTCTTCAGTGGATGAAGGAACTTTGCAAATATCCATTGAGTTCTTCTCTTCTTGGCAATGTCATTTCCTTCATTTTCAGCCTCTTCTGATGCTTGTTGATGGCAGATATTCCCCGGTTGCGCACCAAAAACATGGAGCCCCAAGAGAGACACTAAGGAAAAGGGACTTCTACTGTAATAAAATCTATCTTGTAACATCAAGAAGATTTTGTTTCATTCTTTAGAGAACCACAATAAGGGAAAGAACAAATCTTCATGCAGTATCATAGAAACAAACTCCCACAGTTTTATCTTCAACAAAATTTATATTCCTCTTCATCTTCTTCATATTTTTGATTGATAGACAAAGAGAACACAAGAAAAATACCACTTTGAATGAAAATAAGATCACATAGTATTCATCTTCATTGTCTTCTTAGTTTTCTCTCCAGTCTCTCATAGATAAATACATTGTTTTGCAATAGAATTGGCTATCTCTAACTCTCTCTTTCTCTCTCCATCAATAGTACATAATCTCCTCACTACAATACTCTATAATCACTCATAATAATCCTTCTTTGGTTATGGATGACCCTTCCAAAAGAGATGTGTCTGATATGAAAGGTCACCAGAGCCACTACATTGACTCTTCATAGCTCACTACTATCACTTCACTATGGCCTTCTCTTGAGTCTTCAGTAGGTACTTCTTCCACTTCCTTGGGCTCTTTTGAACTTACATTCACCTCTTTATAATGCTAGAAAACTTTTCCAAAGTCACACATGCATTCCACAGAATACCTACAGAAGTATACAGAACATAATAGAAATAGAGCAGGAACAGAGGCTCTACAAAAGCTTAACAGAGGGTTACAAAAGGCCAACAGAAAACATCAAAACCTCATAACTCATATTGAAACCATTCCAAAATATCAAAAACTATTCAATGAGCTTTCAAAAGAACTCAACGTTCATCAATCATCAATCCATGCTTCATACAGAAGAAAATAGAACAAAAAAGAAAGTATTAGAACCAATCGGAACCTATCAAAACATCACAGAACCTGTAAAAGAGGCAATTCTCACAGCAAACAAAATAACTGGAAAATACAAGAATACACCAAATATGCCAAAGAAACCATAGCCAAGGTGGCTAGGTATAAAAATGTATCACCATGAATGGCTGAGAATCAAAGATGAATGCTGCAACAAGATACTCAACTCTTGCTATGGTGGACATAGGTACACACTCCTATGATAGGTGGAAGGTAGGACCCCTCAATCTTGTATTCTTGAAATGGCAAAAAGACCCTTCACATGTTATATCTCCACCTTTTATACCAAACCCTAGCATATCCTAGACTAAGGTATTTTATGCTTTATTACAAGCCATCTCGGCCTAGAAGAACTTTGTCCTCAAAGCTGAATTGGGAACAAATTATAAGGATGATTACAAGGATAACTTGAAGCATATGGAATTATGCTAAAGTAGAGCTCTTATGTTGATGAAGAATCAAGAAGTTGATGAAGTAATGACCATGTAAATGGAACACACTACTGTAAGTTGTCCAAAACAGGATGTATACAAAATTGGCCATATCTTAAGCTAGAAATGCCCAATTTCCATGTTCTATATATATAAATGTAAAGGAAAACATGTAGTATCCAGTCATGCCTTCAAAATCAAATTTTGATGAAGATAGGGCAATTAACTTTCCGATATGAAATTATTACAGCAAGCTGTTTACTATTCTATTCATGAACTGTCCTCTTGTAAAAGCCATGGAAATTGCTCCAAGTATGATGCTTGTTGCCAAGAAGATTCTTCGATAGGCAAACCTTTCCATTTGATAAGGTATTCCACAAGAATTCAATTCCTTAGAACCTTCTCCCTCTTACCAATAATCTTTTCAGGCTCATAGATGATCAAACCATCATCATCCAAGGGAAAAAATTCTTCAACAACTTGGATTTGAGGACCAACATACTTTTTGAGCTGAGACACATGAAAAACATTATGAATTCTTGTGCTTGAAGGTAAATCGAGCTGATAAGCAAGATCTCCAACTCGTTTGACAATGCGGTAAGGACCATACAATATATGAGCAAGTTTCTTGTGCCCTCCTTTGAGAGAAGCATATCGTGACTTGGGAACCTTCAAGAATACCCAATTATCTTCCTCAAACTCCACATGTCTTCTTTTCTCATCCGCATAGGCTTTCATGGTCTCTTGAGCTTTCCGAATGTTGTCCTTGCATTGCTTCATAAGAGCCTCCATCTTTTCTAACTCCTCATGAGCTTGTGGATTCACATCTTCATGGAATAAGGCGGAGGGTACTTGCACTTTGTAACCATATAGAGCTTCAAAAGGAGACATTCCAATACTCATATGATAAGTATTGTTATAGCAAAACTCTGCAAGGTGAAGCGAATGGTCCTAAGAATTTTGTGTGTCATGGAAAAAGTGTCGCAAGTATACCTCTAAACATTTGTTAACTCTTTCTGTTTGCCCATCGATTTGCGGATGGTATGCTGTATTAGGAGTCAATAGAGTCCCCATTGAAAAGAATAAACTCCTCCAAAAGCTGCCCATAAACTTATGTCTCGATCGGACACAATCTTCATTGGCATTCCATGAAGCTTGAAGATAGATTCCATGAATTGTTCAGCCACTTTCTTTGCTGTAAATTGAGATTTTGTAGGGATGAAATGGGCTGATTTAGTCAACCGGTCTACCACCACATAAATGCTATTCCACCCATGCTTTGTTGTAGGTAATCCCATAATAAAATTCATGTAATATTAGTCCACTTACCATGAGGAATAGGAAGTGGCTGAAGTAAGTCGTCGGGTAGAAGAGAAGAGTCCTTGTTTTGTTGTCATGGAAGACATTGCATTAAAAAATCCTTAACATCCCTCCAAATACCCTTCCAATAGAAGCTCTTATGGATATTATCAAAGGTTTTGAACAACCCATGGTGTCTCACTAAAGGAAAAGAGTGCATCTCATGCAATCTCATGCAAAATACGGTCTTTGAAAGAAGATTGTGGTGTCAAGTAGACTCTACCATGATACCATAGAAAACCATTATGCCATTTGAAATTGGAATACTCTTCTCCTTTGCCTAGCTAAAATTCCTTCTTCATCTTTGATGCTTGCTCATCAAGCAAATACTCTTCTTGAATATCATTCATCAAATCCTTATGCACAATTGAAATTGTAGAGATGGAGCAGGCCCACATTCTTGATAAAGCATCCGCTACAATGTTGTCTTTTCCAGCCATATAGGATATTTCAAAATCATAGCTTTGAAGAGTCAATGGCCACCTTCGTTTTTTTAGGAGACAAATTTTGTTGGGAAAGGAAATATTTCAGCACATAGTGGCCACTTTTAACTTTGAAATGACTGCCATATATATAATGATGCCACTTTTTAATAGCATGCAAAATTGCCAACATCTCTTGTTCATAGACATATAGTTGACGCTCCTTATCATCAAGCTTGTGACTCTCATATGCTATAACTCCATGGTCTTGATAGAGAACATCCCCAACTCCTCTTCTACTAGCATCCACGCATATAGTGAATTCCTTAGAGAAATCCAAGCAAACAAGAATAGGTGCTGAAATTAAGAGAGATTTCAAATCATTGAAGCTCTTGTCGGCTACGAAGTTCCAAAAGAAAGACTCTTTCTTCAGCTTATCGGTTAAAGGAGCTACCATACAAGCATACTTTTTAATGAATTTTCTATAAAATGATGATAATCCAAGGAATCCCTGCAATGAGATAGAAGAAGTCGGTGTAGGTCATTCTTTGACACATTTCACTTTGATTGGATCCACTCTTATCCCTTTTTCTCCCACAATGTGACCTAGATATTCCACTTCTTGTTCCATGAATGAGCACTTTGACATTTTGACAAAGAGTGTGTGTCTTCTTAATATGTTAAAGACCTCTCATACATGTATCAAATGCTCCTCCTTGGAATTGCTATAAATAAGAATGTCATCAAAAAATACAAGGACCATTTTGTATAAGAGAGGCTGCAATATTTTGTTCATGAGAGCTTGAAAAGTGGCGGGGGCATTTGAGAGCCCAAATGGATGACTAAGAAGTGGTATAACCCTCTTTCGGTCCTAAAGGTAGTTTTATACTCATCTGCTTCCTTCATTCGAATTTGGTGATAGCCCGAACGAAGATCAATCTTGGTGAAGACCTTTGCATCCTTAAGTTCATCCAAGAGATCGTCAATATGTGGAATCGGGTATCTATTCTTCACCATGGACTTGTTCAACTCTCTATAATCAATGCACATGCTGAAATATCCATCCTTCTTCTTTACCAAGAGCATGGGAGAGGCAAACAGAGATTGACTTGGCTGAAATAGACCCATTTGCAGCAACTCTTTGACTTGTCACTCCACCTCTTCCCTTTCAAACTTTGACAAGCAATAGGGAGGTTTATTGATGAGCTTAGTATTAGGCAACAAGTCGATAGGATGGTCAATCTCTCGCTTTGGAGGCAAAGATGATGGTTGCTGAAATAAATCTTTGTAGTCCTCCAATAGCTCTTCCAACCTTGGATCCTTTTTCTTTGAAGAAGAAGATGATTGATTTGGTGGCTACTCTTCATCTACTTTTGCAAGCAAAAGAGTGAAGATACATGATCGTGCATTGATTTCTTTTCTTAACTTCTTCATGGATATGAGTTCCAACTGTTTTTTACCAATGCCCTTCAATTCTATATGCTGTCCATTCCATTTGAACTCCATTTGCATATTCTCCAAGTCCAATGAAAATTTTCCAATGGACTTTAACCAATCGCAGCCAATGACAATATCAATAGGTCCCGTTTCCAAAGTAATCAAGTCCACTTGTATGATACATGAAGGAGATACAGTAATAGGAGTTTGTAGGCACACTTCATTGCTTGACTCATAAGCTCCATTTGCAACTTGGATCTTCAATGGCACTTGCATTTGTTGATGTAATAATTTTAGCCCATGTAAAGTTTTGGTATTTATGAAGCTATGGGTGCTACCTGTGTCTATGAAGAGATGAACCACTTTGCCATTGATTAGCCCTTCAAGTTGAAGGGTATTTTCTCCCTTACAAACGGTCCATGCATCATGAGAAATGGCACATAAAGAACCACCCGAATCAAAAGGAAAGCTGTCCACAATGTCATAAAACTCATCATTGGTTCCATCATCCTCATCATTCATGTCTTCAACCATAGGGTTTGCATCCACTTGAAACACATTTGCCTCTCGATTCTCTTGTCCTTCATCTTCATCCGGTTCATCAATGATGACAAATTTGAGCTTGCTATTTTTAGATTTACATTTCTGCCTATGGTCTTGTGTCCACTTCTCTCCACACTTAAAGCATAAACCTTTGGCCCGCATGTCCCAAATTTGATCATTAGAAAGCACCGTGCTGTAAGTGTTGTTTTGAGATCCCTTTGTGTATTTTCAACCCTTATAAAATTTTGTTTTGCTTAAGCCATATTTCTGAAAATTTACCCCTGTTTTTGTGCATAATTTCCACCTTGTTTTGAGGTATAAACAGTAGGAAAGATTGGTCCTTTGTTGTTACAACTATTGGGCTTGTTATACCCCCTGTTTTCTTGCCTAAAAGTGTCCTTTGGCTGGCTGAAATAAGCTCCAAACTTAGAGGACTGATTTGATGAAGAATACCCGGCACCTCTAGGGTGAAAACCCATTGAATATTTCCTATATTTCTATCCATATCTTTCAGCATATTGAATAGCATCATGAATGCTCTTGGGCTGCATTGCACCTCTTCCAAAGAAATGGCCGGATCTGAACCAAAGATATATTTGTTTAATTTTTCCATATCATCAATTCCATCAATGTACATAGAGAGGTTGAGGAACATATTGGAGTAGTCACGCACAAACATGCCTCTTTGTTGAAGATCATACCATCTTCGCTGCAACTTTTCCTTTTCCATTAGAGAAACAAATACCTCAAACATTGCCTTTTTAAAATCTTCCCATGATGACCAAGTCTTTGCATGTATCTCCACCATGTATTAACCGTACCCTTCAAGATGGAGTGCCGCAAAGTAGATCTTAGCTTCATCATGGTGAGGGAAAAGAGTAAAGTACATCTCGAGTTTGTCTACCCATTCTTCTAACTCCGTTGGAGATGCATTATTCCCCTTGAAGTTGGAAATGGTGATTTTGTCTTTGTATTCCATCTCATTATATGTTGGCTGAAAATTGTTAGAATGCTATCCAAAAGATGGTGGTCTCCAAGATTCTCTATGCATTGAATCCCTTCCAAAGGAATTTAGCCTAGAAGCATTACCGCCTTGATTTTGTTGATTAAATCCAAATGAATGATGTTGTTTACTAGTGGGCTGACCATAGATTGTGTTCTCTTTGTTAGTGATGTCTTGAAATGATCTTCTTTCTTCAAATCTTCCATGGAACTCTTCATTCTCCATTTCTCTGGAGTCTTCATCCTCTACATAAAGTTGCCTCATGTCTTGGATTAAAATGTGGACGGGCATAATACTTTGATGGCTGACCATAGGTATTCTTCAATGTAGAAGGCTCTCCTATCTCAAAAGTGGACATGATTGGTTGATCAATCCCTTTTCCTTTCACATTAGATGGCTGGGCTGAAGTATTTTCACCATGAATAGTGGGTCTATTTGGAGAAGAGGGTGTATTTTGAACCTTGATGACTGATAATACCTTATCAAACCCATTTTTCATAGTCTTTGCTACTATATTTTCAAACTCATATTGCATGAACTTGACCAATTGTCGAATACTCTCATTCATTGCATTGGTTGTCTTTTCTATATTCCCCATTGACTTATAAAGTTGTTCAAATCCGTCATGCATTCCAATGCTTATCATATGTAACTCATTTGAAAGTGTAGGATCCCCAAAAGGTTCATGGAATGCTTGGTTCTCTTCATTTCCAAGTTTCACACTATGGGCATTACCAACACTTACACCATCATCATGTTGGTCTTGATTTCGGGTTTCATTAGTGTTATTTTTTTCATTGGCATACTCTCTAATGTCTTCTTAAATTGTCTCCATCACTTGGTCTTTCCTTTGCCTTTGGCCATTGGAAATGGTTGCAGTAATAATGGATTGTCAATCACAAAATCCCTTGTATCTCTCAAAGTATTGCTTCAATCCCAATGCTTAATAGCTCCAAAGAAAGCTTATAATTTAGGGATATACCAGATTTGAAGAGATTTCAACTTGGGATGAAGCTCTTAAGTGAAATATTGACAAATATTGAGTCCCTATTATGTTGTCCAGGTGCTGTTCAACTGTACCCACAATCTTTAAAATTGAAATATCTTGAGCTACAGATGTCAGATCGCTGAGCTTCCTGATTCAAATCAAAGCTTATTATGCCTCTATCCAAGAAGCTATCAAGCTCCAATTATGGATCTATACAGATTTTTTTGTAATAAGATCTTTACTGCTATCTTGGAATTTGTTGCAACCTGTCACCAACAACTTATAAGTGCCCTGTTTGGACCTGTAGGAGTTCCCTATGTAAGAATAAACCCTAAAAAACCCTGTAGCTACTTGGAGAGGGTAGTGGGGCACCTGTAGGGCTCAAGAATGACATGTAAATAGTGGGTACTTGCTGTATAAACCTGTGAAAAACTGTGACCCATCAAGAGAGTATGAAATGCCATGTTCTTGTTTGTGCCAATAGAAATTCTAACACCTGTAATTCCCTGATGTAACTAAAATCTCTCTGCCAATCATTGTCAAATGGATGTACCTGCACCTAAACTTGAAAAGTACGTGGGCTTCGAGACTATGAGAGGTGTGCAAAGTTCCTCATGTGCCGGGTTGTGCATCCCATCAGGGTCATAATCGGAACGGGAGGGTCACCTCTCTTTTGTCTTCCTAACTCACCTGGCATCCGCTTTTCCTCATGGGTATCGACATGGCGATACATTCTAGGCTAAGAAAACAATGATGCTATGCATAGACAGAAAAAGCCTTTGATTCTTTGATGAAATGCAAGTGGGAAATGGAAAATTTTGCTAAAATTGAAAGAGCTATGGATAGGGAATTACCCCTTGTAGTGACTCATTGCTTTTATAATATCCCACTTACCATTTTCATTGGCATTTTTTAGTCCTAAGCATCAATGTTAGCTCAACCAAGTCAAGTATAAGTTAGGCACAAAATATGAGTAATGAATCACTCTATGCAATCATTTGGGCATCAATTTATGAATGGACAGAGCTGGAAATCAGTAAACAACATCAATTAGCCCTAGGTAAGGTACTATATGATCATGACATCAATGATTTACTCTTAATTTCTTCCCTTTCAACAATTGAAAGGCTTGAACAAGTGGATTAATAGGGAAATTAAGAGTAGAGAACAAGAATTACCTCTTGATTGTTGTTGAAGAATGGTAGATGAACCACAATCGATCAATAATCCATAAAATCCATCATCAGATTGATCCAAATTGAAAGGTATAGGCTCAGCTTCAAGCAAAAAGTTGTCCCATAATAGTTACTTCCATGTAGCATAAGCATTACTTCCAATAGAGAGCTCCAACGATTCAAGAGAATCCAATGCTTGAAGAAATATCCATAATGCTTGTAGGAGAAGATGCTTTGAGCCTTGAAGAATCCAAATTCTTGATAGAATCAAGAATTGATGAAGATACCATACACTCAAGCATTCAAGAGAGTGAAAATGCTCTCAATCTTGATGAAATGCCCCAATGTAGACCGATTCTTGATGGAGTGGCTTCAATCAAACCTTCTTGGAGTAGTAGAGCACAAAAGCCCCATGGCTTGAACCTTCTAAGACCAAAATTTTTGAAGAA
Organism: Lygodium microphyllum; assembly: GCF_053477565.2. Lineage (NCBI taxonomy): Eukaryota > Viridiplantae > Streptophyta > Polypodiopsida > Schizaeales > Lygodiaceae > Lygodium > Lygodium microphyllum. The sequence continues at coordinate 105,331,274 of NC_141155.1, forward strand.
TTGAGTGGCTGCCCCTGTTTGCCCCAATTCAAGAGAGCAAGAATGCTTCAAATCTCCTCAAAGAGCTCCAAACGGTTCTATTTCAAGCATAGAAGCTTGCCTTTATCTCTAGGAAGCCATAGATCTTGAAATCCCCATTAATACTTCAAGAAATTCTTGAAATCTTCATGATGTCCATTTCCAGCCATAGCTAGGGTTTGAGATAAGCTTCAGTCTTGAAGAGAAGGGAAAGAAGGATGCCTTTGATGCCACTATAGTGCTCCAACTAGCCTTGCCATGGTGCGCAAGGTCTCAAACATCAAATCATTTTGATCATGTAGTAAGAAGACATGCTGAAAATTGGTGCAAATCTGCCATTGACATACTCCTCTACAACAAGCATCAAATGGAGTCCAAATATACCATATGGCTACTCTACATAAAGCTCATGACCTGTAGAAAAATCCTGCCAAGCCATTTGATGGATGGAAGTTCCTGGAAGGAGATATGAGTAGAGATTTCCATGATAACTTGTAGGGAAGCTTGAGAGAAAGAGGAAAGAGAAGAAGAAACCCTTGGTTAACAAAAAATAACCTTGTTTACTCCTCCCTAATCCCTATTTGACTCCAATTAGTCCAATCTCCCTCCAAAATGACCTATGAGTTGACCATGAGCTGCTATTTTTACCATAAAGCCTCCATGAACCTCCAAAATAGTGACAACTTGATGCAGATAGCCATGGCTAGTCACAATTAACTAGCCTTGTGACCAAACTTTGTCCTCCCAGTTACCCTGTACCAAGTTTGTAACTAGATCCACCATGAAAATGACCCTTCCCATGGATCAAAGTCCATGCTCTGATATCAATGTAAAAGAGGCAATTCTCACAGCAAACAAAATAATTGGAAAATACAAGAATACACCAAATATGCCAAAGAAACCATAGCCAAGGTGGCTAGGCATGAAAATGTATTGCCATGAATGGCTAAGAATCAAAGATGAATGCTGCAACAAGATACTCACCTCTTGCTATGTTGGACATAGGTACACACCCCTATGATAGGTGGGAGGTAGGATCCCTCAATCTTGTATTCTTGAAATGGTAAAAAGATCCTTCACATGTTACATCTCCACCTTTTATACAAAACCCTAGCATATCCTAGACTAAGGTATTTTATGCTTTATTACAAAACCTTATATTTCTACTGAGAATCATCATGAGCTTCCAAAACACTCTCAAACACTTCCAAAACAACCAAACATCACTCAAAATCCATCAAAAATCAACCATTCAGGCCTTAAAAATAACAAAAAGTAACTAAAAATTTTAGTCATTTCAACATTGAACACCCATCAGCCATTAGGGCGTGCGAAGTACTTTGTCACATTTATTGATGATTATTCACGTAAGATTTGGGCTTATCCCATAAAGCAGAAATGTAATATATTGGCAGTCTTTCAGCGTTGGCTTGCTTTAGCAAAGAACTAGGCTCGGCATAGGCTAAAATGCCTAAGGACTGATAACGAGGGTGAGTACGTCTCACATGCCTTTGAGCAGTTTTGTGATGAGCAGGGTATTAAGCATCAGTTGGCCGCCCCTTACACCCCTCCCCAAAATGGTATGGCTAAGCGTATGAATAGGACTATCTAGGAGAGGGTCCATAGTATGCTTAGCCAAGCAGGCTTACCACAACATTTTTGGGCTGAGGCAATCTCTACTACCATGTATGTCATTAACATGTCACCTTGCAATGGTATTGACTTCTAGGTGTCATAGGAGGTATGGACATGAAAGCCTCCCTCATATGCTTATTTGCGTGTCTTTAGATGTGAGGCCTTATCCCATGTGCTCAAGGACAAATATAATAAGCTGGATCCTAAAAGGGCGAAATGCACATTCCTTGGCTATGGAGATGTAAGCAAGATGGGATATTATCTTTGGGATCCACTAGTAGAGGCGCAAAAAGTGATCCGCAGCCATGATGTTGTGTTCCATGAGGACAAATTGCATATGTAGCCAAAGAAAGTTGTTGAGATACGCAAGGTTATCTTTTAGGAGGAGTCCCCTTGCTTCGGCAGCCAGCTAGACAACGTGCACTAGCAGCCGATCTTCATAGCCAAGATGTTAGACAAGATGTTAGACAGGATGTTGGATAGGTAGCATAGCTTGCATTGAGGCATTCTACTAGAGAGAGATGACCTCCTGACAGTTATGATCCCTCCATAAATTATGTATTGGTTATAGATGTAGAAGAGCCTCTCACCTATGATGAGACTATGCGCAAGGGTGATACTCGCTCCTGGGAGAGGGCTATGCATTATGAGATTGACTCATTGCATAAGAATCATATGTGGGATTTTGGTTTCTTAGCCTAGTGGCAAGAGAGCTTTGCCTTGCAGGTGGGTGTACAAGTTGAAAAGTATCCCTAGACACCCAGGCCAGCATACAAGGCCAGATTGGTAGCAAAGGGTTTTAAGCAGGAGCATGGTGTTGACTTTAATGAGGTCTTCTCTCTTGTGGTTAAGATGACCACCCTATGCTTAGTCTTGACTTTGGATGTATAGCTTGACTTGTACTTGTATCAGACAGTTGGATGTCAAACAGTGGCTTTCTTACATGGAGACTTGCATGATGAGATCTACATGGACAGCCTAAGGGCTTTGCAGAGCCTGGCAGGGAACACCTAGTGCACATATTGAGAAAGAGTCTTTATAGTTTGAAGCATGCACCTAGCGAAATGGTACAAAAAATTTGATCATTCACGTAGTCACAAGGCTATAGTCGTAGTGATATGGATCCGTGCTTGTATAGGAGGAAAGCCCATAATGGTTCATTATTGATTTTGGTACTCTATGTGAATGACATGAAAAGCTAGATGCTCTTAAGGCTCAACTCAAGAAGAGCTTTGAGATGAAAGATTTAGGACAAGCCTCTCATATACTTGGTATGTGCATTACACGTGACAATTCTTAGGGACTACTCTATCTATCACAAAGGGAGCATATCCATAAAGTCCTTGAGCACTTCTGTATGCAAGATGTGAAGCCTACTAGCTGTCCGTTGTCTTCTCATGTGAAGGTATCACATGCTGATTGTCCACAAATAGATGAGCAGAGGGTCAAGGTAGCTAAGATTCCCTAGGCATCCGTAGTGGGCAGTCTTATGTATACCATGATAGCCACCCATCCCAGATATTGCATTTGCAGTTGGTGTTGTGGCATGTTATTGTTGAGATATCGAGCTCCACTCGTGATATGCAAGGGGGACCGTTGTGCATTTATGTCACCAACTTGTTAGTTGTGCAGATGCGGTTGGTACACCGCTCATGAATAATAGCTAGATGACAGCTATCCTTATCTACTCTAGTTCGTGGCTCAGTTAGTATGCCACCTTAGTTAGTTGAGTTTGGTTTGAGACCCATATATAGGGTTCGTCTATTTCTATGTACTTGACTTCTTTTTGGCTTACACAACTAAGAAGAGGAAAACTGTTTTCAGCCTCCACCTTTGTGTGTACTCCCCCATTGTGCAAGCAAGAAAGCTACAAGTGAGACTCCTTCCTTCTCTCCCACAATCTTGACATGGTATCAAAGCCTTGTTCGTGGTAAGGAGCTCAAGAAAATAAGCCAAGTTCGCGGTATTCTGGTAAGAGGACCAGTGTTGCTTTCATTTTTCCGTTGTGGAAGCAAGTCTCTGCAGGTAGCACAGCCGGAAAGTGCAAGAGTGCATTGTCTCAGATTGAGACGCCCTTCGCAGTGTAGCAGGAGGGCAGTATATGCTGCGAGAAAGGGCTTTAGCCTTATGTTGCTTTGTTTTTTTTATTTGAGGCCATTTCGGGGCCCATTTTGGAGGCGGAAGTTTTCTACACGCACTCAGGAAAAGGCCCAGTTTTATGCTGTGCGACCACTGTTCTACAGGTCGGTGAAAAGTTATTGTAGAAATTGCATTGTATGCCTGTGCACAGAGACATTGGGAGTTATAGAATCATCCTTGTTGCCTGTTGATGCAAAATCGTCACTAGAAAGTGACTGTGTGGTCAAATACTACTTTCGTCAGTTTTGCAGATTTGCCCTTGTGAGGCTGAAGCTGTGTTCTTTGCAGCGACAGAATTTTTTGCAGTGTTCTGTAATGGCCTCTGATTCTCTTTCATAGATTGTCACTGAAAAGCTTGACAAGAACAACTTCCAAGCATGGAAGTTTAGAATGACGAATTTCCTTATGGGAAAAGGATATTGGGAATTTGTTGCAGGAAATGAAGAAGAACCAATTCTTCCTAATGTTCCCAATCAACAGCAAATGCAGGCATTTAAAGCATGGCATGAGAGAGCCAGGAAAGTTATGTACTGGCTGTCTATCAGCATTTCAGACTCTATGATTGTGCATATTCAAGATGCAAGTACGCCAAAGGAGGCATGGGATACTTTGTCAAAAATATATAGCACAAATACGCAAGCCAGGAAAATGCAGCTTAAGCAAGAGTTGCACAATGTGCAAAGAGAAAGTATGAGCATCAATGACTACCACATGAAGGTGAAGAAGATTGCAGATGCACTTGCTTCCATTGGGTCGCCAGTGGAAGATGATGATTTAGTTTCTGTGACCTTGAATGGTCTAGGAAAGGATTATGCACAGTTCCGAACATCCATTTCTGTCCGTGAAAGATTTCCTGATTTTGAGGAGTTGATTGCTCTTCTAATTTCTGAGGAGCAAAGAAATGGTGGTGCATCCTCTTCAGGAGGAACTTCAAAAGAAGTTGTCTTCTACTCAAATGCTGGAAGAGGTAGAGGCAGAGGTAGAGGAGGCCGATCTGGAGGCCGTGGTAGAAATCAAAATATGCAGCAAACTCAAGAAAACCAGTCCTATGGAGGAGGACGTGGTAACTCTAGAGGCAGGGGGAGCCAAAGAGGTCGTGGTGGATGGCAAAGAGGCCAAAATGCAAATAGTAATGTTGAATGCTACTACTGTGGTAAAATGGGTCATATGGCTAAAGACTGCTATAAAAAGCAGAATGACATCATGAATGGAAAATTGCAACAAGGGAATTATGCATCTTCTAGTAGACAGGGTGATGATAGAAATGAGTATTTGTTTATGGTGTAGCACATGAACAATTCTGTGACAAGTGCAGAAGAAAGCAACGATGTATGGTATGTTGACTCAGGTGCATCAAACCACATGACAGGTCATGCAAAATGGATGGAGGATGCAAGGAAAATGGAAAAACCAGGATTTGTGGAGATTGATGATGATACTACACATCCTATTGTGCAAATTGGAAAAATTCCTTTGTCTATGTAGGATGGGAAAAAGAAATACCTGTCCGATGTATTTCATGTCCCGAATATCACCAAGAATCTGGTTTCTATTGGTCAAATGGTTGAGCAGGGCTTGCAGGTCAGATTTAATCCTCATGGATGCTTTGTTGAGGATATGAAAAATAAAGATCGCTTGATAGCAAAAGGAAAGAAGAAGGGCAGAATGTTTACGTTGGATGCAAACATGCCTGAATTGAGTGCAGCAATGTTTGCACATGGGACTGGTGTAGTTGCAGATATTGATATCTGGCATAAACGCATTGGTCATGTTAATGTACAACGACTTAAATCAATGCAGGCCCAAAATATTGTTGTAGGATTGCCTAAATTCAAGGTTGCAGAAATGCATAAGGTATGTGAAGCCTGTCAATTTGGAAAACATGTAAGGAAACCATTTCCTAGATATGTTCAAGAGAGTAAGAAGCTATTGGAATTAATCCACTCTGATGTGTGGACTACTAAAGCTGCATCTGTCATTATTTTGTCACTTTTATTGATGACTATAGCAGAAAAATTTAGGTGTATTTTATGAAAAAGAAAAGTGAAGTTTTTGGGCATTTGAAAACTCTTAAAGCTATGGTTGAAAAAGAAACAGGCCTGCAAATAAAATGCCTAAGGTCAGATGGAGGGGGAGAGTACCTCTCAAATGAGTTTGCAAGGTTCTTGCAAGAGCATGGCATAAAGCAGCAATATTCATGCAGTCATACCCCACAACAAAATGGAATTGCGGAAAGGAAAAACAGGCATATTGGAGAGGTATCTCGTGCCATGCTCAATGAAAAAGACTTGCCAGATTTTTACTGGCCTGAAGCAGTTGCTACAGCAGTCTACATAATGAACATGACTCCCACTGCAGCAATACATGGGATGACTCCAAAGGAGAGGTATACTAGTAGGAAACCAGATATTTCTCATTTGAAGATTTTTTGTTGCATTGCTTATGTTCATGTGCCAGATGAGTTGAGATCCAAGTTGGATCCAAAAGCTGAGAAGTGCATCTTTATTGGTTACTCTCTGCACAGAAAGGGTATAGATACTATAACCCTTCTACTCGTAAGTTTACAGTGAGCAGAGATGTTGTTTTTTATGAGATGAGTAGATGGTATAAACCAGTAAATGTGATTGATGATGTAGATGCACAAAATGGTAATGCTGCACAGAATTCATAGCAGCAGTCACAAAATATTAGTGGACCTGGAGCATCCTCTAGCAGTGGTTCACATTCTTCGCCATGGACAGGCAGATTGAGATCATGAGAATCTTCTCAAAGCAATGCAGATAGTGGTATTCAGGTATCACGAAAAGGAAAAGAGAAGGTAGATCTACCCATGTTTGATGTGAATGCAGGTCACTCTTATGTGGATGGTGAATCCAGTGGCTCAGAACAGAGCATTGATGATGAGTTGGGTATTCCTTCTATTGTTACACCTGGAGTAAGGAAGACCAGGGATGTTTTTAGAGCACCTCAGAGTGAACCTACTTTGCGCAGGTCTACCAGACTTAGGTATCCTGTGGATAGGCTGAAATATGATGGATTTATAGCCATTCACTATGCATATATGGTCAAAGTGATACATGAACCAGAACCCACTTCTTTTGAGCAAGCCATGGGAAAAGAAAAATGGGAGAAAGCCATGGATGAAGAAATGGATGCCTTGGAAGCAAATGCTACATGGGAATTGGTACCTTTTCCTGAAGGTAAGAATGCAATTGGCTGTAAGTGGGTTTATAAGGTGAAGCACAATGCAGATGGTTCTGTGAACAGATACAAGGCAAGATTAGTAGTCAAGGGGTATGCACAAACGTATGGCATTGATTATGAAGAAACATTCAGTCCGGTTGTAAGGATAGCAACCGTAAGAGCAGTCATTGCTATGGTTGCATCAAAGGAATGGTCTTTACATCAGATGGATGTAAAGAATGCCTTCTTGCATGGTGATTTGCAAGAAGAGGTATATATGGAGCAGCCACTAGGTTATGTGCATGCTGTTCATCCTGAGTTTGTTTGCAGGTTGAAGAAAGCATTGTATGGCTTGAAGCAAGCACCTAGAGCATGGTCTGACAAGATAGGACAGTATCTTGTCACTATTGGCTTTCAGATTTCCAAGGCAGATTTCTCACTTTATGTGAGAAAAGCAGAGAAAGGTAATATGCTACTTGTCATTTATGTTGATGATTTGATTATGACAGGTGACAGTGATGAAGATATCCTTCATGTAAAAATGCTATTGAAGCAGAAGTTTGAGATGAAGGATTTGGGAGAGCTGCGTTATTTCTTGGGCATTGAGGTGATTAGATCATCAAGTGGGATACGGCTCTTGCAGAGGCAGTATGGATTGGACATGCTGTCCAAATATGGGATGACAGGCTGTAAGCCTATTTCAGCTCCTTTGGAGCAGAATGTGAAGCTGAGCGCAGATGCAGGTGAGCTTCTGGAAGACCCTACTATGTACAGATGCATAGTAGGAAGTTTGATTTATATGACTATTACCAGGCCAGATTTGAGCTATGCTGTTGGATTGGTAAGTCAGTTTATGCAGGCTCTAAGGAAACCGCATTTGGATGCGGCTAGACGCATACTCAGGTATGTGAAGTCCACATTGCAGTATGTAATACTTTATGAGACTGGGGTTCAGATACAATTGCATGGATACATTGATGCTGATTGGCCTGGTAGTATTTCTGATAGATGATCTACCAGTGGATATGTGTTCTCTTTTGGGAGTGCTACAGTCACTTGGAGTAGCAAGAAACAACCTACAGTTGCCTTGTCGAGCACAGAGGCTGAGTACAAGGGTGCAGCAATGGCTGCATGTGAGGTAGCTTGGTTGCATAAGCTACTTTATGATATGCATCAGCCTACAGATGGGCCAGTTGTCATTTTTTGTGACAATATGAGTAGTATACGCTTGGCAAATAACCCAGTCTATCATGCTAAAACAAAGCACATTGAGGTGCATTATCACTATGTGCGGGAGAGGGTTTTACTAGGTCTTATTGATCTAGTTTATGTCAGCACAGAGGATCAGGTAGCTGACATATTTACAAAGGCATTGGGTGCAGAGAAGCTGCGTAAGTTCAGAGACCTGCTTGGTGTGTAGGAATTGGGATTGAGCTCGAGGGGGAGTGTTGAGATATCGAGCTCCACTCGTGATATGCCAGGGTGACCGTTGTGCATTTATGTCACTGACTTATCAGTTGTACAGATGCAGTTGGTACACCGCCCATGAATAATAGCTAGATGACAGCTATCCTTATCTACTCTAGTTCGTGGCTCAATTAGTATGCCACCTTAGTTAGTTGAGTTTGGTTTGAGACCCATATATAGGGTTCGTCTATCTCTATGTACTTGACTTCTTTTTGGCTTACACAACTAAGAAGAGGAAAACTATTTTCAGCCTCCACCTTTGTGTGTATTCCCCCATTGTGCAAGCAAGAAAGCTACAAGTGAGACTCCTTCCTTCTCTCCCACAATCTTGACAGTTATATGGCTACACTTGGCAAAAGGCATTGGGATGTCATGAAGGGTATCATGAGGTACCTAAAAAGGACACTTGTGATATTTGCATATCTTATGGTAGCCAGGATAGGAGTCATGGGATACACTGACTCTGACTATGCAAGACATGTAGATAGTAGGAAGTCCACTTTTGGCTATGTGTTCACTTTTGCTGTAGGTACTGTTTCATGGATATCCAAGGTACAGAAATGCATAGCCCTTTCTACTACAGAGGCCGAGTATGTTGTAGCGCGATTGATGCTTGCAAGGAGGCCATTTGGTTGGGTCATTTGGTTGCTGACCTTGGTATTGCAAATGATATCCCTTACTGCATTCAGATGCTATGAGTGCTATCAAGTTAGTCAAGAATCTGTTCTTCCATGTGAAGATGAAACACATTAAGGTGAGATACCGCTTCATTCGTGAGGTCATTGAGGACGTGTCTGTTGACCTTTTCCAGATCTCAACTGACCAAAATCTTGCAAACTTGCACACGAAAAGTCTCTGTACATAGTGCTTTGCCTTCCTTAAGAGATTGATGGGAGTTGGATGAGATGACATCTTTCCTCATCCTGTTGTATCTATGTATATGTTGTATTGTCTTTTCTTTTTTCTTTTCACTTCTCACTAAGGCAGATTCGCCTTTAAGTGAGAGGTTATTGGGGGTAAAGGCACCTTTGCCTAGCCGCTCATGTATTACTACTATACTGACAATACTCGCGCCTACACACTGCAACTGGTGAGTGCCCATCACTGTCACTTCATTCTTTATTCTTTTAGTGACATTTGAATAAAGGGAAGGCCGGTCACACATTGTGGACTGTTGGAGTTCCCACATTGTGTGTGTCTCTCTCTCTTGCTCTTGCTCCTTCCACCATAGCTCTTTCTCTCACTCGTGCTTCCACTTCAGGACTCACCTCCCTTTAAGATAAGAGAGAGGGACACACACACACACACACACACACACGCACACACACACACATTATGTGACTTTCTTTTTTACCGAGAAGAGATTGCTAAGTCCCTTCAGAGAGATGAATAAGGAGACTTATGATTTTTTATTTTAATTATTGCTTGGGAGAGGGGTATTTGTATCTAATTGGTCCTCAATGATCTCCCCTTCCCTTGTGGAGGGAGTCTCCCCCTTTGTGATGGTGTACTACTAGCGACTACATGCTCTCTAGCTCTAGGTTGGGGGGGGGGGGAGGGGGGAAAGGAAGGAAAAGCAAGTTTGAGTCCTTCTTCAAAGACTCGTTAGATCATCACTCTATTTCTTGAAACAATCCAAACTAAGGTAAGAGGGGGACGTAAAGCATAATAATAAAATTCAAGAGAGGAGCTACTTACCACTAATTCAATTGGTGATTGCACAAATACATTTTCTTGGAAGTCAAACCTATATCATAGGCATTCACACCTCTGCAATGCACGATGGTGATGAGAACTCCCACTTGTCTAGGAAGTAAGCTCTATGAGGTCAATATCTGATGGACCAAGCCTTCTTCTATGCTTTGATCACCCTGAAAAAGGATTATGTAATCTTGTCTTCTGAAATCCGATCTCGCCATGATGGCAGGGTATTGATAATTACTAGTTACAAAGATATTGCTTGCTAGATTACTTGGCATCATTAACTAATTAAAAATACCAATTATTAATTAAGTGGACACAGACATCCAGTAAGAACAAGGCTATGTTGAGACAAACCGAGAGAGAGAGAGAGAGAGAGAGAGAGAGAGAGAGAGAGAGAGAGAGAGAGAGAGAGAGAGAGAGAGAGAGAGAGAGAGAGAGAGAGAGAGAGAGAGAGAGAGAACCATATATCAAGACTCAGAAAGACATCACAACCTAGATTGGGGGGGAGAGGGGTTTAGAGCTTATACGACTTCCTTGGAATGTTTTTACTAGGAAGGGGTTGCTAGCACCCTCTTCTCAAGCAAAAAATAATTCCACAAGTTCCCTCAGAGAGATGGAGCAGACGTGAATTTTTTTCACTAGAAAGGGGGGTTCCCCTTCTCCTTCATCTCTCTAACGGGACTTGTCGAATTATTTTTTGTCGAAGAAGGGATTGCCAATAGCTCCCTACTCAATGAAAAAAAAGTCCACAAGTTCCGTCCTTCATTTCTTTGACACTTGTGGAATTACTTTTTGCTACAAAAGGGGTTGCCGATAGCCCTTTCCTAGTGAAAAAAATATCCACAAGTCTTCTAGAAGAGAAGAAGGACGTGACTTGTGAAACGTTTTTTGTTGGACAAGGAGTTGCTAACAACACCTTCTCCAATGAAAAATAATTCCACAAGTCCCCTTATAGAGATGAAAAAGGGGACTGGTGGAATATTTTTTCACCGAGAAAGGGTTGCCAACACCCTCCTTCATGGCATAAAAAAAATCACAAGTTCCCTCCTTCATCTCTTTGAGGGGACTTGTAGAATTATTTTTCATCAAAGATGGTGCTACAACAACCCCTTCTCAGTGAAGAAATACTATAAGGAAATTGCATGATCCCCCCTCCCCTCTCCCTCTCGTCTTGCTCTCTTCTTCTCTCTCTCATCTAGTACCCCTTATTGGCAAAAAAAAGATTCAACGAGTCCCATAATCTCCCTCCCTCCCTCCCTCTCTCTCTCTCTCTCTCTCTCTCTCTCTCTCTCTCTCTCTCTCTCTCTCTCTCTCTCTCTCTCTCTCTCTCTCTCTCTCATTTGTCTCATTCTCTCCTAATTATAGAATTAAATTTAGTCTTAATTAATAAATTATAAATCTAATTATATTACTAATTAATAATACCAAATATAAATTGAATTAATAATGCTATTAACTAGAACTAATTATTTATAATTAATTATAAATTTGATTGATTAGTTCTAATTAAAATTATAATTAATTAGTTATAATTAATTGTACTAATTATTAATTTATTTAATTAATAGATCTAATAATACTAGTTAGCTAATTAGTTAATAATTCTTAGAGTACTAATTATTAGTATTAAGTATTATTTAACTATGAGAGAGAGAGAGAGAGAGAGAGAGAGAGAGAGAGATGTGTGACCCCACCCATAAAAATTATTTTACCCTCCACTTGAACTTGCCTGATGTGTGCACCACATGACTGGTCCATTGTGAGACATGTCATTTCTATACCATTCATTGTTTGCCACCTCATCCTTAGTAGTTGGATGCCACGCATACACACAATTTTTTCGTATTTGCATTTTTGCTTTTATTATATTATCTCATAATTATTAATCATTAATATTAATATTATAGTATTAATACTTGTATTAACTAGTATTAACTATTACTATTAATATTAACTAAGTAGTATTAATTGTTATAATAAATACTAATTATATTACAATGTCAATACTAATATTAATCGATACTAATTATTAATATTAACATTAAATAATTATTAGTGTTGATATTATTTAATACTAATTGTAATATTAATGCTAATATTAGCTAATACTATTAATTAGTATTAATATTATTAGCATTAGTATTTACATCAACTAAAATTTATGGTAAATACTTAAAATTAGTACTAATTGATCCTAATTGTGATATTAATACTGATATTAACTTATAAAATACTAATATAATTAAGTAGTAGTTATATAAATTAATATTAATGATTGGGTTGATGATGTCAATGTGGTATATGAGCTTCCATTATTTGTATCGAACAACTTGCATCCTATGTAGGGTATGGAGCAAAAGTACAATGGCCATTGCTGGACAAAGCCCACGTTGACATCAATGGCATTTTGCGGTACAATTCATCGAGGCAAATGCTTCAGAGAACTAGAGTGTCCAAATAGAAATTACATTGCCCACTCGATTTTTGGATCACCAAACCATGTGCAGATAGTTGGTTCTTAATATTGAAGGAGGAAGACATTTTCCTTGGTAAAGGCGGACGTGTTCTTCTATTACCCATGCAAACGATTGAATATAAAGCACACAAATCCATCACATGAGTGATCATGAGGTTGGCCATATGTATGTTCTAGAGACCTTCATCGCATAAGACTATCTTGTTGAACAAGAACATGGGCCTGCATTACAACCTTCCCTTACAATAGACCTAAGCAAAAGAGCCCTTGTAGCATGGGACAAACAATAATCGATGTGGAAGGCTCACCAGCCCCAGACATGGCCCAAAATAAGACCATCCTAGTCACACTTGATGTGGAAGAGGAGGGCATAGTGCTAACATCTCATATTACGTGTTGTTGAGTACATAATGTCTTCAGGAGAGCAACACTAAGTCTTATGTCAATTGCTTCAAAATACAAGTTTTTTATTATGGCAATGTGGCAAATGAGCTTCCATTGATAGTAGACAACCTGCATCCTATGGAGGGTATGGAGAAAAAGTATGATGGCCACTCTTGGACAAAACCCATGTCAACATTGATGGCATTCCCTGATACAAATCACCAAAGCAAATGCATCAGAGAACTAGAGTATCCAAAAAAAAACTGCATTAGCCACTCAATTTCTAGATGAAAGGGAGCGACGGATCGAAGGTTGAACTCGAGAGCTATGGCGGGAGAGCAAGAGCAAGAAAAGGAGAGACTAGAAATGGGAAATCCAACAGTCACAATGTGTGACCGGGCCTTCCTTTATTCAAACTGTCACTGTTGAGTGTTGAAATGACTTGTTTTTTTGGCTGATTTTTGTTGTTTTAGAGAGCTGAATGGTTGATTTTATGAGATGATTGATTGATTTAGAAGTGGTTTGAGAATGTTTTGGATGATAATGATTGTGTTTTGGAAGTTCATGATGTTTGTTGATGGTTCTATGATGTTCTGATAGGTTCTGAATGGTTCTGTATACCTTCTGTTTTGTTCTGTTTTGGTCTGTTTTGTTCTGATTGTCGTCTGTAAGGAGGGAAGGAGTATTGATTAATGAAGATTGAGATCTTGTGAAAGTTTATTGAATGGTTTGTGAGAGTTTGAAATGGTTTGAGAGTGAGTTATGAGGTTTTGATAACCTTCTGTAACCTTCTGTAGGTCTTCTGTAGAGCTTCTGCTTCTGTTCTGTTTCTGTTCTGTTCTGTACTGTAGCTGTTCTGGTACTGTTCTGTAGACTGTTCTGTATGCTTCTGTAAGTGTTCTATGGAATGTATGTGTGACTTTGGGAAAGTTTTCTAGCCTTGGAAAGAGGTGAATACAAGTGCAAAAGAGCTGAAGGAAGTGGAAGAAGTAGCTGCTGAAGACTCAAGAGAAGACTAGAGTGAAGTGACAATAGTGAGCTATGAAAGGACACTGTAGTGGCTCTGGTGACTCTTCATATCAGACATACCTCTTGGGAGGGGTATCCACGATCTAAGAGTGATTATTGAGAGTGATTTTGAGAGATTGTAGTGAGGATATGATGTATTATTGATGGAGTGTGAGAGAGAGAGTCAGAGATAGTCAATTCTACTCAAACATAGTGATTGTATATGAGAGATTGAGAGAGAAGACTATGAAGATATTGAAGATGAATACTATGTGATGTATTTCCATTCAAAGATGGTGTATTCCTTTGTTTTCTTTGTTCTATTGATGGATTTTGTGAAGATGTTGAAGAATATGGTTGATTCTATTAAAATCCGTGGGAGGTCTACATGATGCTGCATGAAGATTTGTTGTGCCTGGTGTTCTTTTCTTCATTGTGATCATATGAAACATGATAAACAAGCTTGTTGATGTTACAAGATAGATTTTCTTGCAAGAGAATTCCCTTTTCCTTGGTGTTCCTCTCGGGGCACCATGTTTTTGGTGCGCAGCCGGGGAATCTTGCCATCAACAAGTACCAAAAGAGGCTGAAAATGAAGGAAATGGCATTGCCAAGAAGAGAAGAATTCAATGGATGTTTGTAAAGTTCCTTCTTCCACTGAAGAGTTGGAATTCCTCATAATCAAAGCCACTTTTCACAAGAAGTTCATCCCACAATGGCGGAAACACATCACCATCATGATGCATGCTCTATGTGGTGGACAGTTTCCTCTTCCTATTGAAGCAGCAGAAACTTGCATCTTGGTGGCAAACTGTTTGGGAACAAACTGAAGAGAAGAAACAGAGAGAATGACCATCCATGGAAGATTTGGCATTCATTGAGAAGTTTCCAGATAACATCAAGTGGGAGATTGTGAAGAAGCTTCAGGAGTCTTGGTCTGTAGAGGTTCACAAAGACAAGAAGAAAAAAAGTTGGAATTTGTTTGTGGACGCTCAACAGCAAGATACATGGGATGCTTGGTGTACTGATAATCTTCTGTTTGTTCAATTAGTAACCCACTGGAAGCTGGTAGACAGAGTGTTTTTCACAACATACACTGTTGAAACCATCAGAAGCTGGCATTACTATGATGATGGCACCACCACAATGCTCAGACGTATGCATTTTGACACCTTCAGAACCGAATACCTTCCTCTGTGCAGTGGCATGAAAGCAGAATTCAGGGACGTTGAAAAGAAAGAAGTAGAAGAAATGTTGGCAAGAGAGTCCTACAGAGACTGAGGCCTTCTGTTAACCCTCTGTGGAGCACTAACAACATAAGTGGAGCCAACCCCCTGATGAATGATGCAATAAAGAGGCAAGCGTTAGAACGAGTCCAGAGGTACGTGAGAAGAGGGAAAGCAAAAATCAAGGCTGAGAACGAGCTAGCAGCAGAAGCCGCCTTTGACGCCCTTGCGGAACTCTTTACAGAAGTCCCAATGGCACATCAAGCCCTTCCTCCTCCTGCTGGAGGTCCCCTTCCAAGCCAGATCCGTCCTGGAAATATTGATGACAGGCCAGCGAATGTAGTTCCATTGCCAGTTTTTAAGGGAGAGTACAATGAAGACCCCGATCTTCATGTAGCAGAGTTTATGGTAGCGTGTGTGGCTAACAATGCCAGAACCCCTGAGCATTGGTTAGCGATATTCCCCGCCACTTTCAAGGGCGCGGCGTTTCAGTGGTATGAGAGACAAGCAGCAGGAACTTTTGGCACATGGGACGACCTGAAGTTGGCCTTCCTCACTAAATTCAGGCGTGAAGGTTTTGAAGAGCAGATGCGAGAGGAATTTATGAACCTAAGTCAGTCCTCTGGAGAAAGAGTGGAAGCTTATGTCTCAAGAATGGAATCCATCCTGAAGAGATGGACTAACCATAATCTAGATGATGGCATTCAGAAGGGGGTGTTTCTCAGAGGATTACAACCAGAAGTCCGTAAGTTTGTGGAGCTACAAAGACCAGCCACCCTGCAAGCTGCAACAGAAGGTGCCAGACTGTACGATGAAGTGGAAGCTAGATTAGCGATGAATACAGGAAGAGGAGTCCTACCTCCTCTGGTGCCAGGAATGATGTATCCATCAAATGCAGTCCCAGGGACTGTTCCCTATCCCTACCAACAGATGCCCCCGGTATCACAGTACAGTGCACCAAATTCACAGTGGCCACAATCCATGCCTCAAATGATGGCTCAACCACAACAACAATGGTCCCAATCAATTTCCTCAATGCCAAATCAGCAGCAACAGTGGAACCCTACCAACTGGAACCAACAGCCAACAGTTCAAACAGGAGCACTGAATCAGAACCAGAACAGAGACCCCTCTGTACTAGCCCAACCCGTTTATGCAGTGATTACAGAGACTCCTCAAAACCCTCCTGCCAGTACGTCAGGAGGAGAAAGCTTGAAGGATTATGTATCTAACTCAGTTGCAAACATCAAAAAGGAGTTGATGGATGTGATTACAGAGCAGCTACAGACGCTGAAAGTGAATACCGCTAGCATATCCAACGTTGCAGGAGCAGGAAGAGATGTGATGCGGTCAAACACTTGGTGTGGTAAGTGTCATCAAGCAGGCCATTTAGCCACTGAATGTACACGAAAACCAACCATCCCTGGAGCCTTCTGTTCCTACTGTTTGCGGAAGAACCATACAGAGGACATTTGCTCTCTGAAGGAGATGCATGATAGGAGAAGAAAGGAAGAAGACGCAAGATTTAACTTGCTGGAATCCAAAATGACAACACAGGATATTGGACCCAAGCCTAGAGAGTTTGGTCCTAATTTCGGACCCAGAAGATTTCCCTCCCAAAGTTACAGAGGAAGACAGTCTGGCGGTGGTCAGAGATCAGAAGTGGAGTGTTACAGATGCGGAGAAAAGGGACACATTTCACCAAATTGTCCAAATCCTCGAATGTCAGTGGATTACAAGCCCTTATGCAGCCGTTGCAAAGGAGAAGGCCACACTGCAAAAGACTGTCCAAGCCCAGCCCCAGTGAAAAACAGTGCTACTGATAGTCCAGCTAAGGCCCAAGAGCCTACCTCCAATTTAGTGGAATTGGAAGTTGCTGCCATCACGCGTGCAAAGCAGAAGGAACCGCCTATCCAGAAAGAAAATAACCCTCCTGCCAGAACAGTGAAGTTCAATCTTCCACCAGAAGAACATAACAGAACAGAGCCTAACAGTGCCGTATAGAGCCCTATAGTGCCACAGAGAGTTACAGAGACAGTTACAGAGACAGGACCAGAGGTCCAGGATACAGAAGAGGAGGACGTGCCACAAGTGGCAGAAGAAGTTCCCATGATGCCTTTGTTGGAAGAAATAGGGAAAATGAAAATGGGTGTTGCCCCATTCCCTAATCGGTTAGAGAAGCCAGTGGATCCTATTAAGGAATACGATCTGGTCAGAGATCTAGATACCTTTAGACCAAACCTCACATTTCGACAATTATTCATGTTGTCTCCCAGTTGCCGGAAAAGGTTCAAAAGTATACTGACAAAAAGACGTGGTTTAAGGATTGCTCCCTCAATAGCAACAAAGTCCAACAAGGCTCCAGAGCCTGTAGAAGAAGTGGATGTAGCTAATGCTTTCCTAGATCCAGGTACTCCAGAGACTGGCGTGTGGATAGAAGGCTGCTTCATTGCAAATGCACTGATTGATGGTGGTTCATCAGTGAATATTAAGACGGATGTTACAATGAAGGATTTAGGCCTACAAGGTGTGCAACCCACCCAATGGCTCATTAGACTGGCGGATCAGAGTAGAATCAAGCCTTTGGGCATTCTCCCATATGTGAAGACTACAGTGGCTGGAAAAGATTATTGGCTGACCTATTTGGTGGTGAAGCCAAACTCTTATGGTACATCCTATCCTCTGTTACTGGGCAGACCATGGCTTTTTGAAGCCCGAGCAAGGACGGATTGGTTCAAAGGAACTTTGACCTTGGGCAGAGGACCCAACAAAGTGGTGCTGAAACTGTATGGTTCTCAAAAATGACATGGATCCACCTCCTTGGAATTATCTTCTGACTCCCCTAATGAGGTTACGGATGGAACATCAGCAGACGAAGATGCTATCAAACAGATCCTTCCCAAGAAAATAGTGGCACATTCCTTACCAGTGGATACTGTAAGCCGACTTCCAAACGAGGCAAAGCCATTATCAATGGGTGAATACTTCCTGCCTGAACCGGGAATGACTTCTGAAATCACTTCTGATAGTGAGATAGAAGCATGGATGTACTGCCCTCCCTGTTACATGGCCACAGCAGAAGCAGAAGCAGAAGCAGAGACAGAGGCAGGAGAGGAACCAGAGAATCTATTCTTCTGTTACAGAGCTCCTACAGAAGCAGAAGCAGAAGCAGAAGCAAAAGCAGAGACAGAAGCAGACGCAGAGACAGAGACAGAGACAGAAGAGGTTGGATATGATATGAACGAAGAGAATTATGAAAGTGAAATGGAAGAGTCTATCCCACCTGAAGAGGATACATTTGAGGAAGAAGTTCCAGAAGCATCAGAAGCCGACGAGCTCATGCTATGGGACAGAATGGTGATGGTACCATTTGGTCCGGTAAATGGATCTTCTCATATGCAAAACCTTTATAAGACGTGGATTAAGAAGAACAAGCCGTCTTTCAGCAGTGGCTCATGCCGTCCTAACCCATCTTTGCCAAAGAAAGATGATGATGATGCACCGTGCCAACAAACACCAGTCCCACAAACCCAACAGGCATCAGAGGGTCCCTGTTATGTGACGTTCTTGGATGTGTCATCTTCAGAAGAGGAGTCTTCAAGCCAAGAGGTAATTAGTTTTGAAACCAAACCCGAAACAGCTCTAATCCCATTCCAACATCTTAAGGAGCAACCTAAGTCTCCACCAAAAGAAGAAGTTGGTTCTAGTGGGACATCAGAAGAGGACACCACTCCCTTGAAGGAGTCGGATCTGTACCCAGAAGCAGTCCACGGGACCTTCATTCGTGAAGTAGAAGGTGAAAGGCAGTTAACCTTTGTGGATTCAGAAGGCACTGAACGCCACTTGAAGGTGGGTAGCAGCCTCCTAGAAGAGGAGTTGTCAACCTTGTACAACTTGTTGAAAGAAAATTTGGACGTGTTTGCATGGTCCTACAAAGACCTAAAGGGGATTGATCCCACAATATGTCAACATCATATTGACTTGGAGCCTGATGCCAAGCCAGTACGGCAACGACAGAGGCGAATGAATCCGAATTATTCCACGTTGGTGAAAGCGGAGCTGCTCAAGCTTCTGGAAGCCGAGTTCATCTATCCAGTGGCAAATAGTGAATGGGTTTCACCCATCGTGGTTGTACCCAAGAAGAATGGCAAATTGCGAATATGTGTGGATTTCCGAAAGCTTAATTCCAAGACGAAGAAGGATCATTTTCCTATCCCTTTCACAGATCAACTGTTGGACACAGTGGCAGGACATGAGCTTTATTCCCTTCTGGATGGATTCAGTGGATACAACCAAGTCCAAATCGCAGAAGAAGACCAATCCAAAACAACCTTCACCACAGAATGGGGGACCTATGCTTACCGAGTGATGCCCTTTGGGCTCTACAATGCCCCTGCTACTTTCCAACGAGTCATGATGGCTGCATTTCAAAATCATCTGCACGACTTCATTGAGGTATATTTGGATGACTTCTGTGTCTATAGCTTGATCCGTGAACACTGGGAACATCTGGAACAATGCTTTGACTGATGCCGGGAGTATGGGATTTCCCTCAACCCCGACAAATGCATCTTTGGGGTCTCTTCTGGAGTTCTGTTGGGCCACATTGTCTCTGCACAAGGGATATCAACAGACCCTGCAAAGATCGAAAAGATCGCAGCTCTGACAGCACCCACCAACCTCAAACAGTTGAGGGGATTCCTAGGCCATGTGGGTTACTACAGAAGGTTCATAGCCCATTTCGCGACAAAGGCAACTTCCTTGCACAAGCTCCTGAGGAAAGATGCAGAGTTTACTTGGACAGAAGAATGTGACAAAGCCTTCCACACTCTGAAGCAGTGTCTGATAGAGGTACCCATTTTGCAACCTCCTGATTGGACGAAAGAGTTCCATGTACACACTGATGCATCAATTGAAGGCTTAGGTGCTGTCCTCTGCCAGAAGGGCTCCTCGAAGCTGGATCAACCGATCTATTATGCAAGCCGAAAAGTCACTGATAGGGAACGGAACTATACAGTGACCGAGCTGGAGTGCTTGGCAATGGTGTTTGCCCTGGAGAAGTTCCGCCATTACCTCCTATCTACCCACTTTAAATTTTATGTGGATCATGAGGCCCTGTCCTTCTTGATGAACAAAGCAGATGTGAAAGGACGTATGATGAGATGGCTCCTTTTGTTCCAGGAGTTTGACTTTGAGGTGATTACTAAGCCTGGTCGTTCCCATGTTCTGGCTGATCATCTGTCGCGTATCCCAGAAACTGCAGACGAGGAGCAAGATGATCCAGACCTCCCTGATGCTTCCCTATTCTTGGTAGAGACTGTAACTCCATGGTATGCAGACATTGCCAACCTGCTGGCAACCCAACAGTACCCTCCTGGTATTTCTAGTCGGGAAAGGAAGAAGCTTATGCTAGAATCAGCCCCCTACACCCTGCTAGGCGGTGCACTGTACAAGAAAGGCAAATATGAAGTGCTCAGAAGATGTGTTGCAGGAGAAGAGATTGGGATTGTTCTGAAGGCTTGCCATGACGAGCCATGTGGAGGTCACTTTGCAGGAGAAGCTACAGCCAGGAAGGCTCTGCTAGCAGGATATTGGTGGCCTACCATCCACAAAGATTCCTATGATTACTGTAAAAGATGTGATGCTTGTCAAAGAATGGGGAAACCCACCAAGACAAGTGCCATGCCATTGCAACCTGTCCTTCCGTTGAAGCCATTTGAGAAGTGGGGCATTGACTTCGTCGGTCCGATCGATCCTCCTACCAGAAGGAAACAGAACAGATACATCCTCGTATGTATAGATTATGTCACAAAGTGGTGTGAAGCTAAAGCCCTAAAGCGGGACGATGGTAACAGCGTAGCCCTGTTCATGTACGAGAATATCATCACCCGTTTTGGCAGTCCCTTAGAGCTGGTAAGTGACAGAGGCACTCATTTCCTCAACAAAGTCATGGAAGAGTTGACAGAGTTGTATAAGATCCGCCATCGCAAGTCCACTCCTTATTACCCCAGAGCCAACGGCCAAGTCGAAGTCACCAATCGCATCCTCTGCTCGATTCTGACAAGAACAATTGCCGCACATCGTCGTGATTGGGACGATCGACTTACAGAGGCCCTCTGGGCGTACAAAACCTCCCATAAAGCAGCCACAGGACAGACACCCTTCCAGCTGGTGTATGGTACAGAAGCTGTTTTTCTGATTGAACTGGAATTACCCTCTTTGAGAGTGGCTATCAAAGAGCGTTTGGGGGAAGATGATTCACTGCAACGCCGTCTCCTGCACTTGGAATGTTTGGACGAAATTCGCAGGATGGCTCTACAGTGCATGGAAGCCACGCAAGCTCGACGCAAGGCTTACCATGACAGTTTCATCAAGCACAAGGAGTTCAAAGAAGGTGATTTGGTCCTAGCCTATGATTCACGATTTGGCAAGTTTCCTGGTAAGCTCCAACAGCGGTGGATGGGCCCCTATAAGGTACTTGCAATCAACCCTAATGGCTCTGTCCAAGTACGGACCCTGGATGCCTCTAATGATCCCTTTCTTATCAATGGATATCGCTTGAAGAAGTACTTCCCTCCTTGGGGATCTTGACAATTACGGTCACTTGATCCTCTCCCTTATTGGCGCGGCACTGTACTTCTTATAATGCTACTTCTGATAGCCGTTCTTCAGTCACTCCTGATGAAGTGGACGCAACCCTCTGTCCCCTCAAACCCCCCTTCCAGCCTTGATCTCTTATCCATTATTTTCCACCAGCGACAGTGGCGAGGTGGGTTCTGACACATGGTCTTTCTACCATTCCCTTGCTCAATTTGAAAAAAAAAAAAAAGATAAAAAAAACAAAACATATCGGTTATGGGAGAAAAGGACTTAGGTCCCTGTCATGCCGACCTATTCTTCGAGAAAAGGTGGAAACACCCTCGGGAATAGGGAAAAAAAAAAGAAAACAAAGAAGAAGAAAAAAAAACAAACAAATCTGTTATGAGAGAAAAGGAAGCAATTCCCTGTCATAGCAGGCCTCGTTCCAAGAAAAGGTGATAAACACCCTTGGGCGAGAAGCTGGCTGTGGAAAAGGTGGTAACACCCAGCAGTCCAGAAGTGGATTCATTAATTGATATTCTTAGGATCCAATTCCGAAGCTGCCTCCCTTGGTACGCTGTGTCCTGGGTCTCTTTGCAAAGTGACTACCTGTCCTCCAGCCGACGACATGTTCCTATCCAACACAATGTTCGATTTGATGGCTACCTCCCTGGGTACGCCTCTTTAACAATTGATGACGCGATCTTCATCGACAAACAATCGAGTGATGTGAGCTTTCATCCTAACCGGATGGGGATGTGAGTATGGGCTGCCCTCTTATAACTATCAACAGAGAGTGAGACAGAGGGTGGGGCGAGAGACCAGTCTTTTCCCTTCAAATCAAATGAGAGGTGAGTAGTGTGAATGAAGCGTTGCACGCACGGGACGGGCCTCTCAAAGCACAAAGCACAATTTGTTTCTGTGCACTGTACCATAAGGCTCCCTGGCCTTCCTTCTTGCACCGTATGCCGGCACAGGGCGGGATGCACAGTTGCACCATCAAATGCGCACAAGGCATACAATCTTTGCACAAGTGACTGTGAGGATTACATCAATGGGTTTCAGGAAAAGGCTGCCCTCCTGTATCTATCAACAGAGCGTGAGACAGAGGGTGGGCTGAGTGTGACTGGAGTTTCTCAATCAATTACCGAGAGGTGAGATTGAGGGACGTTACGACACTTGGAGTCAGGTACGTTCCCGTTTCCCTATATACCCACGGGATGGGTCTTTGCTGTCATCACAAGACACATCACCCTGTTCTGTACACTGCACTGTAAGGCTCCCTTGCCTTCCTCCTTGCACTTATGCCAGACGTGTTGGACGCACTACCGCACCATCAACTGCGCACCTTGGCATACTCCCTTTGCACCATTTCCCCCTTGTTGATTCCTCAACCGGGTATGAGATATGGGTTTTAATCATTCTTCCGCGAGTGATATTAGTCATCGGGCGAGTGACTGTTCTTTCATTTCATTTGAGTGACTGTGAGTTGAGTGTAGTATCCCTCAGCATCGACGAATTTCCTGCGATTCCTTCCATCAGCTACCTCCCTGGGTGCTGCCGCGTGGTCCCTGCCATGACGGACGTGTGCCGAGAAGCTGCCTTGGTTCCTCCAGCGCCGACAACCACCGTGGACGTGCCGTCGACACTCAACTTTGCTTTCTGACGAAACGGGCCAAGTTTTTCTAACCCTACACCTTCTGTTTCTTCGTGACGGTCATGTTTTAAGTGTGGGGACGTTAGTGGATGGTCTGTGGCGTGGTCCTAGGTCCCTGTTGCTCGGTTAACCCTATCCGTTAAGGTCTTAAGTGTGGGGATGCGTCTCTGCGCGTCTACCGTACTACCTTTTTGCATATGCCTTAACCTGTTCATGCATGCATACCATGCCTTGCTTTTACCCTAATGGGATCCCTTCCCACCCTTCCGGTTATGTTCCAACCACCCTTGGGGCTGTTCCCTTGCAGTTTTCCTTCATTCCTTGATTTTGAGGTCCTGCCATGTGAATGTACCCAACGTTCACCAAAATCCAAATCCAACCTTATAGCCCTGTTCCCCCCATTGAACTGACCATTTTTCCTTTTTACCTACCCCTATTCCGGTGCACGGTTTTTGAGTTATTAATTTTGAAGCATTTTGCGTAATTTAGCCGGTTTTTCCATGTGAACGCGTTTTTCTTGCTTCGGAACTAGGATCTGACGTGCTAGCCCTGACCACCACTTTTCCCCTGTCATTTTTTCTTTTCATTCCGCATCATTCCGATACACGGTTTGTCCGTTATTAATTTTCCGGGTTTTCACGACTTTTTCGTGTGTATTTTTGACATTTTTCCATGTGAACCTGCCCTATTTGCATCGGAATTCCAATTCGATTTGACAGCCGTGTCCCCGGTGCCTTCCCCTACCTTTTTCCTTTTTCCTCCACCCTTTTTCAACTTCTGGATTTTTACTTATTAATTTTTAACTATATTTTCGGGAGTATTTTTGGAGTTTTTCACATGTGAACCCCTCTTACTTCCACCGGAACTGCGGTTTAATGTGATAACCCTGTGCCACCCCTTCCTGCGGACATTTTTCCTTCTTACTGCATGTCATTCCGGTGAACGGTTTGTCTGATATTAATTTCCGATCCCATTTTCGGGTTTGTTTTTTGGGTTTTTCCCATGTGCACGCATCTTATCTCAGTCGGAATTATGTTTTGACGTGATAGGATTGTTGGGCACATCTTTCTGCATAGTTTTTGTTTTTTCTGCACTTCGTTCCGATGCACGGATCTTTTGCTATTAATTTTTAAATTGCGTTTTTGGTTCGTTTTTTGTGTTTTTTGCACGTGACCGCCCTTTACCCCTCCCGGAGCCTCCGTCATATATTTTTCTTGTTTTCCCCCTGTCGTCCTGCCCACTTTTTGTTTTTACACTATTTCGTTTTGACGTCCAGATTGGGAGTTATTAATTTTTCTTTATTTTTACGTTTTTTCTCGAGCCCGTTTTGCGCGTGAACGCGCCCTTTTTCAATTTTACGAGTCTCCACGCGCCCCGGTCGTGTCCGCGTAACCTGTACCGTCTTCCCCGCGTCATTTCAATCCCGTCACGGTAAATTTTTTTACCCCGCCCCGCGCACGTGCGCGGGACGGGGGTACGCGCCCTTGCCCCCCACCCCTTCCCCCCACCTGCCCACCCCATGGCCCCCCCCATGGGCCCCCACCCTTTCCCCCCACCTGCCCACCCCATGGCCCCCCCATGGGCCCCCACCCCTTTCCCCTAACTGCCTACCCCTTCCCCCCAACCGCCCGTCTCTCTCCCTCTCTTTCTCTCTCTCTCTTTCTTTCTTTCTTTCTCTCTCTCCCTTTCTTTCTCTCTCTCTGTGCGTCTTCTCCTTCTTCTCCCTCCTCCCCCCAGCCCGCCAGCGACCACCTCCCTCTCCTTCTTCTCCTTCTCCACCTCCTCCCTCCCACGCGCCCTCTCCTCCTCCCTTCCTCCCCCCGCCATTCCGCCTTCCAGCCTTCCTCCTACCCCCCCGCCCTCCTGCCCTTCGCCTTCCTCCCTACCCCCCCCCCCCCCCCCCCCGGCGGCGTTTCCTTCCCTACCCCCCCGCCAGCAGCCCCGCCCTCCTGCTCCTAGCCTTCCTCCTACCCCCCCGCCCTCCTGCTCCTCGCCTTCCTCCTACCCCCCTGCCCTCCTGCTCCTCGCCTTCCTCCCTACCCCCCCGCCAGCAGTGCCGCCCTTCCTCCGAGCCTTCCTCCTACCCCCCCGCCCTCCTGCCCTTCGCCTTCCTCCCCCCGCCATTCCGCCTTCTCGCCTTCCTCCCTACCCCCCCCGCCAGCAGCGCCGCCCTTCCCCTTCGCCTTCCTCCCTACCCCCCCCCGGCGGCGTTTCCTTCCCTACCCCCCCCGCCAGCAGCCCCGCCCTCCTACTCCTCGCCTTCCTCCCTACCCCCCGCCAGCAGCCCCGCCCTCCTGCTCCTCGCCTTCCTCCCTACCCCCCCGCCAGCAGCGCCGCCCTTCCTCCCAGCCTTCCTCCTACCCCCCCGCCCTCCTGCCCTTCGCCTTCCTCCCTACCCCCCCCCCCCCCCCCCCCGGGCGGCGTTTCCTCCCCTTCCCCACCGCCTTCCGCCTTCCCCCAGCATACCCCCCGTCCGCCGCCGTCCTTCTCCCTCCTCCCCCCAGCCAGCCGCCGACGACCTCCCTCTCCTCCCTCCCCTTCCCCCAGCGCGTCCGTCCCTCTCCCTCCTCCGCCGCCGCGCCCGTGGAGTTGCCGCTGCTGCCGCCGGGTCACCACCTCCTTTCGCCGCCAACGCCACCTCCTCCTCCTCTCGTCGCCGCCCTCCGCCTCCACCTCCACCTCCCAGCCAGGTTGCTACTAACACTAACCTAAGCTTAGTTACTTACTAACCTAAGTTAAGTTAAAACTAACCTAGGTTAGATTAACAATTAACTTCACATTAGTTAACCTCTAACTAACCCTAGTTAATCACTAATTAACTAACCCTAGTTAGTTGGTTAACTCACCTTAGGTTAGTTTCCTAACCCTAGTTACCATTTCCCCAACCCTAACCCTAACTAGGTTAGTTAGCCCAACCCTAACCCTAGTTAGTTAACTTAATCACCTAACTATAGTTAACTTAGTAACTTAACTATAGTCACCTTAGTTACCTAACCATAGTTAACCTAGTTAGCTAACCTAGCCTAGTTGACTAACCCCTACCTAGTTCACTTAACTTAGTTGACTAACCTAGCCTAGTTGACTAACCTAAGCAACCCTGACTAACCTGACTAGACTTAGGTAGACTAACCTGACTTACCCCCACTAACCAGACTTAACTGACTTATGCCTAACTGACTTATCTGATTAATGTGATTTAGGTGACTTAATTAATCACTACATTAATTTTTCCATTAAAAAAATTCAGAAAAATTTCTAAAAATTCCTTTTGCCTTTTGCCAATTTTTGGGATTTTGTCCGCTGGCAATTGCCTACCCTATAATTTCTGAAAATTCAATATTTCCTAATTTCACCTCCAAATTACCAATAAATGTAGAAAATTCATTTAAAAATAGTAAAAATTTCTAAAAAATTCTCAAAAATTCCCCTCACCTCCCTTGATCATTTTTCATCTATTCAACCATAAAAAAAATCACAACTTAACACAAAACAAAAATAAAACAAAAACTCAACAAATTAAAAATAAAAATAAAAAATAAAAATCAACATAAACAACCAACACACACCAAATCCACACATCCGCTAAGGTGTTGTTATTGTTGTTTCATCAGTGATCTTTATTTTTCCTTTACTGGATTCACTTCTTTTGGTGGACTCTTCCGTGCGCATTCCTGCATTACTTACACACCCCTTCCAGGTATTTATTTTATATGCTTTATTTATTTTTATTTTCCCCCTTAATCACAAATTAATTGTTAAAATGAATTCTTTAATTCACCCACAGTTTCCACGCGCATTCGCGCTAAACACACATACTTTTTTAATTAAAAATGAACCAGCCGTTCACTTAGCACGCGCTACGTGCGCTACAGAGGCACTTTAATTTTTTAATTAAAAATGAACCAGCCGTCACATGAGCACGCGCTGGCAAAAAAGCGCTCCATATCACTTTAATTTATAATCAATGAATTGCATTTAGAGACCCAGTCGGGAATCGAAGTCCGGGAATCGCATAACTGCACCGCTTCACCTAATAATTGGTAATTTAATTTATAATAAGGAACCGCCGTTTTCTTGCTAAGGTTTATCACCTAATAAAAATTCACCCATTTTTAATAATTATTAAAATGAACCCTTCATTAAATTCATTCCCCCTCACTGCACTTAATTCCCTTTTTAATGAACCGTCTCGTGGGATAGGTTTGCGCAGTCATTCGAGTTGTTTTCCATGGTCCAGTCTTGGTTTATCACAGATGTCGTATTGATATGTGTCGGATGTGGTCTTATTTTGGTTTCCTGTCTTAGTTACGGTTACGGGTACGGTATGCAGTTTTTTCTTTTATTGCCTGATACGGGGTTCAGGGTGTTTGTCTGATGCATCGCATGAAGCTTTCGGTCGCATTTGTCTCGAGGTCATGTCAAATTTTTTCTAGGATGTGGTTTGCTTGGGGTTAGTAGGTCGTGTCACGTTTTATTGGTAATTCTCTTATCCTTGTTTTTTTTGTCCGTTGCTTTGCAGGCATTCTCCTTGATTGTCTGTGTTTGTGGTGTGTGTGTGTAACCATCTGAATGGCGCGTTCTCATGCTCCTCCCCCTATCCAGTACGTCCCATTAGTTAGTAGGGATTACTCTTCCCTACTTACTTTTGAGCCCCTCACGAAGGCGGGACTTGCTGCTTTTGTGGCCACTCCTTTTCCTTTACTTCCAGAGGATTCGTCCTTATGTGATGAGTTCCTGGCCTCTTACAGCAAGAAGACAGGCGTAGTCCAAGGAATGTCTATGACTTTGACATCTCGCGGCTTAGGGAAGGCTCTGTCTCTTCCCTTCAAAGGAGAACCTTTTGTGACCACTCGTCAGCTCTTCTCTAATGAATAGATTCTCAAGCTGTTGCAAAAGCAGACAAGGGAAGTCCTTGATGTTAAGAAGGTGATAAACTCTTCAGGAGTTTCCTTTTTCTATGATCACTGATCCCGTATGGAAGACGATCTGTCAGTTCCTTCAGGACAGGTTCATGCCTGCCAAAACGCCATCCCACTATTTGTCCAAAGAGCTTTTCAAAGCTTCCAGGATGGTGCTGAAAGGAGTTGCTATTGATTGGAGCACTTACCTCCTTACTAAAATGGATCAGCATTTTGTTAAAGTCACCAGGGGTAATGTTACCAATGTTACCTATGGATCATATTTGTCTGCCTTCTTGACCTATTTAGGTTTACAGAAGACTGTACCTCCACCTCCTCCATCAGATCCAATACCTCCTCCTCCACCTTCAGAAGAGTCAGCACCCATTGACATTGAGGATGATGATTCTCCGCCTCCCCTGGTCATACAGCGCAAACGCTTGAAGAGGGTAGCGGATAAAGCCCCTGCTATACTTCCCTCAGTGCCTATCCCTACTACTTCTGGTAGTGACCTCCCTGGGTATCTCACTTGCAATAACCTGTTCAGAGCACATCGAGAAGGATCCTTGGACATCTCAGTTCCCTCCCTGAACAATCTAGTCTCAGGAGATGCCATTCCTTTCCTCTGCAAGGATATTCAAAGTTCCATTGAGTTGTCAGTGACAGCCTGTGTTCAACAGCTGTACGCATCTTTCTATGAGGAGCTCATGCAGTCCAAAGACCAGTTGCATAAGGCAACATCTGAGTTAGCTTCTGCTAAGGATACCCTAGCAGATTTATTTAAGCAAATGGAACAACAAACCCAACTGGTTGCCACTCAAAGCGATGAGATTTCTTCTTTGAAGATCCAGTTATTAGAGGCTCAATCACAGGTTACTAGCCTTTCAGCAGAGAAGGAGAGGATGTCCAGTGAAGCGAAAGAATTCCAAGCTATCTTAGATGACAAGCTTTCAGCTTTACAGATGGCTAATGACACAGTGGCCAACCAAGCTTCCCAAATCCAGCAGTTGCACGATCAGCTTGCAAAGTCCTGCTCTGTTCCTCCAAGCCCTCCTGTTCCATTAATTCCTTCTCTTTCACAGCAGGACTTGGCTGCCCTACAGAGACAGGCTACTTTGTGCCCTCTATTCCAAGATAAAGTGGAGAGATTGCAGTCCAGAATGGACTTGTTATGGTCTACCTTTGAGCAGTTTCAGGAATATGTCTTACCTGACCATTCTTTCTTTGTCCACTACCACTTACAGAAGATGGTTTTCTATATGAAGCTTTCCACGATGGATTTACCTTTTCCAGAGGATGGCTGGAGTGGAGCTTGGTCTGCTGAGTTGTTGACAGAGGTAGTCAGAATGGTCTTTGAAGATTCTGTCACGCCAGATACCATGTTGATGTCATACATGTATCTCCGAGGAGATTTGTTAATTCCAGATGAGGTAGATATGGCATGGTATGTGGGGGATGTGGTCTTATAGGCTGTTTTATATGTCAATCATTTGGAGTTGCGCATAGCTGATACGTTCCAGAGTTATTCCTCCAAAGTAGCTGATTGTCAGGATAATTCGTGGCATCCCATGATTGATTCGGTGGTCCTCAATCAAAGACAAAACACAGCTCCTACCTTTGTCCGGAGTACTAACCAACTGAGGATGGATCTCTTAACCTATCTTTCCAAACATAATCCATTCTTTGATGCCTATCATAGACGATCTCTCTTGGGACCTTCTGTTCCTACCCTCCTCTATTACCAACAAATGGCTCACCGCTCTGCTATATATATTTCCCTTTGTCAGTCTAATTCCACAATTATTTTACCACTTCTTTTCCAACCTTCAAATTTCCCTCAAATTCCTATTTTCACTTATTGTTCCTTTATTGAGGATAGGGTATTTTCCCCTTCTCCACCCTGTCCTTCACCCCTCATTAATGTACCCTCTACATTTCCTATTTATCAGTTAACACCGTTCCTTAGTGATTCCTTACAAATTTCTGCCACTCCTTCTTTAACATTTTCTTCTTTTTATGATTTTTCCTATCCTTCCCTTCATCCACTTTCCCTTATTCCACTACCCTCTCCTAACACTTCCATATCTCAACCACCTCAGTTGGTTAGTGACTGTGACGGTTTTGATAATCAGATTTCCAGAAGAAGGGGGATGGAGTTCGGATGATTGCCTTACAGGACCGCAGATTAATTGGCCAGTAATTCCAGGGGAATGGACAGCTTCAAGTCAAGCTTATCAAAATTATTTTAATTTCCCCAACAATATTCACAGTCTGCAGATCCCTCAGTGAGATTAACTGCTCACTTTGCTTAGTACCTGGCGTATATGCATAGGCACTCTCATACTGATTCAAAGCCTATTCCAAAGTTGGGCATGAATGTCAATGTTAGCATTGATTCTCAACAGCTGGAGATACTGTATTTTCATGCCCTTTGTTTGCTTAGCAGATACCTGGTCCTGTTGGAAAGGATGTGTTGTCTCCAATTTTTCCAAAATCCTCCCAAAAACTTTGTAGATGAATCCTTATCTATGGATCGATTCCGACAACATCAATCTTTTAAGAGGGATCATCTTCATTGATGCCTTTCCAATTTATGGTGGAAGCTTTTAATGAAAAACTCTCTTTTTGAAGGAGTCATTCAGATGGTTGTGTTGTGTATTAGTGTTTGTGTTGTGAGTTCATTTATGTCATACGAACATGGTGGTTTTCTATGGAATTTCGTGTATGAGCTATGTTTTGGAGAATTGTGGTGATGGGGTCGTGGTGGGAGAGTTGAAGCTGATGCTGAAGAAGAAGAAGCAAACTCTTATATCCTTTACAAATTTGTGGTGATTTTTAGTTTGATAAGAGGTATTAATGTATAAAGTGTTTTCCTTTCTTTGTATTTTCCTATCAGAAACAGGTTATAAGTTGGGGTCGTGGTGGATGGATTCTTGAAGATTAAAGTTGAGCTTTTCCCTGAACTTGTATTCCCTTTTTCCTGGGTCGCGAGGACGCTTCCTTATTAAGTGTGGGGATATGTTGAGTGTTGAAATGACTTGTTTTTTTGGCTGATTTTTGTTGTTTTGGAGAGCTGAATGGTTGATTTTATGAGATGATTGATTGATTCTGAATGGTTCTGTATACCTTCTGTTTTGTTCTGTTTTGGTCTGTTTTGTTCTGATTGTCTTCTGTAAGGAGGGAAGGAGTATTGATTAATGAAGATTGAGATCTTGTGAAAGTTTATTGAATGGTTTGTGAGAGTTTGAAACGGTTTGAGAGTGAGTTATGAGGTTTTGATAACCTTCTGTAACCTTCTGTAGGTCTTCTGTAGAGCTTCTGCTTCTGTTCTGTTTCTGTTCTGTTCTGTACTGTAGCTAGAGAGAGAGAGAGAGAGAGAGAGACTACTTAGGAGTGAAGAAATAAGTATTTGATGCAACACATGGCATAATCTAATCTAAGACAAGTTCTATCAATCCCTCATCAATCCATTATAATAAAAGTTCTATCAATCCAAAGTATACTACATGATTGCTCTCATATATATATATATATATATATATATATATATATATATATATATATATATATATATATATATATATATATATATATATATATATATATATATATATATATATATATATATATATATATATATATATATATATATATAGAGAGAGAGAGAGAGAGAGATAGAGAGAGTGAGAGTAAGTGGGAGAGAGGGAAACTAAGAATTTGTGTGTGTGTGTGTGTGTGTATGTGTGTGGAGAGAGATAGACACACGGATGGGTTGTTTATGGGTAGAGAGAGAGAGATAGAGAGAGAGAGAGAGACAATGAGAACGAGCTATTATTGGGGGTGTGTGTGTGTGCGTGCATATGTAGAGAGAGAGAGAGAGAGAGAGAGAGAGAGAGAGAGAGAGAGAGAGAGAGAGAGAGAGAGAGAGAGTTACATACGAACGAAGAAAGAAGTATTTGATGCAACACATGTCATAATCTAATGTAAGATAAGTTCTATCAATCCATTATAATAAAAGTTCTATCTATCTAGACTTTACTACATGATTGTTCTCATAATGCAATAGATATATATATAGATAGATAGATAGATAGATAGATAGATAGATAGATAGATAGATAGATAGATAGAGAGAGAGAGAGAGAGAGAGAGAGAGAGAGAGAGAGAGAGAGAGAGAGAGAGAGAGAGAGGCACATGGAGAACGAGTTATTTATGGGTAGAGAGAGAGAGAGAGAGAGAGAGAGAGAGAGAGAGACAGTGACAATGAACTATTTATGGATATATATATGTGTGTACGTGTGTATATATGTATGTATGTAGAGAGAGAGTGAGAGAGAGAGAGAGATAGAGAGAGAGAGATAGAGAGCAATAGTGAGAGGGAGGAAGAGAGTGTGTGTGTGAGTGAATGAGAGAGGGAGAGAGACTAAGAATGTGTATGTGTGTATGTGAGGAGAGAGAGAGAAGAGAGGACAGAGAAAGAGAGAGATAAATAGAGTCAAGGTGGTGGTGGTGGCAATGGTAATGACAGTGGCTCTAGTGATTGTGGTGGTGGTAGAAGTGGATATATCTAAGGGTGGAATAAATGAACTATGTGGAACAAGAATAGAGGGGTTTCCCAAAAAACCTCGCTTCTTGTAATAAAGCTTCTCTCCTCACGCTCCTTGCTCTAAGCATGAGCTCCCATAAACATTGAGTCCTACTTTGATACTAATTGAAAGGTAGAGCAAGAGTGGAAGCACAAGTGGAAGCAAGAGAGAAGAAATAGTGATGGAGGTTCCAGCAAGAGAGAGAAAGATGATATATGAGAACTCCAGTCACAATGTGTACATGCCTTCCCTTATTCTATTTCATGTAAAGAATAAAGAATAGTGACCAACAAGTAGTTGCTACATGTAGGGTACACTCTATATGCACATGCGACATCATGATGGACCTTCACTATCACTTACCCTAATGCGCGGGTAGTATAATTGATGTGACTAGAGGGCTTTGACATCATTCGAGAGAGCTTGTGAGACCTTTGGCTTTGTTGGACCATGCGGATTCTCCTAGCTCTGATGGCTCTTTTGGGCGATTTGGGCCAACATGGTTGCTATTGTGAGGCCAGTTTGGAGTCATTGAATGCACTATGTACATTTCTAAGACTCCATAGTCATATGTTTTAGTCCTAAGATCCATTGGTACTTCTCCATATCTTGCCATTTTAGGCTCCAACTTCATCTTTGACTCAACTATTTAAGAGTCAGATGCTCATATGTAAATTATCTATGTCATGTCATCGATGCTCAACAAGTCACTATTTTCAAAACCATGTTACATAAACCTAGTAACCCACTTTGGGCAGCTTCTTCAATGAATATATGCAATTTGCTAACTAGTGAGATGTTAAATTCACAAGATCTCGATCACCCACTTCGGAAAGCTCTAGCTATTCATGATTTGGTAGGAACTAATTTCAATAAACTAATCAATTCACAGGATCTAAATCACCCACTTTGGGAAGCTCTAGCCCTTCATGATTTGGTAGGAACTAAATTTGATAAACTAATAAAATCAATATTTAGAGCAAAACACTCCCTAATTGGTATTCCTAGTAAAAAGTCAAAGATGTCTTCTGAATCAAATGATAAAATTTGTAATTCTCATGGTAATGATTTGGATTCTAATATGGACCCAAAAAAAAAAGTGGTGAGCAGGACTTCAAGAAGGAAGAAAAGGATCACTTAGTGTTCGAGGAAGGACAAGGGCCAAAAATCTATGGAGAGTACTTGTAAATTTGCTACAAAGTCCCTTTAGTGTCCTAAGTGAAATAATCCTAAATGGCTAGCAATGAATTTGTGGATTGGACTAGCATTGGTGTGGCATTTGTAGAGCTTGTATTGATAATATGCAAGCGTGCCAGTATAATGTAGGTAGCCAAATGTCTTGAAGTGGTGATTGGTATGGAATTGAGATGAGTGCTCCCACCACTTGGAATGCACCAAGGCCATTTGCTCGGATAGCACTAGTAGTGTCTTATGCTCAATAAAATTTCCCTCCCCTAGTGTGTGCCGAGGTGGTAGAGGACGTGTTTCACACCATTGGAGACCCCCTCACGTATCCGAAAAAAAAAATCTTCATTTTCCATGCAAGAAGGGCGCTTATGGCATAAGTGCCCAAAGGCTCAAGCATATCACACCCAAAAGCAAAGGGATAAAGCCAATGCATTAATACCTTTGGTGGAGTGTGGTTGAGCTAAAAGAATTACCCAACCCGTATTCATTATGGTTACCCACTTGGGGAAGTGAGTGGAATCAGGCAACTAAACAAACCTCTGCACATTCCATGGCTTGAGCAAGAAACTATTTGATATCAAGTGCTAAAATGGTTTGCTACGACTCTTACAACAATATCAAATTTGGACCCTATTCCAATTTTGAATGATGATTCCAACCTTTCATAGGAGTGATCTGCTAGTTTGAGGACATCATGGAAGTTTCCAATGTGGTGACCCATGTGACCTTGATTTGAGCTGCCATTGGAACCACATCTAGATAAAAAATCAATCTAGAGTCATGAGAGGCCATGAATTCAAGCTCTTCTACATCCTCTTGAATTGAAAAGAGACAATGCAACTCTATTCAAAAGTAACGTCGAAGTGAAAACCCATTTACTATATGCAGCAACAAGTTGCCATGCAAAGCCATCAAATAAAAAACATTGGAACTAGATATTCACAACACTCAAAACAGCTTGTGCCAATAGGATTTTAGCTTGTCGACTAGCTTTTCCATTTGTGGATTGAAAACTAGAATAGCTTGAGCACATTTAAAAGTCCACTTCTTAGAGAAGTAATATGCTTTCTTTTTTGGCAAAGCTGTCAGAGCAAATAAGATTAGACCTTATCTTCATCCACTTTTTTTTTTGGCAAAGTTGTCAAAGCTAATAACATTGGATCTTATCTTAATCCACTTTACCCAAATCTTCCAATTAGAATTACAAATATTCATGGAGCAATAGTTGATCCATTGCAATAGCAATCTGCATGTTGGGAGCAAAAAAGTCTAAGTGACAATTTTCAACCTAAAAGCCAACTTGAAAGGAGAAAACCCATTAGCCACTTTAGAATATGTACAGGAAACCCAAAGTGCAAATGAATGCTTAACATCCCAATCTATTTGGTGACACTTTAACAATCTCATCAACATTTTACACACAACTTGTGGTGGATTCCACTAACCCATTAGCATGAGGTTAGTACAAGGAGGATTTCTTATGAATGAACTTGAAGAATTTGGCAACTCATTGCATGACTTTATTAAGAAAGTGAGACCCCACTAGACAGCCATATTGAGTGATGGTATCTTTGCATTATTCAAGGGACAAGCCTTAACCTACTTAGACAATAGTTTATATGGTTGTTAGAATGTACTTGTTCCTACTGCAAGCTACAATGGGTTTGAAGGGTTAAACCCCACTTATGGAACCACTTCAAATGCAAAATAAAAAGGGGTAGAAAATCCGAAGTATGGGTTGACCTAATCACTAACAACTATCACATTAAGGACCCATTTAGAAACATTTCCATGCATAATGGCCCATCAAAGGCCAGCCTATTGGCCACTAGAAAGCCTTTAGTTACCTTCTTCGATAATTGCCTCCTATTCCAAAGGTAATACCACCCACAAAAGTACTCCTACTAGAGTGTCGTGATAAAGATATCCCAAAATAACTTCAAATATTGAATTGCGGAGAGCCAATCTCTTCATTATCTCCTCATATTGTGTCATGGTGTATTGAGAACTAGAGAAGCACCAATTGTAGAGACAAGGGTTGCAAATATTTGTGCATCTAGAAAATTATCATCCGCTTCATTAGAAACTTCTCTATTATCGAGATAGGAAAGAAAATCAACAACCACATGCTAAACTCCTGGCCAATGGATCCTCTGAAATTCACACTATTGTAATATCAAAATCCATAAGGTAATCATCCTAATATATTCTGCTAGTACACTAAAATAGAGTGATCCACATGGAATGCAAAAGGGTGGCCAAGCAAGTAATGCCAAAACTCTTAATTGAGTACACTATACCCAAACATTCTTACTCTCAGTGATGACAAAGTAATTTTTCTCTACTAGAGTGACACTAGCCTCTAGCATAGTAGATTGGATAGAACTATCCATTGGAGTCTTCCTACATGAACTCACTATTGATAATACTGTCCAAGGCATCAACAAACATATGGAATTTCTTCATCCAATTACGTAGGACTAAAATAGGAGCTTTGGAGAGCATCAAGTAGAGCCCTTTGAAAGCTAGATCAGACTTTGCATCCCATTGGAATTGTGATTTGGGAACGTGAGCCAGTGGATTGAGAGAAAATGTGATATGTGCCAACAAACACAAGTGTTGGCCATGCTAATGAACTTGCCCTTGAAATCGATAAACAATTGATGGGGAAGAGGGAATCTTTAGTTGCATGACTATGAATCTATCATAATGACGTCCTAAGAAATGATATGACCAAGAAGCATTCCTCATCTTATAGCAAAGGTACTCTTGATCAGATAAGCTTATTATAACTTCCTAACATTGGATCAAACACAACCAAGATGATGAAGGCACATAAAAATTTGACCAAAAATACTAAATTCATCCATAAAAACTTGCATGAAATCAACAATATAAGTTTTTTTTTTCCATACATAGATACTCCTTAAGCTAAAGGCCATTTTTAGTTGATCATCTAGAGCCAAACCGACCCAATTGTAGTTGTTGAAACCATCCATGAAAGAATACATGTCATGACTAGTGACTTCATTCAAGAAACTATCTAGATAAAGAAAAGTGAGTTCCTCTTCCTCTTTCATATCTTCCTCTTGTGGCTGCTCATCCTTCTTTGACCATTGCAAGGATCGATTCTTGTTTATTGCAAAGCTAGGTCTCTCTTCTTTGAATCTTTCTTCTTCTTGAATAAGAAGAGATTTGAGGTGTTCAAGTGAAGAAAATTTTTCCCTCATAGCAATGGAAGTGACAAAGTGCTTATATTGTTTCTTCACACCATGAAGAATGACCTGCAAGATCTCTTCTTCTTTGATAGCCTTCAAATTCGCCTAGACTACAATGCATGAGGGTAAGAATGTGAGTCTACTACAAACTCTTTGTTGCTTACTTTTTGGCTTGCTTGGGATAGTAAGGAGAGAGTAGATGGCTTCAAGGATGGAATACAAGCAGACTGTCTGAGAGATACTTTAGTCCAAGAGCATTGAAGCGCTTGAAATGATAGGCTTTTTTGTCTAAGATGATGTGTGTAGCCTCATATTTTGGTTCCATTGTTGGGACATGAATGGAATCAATTACTTTAAGATGGTCACATTCCCACCATGTGGTGGAATAAGAGGCTTGACTTGTTGAGATTGGGATTGAGGGGTAAAAAATGGATTGAACAACTTTGCACAAGCCTACCCGAACTCCACATGGCTAGAGCAAAGTCAATTAGGGTGGGAGCTTGGAATTGAGAGAATTGATTTGAGATTGTGGGAGTAGATTATCGTAGATAGAAGTCAACCATTCATTAAAAACCTTATGAAAACACTCTCTAATCATTTCTAGGAGGAGAGATTCGAATTACTTTGGTTGATGATTGTTATGAAGTTTAGTTATGCCTAACATTTAATCATTGTTGAGATAATATCAATCATGTTTAGGAAGATATTAGAGCAAAATTTTGGGCTTAGGACACTAGATTAGTTCTCTAGATAAATTGTCACGTTGGTCACATTTGAATGTTACTTACTCAAATGCAACTCACTTGAGTGTTGGGAGCATTTGAATGGAAGAAGGACCATTTGTAGGAAAGTTGATAAGGAGAGAGATAAATCTTTTCCAAATACAACATTTAAGAGATTTAATGCATATTGAGAGGGAAAAAAATATTGGAATGACTCATCTATTAAATAAAGTTGATGACCCCACCATAAAAATGTTGTTAAAAGGAATAATATTGATGACCCATTAGAGATATCACCATGAGAGAGAGAGAGAGAGAGAGAGAGAGAGAGAAAGGACTTGACTACCATTAAATTCATAGTCACTTGGGGTTTGTGTGACAAAAAGATAGATTGTTCAAATTCACACTCAAATTCACTCTTGAATTCGCATTTGGATCCTTGCATTCAAATGCACGCTTGGATACATATTTAGATGCTAATACTTAGATTTACTTGGCTTCACATTTAAAAGCAATATCTGGATTCAAAATCGAGTACTACTTCAAAAGTAGCACTTGATTCATGTAAGTCAGGACTCCGATTTAGATTCTAATGGAGTATTCAGATGAATGTTCAGTTGATAATGTTTGGATGCTAATGCTTGGATGGCCATACTTAGAGCACTTGGACATCAATGTTTAGGTCTACATTGAGAATTAGACATTTGGATTGACACTAGAAATGACATTCAAATGCATATTTGGATCCACACTTGAATATAAGAACTCAAATGCATGTCTAGATTTGCATTCAAATGCTAACACTCGAATTGGCACACTTAGATGAGCACTAGAAGGCCAACATTTGGATTCATTCTCTGAGCCAAACACTCAAATCCACAGTTGAATTCAAACTGTTGGCTTCTAGCATTTAGAGGATAACATTTGAATTCACATTTGGATGTCGACACTTAGATTCACACTTGGGTTCATATTTGAAAGTAACACTTGGATCCCATTCGAAAGTAGCACTCATGTTCACATTCAAATTCAATTCTCATGCTAGCATTCAAATGAACATCTAGATGCACAATCAATTCCACATTTGGAAGTAGCACCATCTAGATTCTCAATATAACACTCAAATTCACGTTAAAAAGCTAGCAAAAAAAGTGCACTTGAAAGTGACCCAAGTTGTGTCATTGACTAGTGCATTCAAATGGCAACAACAATTGAGTGGAAAATTAACCTCCTTCCTAGTCAAGTCAAATAAAGAAGGGGGCTTCACTCTTGAGCATAGTGGAGAGAAGGGAAGGTGCACTCATAATTCTAGCCTTCAAGTGAGAGAAGGAAAGAGGTTGTTGTAGAGAGGTAGGCCTCAACAAGAGAAGAGGCAAGATGAGAGGAGAGAGGTGTCAAGTGCACCATGGCATGTGAGTGGAGTAGAGTATTCCCATCTTAGCATTCTTCTATGGCTGGATAATTGTGGTACTACCCATGGATTTGATTAAGTGGGTTCTTTAGTACTATGGTGAACAACTACCTTCTATTTAACATCTAGAGTTTTGAATGACCATACACCCTGCATAATGGAACATAGACACTTCCACGACCATGCACCTTACACCATGGGACATGGGCCCTTCCACATCATGGAACATGGACACTTCTACCAAACTGGAGCACAAGGCCCCAAGAGGCCAAAGGTTTGGTAGGAGCTATAGCACTCGTGGACACATTGACATTTGTTATGTAAGCATAAGCTCTCCTCTTGTCAAGATAGCCATGTAAGAAGGTACTCCTAGGAGGATCATCCCTCATGAGAGTACTTGATGAGCACCCGGGGGTGTAGGAGACTTGTGTGCCTTGAATGGCTTGAGCTTACTATCCTATCTGAGAGATTGGCATACCATTGCTATAATGTGGGCCTGTGGATCAAGCCAGATGTGCAAGAATCCTCAATATCTATCCCTTGATAGAGGTGAGAGTGCGGGTTGCAGCCAAGCTGGATGAATAGCGCGGCCTGCAGTTCTACGAGCCCGACGTCACGGTAATTGTGATGCTTGGTTGGCCAGCTCATGGGGGCTGTTAGTTGGCGCTGGCGGTACGTGGCAGGATGATTTCGATGACGTGTGGCAAGACGGCTGGCGGTGCTAACTGGGATCATGACAAGACCACCACATTTGAAGGCACGACGCACGTTCAAAAGCTTAGCTTTCAAATGCTTCAAGAAAACCATCCGAATGTTTTTCTTCAATACTTCATCACGACCTACTCGATCGGCTGTCAAAGGTCAGTTATTCTTCTGTCACGGCGGCAAGTTTATCACGTCAATAATTGTTATTGTCACCATCGTTCTGGCACACCAATTTTTTCACCTCGATTATATGATTGTCATAAGGTGTGAATTGACATTTCTTGTGAGTGACATATGTCATGTGTGACTCGGGTGAATATGATGATGAGAGTAAATAAACAATGAAGCACATGCCTTGTGATCGATTAACTATCACGTACACTAGGTTGATCTTTGACATGACTTTGCACAATGATTTGTGACTTAATGTCCCAAAAATGATGCAATAACCTACAGTGATACTTTAGTTTAATAGCAAGGCACAAGGCCAAAGGCAAACGGGTCACCCTCCCCTCCCCCCTAAAATCGAGCTCTCAAGCAAATGAGTGTAGCTCAGTCCTCATCTTGAATACTAGACTAACTCAACTACTACACTCATACCACCAACTCAAGCCTGAATCCCTAAATAATTACACCCTAAATAATCGCCCATGCCACCTCTTGCCCTCCGCATTCAGCCTTAAGATCCATGACACTCAACCCTTGTAGCCTAGTGTTTCCCCTTTCAAGCTATATACCTCACCCCATCCTCATTCAAGGATACTTAAACCTAAACATATACACCCATGTCTTGTGAACCTTCATTGAATGACTAGGTGTTAAGATTTAGATGTGCATACGTCACGCTTAGCCTTGCTTAAGAATTTGGAGCATTAGGCTAACAAGTACAACACCCTTGCCAAAGTCTAAAGACTAAGCTCTAGTTACTCGAGGTGACAAACATGAGTGCATTGGGACCAATATGTGAGAAATGCGGGATCTAGAGCATGGCTATGGCGGCTTGTAGGCATAGAGTGAACTCATGATGGAGAAGACAAGGACACTGTTTGTTACACAAGTGAATTAGGTTCCAAGATGGAAGCTTGGACTCATAAACACAATCTTGTGTATGACTGACAATGACAAGACACTTAACTGAAAGTACAAGGCATCATGACATTGTATTCATTCTACATGAAAAGTGGTAGTCAAGTACAATGCTTATATAGTTGTTGGATGGGTAGCAATCTTCCCTCTCTGTGCATATGGGATTACTGCAGCCTGCATGTCCTAAGCCTAGACTGCCTCATACAAAGAGGCTACATTAGGTGTGATTGCAAATATCTCAACACCCCTCCTCAATCACAACTAGAAAAGGCACAAAGTGTGTAGAGGCTGTAATGAGAACCACCTGCAAAGTGTGGGCATACCATAGACATGGCAAAACACCAGAGGCTGTCGCAAAAAAGGCTAAGTGTGGGTACCATAAACATGGTGGACATCCAGAGGCTGTAACAGGGGCCTCACAACGTGTACAGGGACTGTAATGCCAAGTTACATGAGGAGTTTACAAAGCTTATGATAAAGACATTTGGGCTAGACATTACAAGGCTAAAGAAGTCAATAAAAAATTGGGTCAAGTACCGGCAGGTCCTTGCAGTTTTCAGCATTACTTTTGACATATATATTCAATTTATTGTAGGTCTTCTTGTCGGAGTAGTTCAGCTTGCCCTTTTTGATCATGTACTTGCTGTTCACTTTGCTTGCTGCTTCAGAGTCTTCATGATTTTTCTGCTTCTTCT
Organism: Lygodium microphyllum; assembly: GCF_053477565.2. Classification (NCBI taxonomy): domain Eukaryota; kingdom Viridiplantae; phylum Streptophyta; class Polypodiopsida; order Schizaeales; family Lygodiaceae; genus Lygodium; species Lygodium microphyllum. The sequence goes on from NC_141155.1 coordinate 105,373,259, forward strand.
TCTTCTTCTTTTTCTCTTTGATCTTTCCTTCATGGTCATCATTTTCATGGACTTTGCTTGCATTAGTCATCTGGTTCTTGTCTTTAAGGTCCCCCTCAAGCAAAGGTACAATCTTTGAGATAGCGTAAATGTCTTCAAACTTTTGCACTTTCATGTCTTCAAGGTCTTCAAATGGATGCACTGATGGCATTTGGATATAGTCAGCTCCTTGTCTTCTTGTAGGGAGAGTAACATCTTCTATGTAGTGTATTTTGGCAAGGAGAATTGTATCACTTTTCATAACAAGCATCTTCATAAAGGAATTCATTTTGGTCATTCCCATAACTGAGAATGAGCTTCAAATTTTGAGTTTGCACCGCAGAAGAGTTACACTTTAATGTGTCAATAGACACAAGAAGACTAGTGTTTATCAGCACTGAATGAGTATCAAAAAGATACTATCTTGAAGCTTGGTGTTGAAACTGAGTTTGATTTCTTAATTCCCTTACTGATTTGAATTGGAAACTGAGTAGATCAGAGTGAATTAAAACTGCAGAGGGTTGGTTGAGCCCAAAGGAGTGAGAAATTGAAGAATTTTATGAGCTTGAGTTAAAAAGCTATGGAGGACTATTAGGGTTTGAGGTGTAGGCGACTGATTTTTTCGATAATTCAGCAGCTATGATGGATCATTCTGTCGCATATTTGATGGAGATGAAGCTTAGGAGTCCTTCTTCAAATGCCCTATGCCCAGAGGTGGAATCGCAGCGCACAGACAGAGATCCAACCGTACGAACTGATACATGCGCAAAATTTCCAGCGAGCTCAAATTCACGCAATGCTGGGCTCAATGATGGGTAATCTTGGACTGTGATGTACCAAGAAGCTTCGCCATGAGTAGAGGAATGTTTTTCTAGAAGGAATCGTGGGATGAAATGGCTTGTAGTGTGAGATCCAGGGGCTCAATCAGAGCTATGTGCTGTTTGGCTATGGCTGCCACAAGCTTGGCTGAAGATGAAGTTGAGAAAAGAAGTCATATACTGACACTGAGCTAGATGGAGGTTCAGAAGAATCAAGAGAGGCTGGAGAAGCAATGCCATGCCCAATTGGGCTCTGATACCATGTGAGAAATGCGGGATCTAGAGCATGGCTATGGCAGCTTGTAGGCATAGAGTGAACTCATGATGGAGAAGACAAGGACACTGTTTGTTACACAAGTGAATCAGGTTCCAAGATGGAAGCTTGGACTCATAAACACAATCTTGTGTATGACTGACAATGACAAGACACTTAACTGAAAGTACAAGGCATCATGACATTGTATTCATTCTACATGAAAAGTGGTAGTCGAGTACAATGCTTATATAGTTGTTGGATGGGTAGCAATCTTCCCTCTCTGTGCATATGGGATTACTGCAGGCTGCATGTCCTAAGCCTAGACTGCCTCATACAAAGAGGCTACATTAGGTGTGATTGCAAATATCTCAACACAATATCGGTGAGTTTAGCCAATTCTCAAAGTCAACAAAAGAATGCTAACTCAACTGGGAAGTGAGAGCAATGACTAATTTGTGCCTCTACTACAAGTCTACTACTAAGACCCTTTAGCTCTCATCTCGGACTCAATAACATTTTATTCATTGCAAGAGTGTTGCAGTAATCTAGAAGCATCCATGTGACTTACAAGGATTGCTCCATAACTAGGGATAGCATTAAGCACTCTGCCCAATGTGCTTGTCCTAAATTTGAGGGATATTGTTCATTTGTGCACTACACACTCGATTGGCAAAGCAAGATCAGGTAGAGAGCAAGAGTGTGACTAGGGCTTGAAGTGCATGTGGAGGGTTGAAATCGAGCATCCAAGTAGACCAATTAAGGACACAACCCTCGAGAACTAAAAGGAGGGACAATGCCAATGAAGCAAACCCATAATGTCAACTTGGAAGACTGCCACGAGTCTAGGAGCTCCAAGTGGGTAAATGTGAGCCTCATGTTTTCATTACACCATTTACGCCCTAGAATCTGTAAGTCCACATATGTGCAAGGCGAGAAAGGAGCCACATCTTCTGCCAATGCCCGACTAGTAACATTGCATCACCCACACCAATGTTTGTGGGAATACTCAATCAATTGCTTATACCTTCTCCCACTAGAAGATTAGCTAGGTTAGTCGAGAAAGAGCATATGCACCTATCTACTCATATAGGAGAGCACCAACTATCAAACCTTCCCAAGAAAATACCAAAGTCCCCATGTGGCTTTAAGACTTAGGGTAACTTGGGGCTCCAATGTAGGGTGTGCATACATCAGAATAAGACCGTCCTAAGCAAATTGCCAGACCTGGCCCTCTCGATCAAGTAAAAGGGAGAACAATTACAAAGGGAGATAGGGTGATTACTCACAAATCCTAGGATGGAGATAGACAACACCCAATAAGTTGTGCCTAGAAAAGAATCGGAAACCCATATTTCCAATCCACATCAACAATGGTCATTTTTGCATTCTACATTAGCTCATGTGCATCTTTGATAAGATCTTAAAGTTGCGCATTAATAATGTATATAAAATGAAAGCTCCTTCCGAATGCCAAGTGGTTACTATGGAAAAAATTAAGGAGTTATTGAATCCCATTGGTTTTCATGGAGTCAAGGTTAATATCCAAAAAGACCAAAAGGCATCATGGAAAACTCATGATGTAACCTAGATATGAGTGGATAAAGGCCATAATACCAACATTAAGAATACTTGTGCTAAGGTTTAGCATTTCTTTGACAAGCCTATGCCCATAATGTTGAAGGATTTGTTAGCACTTTACTGAATCTATTAGAAACAAAACACGAGCTTGCAATAGTGAAAGATGGTAGAGTAGTAATGCAACAAATAAACATGTTGCATGGCACAACAACACATGATACCAAGGCTCGATACTTTGACCAAGTGACAAGATAGAGACCTAGAATAAGCAAAACAAAAATTTGAGCAGATAGAGCAAACCATTGAGAACATCTATATCCTAGGAGACAAATTGGTAAAAAGAAAAAGAACTAGAGTCATAGAAAGGCTAATGCAAATTCAACAAATGAGTTTCACTCAAATCCTAATAGAAGTCACAAACCCTTATGAAGATGACATAGTTGACGAGCCTAAGACGAAGCTTCAAATTGCCAAAGAAGCTCTCATAACTAGTATTCGATCAATAATGCCTCAACCAAAGTATACGTTTGCCACTCGTATCCAACAATTGAGCGATGAGGAATACTTCGATGATGATATCAAAAGGGTGGGGTTTATTAGCTATAAAGAGCAATTGTTGTCACCTTTAGCAAGGGATGTAGATGTTAGTAGTCATGTGTATCTTGTGTGGTTATCTCCCTCTTTTTCCCTCTTTTTCACCTATATATAGGTAGCCTACCGTCGTACTTTCACTATCCATTATTATCCATCATTGATCCTTCATGATTACCTAGCCCTCCTCATTCTCTCATCCCTTGGCTACCATTTGGCGCCCACATTGATGCGTAGAGCTATATTGGGGCAGATTGTTGCAGCCTTGTACCTTCCGCCCATTGCACTCACATTGTTTCTTCTCTCTTTTGTGTTCTCTTTGTCTCATTCTTCTCTTACGTTCACTTCCATCTTTCTGTTGTTTACTCTCACATGATACCAGAGCCACACGTAGGAGCCAGAGATCTCTAAGAGGAGTGTGATGTCTACAATAAAACTTATCACTTGTCATACCCACGTGCTCCAGACCTTGTGCTTAGAGTCAAACAAGGCAAGGCAGCCTGTTTCTAGCTCCTTATTAGGCTATATTTACCAAGGCAAATTTATGTTTTGCCATTGGGCAGGGTCTACCATGCTAGGTGAACCATTACTGCATCTGAGTGGTGTCAAACATGCTAGGTACCCATTCTATTAGTTGGGTGATACCAAAACAGACCTACATTTTTTGCAGGCAACCCTTGGTACATGTGCTACAGAAGCAAGCCCTATATCACCTCTGTTTTTGTGCAGGCAGCCCTTGGCACACTTGCTATAGGAAGAGTCCCTACATTGTCTATGTTTCTTGTAGACACCCCCCCTGAATATGCATTTTGCTACTAGGCAGCCTCCTTTCTGCTAGGCGGTAGCCTTTAAGACTCGGCAATAGCTCTTCTCAGTTAGGTAGCACTATTTTCTATCGGATGGATTGTTTATAGGTGGACAACATCTTTTCTCTACTAAATTTAAACTGGCTAATCTTTTTTTACTAGGGCAACTTATTTTCAGTGCTAATGTTTTCCTCTCCATTTACTACTCCCTCTCTTTGCTCGATATTGTGTGTTCCCTTTGGCATCAGATACTCCCTATCTACCTTGCCCGATCAATTTTCTTTTATATTGTGATTCAATGGACCTCAATTATCTCGATGACACCTCTTATTGGTTGTCTTTATTCCATTAGCAACAACTTTTGTTGTTTTCTTGCAAGTACTTTATTGAAGGACATCTATGGCCAATGTGTATGCTATCGGGGATCATGTGATTTGGGATCATTCAAACAAACCACCATCTTATTACTCTTCTATGGTATATTCTTTCCAAGCTTCTAGTCCCTAAGTGGCATTGATAGCATCTTATTACTCTTTTTTGGTATATTCTTTCAAGGATTCTAGTCCCTAATTGGCATTGATAGCATCTCCTATGTAGATGCCAATCCTATCCTCTCTCTCTACATCCAACAAGTTTGATGGGACAAACTATCCTCTATGATTGTGCGGCATGGAGTACCTCCTCGATGACTATCACCTTGACCTACCATGGATCGTCATGATGATGTGACCATGGATTTAGCAACTTTATGGTATGTTGGGGGTAAAGCGCCTCTGCCTAGCCGCCCGTGTATTACTACATTGATAGTACCCACCACTGCACATTGCAGGTGGCGAGCGCCCGTCACAGTCACTTATTCTTTATTCTTTTAGTGACACTTTGAATAAAGGAAGGCACAGCCACACATTGTGGTTGTTGGAGTTCCCACTTTTGAGTCTCTCTCTCTCTTGGCTCTTGCCCTCCATCCGCCATAGCTCTCACCGCCAAGCTTCTTCTTCCAAGGTTCCACTTCCCTTTCAACCGATATCAAAGCAAAGGCATTGAAAGCCTAGATTTGAAGAGCTTCAACCCAAGCTTCAATGGCAGCCATGGCACCTTCATTTGCAGGTATGTTTTGATCTCCCGCCTCCTCCTCAAGCTTTTAGATGACCTTCATCGGCTTCTTCTCGGGCTGCATTGGAACCCCTTGGAGGTGCCAAGTTCCCCCGAGGCCTGTTGAAGACCCCCCAGCAAACAGCTAGCACAATTTTTGGCGCATTTTTAGGGAGTTGGGCTGACATGCTCCCGGCATTTCCCTGCTCTTCCTCAGCTTCCCAGCACTCTTGGCAACCTTCCCGAGCATTGTTCGACTCCCCGACATCAGTGCTTGGTTCCCGATGATTGATTCGAGTGCTTTCCCCTTTAGCCCTTTGCTATATACATAGTCCCAGGACTGTCAAAACAGGGCAACACTTGACATTTATTGTTTGATGCTTCTTGGCATTGCCCGTTTGATGCCTATTGATGCCCTGTGATGCCCAGATGTTATGGGATGCTATGTCTATGCTTTGGGACTAATTTGGAGCAAATCTGAGCACCGTTTGAGCTTCATTTAATTGTAAATTGCTTACTGTAATACAGTGGGTTGAAGCTCATTTACTTGGTGTATACATTGGTTCATGGATACAGGGTGCTTAATACTGGAGGTTTGAATGATCATACCGATGTATTTGGAGGTGGTCAATTGCTTCTTCTTGGTTCCAGAATGCTTTTGAGCTTGGAATAGGGAGCTCCGTCTTGGTTGTTATCACTAGGGTTTTATCTATTTTTTACCTATATATAGGTAGCCGGCCCTTTCATTATCCATTATCCATCATTGATCCTTGATGTGATTAGCCAACCCTCCTCATTCTCTCGTCCCCCTACTAACCATCTACATCCCACATTGACACATAGAGCTACGAATTGGGGCTGACTGTTGCAGCAAAGGCTCTAGTTTTGTAACTTAAAAGCACACACGTGCACTGCACCTAGGGGTCTTCAAGTTGGGTACATCTAGTGACCTCAATTGGTAGGCTCGATATCTAACCCTCTAGCCCCTCTCTCCCCCTCACATATAATTCAGAGTCAAGGGCAAGACGACCCCATATATTGGCAGATCTATCACCCTAAATGTCACTACATCACACTGGATAAACAATCTCACATTGGTAGGATCCTCAAGTTTGGAACATACTTAGGAAGCCTTGGAGACCCAACTCCCAATCGCATACCCACCCATCCACCCTCACAATTAGGTACTCTCTTTTATAGGTGCATAAACTTTCTTGCATGTGCACCATGCACTATTGTGATGAACTACCAAGCTCAACACATACTTCATCAAGAAAACAAACTCTTACCCTCTTCCACATTTCCACCTAGGTTCTAGGCATTCCACCAAAGTGCCCTCCATGGCCAAGCGTTCAAAAGTGAAAAAGGACTCTAAATGACCAAAAACTATAAATATCTAAAATGCACTAGAAATTGTAAGTTCACATGGGCAACTAAATTTAATGATTAGGAATATCTAGAATCTGATATTTTTCAAGCATTGGGCTCACTCCCATGGAATTTGTACTTTGAAATTGCACACACATAAAAGTAACATGAGGGAATGAGTTAATGGGATTTGATAAGACATGGCTAATCGGTTAATAATCCTAGAGTAGCATGTAAAAATATTGATTGATAGTGAGGATCCTATAGTAAAAAGGCCTAGCTATGTATAAAAGATCCTACAAATATTTAAGATGGAAATTTTAATCAAAAGATCATTTCTCTAATTGCAAACTCCAATAAGCTTATATTGCTTATCGAATCACCTATGCACTCAAAATTTACATGAATATGTCACCTACTTCTCCAGAACCATTGAGAGATAGTGGGCCATTTTTTCTCTTTGGTATGCATTTTGCTTACTTGCTTTCTTTTGTCTACCATGACCATGGACACACACACACACACACACACACACACACATCAATCTGGTAATTAAATTTAATGACTAAGAACCCCCATAATAAAATCTTTTTTGATCATCATATTGACTCTCATGAAATTTGTACTTTCAACTTTTGCACATATAAAAGTGATACGAGTGACTAAGTGAATGGGATTGGATTAGACACACTTGTAACATGTAAAAAGATTGACTAGCTGTGGGCATCCAAGAGTAAAGATGCTATGTCCATGTGTAAAAGAGTTACATGTGCACTCAAAACTTGCATGAATATGTTGCCTACTTCTCTAAAGCCATTGAGAGATAGTGATTTGCTTCTTCTCTTTATATATATATATACAGAGAGAGAGAGAGAGAGCTAATAATGGCTTGGAGGAATGAGTGTAGGTAAGTGCAAGTACATTCTTGTGCATAAAGTTAATTGCATGAGGAGCATGGAGATTGGGGGAACACCAATGACAAAATTCTTAGAGCTTGGGAGCTCATCTACCACTTCTAGACTACATAGGATGAGTTATTTTACTTTTTACTATTGATTTCTTGGGATTTCCAAAGTGGAGTTTAGACATTCTCATTACGGTACTATACAATTCCATAGCAGGGATATGTGTGGGGTGAGAGACTGTATTGTAATGGCTTGTAGAGAGTGCATTAATCAATATGCACCAATTTGGCTAGACTCTAGATCTGCCATAATGTGGGTGTAAGCCTACACAAGCCCACAAGCTTACCAAGGCTCCAATAGCACTAAGGCGATGGAAATCCCACATGTAGTAGTTGACCTCTCTCTTCTCTTTCTCTCTTTTTGTCTCTCTCTCCATTCACAAAAATACAAAGAAATAAAATTAATTAAAAAAGAAGAGTAGATCATGACATTAGATCGCATATACTCTCCCACCCATACACACAGAGGTCTCTCCTCAATGTAGGTATCTCAAATGCACGATAAATAATTTTTAGAAGGTTAATGAATCAAATAATGAGGGGCCTTACTAAATTAATTTGCTGGTATTCACCATGAACATTAGAATAATAAGAAATATACAATTGATACCCAAGCAAAAACCCACCAAATAAATATCTTAGTTAAGTGACTAATACCCACCATGCCTCCAAACGTGAGGAAAGTTAGCATAAACAATACAACTTAGCCATAATGATCAATAATCAGGAATACTCAAATACATTTTAACTAAGGAAATATGCACACTCCAAACCATGTGAACACGTATATCGACTAATCAATGTGCATTTGATGGTATCAACTAGTAGGGATAAAGACACATGTGCCTACACCACCTTGTATTTACATCACACACTGTAACTATATACCTATACACTACAGGTGGTGCATACCCATAATTGTCACTTTATTCTTCATTCTTTTAGTGGCTATTGAGCAAGGGAAGGCCAATCACACATTATGACTATTGGAGTTCCTACTCTCTCTCTCTCTCTCTCTCTCTCTCTCTCTCTCTCTCTCTCTCTCTCTCTCCATGCACCATAGCTCCTACTTTGCTCTTGCTTTTGCTTATGTGCTTCCACTTGGGCTCTACCTTTCAATTGGTATCAGAGAAGGCATTTGAGGTGCTCCTTCATTATTAACCCCAACACGAAGAAAGCAAAAGGAAATTAAAAAAAGACGCAGAGCAAAGGCAGAAAAAAGGTATCCCGATAGAAGAAAGAAGAAAAGAAAAGGCCAAAAGCATAGGGGCAACCTTAAAAAGCCCAAGGCAAATGCAAAAGGGGAAAGGTGCACTTTAAAATACAAAGGCGTACCCTGAAATCTTGTAAAGGAGTGCCAGGCGGTGGAAAATCCGGAAAGCTAAAACAGAAGATAAAGACAAAGGCCAAGGCAGAGAGAAATGGAAGACAAAGGTGCAGAAGGAAAAGCGCAAGTCAAAACTTTTGTAAAAGAGTGCAAGCGCATCATGGTTTAATTCAAGGAGCTCCGGGCTCTTACCCGTGCAATTTGTAAATGTGGATGGGCAGTGGAAAGGAAGATAGGAAGATAGAAGGACAATGGGAAAAAGGGCCTAGGCTACGGCCAGCCATGTAAAAAATGGGAAAAGGGGATGACCGCCCAAAAGGGATTTAGGGTTTAGTATATAAAGTTGAAAAGTAAATGGAAAGCTCATTCTTGTGTGTGGCCAAAAGTGGCTCTCTTCTTCTTCTTCTTCTTCTTGCTTGCTTGAGCTTGTGCTTGAGAGAGGGAGTGTGAGAGTGTGAGGGAGTGAGTGTGTGAGGGTGAGGGACTAAGAACGAGAAGCTCTCCATCTTCTCCTCTCTTCTTCTCTTCTCTTGTCTTACTCGCGGCGATGGAGCTTTAGGATGGAGCTTGCTTGAAGCTTGCACTTGGATCGTGGAGCTACTGGAGTGCGCGAGAGAGGAGGTAACTCGAATAGCATGGAGGTAAGCTCACTACACCCGTAGATATGGATGATGTGTCGGCTAGGTAAGAGGTAGCCATTAGTGCTCGGCTTGGAACGCTTGAAACAATAAGTGGTCCGTGGGTCTTGGTGGTTGAGCGAAAACTCCCACAGTTTGGTTCCTTTGCCAGAACCAACGGATTCAAGCCTTGAGTGCTTGCGCACTTCGAATCGAGCATCGAAGTAAGGGTTTTCCCCAAACCGGTACTTGAGATAGGTAGGAAGTGAGGGGGTTGAAGATGGTATTCGATCTCCTTGGCAAGTAGGTTTTTTGCTTTTTTGAGATTTATGTTGTGAGATGGAGTAGTGTAGGTATTTACTTTGCGATTTGGATGCATTAGAGTAGGAGAAAACAAAGAAAAACAAAGAAAATAAGCATTAGGGTTTACTGTTGCAAAACAGGGCAAAAACACGGCAAAAATCATACAAAAAATGGAAAAAAGCTCGCTTGTGATGCCTAGGATCGGCAAGTGAGTGATTGGGGGCATCAATACCATACCCGGGAAGGGGTATAAGGGCCAAGAGTGGCAAGAAAGGCCACATTGTGCATTGCAAGGTTTTAGGAGAGCACGGGAGAAGAGGAAAGCTTCATGAGTGGATCCTCTTCGATCTTGTCACCCGAGAGATATTTGTCTAGCCCAAGTAATTCTACACCTTTCCCTACATGAGTAATATGGATTTGGAGCTACTTGACTAGGGGGAAGGCCTCCAATGCTCGACACGGCATATTTCGTGGGTACGGTGAAAAAAAACGCGCCGTGCTCGGTGTGTCCGAGTGATGGCGATTCTGGGCCGAGTCCCAGATCGACCCTCGGACCACTCGACTCGGCCCTCCTGACCACTTGACTCGGCCCTCAGCCACTTGGTCCTCAGACCATTCGGCCACTACCACTCTGACACCCACCGGTCGGCCCGTCCGAATTGCACACTCGGACTAACTTGGAATTCGGCCCTCGGCCCTTCTGACTCGGCCTCGGCCCACTCGGCCCTCGAACATCTAGGTTCGGATTGGCCGAATTTGGCATTCGGACAGTTACATACGGCCCCTTCTATTCGGCCCTCGAACGGTCCGAATTGGGCATTCGGCCCCTGTAATTCGGATCTGTTGGGCCGAATTCAGATTTCCTCAAATTTTTACCTGAAGACGGTAAAATTGACCAAGAGACCACATAGAGTCGAAACCCTATCACAGGTCGATCACCAGGTTGAGTCTTAGAGCAAGTGGTTCAAAATTTGGCTATAAACGGTCTCTCAGATTGCGTATGGCATTTACTGTAACAGCCCTGCGGGCCAGGGGGACTGCCCCCCCCCGAACCCCTGCAAAGGGGGCTCTACCCCCTCCGCACCTCCCCCAAGTAGGTTGGAGAGAAAACGCATGCCATAACAGGTCCTCCAAATTAGACCCTAGTGTAGCAATGGCTCTACACGAACATGGATTCTCACTGACAAAAGAGCAACCAAAAGCCCATACCCGAACTGAGAGAAACATAGACCCTAGAACCTCAATGGGCCAATCTAGCCAACAAGGGCAAAAAAACCAAAGCCAAACCAATAGTATGCTATAAGTGTCACCAGCCGGGGCATCTCGCAGCAAATTGTCATTCAAAGAAGCCACCAACACATATCAACTATCTTGGAGCCATGGACGAAGATGAGCATGAGGATATGCCTGATTTCACTGAAGATGAGGATGATCCTACTACTACTTACGACACTTTACCAGGTATGCCTACTCCACATTCATTATTGACTATGAAATGTATAGTGCATGGAAAGGAAAGAATTATCTTGCATGATGACGGTAGTACTCATGACTTTATTTCAGCAAAATTGGTAAAGGAATTGAAATTACAGACTGTACCTGCGCATTATCGCATAAAAGCTGCATTTTTAGGCACTAGGTACAATGGCACACAAGAAGTACAAGATTTAGAGATTCAAATTGGTTCATATATTGAAAGAAGAAATTTCTTAGTTGTCCCATTACAGTCAAGCGACATTATTTTAGGAATGCCTTGGAGACACCAGCATAAACCAAATATAGATTATTCCACGCACACAATGAATATTAATTTTCAAGGAAAATCTATTACATTATATGGTATGCATGCATCTAATATTTTTCCACTGCTTTCGCATACTCAAGCAAAACGTGCATTACGCAAGAGTACTAAATCATATCTCATTTGGGTGAATGAATTGCACGCAAAGGAAAATCATATGCACCCTAGGCATAAGGAATTTCTTGCATATTTTAAGGACTGTTTTGCAGAAGACCTACCAGCAGGTTTACCACCTTCACGTCCAGAAGACCATAAGATTGATTTAATCCCTGGCAAACAACCACCTTGCAAAGCACCATATAGGCACAATCAAATAGAGCAAAAAGAAATCCAGAGTCAAGTTGAAGAATTACTAAATAGAGGTTTAATTCGACCTAGCAGTTCTCCATTTGGTGCACCTGTACTCTTAGTCAAGAAAAAGAATAATACTTATCGTATGTGTATTGACTACCGAGCATTAAATAAGATCACTGTAAAGAATAGGTATCCTATACCTAGAGTTGATGACCTTATGGACAAACTGCAAGGATCTTCTATATTTAGCAAAATTGACCTTAAGTCTGGATATCATTAGCTGAGGCTAGATAAATCTGACATATTTAAGACTGCATTCAAAACACAGTTTGGCCATTACGAATTCTTAGTCATGCCATTTGGATTGACTAATGCACTTGCTACTTTCAGTAGAATGATGAACCGTATCTTTCTGAAATATCAGTATTGTGTGATTGTTTTCTTTGATGATATTTTGGTGTTTAGTCAAAGTGAAAAAGAGCATTATGAGCATTTATCATTAGTTTTTCAATTACTGAAAGAAAATCAATTGTTTGCAAATCCTGAAAAGAGTGAATTCTTTAAGACAGAAATTGAGTATTTAGGTCATATTGTATCAAAAGAAGGGATTTAAGTTGATCCTAAGAAAATTGATGCAATATTGCATTGGCCTGTTCTTAAGAATGTGCATGAATTACGCTCATTCCTTGATCTTGCTAGTTTCTATAGGAAGTTTGTACGTAATTTTTCATTACTTGCTTTACCATTAACCAAACTTCTTAAGAAAGGAATTGTTTATCAATGGACTGAAACTCAGCAGAAATCCTTTGACTTACTGAAACGTGCATTAACCAATGCCCCTGTTCTACAATTGCCTGACTTTAATAGACCATTCTTTCTAGTTGTGACCGATGCTAGCGGATCAGGAATATGAGCCGTACTAATGCAAGACAATCATCCAATAGCATATTCTAGTTCTAAGCTGAAACCCTCTGAGCTGAAATATTCCACTTATGACAAAGAACTATTAGCAGTTGTACAAGCATTAAAACAGTGGAAACACTATTTAATGGGTTCAGAATTCATGATAAAGACCGACCAGCAAAGCATTAGACATCTACTTAGCCAACCCCAAATTTCTGACCGTCATATCAAATGGGCTTCCTTTATTCAAAGTTTTCATCCTATCATTCAATACCAACCTGGAAAAGAAAATGTAGTTGCTGATGCATTGAGTAGAAGACCTGCAATTCATAACATTTCTATCATATCTTTTGATTCTTTGATTGCTATCAAAGATACATATCACCAGGATATTACTTTTCATTCTGATTGGCAAAAATTAGTTCAAAATAATTTCATTCCTGTTGATTCATTGTCATATAATGATGGATTTATGTTTTTTGAAAAGAGACTGTGTGTTACTATTCCATTCCGATCTTTTGTTTTGAATGAAATTCATTGTCCCCCATATCAAGGTCATAGAGGTATCATATCTACATTACGCATGTTAACTGAAGATTTTTATTGGCCGCATATGGATGCAGATGTATCTAATTTCGTTTCTGAATGTTTGATTTGTCAAAGAATAAAGAGATATCATGGTAAACAATATGGATTACTAATGCCTTTGTCTATTCCATCTAAACCTTGGGAACATATTTCTATGGATGTCATTACTAGTTTACCAAATACTAAATCTAACCATGACATGATTTGGACAATTGTAGATAGATTTAGTAAGCAAGCATATTTTATTCCATGTAAGAAAACTTTAACAGCATCACAAGCAGCACAGTTATTTTTGAAAACTATTTTTACTAACCATGGATTGCCAAAAGTGATTATTTCAGATCGTGATTCTAGATTTTATAACAATTTTTGGATTACACTGTTTGCAAATCTAGGCACAAAGATTGATTTCACATCTGCATTTCATCCAGAAACAAATGGACAAACAGAAGCCACAAATAGCACCATTCTAGATCTTTTATGTGCATATACTATCTCTAAATCTCTGACATGGGACACTCATTTGCATTTATTACAGTTTGCATATAACAATACACCGCACACATCTACAAAGAAAACACCTTTTGAAGTCATTTATGGATATAGATTATCTACACCTGTTGCATCTTTGTCTAATAAAATTCAGAGTGCTGATGATATTGCTACTATGCATAATAGTATTTTTGATGAGGTTAAGGATATGATTGCTAAAGCCCAACAATCATATACCAAACAAGCTAACAAGAAAAGACAAGCTATGAATTTCAAAGTTGATGATTATATTTGGCTCAGAATAGAAAAGCGTAGACTGCAAAGTGTAGATAGACATCCAGTTGTCAAATTAGCTCCTAGATTCTATGGACCATTTAGAATCATTCATAAGATTAATGATAATGCATTCAAGTTAGAATTACCATCTCATTGGAAAATTCACAATACATTTCACATTAGTTTATTGAGACCATTTAGAGGCCAATTACCTATCCACCCTGTTTATGAAAACCCACCTTTACTAGAAGAAGAGACTGAAATACTTGAACCAGAAGCCATCATAGACACTGACTACATGACCACTAGAACTGGCCGAAGGTATTCTAGATATCTAGTAAAATTTAAGAACCATCCTGTAGAGGAAGCACAATGGATGCACGCTAGAGACTTAAATGCTTTCCCCACTCTGTTAGCTCCACATTGAGCTAATAGCAATTGAGGTCAATTGCTATCCCACCCCGGGGGTATGATGCCAGGAGGCATATTCCATGGTGGATTCCATGAGGTTTTACGGTGGATTCCGTAAACTTAGATGACCGGGGCTCATACACAAAGAGGATTCTTTGTGCGAGAAGTTGATGGGGACGCCTGTCCTTTTCGGGCGTTTCATTAATTTAGTGTGTACGTGGGTGATTCCATAGCGGGTGATTCCGCAAAATGCATATTAAATTAATAAACGTTTATGAGTTTAGAGTGCGCACTCGTAATAAATTAAGGTTAGGATTTATTTCTAACCAGTTGATTTATTTATGTAGCTGAAGACTGCTAGGTATTCACTTTTGTCGGTTTAATTGTATTATTTTACTAACGATTGTGAATGCTTCAGTTGATGTGTAGAGATAGCAGCAGTGGCGGAGGAAAGCATTGGAGTCTAGCGAGTATTCGACCTTTGGATTATATTTTGATAAGCGCCACGCCTATATTTTGTTATGTCTATTGAGACATCGATTATTGATTATTATTTTGTATGCGCCTATGCGCATGGATATGTTATTTCTATTTGGACATTGAGATTGGGCGTGCCAGACTCTATGGGCACCGTCCATTAGCTTTACTTTCCTATTTTTGTAGAAAGCAAACTCAAAAGCTAAAAGCTTGTCATATTTTTGTAAATTGGGCTATTATTGAGCATGAAGATGGAAATATACATAAAATACATGCTTTGTGAAGCGCTCACACAAGGCATGGGGGGAGATTGAACCCAATTGGTCTCTTGCTTCTTGTCGTTCATGCTTTTACATTGTTTTTTGTGCAAAAAGGTAGAGTTCATTGTTCTTGGGGACCTTCCGGGATTCACTACGTGAGCATACTGCGACCGATCTGTGCACCAATTTCGTATGCTTTGAACACCGGTACTTACCTATGTCAGTAGTTTTGTCAATGATGTAGATGCTTTTGGGATGTATAGATTATTGACACTTTGAGTTCGTGAAAGTCATTTGTACCGATTGTGTGTGCTTAGTCACTACCGGTTGCATTATTTATATCTCGATTGCTACTTGGATATCCTTGGTAGTGGGAGATTTTTTTCTTAGCTATTTTGTCACAATTGGATTGATATATATTGTTGTCTTTATTTCAACATTACTTTAATTACAATTTTCAACATTGTCTTAGTTAAAGAGCAAACATTATAGTTTGAGAGTCTATTGCTTGCAATTAGTGAACATCTCTATGCTTTTGTATTCCCTCCTATTTTGCCCTTGTTTGGTTGAGTTTTGGGGAGTGATGTGTAGTCATTTATAGTAGCTCATTTTCTTGGATTTTGCACTTCTACATTGTCATTATGGCTAGCCTTTTGAATGATAGTGCTATTTTCAATATTGAAAAGCTTAACGACACAAATTTCACCGATTGGAAGATGTAGATATGGCAGCTATTGTTTCAAAAGAAGCAAGTTAGGACTTTGAAAACCAAGAGTATAAAGCCCAAAGGCATGGATCAAGATGATTGGGATGAGTTGAATGAACTATATAAATCCACCCTTATATTGTCATTGTCTAAACAAGTTTATTTCAATGTTGTGGCACCCAAGGATAGTGTCTGGCAATTATGGGGAAAGATATGTAATCTTTGTGACAAGCAAAGTCATGCTTCATAGGTGTATAGGTAGAAACAACTAATGGACCTTTGTGTATGAAGGAAGGAACTAGTGTGCCTGCACATTTGAATGAATTTTATTTGATTTTCAGCCAGTTTACTTCACAGGGCATTGAGTTCAAGGATAATCTTTCTCCGTTATTCGTGTTTGTTATCTACTTCTCGAGTCATGTGACACTTTTTGTACTTCCATGTGTGCTAATATGTCTAAGGATGTCTTGAAACTAAGGGTGCTTTACTCATAGAGGAGATAATAGAAATAATGTAGATACAACCTATACTTCTCATGCATTGACTATTATTAGGGACAAACATGATGGTAAGAGTGATAATGACTAGAACAATAGAGATCCATAGAGATCTTAGTCTCACAAGCTTTCTCGTAGTAAGTCACGTGGTCATAAGTCGCAGCGCCATAAAGTGCATGATGATAAGCACAAAGAGAAAGGCAAAGGCCAAGTGTAGGAAAAGTCTGATGATCGCATCATTGTCCTTAGTAAGTCCAGTGTAAAGATTGAAGCAATAAAGTGCAACCTAAGTCAAATGATGAGTATATCTTAACAACTTCCTCTCTTCGTGCTTCTCAATTGATAAATACTTCATCTACATATTCTCAACATTGGTTGTTTGATTCTAGGGCTTCCTTCCATGTTCATGCATTGAGATTGGTTCTAATCTTATTGGAGCATGGCAAGTTCTGTGACTTGGAAAATGACTTGGCATTTGATATTATTAGCATTGGGGATGTATTGTTATAGTTTCTTTTAGGTAGCTCTTTTACTTTGCATAATGTATGTCATGTACCGACTTTGACTGAAAGCCTTTTATCTACTAGATAGTTAGATGACGCGTGCTATTGTGTATCTTTTGGTGATTTCGCATGGAATTATACCATGGGAATCTTGTTTTTGCTCAAGGTGCCAAGGCTAGTAACTTCTATCATTTATTTGTATTTGGATCCCTTGACCATGTTTTGGCTAAGACTGATATACTACATATATCTTTATGATATCGTCACCTTGGGCACATGTCCTTAAAGGGAATGAAAATTTACTAGTTTGTAATATCTTCTCCCTCTTGATTACAAATGTTTTGATTCTTGTGACCATTGTCTTTATGGAAAGAAAACACATAATTCTCATAAGATGTCTAGCATTACCTGCATGGGTGAGCCTCTAGCTCTTATGCATTCTAATGTATGTGGTCTTATACCCTGTTAATTCATTGGGTAGCACAATGTATTTTGTTATATTCATTGATGATTATTCACATATAAGGTCTAAGCACATCCTATTAAATAGAAATCAAATGTCTTATCTACCTTCCAATGTTGGCTTACTCTTGTTAAGAACTAGTCTGGGTATAGGCTAAAATGCCCAAGGTTTGACAATGGAGCTAAGTATGTTTCTAAGGATTTTGAGTAGTTTTGTGATGAGAGAGGTATTAAGCATCAGTTGACCACCTCCTACACCCCACCCTAGAATGGTATTATTAAGGGCATGAATAGGCCCATTCAGGAGAGTCCAAAGTATGCTTAGTTATGTGGGATTACCACAACATTTTTGGGTTGAGGTAGTTATTATTGTTGTACATTTTATAAATAAATCCCTATGCACCACTATTGACTACCGGGTTGTAGAGGAGGTATGGCTTGGAAAACCTCCCTCATATGTGCATCTTAGAGTCTTTGGAATTGAGGTTTTCTACCATGTACCCAAGCACAAATGCAATAAGCTTGATCCCAAGTTAGTGAATATATCTTTCTTGGCTATGGGGATGTAGGTGAGATGGGCTATCATCCATGGGATCAGTAGACTCAAAAGGTTATCCACAACCATGATGTTGTTTTCCATAAGGAAAAGATGCATAAGTAGGTAATTAAGATACGCAAGGCGACCTTTTAGGAGGAGCCTCCTGTTACCATATAGCCAGCTAGAGACGGGGGAGTTGATGCTCTAGTGCCCCATGACCATGATGTTAAATAGAATGTACATGCCCCATAATCGGTTTTGCTACTCTTTACTAGAGATAGATATCAACCTAATCAATTTATACACTCCATAGACTTTGTTATGGTGACAAATTCTGGTGAACCTCTTACTTATGAGAAGATTGTGCATAGAGGTGATAGTCACTCTTGGGAGAGGGCCACGTAGTCAAAGTTTTATTTACTATAGAAAAACCATATATGGAATTTAGTTCCAACAATGGAAGACATACATTGTTGTGTAAGTGGGTGTACAAGTTGAAGAGTACCCTTAGGTGCCCCAAGCCAAGATATAATGCCAGATTGGTTGTTAAGGGTTTTAAGTAGGAGTATGTTTTAATTTTGATGAGGTATTTTCTCTTGTAGTTAAGATGACTGCGGTTGGTGTTAGCCTTGGTTGCTCAATTAGATTTGGATTTCTATTAGATAGATGTTAAGATAGCTTTTTTTCATGGGGGTTTGCATTAGGATGTCTACATGTAGTAGCCTGAGGGCTTTATTAAAAAGGGTAAGGAACAACTGGTATGCAAGTTGAGAAAGAGTCTTTATAGTCTTAAGAAAGCACCCAGGGAATGGTACCATCAGTTTGATGCTTTCATGCATTCATATGGATACACTCGCAATGATATGGATCTGTGTCTTTATACGAAGAAGACTGTGACCATGCACTTGTACATTGCAGGTGGCGAGTGCCCATCGCTGTCACTTTATTCTTCATTCTTTTAGTGGCTATTGATAAGGGAAGATAAGCAGTGTGACTATTGAAGTTCCCACATATGGTGTCTCTATAATGCTCTCTTACTTGATCTGCCATAGCTCTTACTTCCACTCAGGCTCTACCTTTCGTCAACCGTGCTAGTTGAATTATCTACACATACACATTGATCAATACCAATGGCCAAAAAGTATAAATATCCCAATCAACATACCACTCAAGGAAACCATGCAAGGTACTCACTATTATGATGGTGACAAGAACTTGGTAAGGATAAGGATTATCGCCTCACAACTTACAAGGAATTAAGTCGAAGAAAAAGAATAAGTTGTTATTGCAAGATGAGAAATTAGAACAATATACTTCTCGATACAAGATTGATACAATGGTGTTTACAACAAGGCTACATCCTTGATACAAGACGATATCTTGATAAAAGACTAGATCAAATACAAGTCAAGACAAGACTAGATCAAATAGAAGACAAGACAAGATGTGGCTTGGACTAGAACTACAGAGGACTTACTATGCAAGAGCCTCACAACTGGCATTGGCAAGACTGAAGGGCTTGTAGCCCAAGACCCTCATTTATACTAGAGGTGAGGAGGTTAAGGAGAAGCTTCTAGATGATGACATCATTATGGCATATGCAAGCAATGGTAATGTAAGGGTTGATGCATGCATTGTTTTACCTTCCAAACAATCTTCTAGGACCTAGAATCTTATAGAACTTTCTTAAATCTTCTAGAAACTACATTTCTTGGAGTCCATCACATATCCACCCCCACTCCCCACTCCCCATCCCCTCCCCCCTTTTAGCAACAAGTTGATGAAACTCCTTTACTTTGGCATGTGCTCAGTGAAGGTGGGAGACTACGTCCCATGTTTGCTCACTAGCATCACAGCCCTTC
Source organism: Lygodium microphyllum (assembly GCF_053477565.2). Taxonomy (NCBI): domain Eukaryota; kingdom Viridiplantae; phylum Streptophyta; class Polypodiopsida; order Schizaeales; family Lygodiaceae; genus Lygodium; species Lygodium microphyllum. Next base: position 105,393,067 of record NC_141155.1, read on the forward strand.
CAATGAACAAGGTATTCATGCCTTCTAAGAGAGATTCTAGAATCAAGGATAGTCTTGACTTTATACTTTGGGTGACCTTCACTTTCAATAGGCAGTGGTGGTTGTGAGTTTCTTCCCCTTATTGAGGATGCTTGACAATGCTATAAGACTAAGCCATGGAATAATAGGTGAATTCTCATGGATTGTGGTAATTGGAGACAATAAATGACTATATTCACTTGGCCAATAATCTTGAACGGCCCAAGTTTTTGATAATCTATCTTCTAGAAAGGGCAACAAAAACATAAATCTTGCTATAAAAGCCAAACTCAATCTTTGATATTGTAAGTTGGATGTTGCATCTATTGTCAATCGGCATTGAATTTATAACTGTCCAAAACTTGTTGAATATGCGACTTTAATTCCCTATGGATATTTGACAAGTGTTCAACTAGATTCATAACTGCTAGATTCTTTATTGGGTGACTTATATAAATGTCAATTTTAGGGTATCATTCGTAGTTGGCAAAGAATGGAGTTTGTCTAGTAGAGGTATGGCTAGCATTATTGTAGGCAAATTTAGCCAAGGAAAGTAAATCCACCTAATTATCTTGATGTTAATGATTATTTCAGGGATATTGTTTTAAGACTTGATTTGCTCTCTTTATTTTCCTGTTACTTTGAGGATGGTTGGTCACGTTGGTTTGAATATATAGGAGCTTGATGAGACTTCTCCAAAAAATTGACACAAACTATGGTCCTTGATCTGAAATAATGTCATCTGGTAGCCCATAATAATGGTAGATATGTTCAAGGAAAAGTTATGTTGTGCCTTTTCCAATAACTATCTTTTGGGTGGGGATAAAGTGTACCTTCTGGTAACCCATGATAAGAGTAGACATGTTTAAGGAAAGGCTATGCCTTTGTTAGACTTCTATCTTGTGAGTGTGGAATAATGTGTGCCATCTTAGTAAATCTATCAATCACCAAAAAAGAATGGAATCAAACTCCTTTGAGGAAGGTAGATTGATGATGAAGTCCAATGATACAAATGACCAAGGGTGATTAGAAATAGGCAAGGTGTGGAGCAACCCATGAGGTCGATGGAAAGGGACTTTGGCTCTATTACATATACCACATGCGTTTACAAATTCTTTGAGTAATTTTCACAATTGAGGGCACTAATCATCTCGAGAGATGAGCTCTATTGTTTTAGTGACCTCACAATGTCTTGTTGTTGGAAGGTCACACCTTGTTTCAAGTATATGTAGCTGAAGTGAGCCATATCGTATCTACACTAACCCTTGATAATAAAGCAATCCTTTAACTTTTCAAAAGGCTTCAACACTTGTACACCCTTCTTGAATTTTTTTCTTGTGATATTTTGGGCAAAGCGGTCCTTGGAAATTTCTTTCTTGACTTGCAAGAGGAAGGTCAGATCTTATAAATATTTGCTTGTTGGTTGCCAAGTAATGTAGAGCTTCATACGTGTAGCTTCTTTCAGGATAATGTTGAACAATATGCCTAGGTCCTCCATAATACAAACACAATCCAAGAGCACATTATCATTGCTTCTCTTTGGCTGGCAATGTCTTGAATTAAGCTAAATCGATGTGCATAGGCTTGATATTGGTTTTTCATTTCCTTAGGAGGTCATTGATATCATGGTATCGAGGCAGAATAAAGCTTGGTCACACATCTCTTAAAGTTTCTCAAATGGCCGATTCGCATATTCTATTGCTTGAGAAATGAAGTCACTCAATGTGTGAACCTTTGGCATTGTCAAAAAAGATATTTCACATCATCATTCAATCTCGAACAAAATTGGCTAATACAATAATCCTCATGCCAACTCAAATCACAAGTGAGTTAGTGGATTTCAAATACACAAACTGATGTGGGTCCAGATCCTTGATGTAAACTTCTTATTTTGATCTCAACAACTCTAGCTCTATTAGTATGTTTGAAGGTAATTGAGAATTCTTTAAAAAAAGCCATTATAATTATAAAGTAGAGAAGATTTCTTCTCTTATATGGGTGCAAACCAAGAGGGGTTGCACCTGAGAGGAGTGTGCCGATAAGCCCCACTTGAGAAGTATCATTATGATAGCGGTTAAGTTGCATGTGGATGAGCAATCGCACCTACTACAAAAAACGTCTAAATTTTGATATTGTTTCATTAAACTTGGCTCCTTCCTCTAACTACAAGGGAAATAATGGCTAACCCCAAAGCTTGGGGTTTCTTTACTTGTAATCATGTATTACTCTTATAAATTTCTTCAAATTGACCTTGAATATTTTGCAAGGTGATGATAACACTTTCCATCATTGTATATACATAACTAGGCAATATCAAAATATGGAGTCCCGCCAAACTATTATGAGGGCAATAAGAACTTGGCAAGGATAAGGATTGTCACCTCATGAAATTACTTGAAGAAGAAAAATAAATTGATTCTTTATTGCAAGATAAGAAATTACAACAATATACTTTTTGATACAATGGTGTATATAACAAGGCTAGATCCCAAATAGAAACAACGTCTTAATACAATACTAGATCAAATATAAAAAAAGAGTAGAATTGTAGATACATAGCTTGATACAATGGTGTATATAACAAGGCTAGATCCCAAATAGAAACAACGTCTTAATACAAGACTAGATCAAATATAAAAAAAGAGTAGAATCGTAGATACATAGCTTGAATTGGAGCTAGAGAGGACTTACATTGCAAGAGCCTCACAACTGGCATTGGCAAGAGTGAAGGGCTTGTAGCCCAAGAGCCCCAATTATACTAGAGTTGTGGAGGCTAAAAAGAAGCTTCTAGATGATGACATCATTGATGATAGAGACAAACAATGAAATAAGCAATGCTAATGCAAGCAGTCTTCTAGAACTTTCCAAAGAATCCTTTAGAACCTTTGAAAGAATCTTATACAACCTTAGAATATTCTCGAACTACATTTCTTGGTCTCCATCACATTATCCTCTCCTTTACTGACAAGTTTTACGAGGAGCCACGAGATTTCTTGGTAAGACTATTGGCTTCAATGGATGTCGTTGATGAAACTTCTTTACTTTAGTAGGTGCTTAGTGAAAGTGGGAGGCTAGTTGCCATGTTTGCTCATTAGCATCATAGCCCTTCTAAATAGAACCATTTAATGCACTCATTCTGTTGTGTACGTGCTTCTTGTATGAAAATTGTCCCTTGAGTTGTCAAAATTGTTTACAAGTATTTTGCTGAAACAAAACATTATTAGGCTTTCTTTATTTTAAAAATATTTCAATTTCTTTTATTGGTGCACAAATCTAATACTAGACACGAGCGTAGTAAATGTCGAAAGGTCCCCAAGAACAAAGAACTCTAAAAACCTTCATAATTTCAAGTACAAAGCAAAAGGAAATTTGCACGACATGAGACCAAAGAGACAAATTGGGTGCAATCTCCCCCCATGCCTTCCATGAGCACTTCACAAGGCCTGTATTTATTGATTTATTTATCTTCAAGCTAAAAAATAGCCCACTTTACAAATAACATGCTTTTGTTAGGAGAAAAAACTAGAAAAATCTAAAGAAGTATCCAAGAGGGAAAAAGAGGAAATAAGGCTGAAATAACAAAAGGAGGAGGAGCGTCTCAAGAAATAAGAGGAAGACATAGCCTTAGCCATTAGGAGATCAGTTGGGAGAAACCCTCAAGAATCAAAGAGATGATGTGTAGAGCAAGCAGTGGTGGCGTTGGGTAGCACTGGGCGATGGCATGAATCCAAATGCCTAGAAGAATTACTATTTTTGATGGGTGCGTGCCTTGTTACTAAAGGCATGGCGCCAATATTTATTTAAGCACGCTTATTTATTAAAACACTTGACAAAACATTTATTATTTTGTATACGCATAGGCGCTCGGTTAAATATTTCATAATTTGATATTTGTATTTGGGCATTACTTGACTTTTGGTCGCCCAAACACTTTACTTTCTATTTAGGCAAACCCAAACGTGAAATATGCCTCCTGGCATCATTTCTTTTACAATAAGGATTAGCTCAATCTCTACTTGAGAACTTGAAAAATATGATTGAAGATTTGATATCAATGGCTACTTTTTATGAGCATTATGTTTACAACGTAAGGTCAAATTAATACAATGTGCATTTACACTTCAAGGCTCATGCAACTCCCTTAACACCATACTCAACAATTTGGTCTTCATAAGAATGTCCACCCTCAGTTACCAAGTTGGAAGGAACTATTATATAAGCTCTTTATATATTAATATTTGAATGTGCCTCATTATTGCCTAAGAGGTCCTTCGCAAACCCTCTTGATAATTTGAGTTGATGGAACTTGGCATTAGGGCCATTAGTGCTTTGGTTTGAAAAACAAGCTACACGAGATGATTGTTCATATTCTCAATGAGTGTTCACAAAAAGGTTGAGGTGTAAGGTCTAAGGGGCCAATACATTTGCGGCCCTTGAAAGCAATATAAACCTACTTTTATAACCTAGATGGACAATTTTTGTGAGGTTTCTTTGCATTGGATTGGAGGAAAATGTGGATGTGAGCTTGTGATTGTTGTTACTAATTTTGCCCTGCTTTGGCCTGGCATCATCATTGGGAAACTTTCTAAGAGGGCAAAAGTTTGGTGGCACCTATTGACCGCTCTACCCTAGTGCCAAGCATGGAGAAAAACATTTAAATTTTGGAGTGGAGATTTGTAGAATGGGTAAAGATAAATCAATATTAATTAAGACTTTACGAAACATTATTCAAGTCTTTGGAAAAGACCCACAAAATTCAAAGTTGAGGGTTTTTAAAAGAAAAAGAAAAAGAAAAATATGATTCCCAAAAGTGTGTTTTGTGAACATGTGCCTAGAAGTGGCGTTTCTACATAAAAATGGGATACATAGAAGTCCGATTAGTCCGTCAAAAGAATTGTCTACGTGGCGAGCAGGCCGACGGTGATTGGCTAGAGTCGGCCAGAGTGGCTTAAAGTGACGTGGTAGGCTGCCAGTGTGGACACACCATAGACAAAGGGACCACTGTCTGACAAAGCCTCACAATCGCAGCGCAGCAGAAGAAGAAGGAGAAGAAGAAGAAGAAGAAGAAGTAGTAGTAGTAGCTGCAGAGGACGACAACCACGACGACGAAAAAGAAGGCGGTAGCAGCAGAAGAAAAGGACTCTTACGGCCACAATCGCCCAGTCAAATTTTTAAAGCCATTTTGCTCCGCCATCCATCCCGGCCCTGAATCGCAACAGCAGTGGCTCACATGACGCGCTTCCTCCGCCTTCTTTTCCGCCTCTTCGTGGCCTTCCTACTACACAGCGTCCCGAGCGTGACTTCTGACGCAGGTATTTCTTCCTTTCGCTTCTCAATTTTGTCGAATTTAGCGTCAGTTTCTCCGAGGATTAGTACCATTGATCTGCATCATGCACCTTCTTAATCCCTTAATTGTGGCGCTTTAACGGCTCCGATCTTCAAGGATATACCTCATGCGGTCTTTGAGAAAGAAAGAAGAAAAAATAGAATGGCGCAGTACATGCTATCTTTTGGCGTCTCTATAATGCAAACGAGGTTCTCCTTTGCCAATCACAGAAAAGTTCCATGAACTACCATATCTTTCATTTGAAGTATCATTTTAAATGTTGGCGTCTCTATAATGCAAACGCGGTTCTCCTTTGCCAATCACAGAAAAGTTCCATAAACTACCATATCTTTCATTTTAAGTATCATTTTAAATGTGTGCGTAGCCTCACAAATATAGCCAATTTTGCATGATTAGACCTTTGTGAGATCTGGCAATTAAACGCTGTAGTTGCTTTATGAGTGCTGCCTATTTCTCTACAATGGACCTACATACTGTTATATGTCACTTCTGTAATGGTACAAGATTCCTTCTCCAGTCAATTTTGCTCTTTTTTTTTTTGAGGTTGAAGCAATTGGCTTTGTCTCAGCCAAATGAGGGATCACTCATGAGTCATTTGAGATCTTAGAGAGTTATTGCAATTAGACTCAGCACCTTGTCAGTCACAACTTCATTGAACATTCCTGGAGGCTGGAGGCTGGCAATCTAGGTGTATTTGGGGCATCATTTCCTTGACATCAAGTCAGTTGTGAGCTTTCCATTAGGCCAGCTTGGTGCTTTTCCAATGAGAGGCTTACATTCCTTTTGTTGTCCGTGGATAGATCCTTTACATTACCTTCGAAGGATGGGACCTTTAAATCAACTGCAAACATGAGCAATCGATTCAAGTCACTTCTCCACCTAAATCATCTCATCGGTTGAAGTTGTGGAATTTTTGTGCTGTGGTGGATGCAATGCCCTTGAATTTTTGAGCTTGGTGAAGGATTATCCATTTTGGAATCACATAGCTCCATTAGGCTATTCCCCTTAGCTTGACTGATTGGCCATGGTTCCTTTTACTGTATGCCATGTTCAATAGCAACCAACCTGCCCCTAAACAACCATCCTTGACCAACTCGCATACCACCTAGGTTACCACCCTTAGGTTCCTTACGCTAGTTAGGCTACCTTCCTTTGGGTTAAGTTAGGCTTGTCCTTCCTTAGTTTAGCTAGAATCTTTAGGCTACTTCAGTGAGGCCCATAGGTTATATGTTCTTCGACTAAGGCCTCTTTTAGGCTACAATATGTTAAGCTAGGCTAGTTCCTTTGTAGGCTAAGCTCTTCTTAGCCCTTTCATTCTTCTTCCACTATGTACTCTTTGTTCTTTTACTGCGCATGCTCTTTCATAGATTCATTTAGCTCAAGCTAAGTACCAAAAGCATCTTAGTACGGAGCATTGGTATGCAAAGTTCTAGTTTCTCCTTTGGTATCACATGCTGGGTTTTGTATTTCGATTATGGACAAACACTTTGGGGATCTACTGGTCTTGGTTGGGTTAGTGGCATGGATTTTCAGTCCTTGCCTTGGTCCTCTGCCTCTTTCCCTTCTCTTGAGTGCCTTGTTCTCTAGTTAGGTTCTTGTGAGGTGCAGGTTGGTTGATGAAATCTGATGGCAAGATGTGTTAAAGGGGAACTTCTATGTTGATGGCAATGATCTAGGTGATAACACTATGGTAGGTGATGATGCTGTTTCTTGATTCCATGCGGTTGAGCTTTACCCTTGGATCCTTGAGAAGGACCTTATGGGGTTTGGCTAGGGATTTAGTGATATATTCCAACCACAGGTTTATATCTTGATTAACCAAAACCCCTACCATAATATCCTCCATTAACCATTTCGGTATCCTTGTTGGAATGGTCATGGCTTTGTTGTAGGTGAACAGGTGATGGAACATGTGTTGTGACCCTAACTCTTATCATGTCAGATACCACGGCAATTGCCTTTACTCATTGGTCTTCCTGTTGGGGTGCTTTCTCCTTCTCCTTCGATTCCCTCTCCATTGGGTTCTTCTTGTCATGGTGGATTGCTCCCTTGGTGGTTGTGCCTTCGCACTTTTGACTAGCATTGGAACCTCTTTTTTGTCTTTAACATCGACATCCCTTCCTTGTCACATCTACCCTTGCATTGCATTCATTTTCATCATGATGAAGGGCACATGGGCAAGTGAACAATTCTCCTATTAGGGCATTGTCCAAATGGTGTTTTGTTGCATGAGCATGCTCCTTTATGCATTACCCCTTTGCATTTGCTTTGTGTGCATATGTTGGGAATTTGGAATAGATGTAATCCATGCATTGTGTAGCATGTTTCCCTTTTACCTTGTGTAGCAAAGGATTAGAGCTCCATAGCTACTAAGAATGAGGTGGAGATAGAGAACTTGATAAGAATGGGGATGGTTCTTTTTAGAAATGGGACATCGATAACCAGGTGAATTTAAGTATTTAGAGACACTTTGAAAGCACACTCAAAACATCGTATTGCACTGTTGAAAACAAAATGAATGGTGCATCATATATTAAGACTAGTCTATGATGCAAATTAAGTGCATATGGAACTTGTTTGTAGATTTGATCTATAGGGCAATGAACATAAACTTACAATACACACATTATTCAATTCCCCAAATAAAATAAATGACACAAAAAACTTGAGAGCTAGAGCGCTCAGACACATAGATGTCAGATTGGCCCTCAAGCTGAGTTCCTGTTACTGTATTTCTTTAATATTGAAGATGAGTCTTTACATGAATCACTTGTGATGTGCTTGTGTGATCAATGTGGTTGTCACAAAATAGAATTTTTAAAAAATGATCCCTTGCGTGCGTGGCTCTTCAATGGACCAAATTTACTCAAATTGGTATGTCCTTAGTTGCTCTTGCCAACCTTGACAAATGAGCTTTGAATCTGTCTCAGCTACATATTCAAACTTGTGTGTCTTCAAGCATGTAGAGCTGCAATCACTCTAGTGTTGACTAACATGACATTGAGAAATGCATCCATGGTTTGTTATCACTAACACATTGCAATCAATGAGGAATTCACATGAATCTCGGTCCTAGATCGATCTAATTCATCAAATGAGGCCTCAGCCCTGATTGTTCAACAATCTTAGAGCTTTGCCCTGATCAATGCACCTTCTATTCATTGTCAAATTGAAAGAATTCAGACATGTAAACCTGATGTTCATTAACCCTAATCTTTGGCATGCATTTGCCATGAGAATTGAGATTGGATGCTGAATTTAATGCTTTCATGGAAAATCAGACCAGCATGTTTGAATACATTTTCCCTAGTGTTTGCCCCGAATCTTCAATGATTTGGCGACTCAAAACCAAGGGGGAAATTGGAGGTTTTGGTTGGAATGTCCTCAACAAGCAATTCCACTCCCAAAACAACTGATTTGTGCAAACCCTAGCCATTGAGCTGCCGTAAATAGCAAACCCTCTTTTGATCTGCCACAAACAGCAAACACTAATTCAGATCTGTTGTAAAATAGTGTCAGAGGCCAGCAAATGCGGAAGCGTATGACTGGACTAAAATAAAATGAACATGGAGAGAAGAGGGGAAGAGAAAGAGACAATAAAACACAAAAATCTGCAGTGAATGGATGCTGAAATGAAGAAAGCAAATATGTACAAGGGCTGTCGAGTGTATCTCCGCTGGATGATCTCTCTCTCCACTTGAAAAACAAGTGAGAATGATTAGAGGTTGGCCGGCCTATAAAAATGCAATAAAATAATTAGGTGAGCTAATTAAAACTAGCCGACTGCTGCATACAGTAATTGCAAGAATAAAAAAAGAATAAAATGCTGCACAATAAATGCTTATGCCATGTGGCATCCTACATAGCATGCTCGGCCTGCGTGACTGCCTAGAAATGGTGGAAAACACATGATAACAACATGAAATTGATTGACCTGTATCCAGGAAATACATAATTGTGCTTGAGAGTGCTAATTGTATCTCTAACGAATAGAGCTTGCACAGTCTGAGAGAGAAAGGAGAAGAAAGAGACAATTCGTTGAATGAGGTGTCAGCCCTAAGTGTCCATGTTGCAAACCCTAACCACTAATTTGTGTCAAGAACTAGAGAGAGAATAGGGTTTGTGAGAAAAACATAGTGTGTGTATGCAAACTCTGAGAAGAGAAGAGAAACTCAGATGTATAAGATGATGAAGGATTAAAACAATGAAGTGAATTTGATACAAGGGTGTCATAGCACGAAAGATGCCCTGGAGCAAGGAGACTATCGAAGAAGCCTTTGAGTTTGCAAACGTAGGGATGATGAGGTGTTACTTGGAGCAGGGAGATTGCCAAAGAAGCCTCTAAATTTACAAATGCAGGGATGATGATTGATGCTAGTTATGCTGGGAGTCATGCCAAGTGGTGAGGATGAGTCAGAAGCTGAAAACACAAGTGTCAACAGCCTCTGATGTTGGCGCTTGGTGGAGAAGTTCGCCAACTGAAGTGGAGATCCTAGAAGTAGCAAACTCCAATGGGTGGAGCCTCTAATTGCCAAATGCAAGATGTAGGGGCTGCAAATTTGATGCCAGGATGGGTTGAAGGAGGAGAGAAGAATATGACAAACGAGTGGCACCCTTAGCATTCTGTTGCCATGATGAAGGGATGGTTGCCAACCAGAGAAGGAGTTTGAAACTAGCCTTTTTTCTTGGATAGGGTGGTAACATGATTTAAGACTAATTACAACAATTAAAAAATAAACAAATTGAAAATGCGCACTTTACCACTTTAATTTTGGACATTGGACACCCTATTAGCCCCAAAATTGGCGCCCCTTGTGGTATTTCTTTATCTTATATTGCTAATCCAAGTGCCTCTTTTTGTCAAAACTGATCAGTAAGCCTCCAAACCAAATTGCCCCTTGGTTTGCTCGGGGATTGGCCTTCACCTTGCTCCTTGAAAGGCAAATTCAGCCCCAAATCTAATATTAGCTGGCTGGCCTCTTGAATCTCCCTAAAGTTCCTCAATTTCAACTGCTGAAATTCAAGTCTTAGGCTCTCAATTTTGAGCACGTATCCTGAGGCAGTTGTCAAAACCTTAAATTTATTGTAAATTAGGTTTTATAGCAAAGATTGATTGAAATCTCTTTCTTTGATTGCTTAAACTGCTGGAAAATGCTGAGATAACTTGAGAGATGGCTGGGGGATGGAAGAGAATATTGCAGAGAGAGACATTTCAGGGTTTCATTGTGAGGCTTAGGACTACCGAAAAGATTGTTGCCCCCTCTTGTATGCTATCATTTGTACCAAAAGGATCTTGGGTTGTTGTCACCTGCTCTTGGAGAGCTCCAAACTGCTGTCACATGCTGTAGGATTGATCTTTGGTGGTTGAAAATCACATCAGTAGCCTCTCCTTGCTCACTAACAGCCTCCTCTCTCACAATGGTTGGAATAGACTTTCACCAATACCTAAAAACCTTTTTGCCACTTGCATGGGTAAGTTTTGCCAAATGGTGGCCTTCTAATCCTATTTTGTAGAATTATCTAGCTTATTTAATAATTATTCTAGTGCTTAAAAAATTATTTTCACCAGTCAATAATTAAATTGGCTAGGCCAATTTGTCTTCCAAGTATCCTTGGTAGTTATTGATACTTAGACTAGCATTAATTAATTATTTAATGCTCAGTCTCTAATGTCACCATTGACATTAGTGTCCAATAAACTAGTCTAGGCTCAAATTTGACATTGAGTATTACCTAGTACTTGTCAAGCATAACTTATTACAACTTTTACATTTAATACCCATTGCATCCTCGGGGTTCTTGGCCTATTACCATGAAATAACTGCCATGTGCATCACACGTGTTAAACAACGTTGCACATTTGATTAATAGCTTAATCAAATGTTATCAACAAGATTAAAGCATCTCAAAATTTCATGTCCCTATGACAAACCTCCCCCTTGAAAACCTTGCAATCATCCTCAATTGCACTGCATTGTGCCAAAGAAAAAGCATACTGTACTAGAAGTTCCATAAGGCATCGTAGTCACAACATTAGCCACTATTGTCCAACCATGCCACATTCCCCAAATCTTGTTGAAAATTTCCAGCCAACATAAACATAACATAAATCTGAAAATCAGTCTAGAAGTGTTGCTAGAAACCCATTTGATACATCCATAACTCATGTTTCTTGGTTGTTCTGACTTCATAACCATAGTAAAGCATATTTTCAGGATAAACCATGACTGAAACTCTCAATGGTGTTTACTCACATGTTGCTATCCATGGAGCCAACTATAAACCATTGAAAATTGAGCATAATCTGCTCATAAACTGATCACTTTGCTGATTTGAGAATTGATCACAAGATGTTGCAAATGTGACCCCAAACTGATCAGTAACTAATGCAAAAACTGATCCCAAAAGTAACCATAAACGGTTCTCAAACTGATAAAAAATTGAGCTGAAACTGACCATAATTTTGTCTCAAAACTATGGCAAAAACTCATGCTAAACTGATCATAAATTGATGCAAAAGTATAGTTCCAGTGCTCGGTTGAAACTCATACTCAATTTTTATACATCTCTTAGTGACTAGTACACTAGTACACTAAGTAGTGACCTCGTGGTAGACATATTGTCAGCACAATACCTTGGATGCATGCTGAATATATCCAAGATCCACTACATACGAGAGTTGTCCACAACTGGAGAAGTGGAAGTGTTATCTTCCCCTTTGAGTACTAGGCATTACTATGGACCTTTGCTCTATTGAACGTGATTGAGCCTGAACTGAATTTAGCTCTAACTGAATGGCATCTAGGTAATGTTGCAACAACTAAGGATGGTCCGCCAAGTTATCCTCTTCGATCCATTTTGCATCTATTGGTGAAACAACGCTGAAGCTTCGCCAAGAAGCATATGGAAACTTATCTCTAACTTTACTTGCATCAAACCTCCACAAGATTGTAGGCCCTTCTTCCCCTTAAGCATTGTGATGCTTTATACTTTCACATTGCTACAATTCCAACTTGACTAATATCCAATTTACTAGCCCCTAATGTGTACTTGATATGTGAGGAGCACCAGATACATAGGGAAACATTTGTGTTTGCATACTTTGGACCATTGTAATGTGATTGTGCATGGGAATTCACATGCTACTAGCCACACCAAGATACATTTTCCTATACATTGCATGCATTACTAGCAACATTTTCCCTCATGACCAAAACTGTATAGAGCATTTACATGACCATCATTAATACCGGGAGTCCCAAACATAGTGGGTTGCATATATGTGTTGTCAAACTTGCCACTTTGTGCCCGAGCATGCCAACATTGTTATATATGGGGTTATGTATATTACCAGCCATACCCAAATACATTGGGCCTTGCACACCATGCATTGGTTGCTACAGACCATAAGTAGTGTCATACATCCCGTATGTGGTCCCTAACCTACAATAGCATAGAAGCTAGTGCCACCACCAAAGTACCCTGGCTGCCCCATCATTGCATGCATGCCTTGTTGCCCAAAAAACATTGGATTGACACTTCCAAGTTGGCCTTCCATGTGCATCAATTGTCCCATTGGCATCATTTGCTTATGCTCACTATCCACATTTAGAACATCATGCTATTGTATTGGCTTTTCCTTAAGTGCATCTTGTTGTCTTGAAGCTCTCAAAGACGATTTTCTCTTCTTGCCTTTGCTGCCCTCTCTTAAGGGGTACAAAAAGCACATGAATTGAGGATCATTTACCAATTGCATAAACATTTCAGCTGTTGTCCTCAGTTGATGTTTAATTGGTGATAAAATTTCTCTTCCTCTTTTGCTGATCATCAGCTTCTAAAGGCCTAGAAGGACCTGCATTTTGGTCTAAACCAACATTATTAGCTTGCTGTCCATGTTCTGTGCCTTGTCCAAGATTAGACATTGCATTTTTCCCAACACTTGTGTGAATTATCAGAATGAGAAGCATCATCCTTGCATGATCCCATCTCACCATCTGAAAACATTCTTGTTGTAGTGCTTAGCTAAATACAATTTCAGCACTAGAACAAAGCTTTTGATATTCAATCAGGTGTCTCGGGACACCACACAAAACTGCTTGTGAATGCATATGATTGCATGTCCAGGGGATGACGATCTCTAAACCCTTCTCTTAGATCTTGGATAGGGCATAAGGTTAGGGAATCTGGAATGCTGTCAAAGTAAAGCTTGAGGAAGCACCTTCGTAAATAAGTCTACAAGATTGTTCTCTACCTTGTAGTATACCATATCAATAGTCTCATCTAGAAACTTCTCCCAAATGAAATGGTATTGGATCTTGATGTGCTTCGTTCTAGCATGAAATATAGGGTTCTGGGCCAAGATGCAACTCTCATTGTTGCATTGAAGAATGTTGAGAAATCCTTCACATGCAGTTTGAGTTCTGCGTTTTGCGTTTAGGATTTGCAGCCCCAAATTGGGGCGCCACCCTAGACCGACTGTGCCTATTTATAGGCCACTCTCATTCATTCCTTATGGCTGATTCATTCAGTCCTTCACCTACCTCTTCTCTCCAGCCTCTCCACTACCCTCACACCCCTTCAGGAGGACATTGCGATTCGTGGTTCGTGGCTTGTGCTACGACACCCTTGTTCCCTTCTATCACAGTCACTCCATGATTCAGATCTTCATCAATCCATACAACAGAGTTTCTTCTCTCTTCTATTCTCTTCTTAGTGTTTTCCGAGTTCACTTCGTGTTTCTCCGCGCAAACCCTACTGTCTTATTGGTACATCGTCTTTTGACATGGTATCAGAGCTAGATCTGCTCAAATAGTGGCAAAGATCATCCACTCCAGTGAAGGGAAAGACCGGTGGCGGGTGTTGAGAAACCCTTCACCCTTCACCCACAGTTTGTGTTTTTTGCGTTTTTGCATTTTGCGTTTAGGGTTTGCAGCCCCAAAAAGGGGCTTCATCTTAGACTGACTATGCCTATTTATAGGCCACTCTCTCATTCATTCCTTACGGCTGATTCATTTAGTTCATCACCTCTTCTCTCCAGCCTCTCCACTACCCTCATGTTGGGAATAAAGGCCTCGTGCCTTTTAAATGTGCTTGGGTGTGAACACACCCTTAGCACTTGTACTTATACATATATATCTATCTAAAAACCTAAAAATACGGACTCCTCATTGTACCTGAAAACGTGCTCACTCTCTACTTTGCTCTCTCGCACTCTCTGTCTCTCATTGCGCGTAACGGCTGTCTGCCTTGATCTCTGTGCGTAATTGGTTCCTACAAATTGGTATCCGAGTGTAAGGTGTTGTAGACGATCGTCAGGCTGAGGTAGAAGACCAGTGTGGTGATGAGACAGCTCAAAGGAGAGCTCTCGGTGGGCAGCAAACTGATTGTCGACGGACGGGTTGATTGTCAGATGTAGTACTAGCTGGCGTGCGACAGGGTACACTTCCTGTAGGCGACCATTGTTGGTGCTCGACGGACAGGACCAGCTGGACGTGCCAAGGACAGGACAGGGCAACCACTGTGTAGATGCGACCTGAATGCGACGGGGCTGCAGCTGGTCGGGGGTCCAGCGTGGACCACGGCGACAGCAAGCATAACGCGACGGCGACTACAATGACTTCTGCTGACAGCGACTACGACGACTTCTGTTGATGGCGACTGCAGTGGGCGGTCAATCATGCGACACTTGGCGGGTCAACAGACTCGTCAGAATTTTCTGAAAAATTCAATCTTGTTTTGAAATTTCTTTTGCCCACTGATGGGGTTTCGCGCGCGCAAGCACAAAATCTCAGATCTGTGCAAAATTGGCCAAGAAATTTGGGGATCTCAACACGGAATTGGACAATTTGACTCAGAAATTGCAAAGTCGATGCACATTTGCCCGGGAATTTTGGGGCTTTTCACATTTTAGTGAAATACTTTTAATTTCACTGAAATTAGTGCACGCAAGACTTGGAAAATTTGGGGATTTGTCCAGATTTGGTGCGAGCAAGATGCAACAATGATCTCTCTCTTAAAAATTGCAGGAATTTGTGACATTTTGTCCCCGCCATTTGGGGCTTTTAATGTACATGCACAAATTGGGCTGAAATTAATCCAATCTCTTGACATTGAGGCACATTGGACCCCGTGCAATTTTGGGCTTTTGCAGTTTGGGCAAAATCTGTGCTGCATTTGGGCATTTTATGTACATGCAGGTTGAATTCCGCGCAATTTGGACATCAACACTTGGTAAAATTTGGGGGTTTTGCTGAAATTGCCCTATTTTGGCAAAACTGGCCTGTCCTATGCATAAGAGAGGAAATGAGATGTGTATTTGATGCTTTCAGCACAAAATTTTGGAGCTTTTGACCGTTCGTGTCAAATTTTATGCCCGTGGGTACATGTACAACAGAAATTGCAGCTGAAATTTTGGGATTTCTCATGCAATGTGATGCATATGCCCTTGGAACAGCTGTAATCAGTTGGATAATGCTGTAGCACATGGTTTGGTGCTTCTGAAAATTTAATTACAGATCTGAAATCTGTGCTTCTGCGTGGTCATTTATTGCTGATTGGTACTTCTTTGTACCTTGGTCACTTGGGTGACAGTTTGGGCCTGCATTTGCTGGTTTTTTGGTCACATTTGGGCTGAAAATCATGGCTGGCAGCAATGACAGCAGTAATCTGATGCACATAAAGAATCTTGAAGGCACACATAATTTTGCAGTTTGACAAAAACAGTGCTACAATATCCTGTTACAAAAGAAGCAGGCAAAGCCGATCAAAACCAAAGGGACAAAGCCCGCGGACATGGATTAGAATGATTGGGATGAGTTAAATGAGCTTGCACACTCAACCATAGAGCTATCGATTTTTGATGCCTTGCTCTTCAACATTGAAGGTTTGGATTCT
Source organism: Lygodium microphyllum (assembly GCF_053477565.2). Taxonomy (NCBI): domain Eukaryota; kingdom Viridiplantae; phylum Streptophyta; class Polypodiopsida; order Schizaeales; family Lygodiaceae; genus Lygodium; species Lygodium microphyllum. The sequence continues at coordinate 105,409,325 of NC_141155.1, forward strand.
GCATATGCTATATGGACTAGACTGGAAGAACTGTATGCACAAAAGAGTGTTGCAAGCAAAGTGTATTGGCTGAAAAAGCTTATGGATTTGCGTATGAAAGAGGGTATAGCAATGTCTACTCACTTGAGTGAGTTTAACTCCATTTTCAGTCAGCTGGTTGCCTTGAAGTTCATGATTGATGAGGATTTTAAGGCTACTTTCTTGCTTTGCACTCTATTAGAGAGTTGGGATACATTTAGGACTACTATGAGCAATTCCAATGTAATCCTTTTGTATGCTTATATAGAGAGTGCTCCACTTATGGAAGAGATGAATCGGCAGAACAATGCATCCAGTAAGTCTTCTAGTGCTCCGTATACTAGGGACAGATCACAGCAAAAGGGCAAATATGATTTCTAGGGACGCAGTAAATCACGTGGCAAAGATGTTGAATGCCATCATCGTGGAAAGAAGGGTCACTTTAAACGTGACTGCTACAAATGGAAGAAAGAGAAAGGAAAAGGCAAGAAGATGGATGATAGCAAGGAAGAGAAGAATGACAGTCAGCCTAAGAAGAGCAGTTTAAAAATTGAAGAGGTGAATGTAGTCACTCATGACAGTGACAATGGGAGTGATGCACTTTTTGTCTCTTCACACTTTGGTGCACATGCTTTACTTGCAGATACAGATGATGACATGCATACCTGGATTCTTGATTCAGGTGCTTCCTTTCATGTCACCCCTCATTGTGTGTGGTTTGTTGCCTATACAAGGGGTTGACATGGTGCTGTCCATCTTGGGGACAACTATGCATGTGAGATTGCAGGTATTGGCAGTGTGCAGTTACAGTTTTGGCATGGCTCTGTCTTTACACTCATGTACGGCATGTACCTCAGCTCAAGAAAAGCTTGATTAGTATAGGGCAGCTAGATGATGATGGTTTTCATATCACCTTTGGTGATGGAAAATGGAAGATTTGTAAGGGATCTAGGGTTATTGCCAAAGGTTGCAAGAGTGATACTTTGTATCCACTTCATGTATCTAGTGTGCGTGACCATGTTGTTGCCGTAACCGAGCAGCCAAGCGTTTCTTTGTGGCATGGCCGGTTGGGACACATGAGTCAAACAGGAATGAAAGTGCTTTCTCGTTTGGGTTACTTGCCTTGTCTTCATTATGCTGATTTCGAGCATTGTGATCATTGCATTTATGGCAAACATGCATAGACGTCTCATAAAAAGTCTCTTTCTTTGAAATATTCTCCTCTAGAGTTAGTACATTCAGATATATGTCAAATGCCAGGATCATCTTTAGGGGAAAAGAAATATTTTGTCACCTTTATTGATGATTCTACACGGAAAGTATGGGTTTACCCTATTCGTAGCAAGGATGAAGTGCTTAATAAGTTTAAAAAATTCTTGGCATTGGCTGAAAATCAGACAAATAAAACACTTAAGTGTCTTCGCTCTGACAATGGTGGGAAATATGTGTCCAAGGCCTTTCAGGCATTTTGTGACAGCAAAGGGATAAAGAGGGAGCTCATTGCCCCTCATAATCCGCCCCAAAATGGAGTTGCAGAGCGTATGAATCAGACCATACAGGATAAGGTCCGTACATTGTTGTCTCATGCTGCATTACCCCATGGTTTTTGGGCAGAGGCTGTTATGACAGCCGTTCACTTGATTAATCGGTCACCAAATAGGTCTTTTGGGGGGGGGAGGGGGAGTTCCCCAAGAAGCGTGGTCGGGCAAGCCACCTTCATATGCTCATCTGAAAATGTTTGGGTGTGAGGCCTTTGTGCACATTCATAAAGAAAAACACAGTAAACTTGAGCCAAAGTCTTGTAAATGCATTTTCCTAGGATATGGTGACGAGGGTGAAATGGGATATAGATTGTGGGATCTTGAGAAAAGGAAAGTAGTATGCAACAATGCGTTATCTTCCGGGAAGATCGCATGTACAAATAGCCCGAAAAGACTGAGGAGGTCCGTAGGGTTGTATTCCGGGAAGAAATACCTTTTGTACAGCAAAATGTGCCCGCTGTACAGCAGCAAATACTTGTTGTAAATGAACCTGTAAATGCAGAAAATGATGCTGGACATGATCAGCCAGCTATTGCCTATGATAATGAGCCATTACATGTGCAGGAACAGCGAGGACAGCAAGCTGTTAATGCTGATTTGCAGGCTGAAATGGCAGGACAGCATGCTGAAAATGGAAATTTGCAGGAACAGCCAGCAAACAATGACCACTGGGTTAGGAGATCGTCTAGGGCTACTAGACAACCTGACAGGTTTGTTCATGGTGCAATTAATGTGGCTGAATATGTTATGTTGACAGACTGTGGTGAACTGTCTTGCTTCAAGGAAGCAATGAACAAACATGATAGCAAGAAATTGTATAAAGCCATGCTGTCAGAGATGGAATCTCTTGAAAAAAATGGCACTTGGAACTTGGTGCAGTTGCCTAAAGGGCAGAAAACCCTTCCATGCAAATGGGTTAACAAGATGGTCACTTCTGGTTCCTCACCAAAGTACAAAGCAAGATTGGTTGCAAAGGGATACAAGCAGGAGCATGGAATTGACTTTGATGAGATTTTCTCTCTTGTAGTCAAGATGACTACATTGAGAACCATTTTGGGCTTGGTTGCAGTTGAGGATATGAAGCTCATACAGATGGATGTAAAGACCGTGTTTTTACATGTGATCTGCATGAAGACATATATATGTAGTAGCTTGAAGGGTTTGTTGAACAAGGGGAACAAAAAATGGTATGTAAACTCAAAAGGAGTTTGTATGGGCTGAAACAAGCACCAAGAGAATGGTATCATAAGTTTGATACATTCATGCAGTCCCAAGGCTTCCATGGAAGTCAAGTGGATCACTGCTTGTACACCAAGAAGGCAACAGATGGCAGCCTGATTATCTTGGTTTTGTATGTTGATGACATGCTGATTGCTGGCAGGAATACTCATGCCTTGGATTCATTGAAGCAAAGTCTTCATGGCAGCTTTGACATAAAGGATCTTGGTGATGCAAATCACATTCTTCGCATGCGAATATCAGAGATAGATCAAAAGGCTTACTCTATCTCAGCAGAAGTATGTCTCCAAAGTTTTGCAACGTTTTAATACGGAGGGGGGGAAAACAATTGGGGTTCCATTGCCTCCATATGTGAAACTTAGTGCAGAGGACAACCCTACGTCTGATGATGAGAAGGTTGAAATGGCCAAGATACCATATGCTTCAGCTATTGGCAGTTTGATGTATGCTATGGTTGCTACACGTCCTGACATTGCCTTTGGAGTGGGAGTGGTTAGCAGATACATGACAACCCCTGGCAAGAAGCATTGGGAAGCAGTGAAAGGTATTATGAGATACCTCAAAGGCACAAAGGAGTTGTGCATCTGTTTTGGAAAGCAGAAGGCATCTGTTGTTGGCTTTACAGATGCAGATTATGTTGGTCATGCGGACCGTAGGAAGTCTACTTCTGGGTATGTGTTTACTTTCACAGGAGGAGCAGTCTGTTGGATCTCCAGGCTACAAAAGTGTGTTGCATTGTCTACTACAAAGGTAGAGTATGTGGCTGCGACTGAGGCATGCAAGGAGGCTTTATGGCTTTCACGTCTGGTGAGAGAGCTTGGCATCACAGAGTTACATGTTCTCCATTGTGATAGTCAGAGTGCATCATGCTAGTATGAAATCCTGTCTTTCATGTAAAGACAAAGCACATACAGGTGAAGTACCACTTCATTAGAGATGTACTTGACAGCAAAAGCATTGAGCTTGTTAAAGTGCATACCGATGATAACCTTGCAGACCTTCTCACGAAGGGTCTTCCAACAAAGTGGTTTGCTCATTGCTGACAGATGATGGGAGTTGAATAGATATATGTATTTCAGCTTTGTACATACCTAGACTTAGCTGATTCTTTTCTCCTCTTAAGGCACATTGCCTTTAGGTGGAAGGTTGTTGGGAATAAAGGCCTCGTGCCTTTTAAATGTGCTTGGGTGTGAACATACCCTTAGCACTTGTACTTACACATATGTATCTATCTAAAAACCTAAAGGTATGGACTCGTCATTGTCATTGTACTTGAAAACGTGCTCACTCTCTACTCTGCTCTCTCGCACTCTCTCTGTCTCTCACTGCGCATAACAACTGTCTGCCTCGATTTCCATGCCTAATTGGTCCCTACACCTCACACCCCTTCAGGAGGACATTGCGGTTCGTGGTTTGTGGCTGTCTTTATCATCTTCCTTGTGCTACGGCACCCTTGGTCCCTTGTATCACATTCACTCCATGATTTAGAACTTCATCATTCCATTCATCAGAGTTTCTTCTCTCTTCTCTTCTCTTCTCCATGTTTGCTGAGTTTACTCCGTGTTTCTCCCCGCAAACCCTACTGTCTTGCTGGTACGTCATCTTTTGACAGCGGGTTCGGCATCCACTTCTCTTTTTCTTCCGCTGCATTAACACCTTACCTGGCGGCTATTCTCTGCTGCTGGTGGCTGTTTTTTGTTGCTGGCAGCTCCTCCATGCCGTTGGCGGCTGTTTTCTACTACTAGCAGCTTAGCGAGACTGCTGGCGCTTTTCTTTGCAACTTGGCGGCTCATCCAGGCTCCTGGCGGCTGTTCTCTGCAACTTGTGGCTTCAACCAGATTGCTTGGCGGTTGTTCTCTACAACTTGGCAGCTCATCCAGTTTGTTGGCGGCTGTTCTCTACAACCCGACAGCTCCACCATATTGTTGTACCCTGCGTTTTTCTACTGGTTGCAACCTCTTACTGCTGGTAGCATCCTCATTCCACTGCAGTTTACTTCCAACCCTTGCACTGCCCTCATATCCCTTGAGGCGGACATTGCAGTTCATGGTTTGTGGCTAACCTCTTCCTTTTTCAGCAAGGGATACTGGTACCCATGGCTTCTTTACTAACAAATGACTAGATCACTGGGTGCTCCTAATGTGGCATCACTGGATACACCACCGATGCTTGCCGACTTCGATCTTTGCTCCCCACCCCCCGGAGTATATGCATCTCCCACCCGGCACTACCTTTGCCACCTCTCCTTTTTGGGCCACAGAGATCGTTTTGCATTGGCTATCAGAGTACTATACTCAAGGCAATAAGACGTATCCGATTCGCACTAAGTGCTTTCGAGCACATGGAGGATTGATTGGCGCTATGACCTCTTGGAGATCGTCGCAATGCCAGCTACAGTCTTCTCCCACCTATTTTCAGATACAGTGGCTACTATGGCCTGCGGTTTTGCAGGCCGCTCTATTGAGAGATAGTGATTGTTTGATACTGTCTCCTCGTTAGTTGGCTCCTTTGAGAGACAGTGGTTGCTCGACTCCTTCCTCTTCTTCGGCTTCTTAGTCGGCTCCATTGAGAAGCAGCGCGACTGTTTCCCACTCATTGCTCAGTCTGAGCCCTACTCTTCACCCTCGCCTACTTAGGTTTCGAGAGGCCACCTCTGGGAGCTCATCACCACCCGAAATATCTTCTTCGGCACGATCGGCGACACTTCCTTCATCCTCATACATTTTAGAGTCCGCGATCCACGAGTTTTTGGATTCCCTATCTACCTCAGAGGGGGATGATCTTTCTTTGCCCTCTGAGAGGACATCTATATCTACTGCGACTTTAGAGAGGGACTCCTATTCCTCCAGTTTTAAAGGAGGTCCCCACCCACCACTCAATCCTTCACACACCCTGGCGGAGGCCTTTTACCTTCTTCTTCTACCCTTGGATGGAGTGGCTTCCTTCCAGCGGTCATCTCACCTATTGATACCCAGGATCTTGAGGATCTACCTAGATCAGAGCCTTGGAGATTCAGCCACAACTTGGTGACGAGGCCTTCGTATTCCTTCTTGCATGGATGCATGGAGCTAGTGGCTTCTCTCCTGAGGTTGAGTTTTGGGTTCTCTAGTTCACTCTGTCTACTGTTCTTTATTGCAGGTTACCTTTCAGGTGGAAATCTTGGATCTTAGGGGTCCTCTACATCTTCCTCCTCCTCTTCTTTTTGCCTTGGTCACTTGGTCAGCATGGAGCCGACTCTCGAGATCAAGTACGGGCATATCGTTATGATTCTCGATACCACACAAAGTCCGACATTCCTCCTATGCATTGCATGATTTCATCATCTTTGTATACTAGGATGCTTGGGCAAGTGAATAATTTCCTCACGAGGGACATTGTCCAAGTGGCACATGCTCCAGGAGCATTCTTCAACCTATAGCATTCCATCTCCACCTCACTCTTCTCTTGTTCCCCATTTTGGGCCTGAGAGGGGGTGTTGAGAAACGCTTCACATGCAGTTTGCGTTCTGCGTTTTGTATTTAGGGTTTGCGTTTAGGGTTTGCAGCCCCAAAAAGGGGCGCCACCCTAGATTTATTGTGCCTATTTATAGGCCACTCTCTCATTCATTCCTTACGGTTGATTCATTCAGTCCATCACCTCATAGTTAGGGTTAGGGTAACTCAGTACAATGAACACAGTGAATAAATGAAATGATATAACTACTAATAATACGATACTCATGCAGCAAACATACTATGCAGTGAATGAATACTGAACCTCGAACTCCTGTATCTCAAGGATCAGGGCAAGGGTAATGAGCTGGAGAGTGTGTTGTACTCCAAACAGATCCCGAATCGCAGGAAGGCAGCCTCCGGATATCGAACACCAGCAAACGCAGCAATGAGAGCTGGATCTGATGCAGACTGCAGTCAAGAGAGAGAGAGTGTGCTGAAAACACAGGCTGTAGAGGGAGGTAGACAACAAACACAGATAGTGTGGAGGTTGGCGGCAGCTGAGGAGAGAGAAAAACTGTCAAGCGCAGCTAGAGAGAGAAAACTGCCATACGCAGTTGAGGAGAGAGAACTGCAGACGACAGTTGACAGGTGAGAGAAACTGCAGCGACTGCAGCAAGAGAGAGAAAACTGTCAGGGCAGCAACTGGGGCTTGCAAACGCAGCAGTTTGCTGAGGTAGCAGGCTGTATGACAGCAGTGCAAATGACTAGTAGTCAGTTGCCAAGCAGAAACAGCAGCAATCAGCCTGTGGAGGGCTGGAAACAGGCAGCTGACTTTAGGGAATAGTGATGGACAGCAAGGGCTGAGATGTCCTCTGCGAATGGGGTGTGGGCAGCAAGCTGATAACACCTGAAACCTACAAAAACGAGATTAAGGAAAGAGTGGAGGGTTGGCTGCCAATTTATAGAAAATTAGGGTTCTAGATCCTCTCCCACTTAACTCTTTCGATCCGCTCCCCATTTTAGGGTTTTGGCTAAAATAAGCCTAAAATAAGCATGTTTTGGGGCTGTTTAAGTGGCTAAGTGCATTTCTTAGCACAACATCCACTACCCTTACACCCCTTCAGGAGGACATTGCGGTTCGTGGTTCGTGGCTGTCTTTATCATCTTTCTTGTGCTATGGCACCCTTGTTCGCTTGTATCATAATTGCTCCATGATTTAGATCTTTGTCATTCCATACATTAGAGTTTTTTTTCTTTTCTCTTCTCTTCTCAGTGTTTGCCGAGTACACTTCGTGTTTCTCCTCGCAAACCCTACTGTCTCGCTAGTGCGTCGTCTTTTAATAAAGAACAGTAGGACCTGGTTGCGGGCAGCCAAGCTCCTCCAATAACGTGCAAAGCCACACAGTCTCACGTGGTAGAAGATGCCGCCCGATACTCCGCCTTAGTCAAAGATAGGGCAACCGTGGATTGCTTCTTGTTGCTCCATGAAATAGGATCGACACTCAAGGTAAAGCAAAAACTTGTTGTGGACCTCTGGTGATCCACATTGCCAGTCCAATTCGAATCACTCCATCCTATAAGTACCAAGCCTGCATCACTTGTACCTACTGGATAATAGATCCTGAGATCAAGGGTTCCCCAAAGGAACCGCAAAATTCTTTAAGTAGCCTGTTAATGCACCATCTTGGGTTCACTCATGAACCCGGCCAGCACACCTATAGTATAACATAAGTCAACACAAGTATTAAGAAGTCAGATCAAGGGGCCAACCAATGGCTTGTAACGGGTAGCATCCGCCAAAGAAAAATCGGAATGGGCTATGGCCTTCCATTTCGGATCCATAGGGGTCATAATAGACTTCCATCCCTCCATCTTATGCGTAGTCAAGAGCTCTTGCACATACCGCCGTTGGGAGATAAAGATCCCCCTTAGAGTTTGATAGATCTCATGACCTAGAAAGAAGTGAAGAAGTCCCATATTTGTCATCTCAAACTTCTCATGAAGTGCTGCCTTTGTTTGCTCAACCATCTGGGCATGGTCACTTGTCACAATCAGGTCGTCCACATAAAGGATAAACAACACACGACCTCCACCTGAGGTGTGGACATAAAATTGTGGGTTGGCCTTGAATGCTGATATTCCAATCTCTCTTGGAGGAACAAGTCAATCTTCTCATTCCAAGCACGAGGAGCTTGCTTAAGGCCATAGAGGGCCTTCCTCAACCTATACATCTTACCATCAAAAGAACCGAAGCTTGGAGGTTGCTCAATATAGATCTCCTCCTTCAACTCCCCATTCAAGAAGGCAGACTTTACATCCAATCGATAGATTGGCAATCTCCTATGGCTAGCCAAGGTAAGAATTGCACGAATAGTAGCCATCTAAGCTGTAGGGGCAAAAGTATCATGGAAATCAACGCTCGAGCGTTGTGCAAAACCTTTAGTAACAAGGCGGGCCTTGTGCTTGTCCAATGTGCCATCACTGTGGTACTTGGTCTTGAAGACCCATTTGACTCTAATTACCTTTTTATGAGAAGGCTTAGGCACAAGGTACCAAGTGATGTTCCTCTTAATCGACTCTAGCTCTTTCTCCATGGCTCACCGCCAATGTTCATGCTGTAAAGTCTCCTTCACGGAGGTGGGCTCTTGATCCTACATGGCACGAGTCGTCAAACAGTAATTAGTGTACACAAGGTCGATGTAAAGTGCATGATTCCTCCAGGAATGCCACGGGCCATCTTGCGACTGCCACTCCTTAGGGAAACCCTCAATCCTTGTGTCACGAAGAGTGTCATGTGCCCAACAAGGAGGATGTCGGATCTCTTCTCGTTGCTGTCCATTTGTTGAAGTCTTTGGAATGTCCATCGAGTGTTGGGGCTCAATCGAAGAGTCTGGTGTTGGAGAACGAAGCTCCTCATCCAAAGAAGAATCCTCAAGAGGCACGGGCTCCAAAGGGACAGTCTGTTGGTGCCCAACTATCTCTTGGATCTCGGTGCTCCTCATCCCCCTCTGAGGTTGGAGTTCCACGAATCGAACATCACGGCTCGTACAGACATCTTGCTTAATGCGATCATACAATCTGCAACCCTGAGACTGTGAGCTATAGCCCACAAAGACCTGCCTTTTGGAAGCCGCTTTAAATTTATCATGTTGTGTTTTCAGGATGTGAACATAGGCGTCACACCCAAAAACCTTGAAATAAGAAACATCTGACTTAGATCCAAAATACCCCTCATAAGGTGTCATACCAACAATTGTGGAAGTAGGAGATTGATTAAGAATGTGGATTGTAGTAGCCACAGTCTCAGCCCAGACACTGAGGTGTCTGTCTATGCTCCATCATGGTACAAGCCATCTTGATCACGTTGCGATTCTTCCGCTCCAATATGCCATTCTATTGAGGGATGTTTTGTGTCGGCAAACTCTTGGTGGATACCATGATTTGCACAAAAACGAGCAAGCTCATTAGAAACAAATTCTCCACTCTTATCCGATCATAGGGTCTTTAGTTTTCGGCCCAATCGGTGCTCCTCAAAGAGTAACCAATCTATGAAGTTGGAGAAAGTCTCTAACTTCAGCTTCGAAAAATAAGCCCATGTAATCCTGCTGTAATAATCCACAATTAGCATGAAATACAAGCTCCCTTTAAGGGACTCCATCCTCATAGATCCACAAAGGTTGGTAGAAATAAGCTCCAAGGGTGTTGAAGACCGTCTCGAAGCCTTTCTGGGTATAGCATCACGAGTTTGCTTCCCATGGATGTGGGATACACACGGTTGCTGGCTCACCACAATATGTGGCAAATCTTGAACAAGTTGTCCCTTAGATGCCTTCCAAAGGTAATCATAGTTGAGATGGCTAAACCAAGTATGCCAAAGCTCGGACTATGTTTGAGAGGTAAGGAGAAGAGAAGTCAAGGCAGAAAAAGACCATAACTTGTAGACTCCATTTGCCTCATAACTTGAAGCAAGGACTTGTCCCTATCCATGCTTAAGAATGTGAAAGACATCCACATCAAACTCGACCAAGAGGCCGAGGGCACAAATCTTGTGCATCGAAAGTAGATGGTATCCCAAGGTTAGCACATAAAGCACCTCGGATGTATGGGTACCACCTTGCCCATTTGGAATAAGATGCATGTTATCCCATCCCTAAATAGGGATAGAAGAATTATCACCAATGAGAATCTGCCCATGCGAAGGCTGCAAATGTGCAACACATGCTGTAGAAGGAGTCGTGTGCTGAGATGCACCACTATCAATAATCTACTCTCGAGTGTGGGGGGCTGTCAACGAAGCATTAGAGGCCTTTAGGGTCGATGCCTCAACCATATCCAAGTGGAGAAAAGCAGCCGATGAGGGAGCAGCCATCGCTTCAGAATCCTTTGAAGATTTCTTCTTCTTCTCCTTGTTAGGGTGTTCCTTCTTCCATTGACTGGTCTTGCCATAGATGTGACAAGTGGAATCCTTTTCCTTGTCCTTCTGTGATTCATCCTTCTCATTTTTCTTTTGTTTCTTTCCCTTTTCTGAGAGCACTAACCTATCAATGCCTCTGATTTAGAAGCATTGGTTCCTTTCAACTGCTCCTCTTGCTCCAAGACCATAGGAACCAACTCCTTCCAACGAAGAGTCTCTAACCACCTTGAGGCAATCAAGGCAAAATAAAAACCATTGAAACGAGGCGGTAACTGTGACAGAAGAGTTATCGCCATGTCTTCAGAAGTGATCACCTTCGCTACGTTCTTCACTTGCATTTGACGCTGCCTTAGCTTGTTGATATACTCCCACATAGAATATGACTTGTCGACACTCATGGTCCTCATCTGCACTTCCACAGAAACTCGTTTCATAATGGTCATGCGATTATACATTTGATCAAGCTCCAGCCATATCTCACGAGCCACCGTCAAATGCTCTATATGGGAGATCATAGCTGTAGTACATGAGATAAATAAAAACGAGTGGATGGGAGCATTTAGTTTGTCCCAATGCGCTTGAGCCTTTGCCAATTCCAACTTATCACTTGTAGAGAGTTTGGACTCATATCTCGAAGAAGGACAGTGGATAGCCTTCGTAACAAGCTTTGCCAAATCATAGGACTTCAAAATGGCAAGCATCATAACCTGCCAGATGTGGTAGTTCTCGTCATCAAGTTTTTGATTTGATGGAAGAGCTAGTAACACGGGTACCTTCCAATCCATGATCGCTTGAAACTCTGTCTCGGTCGTCTCGGAAGACATCTTTACCTAAATTTCTTGCACAAAACACAAAAAGTAGCCCCCTTTCATTTGACTGTGTTAATGCAGCTTGCTAGGGCTCTTCTCTGCTCATCCCGCTCCTTCTTTACCCACTGGAGGTGATGAAAGGGTAAAATCTGCACTTGAAGGCCCAAAATGCAGCCTTCTTCCTTCTCAAACAGCAAAAATCATTAGTAGCTTCAGCAATTGTACTCCTTTCTCGCATGCCCATACTCGCCTCAGCCTTGTTCTGATGTGCAGCCCTCCTGATTGCTCTTGAACGCTGAAAACGCAGCCTTATGTTACACTGAAATCTCCTCTTCAGGTAGGTAGTCAGTCCTTCAATACTTTGATACCATGTCAGAGTAAAGCGGTGTGGAAGCGTATGACCAAGATTGAGAGTGAATAGAAAGAGGAAGAGATAGTGGAACACATAGAACTTGCAATGAAGAATGCTATAAAAGAAGCATATATGTACATGGGTGTAGAGTGTATGTTTGCGTTGTCTCCACCTGGAAGATCTCATGGGTTGTGAACCTCCAAGTATGTGCAGCAGTCTCTATGATTAGTAATCTGGAAACTTTTGATTGAAAATATGTGTAAATGTGTGGAGGTTGGGCAAAATAAATAGCCCAAAAGAAATGCTAAAAATAATGCAAGTTGGCTGTATTAAATGCAGTTGAGTGCAGAGAAACTGACCGATTGCTCGTGCTGTGCCACGTGGCACCTGCGATGATTGTTGCTTGCTGTACGATTGGACTGCCACATGTCTTGCCTATTGCGATTGCACAAATTTTTGCCACGTGGATATTCTGCCTACTCTACCACACAAAATTGCTTGTGAATGCATATGACTGTTTGTCCAAGGGATGACAATCTTTAACATGTGACTATCTAAGTGTAAAGGTCTTGACTATCTGAGCTTTCTGGTCAATCTAACCGCTCGACTAAATTTTCCATTTCTCTTGGGTATCTTATCAATGATGACCCAAGTATAGTTATAGGATGTTCTAGCCATTGGCGATCCTTAAATAGAAAGATGTACATTTAATCATGTTTTGAAACACTTAAATAATACAAATTGTCTTTCAAAGTATACGAGCATCAAATTGATTTGGAATCATTGAGCCAATATGTCTTGGTAACAATTGATTTACAAAAGGTTTATTATATCCGTTATTCTTGAAATTCGTCTTATCCTCACAAGATGTTGAAGTATTTCTGATCCTATAGCTTCTTCATAAGCTGGAAATATTTTTGGATAGTCTTTAAAATACTCTTATGGTATCCATTTAAAATCTAAATGAGAGTAATTTTTAAATTTCAAAAGAAAATTTTTAAAAATGTTTCTTCGTTGTTTCTTGATTATATGAAAGACTATTTGCTTTGGTTGAAGTATCTCCTCCTGTTCATCTACTTTAGGTGGATCCTCTTTCGCATGTTTCAATGGTAGAGGCCCTTTATAAGACTTTAGAAGATGGATATGAAAAGCATTGTGAATTCTCTAATGCTCTGGAAGTTGTAACTTGTAACAAACATTATTAATCTTTTCGGTGAATTGAAATGGCCCATAAGTTCTTGCTATGAGCTTAGTGACTTGGAATGAAGGCTTGTTAGAGTTTCTTAGACGAGCTTTGTCAAATTTCAGCCACATCCAATTTTCTTTTTGTAAAATCGTTTGTCTTTGAGGCTTATCTGTTGCTTTCTTTTGTTTTTCTTGAGATCTTTGGATAGCTCGTCTAACTTGGGCGAAAGCTATATCCATATCATGCATGAACTCATCGGCATGAAATATCTCCTCCTTGGTTTTGAGAATAGGTAATAAGAGTGGTTTTCCATATATGATTTCAAATGGTGCTTTACCTGTAGAAGTACTGTGTTGTTATAGGCATATTCTACTAAAGGCAAATACTTTTTCCATTGTTGGTTGACTTCATGGCAATAGTACTTAACATATTTGATGTTGTGAGATTGGCTATCTCACTTTGACGATCTGTTTGATAATGATAAGAAGAAGAAAAGGTAAGCTTTGTACCTAAATTTTCAAAAAGAGCTCGTCAAAAGAGAGATTAATTAAAAAAACTAATTTAATAATTATTCTAGTGCTAAAAAACTTAATTTCACCAGCCAATAATTAAATTGGCTAGGCCAATTTGTCTTTCTTAGACTAGGCCAAAATCTGACACTGGATACCACCTAGTACCTGTCAAGCATAATTTATTACAACTTTTGCCTTTGATATTTACTGCATCCTCGGGGTCCTTGGCCTATTACATTGAAATAATTACCATGTGCATCACATGTGCTAAACAACCTTGCACATTTGATTAATACCTTAATCAAATGTTATGCGCAAGATTAGGGTATCTCAAAATTCCACGTCTTCGTGACAAATACCACTACGTTCTTTGGTTCGACCATCTCAATGTTATCTATCTACTCATGGGCAAGTATATTGGTACTCTTGCCTATGCTCAAAGCTTCATGCAATGAAACAAAATACATCTCATCATGAGATTATGCCACAACTCCACAAATGGATCTCTTATGATTGTTGCTTCATCATCTACAATTAAGGTTGCTCCATTGCATATCCATAGCATCTTCGTGATCTCTACAACGTGCTCGACCTTGCTTCTCCTCCTCCAATAGAGAAGTATGTAAGGTTCCTAATAATGGTAGTGTATGTAGGGCCATATTCCCCAATCTCCTTTACCATTGCTTGACCTAATTGTACACACGGTCACACATGCACACAATAAATTATAAAATAAACATCCAAGTATTGCATAGAAAGTTAAACCATCATCAAAATTAAATTCATGGATTAGATGAACTTTTTTTTTCAAGTTTATTTCATTGACCAATACCTAGGTGGGTTTCACCTAGATGTGCCTTGGGAATAAGTCATGATTTTGAGCTATGAGAGAGAGAGAGAGAGAGAGAGAGAGAGAGAGAGAGAGAGAGAGAGAGAGAGAGAGAGAGCCCATTTAAGAGACTTTCTCCGTTGGTAGCTTGACATCATTGAGCTAGCAGATATTCTTCCTTAACACGACTTGCTTTCTTGGCACACTATAGTTTCTTCGGTCTCCTTATTGGTTGTATAGACCTTTTGAGCTTCTTGTCATATTATACTTCTGAATTTTTTAATTTTCCGGTAATTGATATAATTACTCTTCACACACACACACACACACACACACATACACACTCTTGGGAGGCTGAAATTGACCTATAGGACAAATCAAATAATTCATTACATTCCACTTTGGGGCATTAGTGCCATGTGGGCACATAAAAGCAACAAGGAAATACGAAAAAAGACTAAACTCTAAGCTCTCACGACTCATGAGAGCTTTGATTACGAACATTGGGTTTCATTACAATTGTTAAGGATAGCTGAATTACATCATAAGAAAGTTTCCTTTTGGGGAGGTGGAGTGCGGAAATCTCTGATAACTGCTTTTCCTCCTCTATATGCTACCCATTTTCCATTCCTTCTTGCCTCTCTAGAGGGGTTTCAGGTCATCTACAATCCACACTCGTCCCTTGTAAGCACTTTGTTGTATCACTACTACCTTATTTGTCATGTCCATGTACGTAACCTTGGCTTGTGTACCTTTGGGGTAATGTGGATAGGGTCCCCAAAGTCTTTGAATGGGACAACCTTGTTTAACTATGCTTTTAGTACATCTGTTTCCAAGATGATATCTTGCTCAAACTTTGGAGTGAGCTTCTCCTTGTCCCATCCTACAACGAGGCCACCAATCCTTATCTTATTCTTAATACTTTCAATCCTCTTATTTTCCTTGATTACTGACACGACCTCTTTATTAAAACGTGTTGAACCTGATGGGTTCACTCTTTGTATCTGGCTGGTCACTTCAGCATGTAATGATTCTGTCATAGGTTCTTCCTTGGCCTTTTGTTGCTGCTCCTTCATACTTTGCAACTGTTTATGCAACTCCTTGATGTACTCCTCCTTGATCATTTCTTGTTTCATTGGTGCGAGCTCGCCTTGAACTTTTTTTAATTCTTGTAGCAAGCACGATTCCCATGACAAATGTTTTGCTGCTGGTGGCGGGATTGAGACTAACTGCTTCAGCAAAGGTCTTCTTCTTCTCCATTTGTGCTGCTGAAAATAGAGGGGGGAAGTTAACCCAGTGTATCCCCAAGGGGTTCCCCCTCAACCCTGGAGGCTCTAAAGTGTGAGCTGGTGGTC
The DNA here is from genome assembly GCF_053477565.2 of Lygodium microphyllum. Taxonomy (NCBI): domain Eukaryota; kingdom Viridiplantae; phylum Streptophyta; class Polypodiopsida; order Schizaeales; family Lygodiaceae; genus Lygodium; species Lygodium microphyllum. Next base: position 105,425,014 of record NC_141155.1, read on the forward strand.
TGGTTGGGATGGCCTGGGGTGGGGTGGGTTGAATCTAGAAGATGGGATGAATCAGGCCAGGAGAGGGGAGATGGAGGGGCGGGTCTGCAGAAGGTGGGGACAGAGGGTGCAGAGGGCAGGGCCAGGCGGGGCTGCTGGGGTGGGAGTGCTGGGGCAGGGGGCTGGAGGAGGGCAGGAGTGCAGAGGGGGAGGGCAGGAGTGCTAGGAGCAGAGGTACAGGGCAGAGGGTGGGGTGGGGTGCTGGGGTAGGGCAGGTCTGCTCGCGCGCGCGCGCACACACAGAGCAAGCAAACGGGTGTTTGAAAAACAAGGGTAGTTTGCTAAGGTCGTGTAAACTAGCACTAATGATGACTGATGTATATAGTGGTGATTTACAGGAGGTGGAGTGAATAATAGTGCATCCTCATTCATAGGGAGGTGGAGTTGATTTAGGGATGGCCCTTGTGCGCCATATGAGTTGTATCCATGCCCATTGAATGGCACCTTGATTAGTCATGTTCCACAATTTGGTGTAATCACATACTAGTTCCCCATGGTCCAACGTTAGGGTCACACACATCCCCTTTTAATCCAAATACATCTTGTAATGATGGAGTTTGTTTGCTCTTTCCAAATGCTGAGATAGTATCAATCATTCAACCCATAGAAAGTATTGTTGTCATGCATTGGAATTTACCAAAATATTGTTTAAAATGCTTGTTGCAGCATGTAGTGAGTTTGATGTGCATTATTATGTTTTTCAACACCTATAGTCATTGCTGTACTATGAAAAACTATATTTTAAGTTAATATCCTGATGTAGGTCTGTTTTCATCTTCAGCTTCAGATCTGCAGGCAGGAGATTTACATGTATCGAACAGAGAGCTGTCTTCTGCTCTCAAATATTATAGCAGTTTTATTGGTAAGTTCACTCTCATTGACACTGTACATAGACAACTGCACACACAGTTGCTCTCAGATTGTATGGATTACTGCTGAAATTATTTTAACTTGATTGTATTCGATGAAGTGTACACAAAACAATATATATGGGGGGAAAGAGAGAGACTCATGCAAGTACACAAAACTAGTACTGAATAAAGGTCATAGATTGAGCGAGGAAAGTACAAAGCTTAGGGCCTTAATATATAGGCATAGATATACACCCAAAACTTCAACTCTTATTAAATACTGGGTGGTGTAGATGTTCCCACCTAAACATATACTAAATACACTAAAGTGTGTTCACACAAGGAGAAGGATGAATAACTAACAAACCCCCCTTCACGTCATCATGGGTGACTAAACTTGTGACATGAAATATAAAAAGGAAATGGGAAGGTGTTACCTCAAAAGAGGCAATGTCTAATCCCCCCACAAAAATTTGATAGGAGGCATACTTGTAACCAGAGCTAAAACATGGCATGCCTCAGAGGTTGATCAAAGGTTACCATGGCTTAGAGGCACAATGCCCATGGGTATGGCTCTCAAAGGCCATGGAAGTTGGTTAGAAAACTTTCCTTGAAAGGTATAACTCCTTGAGGATCTTAAAGATAGAAAATATTGGAAAGAAGTACAAATCTTTTCAGATTAAAATCCAAGAAGAGTATCCCAATACTTGTATTTAATATACATGGCCAGTGTCTAGTTTCCATCACATTTCTATTTTTGAAATTTTAAATGAAAAATACTGTGATGATTTTTGAGAATTTTATTGGGATTAAAAAATCTCCCTCGATGTGATATTATTTGATTGCAATGGTGCTGTGGAGCTTTGGATGCTTGGTGGGCCATTATATCTAGTGGCCATGGTCAAGGGCGGGAGAAACTCTAAATGTGTTGTTGGCACGTTGAGGTTTAAACCCCTCAATTTGAGGACCATATGAACTACCTTAAAGAAAAGAGATTTAACTTAGATTAAGGTTTTAATTTAAAAGCTTAACGCAAGGTTATCAGATTGGGACAGGTCATGGTGGATGACGATGAGGTGTTGATGAAGGTCAATGTGGGTAGGTGATGAGCATGCTGACATTGTGGAGAAATGCTCTAACACAAACTTAAATACAATCGTACAACAAATGACAAATTGATAATGAAACACAGTTAGGTTTAGGGTAACTAAGAGACAATGAACAAAGAGAATAATAAATTGAATGAATATGAATAGAATACAATGCTTATGCAACAAACACACTATGCAGTGAAGGAATGCTGATCCCCAAACTCTTGTGTCTAGAGGACCAGGGTAGAGAGTATGAGTTGGAGAGTGTGTCATTCTCTTGATGGATCCTGAAATGTAGCAATGTAAAGGTGTCTGGCAGCAACAAATGCAATTTTGGGTAGTTGGATAAGATAGATGGGCAGAGGGGAGAGAGAATCTGCAAACATAGCTACAAAAAGAGTTTGGTAGAAGACAAGGGCAGGAGTTAAAACACAGCCTGCAAGTGGTCAAACTATGTTAGGCAGCAGCTCAACAGTCAAAATGCAGCTTGGGGAAGAGTTGCTAGCAGCAAATGATGACTCCAATCCAGCAAAGACAGCCTCCAGTAAGATGCCGAGCAGTAAATGCAGCCTTAGAGGAATGGTGGATAGGGACAGACTATGTTAGGCAGCAGCTCAACAGTCAAAATGCAGCTTGGGGAAGAGTTGCTAGCAGCAAACGATGACTCCAATCCAGCAAACACAGCCTTCAGTAAGATGCCGAGCAGTAAATGCAGCCTTAGAGGAATGGTGGACAGCTAGGGACAGCTGGAAGAGGAGAAATCAGAAAGGAGACAGTTGTAAACAAGCACTAGATAATGGTAGACAATGTGGGGTAGATTTGGCTGAGATGTCCTCTATGAATGGGGTGTGGGTAGCAAAGCTCTTGTACCTATGTATAAACGAGATTAGACTGAATGGGAGGGTAGCTTGTCTATTTATAAAAAGTTTGGGGCTCCCAAATTAGGGTTTGCATGTGGGACATAAACTCTCTAGGACCTTGTCATATAAAATGTTAAAATTCATTAATTAATTTGAGTTTTGGGGATGTTTAATTAAAGCTAAAGTATTTTTAGTTGAATACCCTTGCTCAGGCCAAAGATTGGAATCAGTAAGAAATTGCAAATTAGTCCAAGTCCAATTTCTTTCTTTTTCCCAAGGCATCTCACCCCAAAGTAACTAGGGCATCGGGGCAAAGGGTGCATGTCAGCTGCCTAGTTACCTACCAAGGCTAAAGAGGTGATGGTAATCTTACCAAGGGAGCCCAAAGTGTTCACCCCAAAGAGGCCAGAGCATCAGATAAAGGGTGCATGCCAGTGACCCAATGGCCTACTAAATCCTGCAAGGGTAGATGGAAACACAATGGACTTTTTTTAAAAAGAAGGGCTTTTATTTTGGTTTTCAAAAGATTTATTATTAAGCGAGAGTTTTCAATGAGTTTTTGCCCTATTGAGTAATTGTGTCCCAAAGGAAGAATGACAAGGGATGGCTAGCCTCAAGACCTTCATAAAACAAACAAGGCTACCCCTACCACTATTGGATGTCGATGACGAAGAATAGTGGAATGTGGGGAGTATGTGGTAGAGACAAAAAAGAGAGGTGAAGGCAAGCTAAGCAAGCTTAGCAAGCAATGGATATTGCCCTTGGAGACTGCCACGTGCAATGCCGTGAATATGGTGGATCTAGAGTTGATCTCTCCAAAGATTGAAAAGGGATAAATGCGCATAGACGTATGTTTACAAGAACAAAATGTTGATTAACTAGAGTTATGCAAGAGACAATGCAAATGATTATGCTCATGAAATGCTGTGAAATAGTGCCACTTAGACAATGCCCTTGTAGGGGAGTTGTTTACTTGCCCTAGCGCCCTTTTACAATCATGGTCATCTTGATGATGTGGATGAAGATACAAAGTACAAAATAAATACATACTGTCTAAATCAATGTGTAAGAAGTACCTTGTCACCATCTTTAACCTGTCTCCTCTTTGACTAGAAAAGCTGGAGGGAGCTACTCTCTTCCTGTCAGTTTGAAGCAATAGATGAGGGTGTATCCAAGCCAGTTGTGGGAAGTAGATACTATAGAACTTGTTGATGACTACCTTGGTCGATATGTCTATAAAATTATTACTAGAACGCATAAACTCTAGGTGAATAGTGTCTAGCACGACTTGCTCTTTGGTCAAGTGAAAGTGTAAAATTATTACTAGAACGCATAAACTCAAGGCTAATAGTGTTTAGCACGACTTGCTCTCTGGTCAAGTGAAAGTGTACTTTGATGTGCCTCGTCTGCGGGGCGATGATGGGGTTATGAGCTAGTGCAATTGCACTTTGGTTGTTACAATAGATGATAGTCAAAGCAACACATGGGAATTGAAGCATTGCTAGTAAGCTCCTCAGGTAGATGGCCTCGGTGGTACCATGTAGAGAGCCCTATACTCAGGCTTGGCCATAGAAGTTGCCACCATCTCATGCTTATGGCTTCACCAAGAGATGGGAGCGGTGCCCAAGGAAAATGGGTAGCCGCTATGGGAATGTCGGGTGTTGGGATCTCCAACCCAATTAGAATCAATATAGGCCTGCAAGCACAAATGATGACCAAAAGTCAAGCCATAAGAATAGGTATGTCGAAGCTATCTCAAAACACGCAAACAAGTGGTTCAATGTGACATCCTAGGTACAGTGAAATACTGACTAAGCAAACTAACTAGTAAGCTAAATCTAGTCTAGTGTGAATCAACCAAAGAAGCTTCCCTACAACAGACCTATGGGCATACTTATTGAAGGGTAGACCGAGAGTATCTTGGTTCTTATAAAGAAGACCGCTTGCCTCAATCGACAAAGCTACTGAATAGATAACAAGTTCACATCAAGTTGGGGGACATGATAGACATCGTCTAGTGTAGTGAGATTGGGACCCTGGTCAGTAGCAAAAGTGATGCGACTTTGAGTCCAAATCTTGATCAAGGAGTTATTTGTTACCTAGACATGCCTGGCTGCAGGGACTTGGGCGAGGAAAATATCTTGGATGGGGTCATGTGATGTGTAGCTCCATTGTCCACAATCCAAATAGAGGAAGAAGTGCTCGACTGTGAAGAATGGACCTTTATAGTGATCTCGTTGGGAGATAACTCGTAGACATAAACAAGACTCGAATTCTCGGATGTCTGTAAAGAGACTAGGTGAGCCTCAGGAGACTAGTTAGATAAGCTCTCTAATGTTGAGAACGAAGTGGATTGCAATGGTTGATGAGTGGTAGTGTATGTTTGACCATGCCACTACCCCTGATTGCTCTCTACATTGAGAACAAAGTTGATTGTGATGATTGACTGGTGGTAGGGTAGGTTTGACAATGCCAGTGCCCTTGATTTTGGTTGCCACCACCTTATCTTCCATATTGGGAGTTGCCTAACTGAGGGATAGGGGTCTGAGTCTTTGATTTGGGTTGTGTGGCTCTTGCCTTTGATTGACACTTTTAGATCAAAATGGCTAGCCTTTTGACAATATTGACAATACTTGTCTTTTTTAGGCACATTCTGCCACCCGGGTTTAAGAGATGAGTGGGAGGTTCCTTGTGACTCATTAGCTTGGTTTTGATTTTGATTTTGATTTGAATTTTGGTTTTGGTTTTGGTTTTGTTTGCACTTCCCTTGCTGCCTCTTCTAAGGAGATGCGATGAGAGCCCTCTCTAAAGATAGACTGTGAAATTGATTGAATAGTCGAGCATAACATAGTAACTGTCACTTAAAATTCATAGAAAGTGGGTGTGGTAGGTTGTGAGATCACAAGCTGCGCAAAATGGAAACATTTCCTTGGCAACTTGTTTAGAAGCAGTGTGACGTGGTCATCAGAGGACTTAGAAGCCCTTGTGATAGAGAACTCAGTGAGGAGTTGCCACTACTCGACCAACTTGATCTTAAGGTCATTGCGGTCATTGACTGTGAAATTTTGGAGTTCATGGTCAAGTGTGATACAACGGGTCCTATCCAAAGCTGCATAGCGGTCAATCAAGTGTGCCCATCACTCAAATGCTAGTTCAAAGTAATTTGATTGTGAGTGAAACTCAGGGAGAAGACCTTGCATCAACTTGACTATGGCAGAGGGATTCCTAGCCTTCCATGAGTTGTACCCCTGCACAAGATCCCACAGGTTTTGAGAGTCAAGTGCATGCCTCATTAGATTTGACCAAGTGGTGTAATTAGATCTGTTGGAACGAGTCTCGTTAGAGAAGGCGTGCTTGGTCGATAAGGAAGATGAACCATGAGGTGTTAGAGAAGAAGGGTAAGAAGGATGATATTAGTTGGTGCCAAAGGCCAAAGTTTTAATAAGTTATGCCTGATAGACACTAGGTGGTATTGGGTGTCAAAAGTTAGCCTAGGACATTTAATTAGCCATTAATGTTAGTGGTGACACTAGGGAAATGACATTAATTAATTAATTAATTAATGCTAGTTCTAGGCTAATGAGTGCTTAAGAACACTTGGGTGATAAATTGGCCAAGCCAATTTTTTGTTGGTTCGTCATATTATATTTTTGGGCACAATAAATAATTATTTAACTAATTTTCAGAATTTATATTCTGAAAATTAATTTGATCCGAAATTTAGTTTAAAGGCTGCCACTTGGCAAAACTTGCCCATGCAAGTTTGGAAAAGTTGAATTGGAGTTGAAGGAAGAAAGAAATCTCGCATTTGCATTTTGGACCTGTTGGGAAGAGAGGTTTGGCTGTTGCTGCTTGCTTTTTGGGGACATTTCTCAGCCATTGGAGACCATTTTGGTGAATGCAGTTGCATATCCCCACGACATGGCACGCCCCCTCAAAAAACCCCGCTTCCTCAAAAACAAACACCCCCCCCACGGAAAACAATTCAGCCATTGAGGATGGAGATTTTGGGTGAATCTTTGCTTCCTAATTTATAATAGAAATTAGGGCTTGATGGCCACCTTGGGAAGCTTGCCTAGATAAGGCTTTAGACTTGAATTTTTAGAGCTGAAACTAGTGTATATTAGGAGGATTCAAGAGGCCAGCCAGCCAACTTGAATTTGGGGCTAATTTATTTCCCAAGGAGCATGGGTGAAGGTCAATCCCCTATATCTTGAAAGATGTAAGAAAGTCATATAACTCATGGCTGTCTAACTTCAAAAGATGCAATAACGCAGGCATAAGTTTCACAAATCTTAGTGCAACATCACCTCATCAGAGCCAATGAATATCATGCAGTCTCAAAACCTCTTGCACTGGCAACTCAAAGGCATTGGCAAGCTCTTTTAGCTCCTTATGGCTTTTATAAGAGATTTTGACCCACTTATATGCTTTCTTAATAATCTTTTCCAAAAGTTTAAAAATAGGAAATGGCTTCAATGCATCCTTGGTAGCTAGTGCCTCTCTATGTGCAATCCAATACACACCCACCAAATGGGGAACTTCCCTTGCAAACTGAGTCACAAGGCCGTTTTGAGAACCAATCATTACAGTACATCCATTGCTTGCAAAGCCAACAAGTTTTGCCTCTGGTAACTCAAGTTCTAAGAGATATGTTGTAAGACTTGCATATAATGCATGTGTAGAGCCATCTACTATCCCCAACAATCTCATAAATTGACTTCAAATGGGGCCCATTTCCTTTTTCAGTAGGATTTGTGATGCATCATTCTATGATCACATGATATGTTTGTGCTTTCATAAACCATTATTGAAGTATAGACTTTCTTTTATTTCAACACTGATCTTATCATAATACACATCATGACAAGTTGTGAGGAAAAGCTTTGCAGCATCTTCATGTGTATGCACCATAAGAGTTATTGTAGATGCATTTGGCACATTATTAAAAACCAATTCCTCACATCGGCCTCAAAGTCCGAAATAGGTTTTTCCCTCAATGCAATCGCGTGCATCTTTTGAAGAAATAATTTGATACCTTCTTATGTTCTTTTGATTGTTGATGACCTTCTAGACCAGGTCTTTGCATATTCTTGCTACCAATTGTGCCAAAAGGATTTTGCAACTTAAAGCGTGTACACCAAAGACCGTGTACCCTATGTTGATCTTCACTATCATAAGATGAATAACTCCATTCATAGTAGACCTTTCAATGCTCCTTATAAGTACGGATACCCTTTGGCTTTTTGGGAGGCGTCTCATTAGTCCTTTGCCCATGGGTAGCATATTGAGCATGGATCTCATGAAGATTCTTTAATGCATCCTCAAGAGGAGAAGAAGCCAAACCCATATGACTCCGAGGTAATCCATTACCACCATCATCAGTCACACTTTGCAATGGCATATATAAATCCACAATTGCTGACATATTAGCATTAGAGGCATCATTGCATGTCGTACCATCACTGCAAGCATTTTGTAAAGAGGTTGCATTCCATATGTCACTAGTTTGTCACAACTCTATAGAAACAGAATTTGTATAATTTTTCATTAATTTGTCTATATAATGATTTATTAAATTTATTTCCTTTGCACTAATTAGATATAAAGAAAAGTGCATTGGAGCTGGCCACTGATGAGTGGTCACAGGTTATGGTGGACCCACGCAGTGGGTTAGAGAAAAGATAGTTCACACTTCCACCTATATGGCTCGATTGGGCGCCTGTGACTAGAACTCACGCATATCAGGGTTAGACTCGCACACAGAAATGATTGATGCCTTGAAGTGTGGGCTAGATCCACCAGAACAGACAGTTACAATCAACAAGATGGCATGATCATGAAATGCTTGTATAATGTGCATGTGTGGGCTGAAAGCTTGAAATGCACATTTCTTTGCATAGGAAAGTCACATGAAGATTCGGATACCATTTTTGCGATGTACACGGAAAAAGCTTTCATATGACACCCATATTGGGGGGGTCCCTAAATTTTAGGAGATCCCTAAATTTTAGGAGGTCCCTAAATTTTAGGAGCCTCGAATTAGCCTAAAAATGCTAGTCCTAAAAAATAGGGATGTCATTCTAAAAATAGTAAGTTCTGTACTCTGACTGTGCTTACTAAATTTGGTTGTTTCTATTTTTGACAGTATTCAACCCAAAAAGGAAGGCCATAGATAAGAGACAAGTGTCAAGACACTTGTCACACAAGTTTCCAAGTGTCCCACCACTTGTCACATCTCATGACATGTGGCTGGACACTTGTCTTGTGCTACTCCACTTTCCCCTTTTGTACTAGCTCTTCTCTCTCCTATAAATAAGAGCTCGTTTTTCTTCATTCAACATCATTTTTCTTTGCTGTAAACTCATGTACAACACCCACAGATAGCCAGAAACTGGCCCCATCCATCCCCATCATCATCCCCCACTTCTCCATTATCAAATTCCTCCATATTCCCTCTTCTATTACTGCTGTTTTACAGGACAGCAAGCCTGTAAATTCATTACAGCATCTCCTTTTCAAGCTCTTTCTTCCATTTTAGCAACAAGAAGCAAGCCCTATCCATGTACTACTGTTCAACGATGGAGAAGGCTGATTATCCCTTTTTCTTCTCTCATACTGTAAAGAAATCAGTTCTTATCATTGCATAATAGATAATGCGTGTGTGTTTGTACATCTTTGCATGACCTTGTGAGAGTGAGAATTACTTCTTTTCACTCTCAAGTTGATTGTAACTGAGCTCTTCCCTAAGGGACTTGGGTTGAGCAGAAATACATTCCTTCGGGGGGGGGGGGGGGGGTTTGCCCATCTTCAACCCTCAATCTTGTCTCCATTACTTTTACATTTTCATGGCTGTAATTTTGTGAGTAATTTTCATTTTCAGCTTTAAGTGTTCATTCTCTTTTATATTAAATCTCGAAAACAAGCGAATATCATAATTGTTAAGCATACTACGTTGTTCGGGGCGTTTAGATAGTTCCTGCATCATTTAGAATAACCTAACACATAGCATTGTGTGGCATTTCCAAGTACATATTTGTATCTATAGCATAGTTGCATTCACCATGTATAGCATCTCTTAAGCTAGTGGCATTTGTATTGTATGTTTCAGTATGCATTACCGCTGTTGAAGTATATGTATCAACATCGGAAGCTTCGCCATGTATACCTATATCATGAGAAGCATGAGGAGCCATACGACTTGATGATGATTCTACCACATCATTTTGACTAGCAAGAGAAGTAATTGGATTCGATGATGATCCTACTATATCCCTTTGTGCATTTCTCTTTCGAGAGAATGCACTAGAAATACTCAATTGCAAAGTATGTCTCTTTGGGTGATCGGCTCTCTTCCCCTCTCTCAAGTCTCTCACACCCTCTTTTTATCTCAAGCCTTTCCAAGGACCAGCTCATTTGTATGATCCTTCATGTATGATATATCCACTCCCATCTATGCACCGCACCGTACGTATTTGTATGATTTAGTACGAAAGAATTGGCCCTTTTTGGCCACTCTCCCCCAAGCCTACATATTTCTTTCTTTCTTTCTCCTTACGTTTTTCTTTTCTTCTTTCTTTCTTTTTTCTCCTTCCTTAAAGCCTCTGCTACTAGGGCATTCCAAGTAATGCATCACATTATTCCAATGGTGCTATAAAGAACTCTTCATTGTCCAGATGACTGTGAATGTGTAAGTGAAGCTTTCCAAGGATAGGAGTGATGGGCTTTGCATGCCCTTTATATGCCATACCTGTTAAAGGTGCGGGATCTAGAGCATGGCAGTGAGTTATGGTGGATGGAAGGAGAAGTGTGGATTCATGATGGAGAAGACAAAGACATTGTTTGTTACACAAGTGAATTAGGTTCCAAGATTGAGACTTGGACTCATAAACACAATCTTGTGTATGTGGTCAATGATACTGACACTTCACTGAAAAGAAAAGAGTACTATCATTGCATTAAGAAAAGGAAGCAAGTACAATGCTTTATAGGAAAGTAGGAAACTGCAGTAGGCACCATTGTGCATATGGGATAGGTAAGCCTGCATGTCCTTGGCCCTGAAGCTCCATACAAAGAGGCTGTTTTGTGAGTGTGATTGCTGAATCTCAACAATATCAATCTTCCCCATGGGACCCATCTCATCCTCTCTAATGCCTAAACGGGCAACCATGTCGGTAGAGATAAAATTTGAATGTGCACGAGGATGAAAGAAGATCAATGCATGTTGACATCTCACGCCCTGCATTGGCAGAGCTGGTTAAGAGAATGCAAGGTGAAAAGAGTAACTTTTATACCATTGTTGAAAATTGGAGCCCAAAAGTGAGGACCACCAAGTAAGGTGGATGGAACTCCACGAGAGAGAGAGAGAGAGAGAGAGAGAGAGAGAGAGAGAGAGAGAGAGAGAAAGAGAGAGAGAGAGAGAGCTATTGCAAGCAAGTACACAAGACTAATGCTGAATACTAGATTGAGTGAGATGAAAGTATAAAGCTTAGGGCCTCAATATATAGGCCTAGGTACATACCCAAACCATTGACCCTTATTAAATTCTGGGTGGTGTAGAAGGTGTCTACACTTAAACACACATTAACATATTGTTCACACAAGGAGGATGATAAATAAGGAGAGAGAGAGAGAGAGAGATTCTTTACCAAAAAAAAAGAATGAGTTATATTAATGCCTACAAAAGACATAAAGACCTATGAGACCTAAGCGTGTTATACAATTACAGATGACATCTTATCATAATATGCTGAAAAGATGAGACACATCAAATGAAAAGTACACACATCAAACGAGAAGTGAAACAAAATGAAAAACTTCATCTAATTTGGATTGTAATAAGATTTAATAAGTAAATTAAATGTCTTAATTAGATTAAAAAAATCTAGATATGAAGCTAATTAAAGAGACTTATCGTTGGCTTGTCATCCATGAGCATCTATATGTCATATTTGCTCTCAAGCCCTCTCTATGGTTCAGGGTATATCCATCATAGGATGCTGTTGCCGCTATTCTATCTAGTCTATGGTGAAGTATTTGAGTGGGCATCTTTGGTGTTGAGAAAAAATAGACTTGTTTTGGTGATAAAATGGGTGGGAGCTTGTCTCCTTGGGGGTTGTGGACACATGGTCTTTGCACGATGCAAGACAATGGCTCATTGGATGGTAACTCCTCATGGGGGCGGTCTATTAGAATTGGCAATGTGGAGTAGGAGGGTGTGGTAGTCAGTAGGGGTCGAGTGGGTTCTCCAATAGTGGCTATGTTTAAGGAACATGTGATGGTTCTGTTAGACAAATATGGAGCAAAGAAAGTAAAAGCATTGAACCTGCAATATATATAGTGAACTGAACAAAAGAACAAGAAAAATGAATCAAGAAATGATGAACTTGGGAAATGGAATGGATATACCAAAGCGCAGGAGTGGGTAACCAGCTATTGCTTCCAGATTCCCTCGCTCTAGTAAGATGCTACATGTCAAAATGATTCAAAGTACATAAAGGAGATGCAGCCTATAAGTATGCTGGAATCAAGGCACAAAATGAATAGGTTGGCCAGCAACTAAAAGCATAGCAATTAAGAAACACGCTTCTTTCAATTTCAAACTTACAAAACGTTTCTTAAAGTATGAAATGTTTCTAAGAGTAAAAAACGTGGGTGTTTTTTTTCTTGTTGAGTTGGAACCCAAAACATGGTTTTTTTGAACTATTGGGCAATGTTAAATATGATGATGAGAATGCGTAATGACTCGTGAGGGCTCAAGATTTTGGATGAGAGATTGATTTTTTTGTGATTCTGTTTTAGTTATTGGACTTCGTCAATCTATTATCTATTCTTGTCTTAAGAGTTGATTATTTACGACTTTTGTCTCATTTATGAGTTATTTATAATATATTTTGTCAATTTGTTTTGAAATGAGAATCATGATGTTGCAACTTGACTCAATCCATATTGTAGATAGACTATTTACATATTTATTTCAATTTTCTTTGTATGATTATTATGAATCATAATGTTTTAGTTCTAAACCATAGTATAGCTTATCCAAAGGCTAACTTTGACGTAACTAACTTGTCAATAATGGATCATGAATATGTAACATATTATTCTCAATTGATTCTATTTTCACTCAAGCTCAATTGGCCATTCTTTGTTTAAGAGAGAGTTCCATAGAGGTATAGAACATCTTTCCTTAGTTAAAACTATTAAATATCCCTATATAAAGAAACGTGTGTTTCTTATTTTACCCCCTCTTGGAAGAAACTTACGAAACACGTTTCTGACGTTTCGTATCTAAATGTTTTTGATGTTTTTGGCTGCTATGACTAGAAGGGCCATAGATACAAGGTGGCCAGGTTGAAAATGATGTGCCCATATAATAATAAATGCACCCAATGCTAGACCAAAGAAATGCTCACACAACCCATGATATTGCTAGCAATCATTTGTCTCCTGCACGGCTATCTCTTGCCGGTGAGCCTCAATCTGAGCTAGACGAGTACATTAGGAGCTTTGACATTTTGTCTATTTGTCTGTCATTTCATGTGTTTTGATGGAGGAGGCAGCTCCATTTCTTTCTCAATGGCTGTAGGTGATTATGAGGTGATTAGTCTATACATTTGGCGACAACACTATTCCATGATTTTATTGCAGTTGGCCAGCTTTAGGACATGCCTACATAACAATTGGCAAAATTTGGCATATTTTGGCTATTTATAGCCATCTTCTACTAGCTAGCTATCATTCTTTCTTGTAGATTCAGCACGTTCTAACTTTTGAGACTTTCCTTCATCTTCTAGTGCTGCCTTTTGTCATCAGCTTGATCTGGTGCCCTCGTTAATGCTTTGGGCTGTGTGCAGGACTGATCAATTTACACTATGTTCAGCATCCTTTTGGAGTTTAGTGCAGATTTATCACTTCCATTCTCTTCTTTTATTGTAGTTTTTCTCCTCTCATGTCTCTTCTTTTTCATGTTCTTCTTCACCAAAAGAGAGGATTCGAAAGTTCTAAGAAGATAATATCATAGTTAATCGGGCAGATTTGTCACGAAGATTGCATATTTTCTGCATTGTTTGGGCCTTCTACAAAGTGCGTGGGACATATGCCACTTCATTTGCAAGGTGTAGCTGATTTCTCTTCCATTCACGCAGGCTGACACCAAAACACAAGAGATTTTTGTGTGTTTGCAGGTTCATTTGAAGAGTTATGGAGTACTAGTTTGATGCTTTAGATGACCTAGATGAGTAGACCTTCCGGTCCTCCTTAGATAGGCAGTCCCATTAGTCAGACTATTGTGAAGAGCGACATTTAAAGCCATGATCATCAAAAGATTGTTACTCTGATAGATCGATAATCGGAGAAAGCTTTTTTCCCCTACTTCTCTGCATGTGGCTTAGAGGGCCTGTTCTGAAGGTCCTTGCATAGCCACTATGGCACCATCTGTTCAAGTGCCTGTGCTTCCTTCTTTGCCTTAATGACTTGATGGTTCTGTGAAGAAATGCTCTAAACGCAAAAAGCATGAAACCAATCGTACGACAAAGCACATATTGATAAACTTAGAACGCAGTAAGGGTTAGGGTTAGGGTAACTCAGAGACAGTGAACACAATGAATAATAAAGTGAATGACTAATAAATATATAGTGCTCATGCAACAAACACACTATGCATAATGCAGTGAATATTGAACCTCAACCTCTCGTATCTTTGGGATCAAGGTAGAGGTTATGAGCTGTAGAGTATGTCGTACTCTAAACGGATCTTGAATTATAGCAAAGGTGGCCTTTGAGTGTCGAACACTAGCAAACGCAGCTAAGGAAGGTTGGATTGTTTTTCTAAAAAAAAAAAAAGAGATTTTATTAATTAGTTAAGCATGCTTTCGAGCTGTTTAAGTCAGGCTAATGCATTTTTAGCTCAACACCCCCTCTTAGGCCCTAAATCGAGCCATGAGAAATAAGCCCTTGATATATATTTCTTCTATCCCAAGGCGTTCCACCCCAAAGGAGCCATGGCATTGGGCAAGGGTGCACGTTGGTTGCCCAATGACCTACCAAGACTACAGAGGTGATGGTTATCTTACCAAGGGAGCCGAAGTGATCTCCCCAAAGAGGCTAGGGCATTGGACCAAAGGTGCTCGTCTGCTGTCCAGGGGCCTACCAAGTCCAGCAAAGGCCTATTAAATAAGCAATGAACTTTGTGATTTTACTTTTAATTTTTATGGTTTTTTTAAAAGGGCTTTTGGTGTGATTTGTTAAAAAAGATTTAGCATTAAGTGAGGTTTCAAAGCAATGTTCGTTCTATTGAGTCCATTGTGTCTCGAAGTACGAGAAAAATATGAATGGATTGTCCCATGATCTTCATATAGCAAGCAAAACAATACCACATACTACTAGGGTAAGTGCCTAGGTCATTGCGTTCCGAAGTACGGGAAAAATAAGGATGGAATCCCCCATGACCTTCATACAAGCAAAACAATCCCACACACTACTAGGATAAGTGCCTAGGGATACCTAAGTGTGTGTGTGTGTGCCAATCTTATGGTGAATATGTGGTGAGAAAGACAAAGTGAGAGAGCAAGCAAGACAAGCATGCAAGCATAAGAAAAGAAGTGCTTTCGTCCTTCGGAGAGTATCATGTGTAATGCCATGATTATGGTGGATCCGGAGTTGACCACTCCAATAGTGTTCGAAAATGGATAAATGCACATAAATGCATGCATACATGAACATAATGCCGATGCATGGGTCAATACAAAGGGGAATGCAAATATTCATGCTAATGCAAAATGCGGTGCAATGGTATCTCTTGGACAGTGTCCTCACAGGGGAATTATTCACTTGTCCAAGTGTCCTTCTACAATCATGTTATCCTGACAATGCGGATAAAGTTACAAATATTGAGAATACATAATATATAATAAATAAATGTCAAAGAGTAAAGGGGTGTAAATATCATTAGTGTTACTATCAAGAGAAGGAAACTGCCCCCTCTCAAACTGGAAGGAGAAGTAAGAGGGAAACACCCTCTCCGTCAATTGGAAAAAGTAAAGAGGGGTATACCCAAGTTGATCTGCAGTAGAAGATACTGTAGAACCAAACTGGTTGATCGCCTTGGTCAAAATATTTGCAAAATTGTCACTTTTGATGGCACAAACTGTAAGCAAATGGTGTCTAGCTCAATGCACTATTTGGTGAAACGGTAATGAACCACCACGTGCCATGTTTGAGGGAAGATGATAGGATTGCCTGCGAGGACAATGGCACTTTGGTTGTCCCAGTAGACAACCGCAGGTGACTCGCAAGGGAATTGAAGTGTAGCCAGTAATTTTCTTAGATAGATGGTCTCCATAATGTCATCGAAGAGAGAGCTCGATACTCTGCCTTGGCCGTAGAAGCCGCTACCACCGTCTCCTACCTATGCCTGGCCCAAGAGATGGATGTAGAGGTAGCCGCCACGAGAACACCAAATCAGAATTAGTGTAGCCTTGCAAGCATAAACCATGTCCGCAAGTTAGTCCAAAATTATAGGTACACCTTAAATATCTTAACACACGAAGATAAGCAATCCAATGAGACATACTAGGTGTATTAAAATACTGACTAAGCAAACTATATGAGAATGCAAGATCTGGCCTAGTATGAACCAACCAAAGTAATTTCCCTACAACAGAATGATAGATGTGAGTATCAAAAGGTTGACTCCATGTATCCTTGTGTAGATGGAGAAGGGGATCTAGAGGCGTGGCCTCTAGTTGTGTTTGATCAGTGCAATATCATTCCACTAGTTGGAGGGCGTACTTCTACTGTGATAGAAAGATACTCCCCTCGGATCTAACAATCTCCATCCCCAAGAAATAAGACCAATTCTAAGTCTGTCATTTCGAAGGTAGCACAAAGCTATGCCTTAATTTCTTCTAGAGCAGCAGAATCTGAACTAGTGAGTAGTATATTATCAACATATAGCAGGATATAGCTAACCCCTGTGCTAGTGGTGCGCACGTAGAGATTTGGATCATAGGGGATAGAATGGTATCCATGAGTCCGTAAGAACTCATCCATCCTTTGGTACCAAGGCCTCGGCGCTTGGTTCAGTTCATAATGAGCTTTTTGCAAGTGAAATATCTTGTCAATTCAATTAGCATAAGAAAAGTTGGGAGGCTGATCCACATAGACTTCCTCCTCCAAAAAACCATTTAGAAAGGCACTTGTGACGTCCATTTGATAGATCGGCCAACTATGGTGAGTGGTGAGCACAACCAATATGATGTCAACCGAGGAGTAGGTGTGAAGGTTTCTTCATAGTCAATGCTGTGCTTTTGCTTGAAACCTTGCATTTAAGGTGAGCCTGTATTTGTCTAAATTACCATAAACCTTTAGCTTGGTCCTAAAAATCCACTTCGTCCTGATAGCCGGCTTGTGACGAGGACGATCCACCAATGTCCAAGTACCATTTCGATCTATACTAAGTTCCTTTTTCCATGGCCTCATGCCACAAAGGGTCCTGGAGAGTCTCCTACCAATTGTTTGGCTCAGAATGTGCAATGTGATTAGTTGCAAACAATGATGTATATGAAGCATGAGGGATGAGTTGAGCAAACCTTCTAGGGCCCTCCAGAGTGAGATCCGATGGAAGGATCCTCGAATCCTGCATGGTTTGCTAGGGCCTGCAAGGTAACGGGTCTCGTGGAGGAGGTCGGGGAGTTGAAATATCTGCAAGAAAGTCAGGACCGGGTAGGTTGGTGAGAGATGAGGGAGAGTTGGACTTGACTCCTCTACCCACGAGGCAAAATCTCATCTGGAAAAGGGTAACCTAATTGTCAAAGGACTTAGGAGCCCCAGTGGTTGAGAACTCGGCAAGGAGATGCCAATACTCAGTCAACTTGACTTTCAATGCTAGGAATAAAGGCCCTCGTGCCTTTTAAATGTGCTCGGGTGTGAACACACTCTTAGCACTTGTACTTTCATATATATATCTATCTAAAAAATCTAAAGTGGTACACTCGTCATTGTACCCAAGAAAGATCGTGCTCACTCTCACTCTCTGTCTCTCTCTCTCTCTCTGCTGCTAACAGCCACTGATTGTCTTGATCCTCGCGCTCCCAGCCACTACAAACTGGTATCAGAGCTTCAACTAAGGTGTTCGTGCTCCTCAGAGTCCGTTCGAGACATCTCCAGTGTTTCGCTCATGCGAAATCATCAGGTCGTCACACTGATCTCAAGCACGTGTGTGTGCTGCACTGTCAGTGGACAGCCCAGAAACCCTGACAGGTCGTTTCTTAACCAAGCAATAGCAGGCGTGAAGTAGAAGAGTGCTGCGTGACAAAAATGACCTGCGTGACGGGGCTGCACGAAGGACATTGCGGATGGGAGACCGGAGACAGCGTCAGACGGCGACCAGCAGGCAACTTCAGCCAGGAGCACAACGGACGGGACCAGCAGGGCTCACGGGCGCCAACTAACGGGTCAACGGACCTGTCATTCATTTTTTTTTCTCTTCAAAACTTTTTTGAAATTCCTCTTCCCCTATCGAGGGTTCATGTGTGGAGACACAACTTCCAATTTTCGTGCAATCTAAGCCCAGACTGAGTATTGTTCATGCAAATTTGAGGCATCCGTGCTAGAAATTGCAGACATTGTGTGCATTTCAATTGGGGATTTTGCCAAAACTATTGAAATTTTACTCATTTGAGTGAAATTTCTCAACATTGGATCCATAAAATTTGGGGCTTTTACTGTATTGGTGAAATTCTGTTCAGCCGAGTCAGATTGGTTGACATTAGTGCACATCTGGATCCGAGAAATTTAGGGCTTTTGCAAAATTTTGCAAAATTTTCGCGTTTTAAATGTGATGCATTTGCCCTTGGAACAACTGTAATCAGTTGTGGAATGCTGTAGCACATGTTTTGGTGCTTCTGAGAATTTACTTATAGATCTGAAATTTTTGCTTCTACATGGTCATTTATTGCTGGTTGATACTTGTTTGTACCTTGGCCACTTGTGTGACAGTTTGGACTTGTATTTGCTGAAATTTTTGGTCACATTTGGGCTGAAAATCATGGCTGGTAGTAGTGACAGAAGTAATCTCATGCACATAAAGAAGCTTGAAGAAGCACATAACTTTGCAGTTTGGCTAAAACAATGTTACCGTATCCTGTTGCAAAAGAAGCAGGCAAAGCCAATTAAGACCAAAGGGGCAAAGCCCGCAGACATGGAACATGAAGATTGGGATGAGTTAAATGAGCTTGCACACTCAACCATCGAGCTATCAATTTTTGATGCCTTGCTGTTTAACATTGAAGGTTTGGATTTTGCATATGCTATTTGGACTCGACTAGAAGAACTGTATGCACAGAAGAGTGCCGCAAGCAAAGTGTATTGGCTGAAAAAGCTTATGGGTTTGCGTATGGAAGAGGATACAACAATGTCTACTCACTTGAGTGAGTTTATGTCATGCAGGCATGTATTTTTGAAACCTCACTTAACATGTGGATTGATTTCTAATCACATGATTAAGTAAATGTTGCACATGTGAGGTGTAACTGGGGTTAGAGTAAATTTACAAGCTCGGAACTTGAAGAAATCACAGGATGTCAAAGGCAAAAGTTGCTATAAGTTATGCCGCACAGGTACTTGGTGGTATCTGGTGCTAGTTGTTGGCCTAGGTCATCCATTTGGCCATAAGTGTCAGTTGGTGACACTAGAGAAATGGTGTTTAATGGTACCTAACGCCAATCTGATGGTCAGAGATGACGCAGAGACACTCGGGAATGGAAGTTGCCTAGCCAATTTAATTATTGACCAATCAAATTATTTTTCAGGGAATCGAAATAATTATTAGATTAATTTTCAGTATTTAAAGATTGAAAATTAATATTTAATCGTGAAAAATGTTGGAAAAACCATTTGGGAAGGTTGTCACTTGTCAAAAATGCCCATGCAAGACTGAAAAACGTCTTTAGAGGCTGGAGAGAAGCATTTTTATAAATTCAGCCTGCAAGAGAGAGAGAGAGAGGAGAGGTTGCTGGTCAGATTTGCAGCCATTGGAGGACCTTCTGAGGTTGCCAAGGGCAGGAGAAGACCAATCAACAGCAGGAGGCAGCATCTACAGGCTGTTGAGACAGGGCAGCAGCTGTAAATGACTGATTTTCTTCAGTTCTTTGCATCTACAAGCTGGTGTGGCAGGCAGCAGCTGCATTTGACTGATTTTCAGTCATTCTTCATGACAAAACTCTGAATTTTCTCTCTCTATAGCTTTCCCTCTCATCTCCCAGCCATTTCACAGCTTTGCTCCGAAGATCTTAGCATTTGGATCCTTGGAGGTTGAGAAAATTCAGATTTCTCCAGATTTCTTTGCAGTAAACCCTAATCTACAGCAAAAATTAGGGTTTAGCAGCAGCCTCAAGAAACGTGCCAGAAATTGGAAGCTCCAAGACTTGGATTGAACAAGGCTAAAGTTGTTTTTAGCCTATTCAAGTAGAGGGACCAGCAAATAATTGAATTTGGGGCATTTTCCATCTCCATGAATGCGGGTAAAGGCCAATTGAGTGTCCGAATCAAGGGGCAAAATAGATTGAAGACTTGCAGGTCACTTTGGACAGCAAGGGGAGTTGAAATACTGAAAGGGGTTGGGAGAATCCCATTGGAAATCAACTTTTCCTTCAATAAAGCTAAAGAAATACAGGAAGGGGCGCCAATTTTGGGGCCAATCGGGTGTGCATTGTCGAAGATGAGTAGGTAAATTTGTATTTTCAGATTTGCATTTATTGTTTGCTGTTGTAATTAAGTTGTAATCAGGGACTTACCACCCATCCACGGAAGGAAGGCTGGTTTCATGGTTCCATCGCCAGGATACCATCAAATCCTTTGAATTGGTGGGCCGGTGGTACTTGATTGCAACTTGGGACTATTGCATTATCGCTGAAATTGTTCTCAGCAGTGAATTACAGCAAGCATGTCTTCACATGGTGATACGGGATCAAGTGGAGAGGATACATCACTCCTTGGTCAATCACATGGTGAAGGAGAAAATGCAATGACTGATGTTGGGTATGGTTCTTAGCATGGACAGCATGCTGAAAATTTGGGAAATTGCCCAAACGTTGGCACTTCAATGCATTAAGAGGCTGATGACCAGCAAAGGGATGAAGAATTTGATGATAGCTTGCGTACAATAACAAATCTTTTTGCTGAATTGCCAAAGGATCCCCAACTGCTCGATTCTTGAATGCCCCAAAGAAGGACAGCAAAGGCAAAGAGAAGAAGACACCTTCTACAGCTTCGGGACAGCGACAAGAACGGAAGGAAATGCCTAAGCCTTCTTTAGAAGAGCCCAAAATGCGTGATGAGCACAAATAGTTGGTATCTGTGGGGCAGCAAATGCAAATGCATGGCCAACTTGGTAGTGTCAGTACATGGAAACATGGGCAGTAAGGCAATTATGCAAGCATGGGACAGCAAGGATACTTTGGTGGTGGTACCATTTTTCATGCTATGGTTGAACGGGCACCATGTACGGGAATGTATGGCACAAATCCCTGTGGTATGCAGCAGCCAATGCATGGCTCACAACACCCAATGTATCCGGGTAATGCAAGTGGAATGTCTAATCCCATGTATGGCAGCGACAAATGTGGCACTTTGTATCCCCTTTATCATCTACAAAAAATTATGTAATTACAAGCTACCAAATGTATCTTTGTGGCATTGCTAGTTGGGACATATGTCCAAGAAAAGAATGTAAATGCTATCTTATTTGGGTTACATACCTTCTCTTGACTTTTTGGATATTTCGATTTGTGAGCATTGTATATATAAAAGCATGCATATTTATCCCATGAGAGAAAAACAGAAAAAGGACTAGTTCACTTAACTTAATGTATAGCAATATATGTGGGTCTATGCCTATAAAGTCTAAGGGAGGATTATCATGTTCGTTGATGATGCAACTAGGGAAGTGTGGGCTTTCACTATTTTGGGTAGAAATGATGAGGCTTTGTCTTGCTTTCAAAAAATATTGGCATTCATTGTAGAAAATCAGTCTAACAACAAACTTAAGTGCCTCAAAACTAATAATGGTGGAGAACATGTTTCTTATGAATTTAGGAATTTAGGAATTTAGGAATGCTTTTCTTATGAATTTAGAAATTTTTGTTAAGCAAGTGGGATATAAAGAAAACAAGTGCTCTCTTTTTAGATACTTGGTGCACTCCAATAAATCTCTTATAATGGTGGGATATTGACACTTGTTGTAGAAAAGTAGTCCGATAATAAACTTAAGTGTCTCAAAATTAATAATGGTGGAGAATATGTCTCTTATGAATTTAGGAATTTTTGTGAAGCATGTGGGATATAAAGAAAACAAGTGCTCTCTTTTTAGATACTTGGTGCACCCCAATAAATCTCACTCCAATTTATTGAGCAATATAATGAGAGCCCTATGATACCTTAGGAAGAAAGAGTGGAGGCTAAAATTTCCACTCCAAGGTAGCATGTTGTGATATGCAAATCTACTTAATATCTCTTGTTTCCCTGAGAGATTTTAGCCTAAAGTTGACTATGTGATGTTGATAGATTATGGGGAGCCATCTTATTATAAAGAGGCCATGACTCATGATGATAAGCGTAAGTGGGAGCTAGCTATGCATTCTAAAATAGATTTCATTATGAAGAATCAAACTTGGAGTTGGTTTCTTTCCAAAGGGAAAAAATGCTTTACCATCCAAGTGGATCTATAAGTTTATGGTTAAAGGTAATGCTAAACCAAAGTACAAGGCAAGGTTAATGGCTAAAGGTTTTAACTTTAAAAAAGGGTGTGGAGTTTGATGAGATCTTTCACCTATATGGTAAAATCAACTACTTTTCACACTTATACTTGCCTTGGTGGCTAAGGATGACATGGATCATGTATAATTGGATGCTATGGTGATCTTCATGATGAGATCTAAATGCAACAACCATAGGGATTTGTGGAACATAGAAAAAAAATGCTTTGTTTGCAAGCTAAAAAAGTCTTTATGGATTAAATCAAACCCCATGGGAATGGTACAATAAGTTTAATGCCTTTATGCAATCTTATGGCTTCAAAAGAAGTGAGACAGACCACTACTTATACATTAGAAAGGCTAAAGATGGCAACTTGATATTGTTGATCCTTTAGGTGGATGATATATTGATAGAGTTGGGGAAAATGAGTATGAGATTGATGAATTGAAGAAAAGGTTAATGGAAACCTTTGAAACGAAGGATTTGGGACATGCAAATCACATTCTTGGCATGCACATAGTTAGGAATAGAACAAATAGATTGCTCTATCTATCTCAAAAGGATTTTGTTAGTAAGGTGTTGCAACATTTCAATATGGAGAGAAGAAGGAAATTAGTACTCCATTACCTCCATATGTGAAACTTGGGGCTAATTATTGTCCAAAATCTAATGAGGAGAGGGTTGGGATGGCCAAGGTTTCGTATTCATCATGTGTGGAAAGTCACATGTATGCTATGGTCACCACTCGCTTGGACATTGCTTTTGCAATGGGAGTAGTAAGTAGCTATATGTCAAATCCTAGCAAGAAGCATTGGGAAGTAGTTTAATGTATCTTGAGGTACTTGAGTGATACCATAGATATGTACATATGCTTTGGGAGGAGTGGTAGTGGTGTAATTGTATACATAGATATAGATTATGGAAGGAATATTGATCATAAAAAGTTAACCACATGATATGTTATTACCTTGTATGGCGATGCAATCTCATGGATGCCTCATTTGCAAAAATACATGGCATTATCTACCACTAAAGCTTAGTATATTATAGACACAAAGGCATGCAAATAAGCCATATAATTTACTCATCTAGTGGAAGGCTTGGGCCTTAGTGAAGACATACCATTGTTCTATAGTGATAATCAGAGTGCCATCATGTTGGCAAAGAATCCTATGTTTCATGCAAAAACCAAGTACATAGAAGTGAGTTATCACTTCATTCGTCAAGTGCTTGAGACACAAGTGAGTTGGGTTTGGTAGAAGCCTAATGTTACTATAAGATGCTATGTACTTTCAAATGTAGTGCAAATTCTAAATTGTTTAGGACATATATTATCAATATGAACTTTGTCTACTACTAAAAGGCTATGAACCTTAGTGAAAAAGATACTTTGTATTTTTCCTTCAATACAAATAATAAAAGAAAAAGGCTTAAAAAGTCATGTGAGGGAGGTAGTACAAGGTGGTTGCAATCGGGCATCTACGACTATTCTTCCTTGCATGATTTCAAATGTAGTGCAAATTCTAAATTGTTTAGGACATGTATTATCAATATGAACTTGGTCTACCACTAAAAGGCTATGAACCTTAACGAAAAAGAGACATTGTATTTTTCCTTCAATATGAAGAATAAAAGAAAAAGGCTTGAAAAGTCGTGTGAGGGAGGTAGTTTCAAGGCAGTTGCAATTGGATACCTATAACTATTCTTCCTTGCATGATTATTTCTCTCTCTCACTTCTACACAACTTTTTCTCTCTTCTATGCTTGAAGATTAATCTTACGCGAGGAGAGAGAGAGAGAGAGAGAGAGAGAGAGAGAGAGAGAGAGAGATGCATGCTTAAATCTTATGTGTGCAGACTGAGTATACAAAGGCTGTCATGAGTAGAACCTTGCTAAGTGTAGACATGGAAAAAAAAACAACCATATAAAGCTAGAGGCTGTCACAAGGCTTCACTAAGTATGTAGAGGCTGTAGTGTACAAAGGTTACATGAGAAGTACAAGATCTTATGGTAAGAACATTAGGCAAGTACACATTTGAAACCTAAAAAGGCTCAGAAAATGAGCTACAAAGGAGGGATTGGTGAGTTCTATCCTTTTGTTCTTGGGTGTCTTCTTCTTCTTCTTCTTCTCCATTGTCGTCTTCATCTTCTTTGACAGTTGCAAGATATGCTCTTTGAAATCTTTTCCTAGCATGACAAAACTTCTCAATATGTCCAGTTCTTTTACAAAAATCACAAACTATGTTCTTCTTCCCTTTGTCTTTCACATAGAGGAGTTGTTGGTCTCCTCTTGGGTTGCTTGCTTCTTCTTTGCCCTTGATCTTATTTCCTTTTCAAGAAGAGAAGCCTTGATATCCACAAGCTTCTGTTTTGGCATGTTCATTAATGTGGTAGATACATTATCATACTTAGGTGGAAAACTTTTGAGAAGTACTCCAATGCAAATGTCTTCATCCATCTTTAAGTTGATTCTTGCAAGTTGTGTCAACAAGCTTTCCATATAATTCAAATGAGTTGCAAGTGAGGTACTAGTTTTCATGTCAAGCCTAAAAATTCAATTTACAAGCCATACTTCAGGATTTTGAGTGAGCTCCAAACAAGGTTTCTAATCGGTCCCATGTTGCTTTAGAGGTTGTTGGCCTAGGTCATCCATTTGGCCATAAGTGTCAGTTGGTGACACTAGAAAAGTAGTGTTTAATGGTACCTAACGCTAATCTGATGGTCAAAGATGGTGCAGACACTCGGGAATGGAAGGTTGCTAGCCAATTTAATTATTGGCCAATTAGATTATTTTTCAGGGCACCGAAATAATTATTAGATTAATTTTCAGCATTTAAAGACTAAAAAATAATATTTAATAACGAAAAATACTGGAAAAACCATTTGGAAAGACTGTCACTTGTCAAAAATGCCCATGCAAGATTGAAAAACGTCTTTAGAGACTGGAGAGAAGCATTTTATTCAGCCTGCAAGAGAGAGAGAGGAGAGGCTGCTGGTCTGATTTGCAGCCATTGGAGGACCTTCTGAGGCTGCCAAGGGCAAGAGAAGACCAATCAACAGCAGGAGGCAGCATCTATAGGCTGTTGAGACAGGGCAGTAGCTGTAAATAATTGATTTTCTTCAGTTCTTGGCATTTACAAGTTGGTGTGATAGGGCAGCAGTTGCATTTGACTGATTTTCAGTCATTCTTCGCTCTCTCTCTATTAGCTTCCCTCTCATCTCCCAGCCATTTCATAGCTTTGCTCTGAAGATCTTAGCATTTGAACCCTTGAAGGTTGAGAAATTTCAGATTTCTCTGCTGTAAATCCTAATCTACAACAAAAATTAGGGTTTAGCTGCAACCTCGGGAAGCGTGCCAGAAATTGGAAGCTCCAAGACTTGGATTGAACAGGGCTGAAGCTGTTTTTAGCCTATTCAAGTGGAGGGACTAGCAAATAATTGAATTTGGGGCATTTTCCATCTCCATCAAAGCGGGTAAAGGCCAATTGAGTACCCGAATCAAGGGCAAAATAGATTGAAGACTTGTAGGTCACTTTGGAGAGCAAGGGGAGTTGAAATACCAAAAGGGATTGGGAGAATCCCATTGTAAATTAAAATTTTCTTCAATAAAGTTAAAGAAATTCTGGAAGAGGCGCCAAATTTGGGGCCAATCGGGTGTGCATTGTCGAAGATCAGTAGGTAAATTTGTATTTTCAAATTTGCATTTATTGTTTGCTTTTGTAATTAAGTTGTAATTAGGGATTTAGCACCCATCCACGGAAGGAAGGTTGGTTTCAATTTAACTCCATTTTCAGCCAACTGGTTGCCTTGAAGTTATTGATTGATGAAGAATTTAAGGCTACGTTCTTACTTTGCACTCTTCTAGAGAGTTGGGATACATTCAGGACTGCTATGAGCAATTCTAATGCGGTTCTTTTGTATGCTGATGTAGAGAGTGCTCTACTCATGGAAGAAATGAATTGATAGAACAATGCATCCAGTAAGTCTTCGAGTGCTTTACATACTAGGGACATATCACAACAAAAAGGTAAATCTGATAGCAAGGGACGCAGTAAATCACGTGGCAAAGATATTGAATGCCATCATTGTGGCAAGAAGGGTCACTTTAAACATGACTGCTACAAATGGAAGAAAAAGAAAGGAAAGGACAAGAAGACAGATGATAGCAAGGAAGAGAAGAAAGAGGATCAATCTAATAAGAGCAGTGTCAAAATTGAAGAGGTGAATGTAGTCACTCATGACAGTGACAGTGGGAATGACGTACTCTTTGTCTCTTCACACTTTGGTGCATATGCTTTACTTGCAAATACAGATGATATGCATACCTGGATTCTCAATTCAGGTGCTTCCTTTCATGTCACCTCTCATTGTGAGTGGTTCTCTACCTATATAGGGGGTCGATATGGTGTTGTCCATCTTGGGAACAACTATGCATGTGACATTGCAGGTATTGACAGTGTGCAGTTGCAGTTTCAACATGGCTCTGTCTTCACAGTTCAGCATGTATGGCATGTACCATAGCTCAAGAAGAGCTTGATTAGCACAGGGCAACTAGATGATGATGGATTTCATACCACCTTTGGTGATGCAAAATAGAAGATTTGTAAGGAATCTAGAGTAATTGCTAGATGTTGTAAAAGTAATACCTTGTATCCTCTCCATGTATCTAGTGTGAGTGACCATGTTGTTGCCGTGATTGAGCAGCCAAGTGTTTCTTTGTAGCTTGGCCGGTTGGGACACATGAGTCAAACTGGAATGAAAGTGCTCTCTCGTTTGGGTTACTTACCTTGTCTTTGTTATGCTGATTTTGAGCATTGTGATCATTGTGTTTACGGTAAACATGCATAGACATCTCATAAAAAGTCTCTTTTGCTGAAATCTTCTCCTTTAGAGTTAGTACATTCCGATGTATGTCAGATGCCAGGATTATCTTTAGGGGAAAATAAATATAGTCACCTTTGTCGATGATGCTACACGGAAGGTATGGGTTTATCCTATTTGTAACAAGGATGAAGTGCTTGATAAGTTTAAAAAATTCTTGGCTTCGGTTGAAAATCAAACTGATAAGACACTTAAGTGTCTTTGCTCTGACAATGGTGGGGAATATGTGTCCGAGGTCTTTCAGGCATTTTGTGACAGCAAAGGGATAAAGAGGGAGCTCATTGCTCCTCATAATCTACCCCAAAATGGAGTTGCAGAGCGTATGAATCAGACCATACAGGATAAGGTACATACGATGCTGTCTCATGTTGCATTACCCCATGGTTTTTGGGTAGAGGCTGTTATGACAGCAGTACACTTGATTAATCGGTCACCAAACAGGTCTTTGGGGGTGGGGAGTTCTCCAAGAAGCGTGGTCGGGCAAGCCACCTTTATATGCTCACCTGAAAGTGTTTTGCTACGAGGCTTTTGTGCACATTCGTAAAGAAAAACGCAACAAAGTTGAGCCAAAGTCTTGTAAATGCATTTTCCTAGGATATGGTGACGAGGGTGAAATGGAGTATGATTATGGGATCTTGAGAAAAGGAAAGTAGTACACAGCAATGATGTTATCTTCCGGGAAGATCGCATGTATAAACAGCCCGAAAAGATTGAGAAGGTCCGTAGGGTTGTATTCCGTGAAGAAATACCTTTTGGAAAGTAAAATGTGCCCGCTGTATAGCAGCGATGATGTTATCTTCCGGGAAGATCGCATGCATAAACAGCCCGAAAAGATTGAGAAGGTCCGTAGGGTTGTATTCCGCGAAGAAATACCTTTTGGAAAGTAAAATGTGCCCACTGTACAGCAGCAAATACCTGCGGTAAATGAACCTATAAATGTAGAAAATAATGCTGGAAATGATCAGCCAGCTATTGCCCATGATAATGAGTCACTACATGTGCAGGAACACTCAGGACAACAAGCTATTAATGTTGATTTGCAGGATGGAATGCTAGGATAGCAAGCTGAAAATGCTCAACAGCCAACAAACAATGATCATTGGGTTAGGAGATCTTCTAGGGCTACTAGACAACCTGATAGATTCATTCCTGGTGCAAACAATGTGGCTGATTATGTCATGTATTTAGATTGTGGTGAACCGTCTTGCTTCAAGGAAGCAATGGACAAAAAGGACAGTAAGAAATTGTATAAAGCCATGTTGTCAGAAATGGAATCTCTTGAGAAAAATGACACTTGAGACTTGGTGCAGTTGCCTAAAGGGCAGAAAACACTTCCATGCATATGGGTTTATAAGATAAAGGTCACTTCTGGTTCCTCACCAAAGTACAAAGCAAGATTGGTTGTGAAGGGGTATAAGCAGGAACATGGAATTGACTTTGATGAGATCTTCTCTCTTGTAGTCAATATGATTGCATTGAGAGCCATTTTGGGCTTGGTTGTAGGTGAAGATATGGAGCTCATACAGATGGATGTAAAGACTGCATTCTTACATGGTGATCTGCATGAAGATATATATATGCAGCAGTCTGAAGGGTTTGTTGAAAAAGGGAAAGAGAAGATGATATGTAAACTCAAAAGGAGTTTGTATGGATTGAAACAAGCACCAAGAGAATGGTATTTTAAGTTTGATACATTATGCAGTCTCAAGGTTTCCATAGAAGTAAAGTGAATCACTGCTTGTACACCAAGAAGGCAGTAGATGGCAACCTGATTATCTTGGTTTTGTATATTGATGACATGCTGATTGCTGGCAGGGATACTCATGCCTTGGACTCACTGAAGCAAAGTCTTCATGGCAGCTTTGACATGAGGGTCTTGGTGATGCAAATCACATTCTTGGCATGAGAATACTCAGAGATAGGTCGAAAGGATTGCTCTATCTATCTCAGCAGGAGTATATCTCCAAGGTTTTGCAGTGTTTGAATATGGAGAGGGGGAAACAATTGGAGTTCCATTGTCTCCATATGTGAAACTCAGTGCAGAGGACAACCCCACATCTGATGATGAGAAGGTTGAAATGGCCAAGATACCATATGCTTCAGCTGTTGGTAGTTTGATGTATGCTATGGTTGCTACATGTCGTGACATTGCCTTTGCAGTGGAAGTGGTTAGCAGATACATGGCAAACCCTGGTAAAAAGCATTGGGAAGCAGTGAAAGGTATTATGAGATACCTCAAAGGCACAAAGGAGTTGTGCATCTGCTTTGGAAAGCAGAACGCATTTGTTGTTGGCTTTACGGATGTAGACTATGATGGTCATGCAGATTGCAGAAAGTCCACTTTAGGGTATGTGTTTACTTTCATAGGAGGAGCAGCTTCTTGGATCTCCAGGCTACAAAAGTGTGTTGCATTGTCTACTACAGAGACAGAGTATGTGGCTTCCACTGAGGCATGCAAGGAGGCTTTATGGCTTTCACGTCTGGTGGGAGAGCTTGGCATCACACAGTTACCTGTTCTCCATTGTGATAGTCAGAGTGCTATCATGCTAGCATGGAATCCCGTCTTTCATGCAAAGACGAAGCACATACAAGTGAAATGCCACTTCATTAGAGATGTACTTGACAGCAAGAGCATTGAACTTGTCAAAGTGCATACATATGATAATCTTGCAGAACTTCTCACGAAGGGTCTTGCGGCAGAGCGGTTTGCTCATTGTCGATAGATGATTGGATTTTGATAGATATATGTATTTCAGCTTTGTACATACCTAGACTTCACTGATTCTTTTTTCCTCTTAAGGCACATTGCCTTTAGGTGGAAGGTTGTACACTCGTCATTGTACCCAAAAAAAGATCGTGCTCACTCTCACTCTCTATCTCTCTCTCTGCTGCTAATAGCCATTGATTGTCTCGATCCTCGCGCTCCCAGCCACTACATTCAAGTCATCCTTCTCTGTGATTTTGAAATTCTGGAGCTCATGATCAAAATTGATGCGACGGCAGATCCTATCCTGAGCTACATAGCGGTCAGTTTAGTATGCCCAACGCTTGGATGCTAAGTCGAAATGTTGAAGTTGAGAGTGAAACTCACGCAACAAGCCTTGCATAAGCTCCACAATAGCGGAGGTGTTATGAGCCTTCCATGACTAGACTACCTCATATGGAACAAGAGCGGGATCAGGTTGAGGCTCCAACCCCTCACTAAATCCCATAGGTTCGGAGAGTTTGAGACATATCTCATCAAATTTGACCAAGGGGTGTAGTTTGACCCGTTGAAATGAGTCTTGTCATTAAATGCATGCTTGGTGGATGAGAAACTAGAACCATGAGGTGTTTGGGAAGATGGATAGATGGGATAAGATGGAGGATCAGATGGTGGTGGATAAGAAGTAGGAGGGGGTAAAAATGGATAGGTAGAAATAGGCTGTTGATATCCAATGAGTGCCGATTGTTGCGGAGGTAGTGAAAAGAACATAGGTCCATATGATATTGTAGGTGTAGGTGTAGGTGGAGGCAGTGGGACACGATAGCCTGGTCCAATGTCAGTTGGGGGATTATAGGATGATCGGATGGTTTGCTGGGTAATGCCATAGAGGTAAACTGCGATACCAAATGATCCACACTTGAGTAGATCTGGGATGCACTCCCAAAGGGATAGCTCGAAAGTGTGTGTGTGGGAGGTCGAGCCTTTGTCATAGATACACCACTTAGAAATAGGTATGTAGAGGTCCTAAAGGCTATGCCTAAATATGCGGAACCCCCTGGTGTGGTGTCTGTTAAATAATGTGGTGTACTTAATGGAAGTGAAAAGGAAGGTGCAACAGAAGATGAGGGAGGGATGGATGGAAGTCCAAATGGATTTGTGATGGATGTTGTTGTGGGAAACATCATAGGTTTCTTTTGTCCATTAAATGCACTAGATGAAGATGCACCTGCTCCATATTGACCGTGAGAAATAAAATCATTTGAAGGAAACAGAAAGGGTAGAAATACTTACATAAGTTCTTCTTTTAGCTTCTTATCTAGTTTTTAGTTCATGAAGAAATACCTGTCTTCCTCATTGCTTACAAACCAAAGCTTGTTTTGAAGAGTTCCTTCTTGATGAGTATCTCCCGATCTAATAGAAAATACGTAATTAGTTGCCATTGAATCTGAAATAATTGGGTTCGTACTTGGCATTGGAGAAAAGTACTGTGGAAGTGAGGTGTAATTTGAGCCAGGTTTCACTTGTGGATAGCCGGTCTGCAGTGGAGATTCCGAAGGTCCTGCAAGATCATTAGTTTTGTACACTGAATCTAAAGGAGAAAACTTAGGCTTACCTTCAATCTCCTGCTTGGTCTGTGGATTTCATGATAGTCCGATGGCTCTCTACCCGTGTCAGATTGGGTAGTAGCAAGCTAAGAGGCCCAGTCTTGATCGTTTTTGTCCATGTTTAGATGTGGAGATTGGAGCAGTGTTGTAAATGTGTTCGAAGTCATCTGACCGTTTTGTTGTTCTTGCTTTTGCGAATGAGCCAAGGTTTCTTAGAAAGTAGCTAGCTTTGATGCCATGTGAAAAAATGCTCTAAATGCAAAAAGCATGAAACCAATCGTATGACAAAGCATAAACCGATAAACTCAGAACACAGTTAGGGTAACTTAGAGATAGTGAACACAATGAATAATAAAGTGAATGACTAATGAATACATAGTGCTCATGCAACAAGCACACTATGCAGTGAATAATGGACCTCAAACTATTGTATTTTTGGGATCAAGGCAGAGGTTATGAGTTGCAGAGTGTGTCGTACTGTGAACGGATCCCAAATTGCAGCAAATGCAACCTCCAAGTCTCAAACATCAGCAAACGAGCCAAGGAAGGTTGGATCTGATGTAGATGGTAGTGTAGGAGAGAGAAAGGCGAAAAACGCAGGTACCTGAGGAGAGAGAAAATCTGCACAATAGTTGTTAGGTGCAAACGCAACAGACATCGGTGAGACAAAAAATCAAAATGTAGCATTCAAAGGAGAGAGAACTTGATGGCGATAGCTGCCAGTTGATGGTGATATCAACCAACTATAGGCGACAACACCCAAGTGTAGTAGGCGACGATTGCGAACACGTGAAGAAGATTGGAATCAGGTGCCAGATGGTAGCAAGTGGATGCTGGAAGCTTTGATTGCGATGTCCTCTGCGAATGGGGTGCGGGTAGTAGAGTTATGGCTCTTGAAACCTACAAAAACGAGATTGAGGGAGAATGGGGCTGTTTAAGTTAGGCTAATGCATTTTTAGCTCAACAGGTTTGAATGACTTCCTAGTCATCACCATCTTAGTGAGGGTGGCAGAGTGCCAAGGGTAGGAGAGGGAATCTTATTGAGGAGAGAGGAGAGAGAAGATGAAAATGGTGGCTGGAAGATGATCACAACAGCAGTGAGAAGAGGTTAAGTTGAATGCAATGATGAGCATAGTGGCCCTATAAATAGGGAGCACAAGCCTGATCTGTGCAGCCAGCATTTAAATGCTGGTTGGAATGCTGTAAAACAACCAACCTGAAATCCATAATGATGATTGCATAGAAAAATGTGCCACCTGCATGAAATGCTGCCGACCTGGCCTGTACATGATTTTGCTCTGACTGGGAAATGTCTGCTTGCTGTCAATGGTGAGAAATGGAAGTGAAAGGGACATGTGATGTGCTGCACAAGGAGTGGGCAGGTCTGGATGACCACGGGCAGAGCCTAGGGTGGACACTGCTGTCACATGAGAAGGGCTGATGGATAGAGTGTCAAAAGCCCGAGATATCCTTGCCGGACTCTGACAAAGGCTCAGAACCAGGAGATGAAAGCAGAAGAAGACAGAAAAACATGTCTGTTAACAACATCCATATGCATCATTGGGCTATCAGTACAGTTGTGCTCTACTAGCCAAGAAGAAACGTTGCCTGAAAGGCTGCATTACTGAAAGCACATGTTGCTTTATGAAGTGGAGCAAAACTTTTTTATTGTTAAATGTTTTCTTGCCAAATGTTAATCTGAAAGTCAAATTTTCTTTTTACAGATGGGAATCCTACAGCTGCAATAGGTTACTCAAAAAGAGCAGCTGTTTATTCACAGCAAAGAAAATATAAGGAGGCAGAGTTGGACCTACAAAAGGCTTTGGAGGTTGATTCTACATTTATACAAGGCTACTTGCAGCGCGGCTTATTATTACGTCAAATTTGCAGGTATAAGTATCCCTTAGACTTTTGAAAAAGTAGGTTCAAGTCTATCTACTGTTTTGTTCTTCCTTATTCAGTTCCAAATTACAACAGAACGATCTAGCTAATCATGTGCGTAAGCACAAAAAGCTCAGGACCAACAAACAGTCTTCAAGCTGTTCTAATGTGGCCCCTGCATGTCCAATGGTTTCCTTTTGCCAGCAGAAGTTGTTTTACTCTGGCAGATGGTTAGAATGTGTGTTAAGAGTTTTAGGATAATTTCTGGCTGATGAAAGTGCAAGTTTTTGGTTGTGAACTTTCCATAGGCTGTAGGGCTTTCAATCTCTAACAAGACCTTTTGACAATGCTATTTTTGTTTATGAATCTATGTTTTTCACTCGACATTGCAGATTACCCATGCTTAGCTTAGGGCTGAATGAGCGCACACATTGACTGTGATTGCTTTCTTCAGCAGAATTCAAGAATGAAAAAAGAAAGTTCAGTGATAGATCTAACCTTACAAATGCTTTGCTTGAGATCCATGAATGATCATCTACTATATTTGCTCCAATGTGCCTCCTGCATTTTGTATGACCTGGTAGAGGTTGTTCTGTACAGGTATGATGATGCTGAGAAAGATTATAAAAAAGTCTTGGAGCTAAAAAATGCAACCACAGCAGAGAAAGAACTTTCTCAGCTGCGTCAAGCAAAGAATGGTCTTGATCAGGCCCTGAATTCTTTTGAAAATGGGGACATATCAAAAGCGCAAGAGTATCTTGACAAAGTAGTTCTTGTTCTCTCTCCTGACTGTGTGAAGGTAAACCTTTCAATCATGTTTCCATGAGCTAAATTATCTCATTGAAGTCATTGTAAGTTATATCAGGCTGCTTAATTAATAAGTGATTCTGTCTATGGACTAAAGTGGCTAATATTTAGTTCGTACTTGTTAGTAGGATTGTCAGCTCATGTGTGTGTTTGTGCATGCTTGTCAAGGCTGGGCATTGTCTTTTCTTTAGGCATTATTTTAGTGATTTATTTGTGGCATTTGTGGCATTTTATGCCAGTCGGTGCTGGCCGACAAGCTGCTATTTTAGGTATATTTATTGCTATTAATTGTGGGGCTCCTTCTCCTCCTCCTCCTTAGTCATCATTGTTCTTTAGGTGGACTTCCTGTTGGAGAGAGGAGTTGGTGCCAGTGCCCACGCAGCCAGTGACTCGTTGTTGTATGCAAGTGTCTCATGTTTGGTATATGGATTCCATTTCTCAAGCACATCTTTGAGTTCTCTTCTTTTGCAGTGTTCTTTTGTTTTCTTTCTCTTTTGTCTTGTGTTCAGCAGTTTATTTCAGCACTTGTTTATGCTTCCATTGCTGCAACCACTTTTGACATGGTATCAGATTGCATGATCTAGGTTCCTGCTGCTGGTTTCTTTGCTGATTACAGGCCATCTACTCCCTTGCTGATCTAGCACCTGCTCCCTACTCCCTGCTGCCAATCAACTTGTTGCTGCTTGCGTTTTCACATTTAATGCCTGTATGGCAGCCTGCATTGGCATTTATTGCCTGTTCAGCCTGTGTTTTGATCCCTGCAGTCATTTTTCTTTCAATTTTTGAATGTTCTATTGCTTCATTTTCAGCATATACTGCTCTCTAAGGCTGGGTAACAATATTTGTTGATATTTGACTTTGTTTGCTGGCTGTTTTCAATATTTTGTAGTCGAATTCTTGTGACCCGCGTGTGAATATTGCATCCGAACTGTGCAGTACTTGCTGTTTGGTTGGCCGTCTTCTCTCTCTGTATACTTTCTATCTTCCCTTCCTATCATCTCGAGATGGCTCCTTTGTGCGCTTCTACTGATGATAAGCTACATGGACCTAACTGTCTTACATGGACTGCTGTGATGAAAGCCCGGTTTGTGCAGAAGCGGATTTGGTATATTGTTTGTGGAGCTATTCTCCATCCTCAATGTTCTTTTTCTCTTCTCGAAGATTTTGATGAGGACAACCATGAAGAAGTTGTGCTTACATGGGATTCAGATGATGCACATGTATATTTTGCTCTTCTTCGATGTATTTCTAAAGAAGTTCCATCTCCGAAAATATGATCGAAGCTTTAGA
Source organism: Lygodium microphyllum (assembly GCF_053477565.2). Classification (NCBI taxonomy): domain Eukaryota; kingdom Viridiplantae; phylum Streptophyta; class Polypodiopsida; order Schizaeales; family Lygodiaceae; genus Lygodium; species Lygodium microphyllum. The sequence goes on from NC_141155.1 coordinate 105,460,779, forward strand.
TGTTGTACAAGGCACCTTCCACCATGCGTGCAATGATCTTGTACGGATAGCTTTAGAAGTTCGAGTCTAAGGACACCATTCAGTCATTTTTGCTCCATGTTACACATGTATAGGACTAGCTTCAATACATGTAGTGTGCCTCTTTTAGAGGCACATCTCATGGGACCGGTATTCTATAAGCTCCCTCCAAAGTTTGATGGAGTGGCGAATGCTTTGAGGTCACAGATCTACACATGTGAGCTTCATATATATGTTTTGGATATTGCTTGAGCATGAGGCATCTTTGCATTTACAAGGGAGGCTTCCATCTCATTATGGAGATTTTAGTGAGGCCTTTACAACTTCAGAGAAGGGCAACGAGAAGAAGAAGTCGAAGGCCTGGTGTTATCATTGTGGTAAGAAGGGCCATTTATGGAAGGATTGCAAGGAGTCACAAAAGAAGGAGAAGAAGCAGCGAGATGTGGACTTCTTCGACAAGTCATTCTCTTCCTTGACTCCGATTCCGATCATGTGGCCAAGGAGAAATCCAAGATGCGGAAGGGATCCGATTCTTCAGATTGAGGGGAAGGGCTTGGTAGCCCCTTCCTCCACTGTTTTCTAGTCATGGTGATGGAGTCATCTCTCACGATTCTCAGACGCCTCATCTCACAACATTGGATTCTATCTCTCTCTCTCTCTCTCTCTCTATATATATATATATATATATATATATATATATATATATATATATATATATATATATATATATATATATATTTCGTAATGAGTAGTTATATTATATCAAATCACACAAGAGTACAAAAAGTCAAGATCACAGGTGGGATACAAAAAGTCACGGCAAAGAATTAGAAGAGATTACCATATGCCAAGTAGCTAAATCCTTCCTAGAAAGAAGATCAGCCTGCTAAATGAGATCTGATTGCTAATGTAGAAGACACCCTTGATCTTGGTAATGTCCTTGGATGCCCACAATAAAATTGAAGACAAAAGCATTCTGGGTAACCTAGTTATGCCCACAGCCCCAAAATTTGAAAAAATGAAACAAAATCTTCATATGTGGTTTAGGTAGGTGGGTTATTTTGCCTTAGCAAAAACTTAGTCAGAGGGACATAGTGACAAGCCAACCGCAGTTCTCCAAATGTTTGATAGGAGGGTGGTTTGGATTTTTGTGGTTAAAGGGCAAGAAATAAATTTGTGGTGCAAGTATTCCACATTGAGAGTGCAAAAAAAGCAATTGCCATTCGAGATTCTATGCTTTGAAAAAGCCAAGGCAAGGGGAAGTCCACCAATGAGCACTCTCCAAAGAAAGACCTTCGTTTGAATGGGGTCTTGTTCAGCTAGCCTTCCACAATAGTCATTTGTCACCACGTCTTAGATTTATGCATGCCCTAAGCAAAATTGGCTTTGATAACTAGCCAATGGTGATCCTTAATCATGGGATGAAACACGTGTTTAGTTGAAACCTCTTCAAGGTTGAGTCAGCTCGTGAGATCCCAATCCTACCAAGGACAATCAGAATCAAGTGCAGAATCTCTTTCTTTCTTTCTTTCTTTCTTTTTATGTGTGTGTGTGTGTGTGTGTGTGTGTGTGTGTGTGTGTGGTGAAGGTTGTTGAGTTAGTCAATAGAAATATGTAGAAAGGATTGCCCTACCAACCAACTATAGACAAAGACAACTAGAAAACGATCCTAAGGAGTGCCAAGGCTGCTAGTAGAAAAAAGAACGATCCTAAAGGAGGCAGAACTCTCTCTCTCTCTCTCTCTCTCGTTCTCTCTCTCTCTCTCTTTGTGACTCGCTCACTCGCTTGCACTTGTGTCCTTATTGCACTTTACTCATGGCAAGCCATGGCATATTTGATGTATCCTTGAGAGACTTCTGATGCTGTTGACACAACTTTTGACACCTTGAAGAGTTGGTGGCACAATTGCAGCACTTGGATTGGCTCAAATTGGCCGTCCCCTAGATTCGATGTGGGAGAGATTGTCCTCATGTTGCACATGTATGGATTAGCATATGCATATAGGGCATAATGGCTTGCTGAAAGTTATCGGCTTGGCTTTGCACTTGTGAGGATCTACCTCTTCTCCCCTTGTTTGAGTTATTCTACTCATTGTATTGACAAGATGTAGGCATTCCATACCATAGATACCATCAATACCTAGGGTCTCTGAGTAGTTGAGTAAAACTCTTTGAATGAAGTTTTTGGTTTACATGAAAAATTTCAACATGAGGACTTTAGCTAAACCCAATGTGGGTGGTCGATATTTAGGTGAAACGCTTTCAGGGTGGTAGTGAAATGAATTGTCATGTCTAAAATCCAATGAGGGATAGACATTTGGGCAATAGGCAAAAAGTTTTTTTCCTAACTCCAACTATGGGCGGCACGCGTTAATGGGAAATGTGGGTAAATTGAAGGTGTTCTTGTAAGTCTGTTGAACCTATTGCACGACTCCTATAAGGGTGTTGAAAAATAGGGCTTTGAAAATAGGGAGGGCTAGCTATCATAAAGAGCACAATCAAAATTAGTAATGAGTGCTTCATGTAGTTTTAATGTGACATGAAATGCTTCCTTTCTCAAAGCTAAAGGAAAAAGAAACATGTACTTTTTGTGGGAAAAGCAAGATCTGGCCATCGTGAAAAATGTGTGGGAGAGAATGATATCTGTTGGGCATGTTTTGAAGGGTTCTCACTAATAAAAAGGGCATAACTGTGCTCCACATTGAGTATGCAAGGTCTCCAATAAAAGATGAGAACTAATAATATGAGGGAAGAATAAAGTAGAAGTGTCGGTACTGTAACAACTATAAAAGGATCTACTTCTGCTGGGTATCATCATCGGTCCTCACTTGTGGACATGTATTGTGTTTTCTCTCTTTTCATGTGTTGGGAGCTTATGTTGTGTTGTTTCTTGTGCACGCTTGTGAAGAAACATTGCATGATGAATGGCAATGCCTATTTAGTGTGAGCCGTTTGGAAGCTCTCTTGACTCTCCATGCACAAGTCATTTCAAATTGAACTAGAACAAATCTTGGTTTGATATTGTTCTACCACCTTTTGCCACAAAATTCAGCAAATAGGATACTAGGATACTGAGAGTGTAGCATCCTTGAAATGTGTGTTGCTATATTTACCCTGATGTTTAGAAGTGCTGGTTGTTTGCGATCAGCAGAGTATTAGACACTGAATCTTATTTGTGCATGTTTCCTATTTTTGGATTTATCATCTTATATTTGGAGATCCATTGATCAAAGACCATGTGGATCTTAGAGGTGAAAAGGCTGGTCAAAAATTTCCAATAATTTGCAGCATCATTCTTCCATAACATTAATACCCTCAAGGGGTTGCTGGGCTGGTGGGACTCCATGGCCAAATGCTCCCGTGTCTTGATGTTTTTGTAGGAGAGGACGTTTTGTTATCCCTTTTTGTGTATTCCATATTTTTGACAGTGAAAATGACACTATGAAGAATGATAATTTTGTGACGCATTTAGTTGATTGAGCATTCAATCAATGGCTGGCAGAACATGTTGTGCTTTTGCTTGTGATAGTTTCACACTTTTTTGCTTGTTGAGAAGATCTTATTGCCATAGCTTAAAACATTTGGACAATCCAAATGTTTAAGATATGGCTAATTGACTATGCACATCACTAGCTCTTAAGGAGGCTGGTGAAAAATGTGCTTTCTGGCATGTTGAGTTAATGCTCCATATTTGCCTAACTTCAGGATATGAGCAAGGATAAAAAGGTGAATGAAAAAACTAAGCAAAGATGTTATGCATTAGTAGCTCTTGTATTTAGTATGTTGTATCATTTTGAGAATATCTCCTTTGTCTTTTGTATATTTCATAGTGAGAGTCTCCTTTCCGCTTTACATAGGTATCCCCAGCATTCACTGAGTCACTCATACTCCATCATTATCTAGTCAACTTATGCTCACTGAATGAACATATTGTACAAGGTCATTCACGTGGTTGAGTGGGGTTGTGTGTGTGAAACAAGATATTTCACAAAAAAATGTGTATGTAGATGCACTTAAACCACACTCACACATGCTTGGCTAATGCAGACACTACAAGGAGTTGTGTTAATTCTCAAGAATGAGTAGCTCATGTGTGCATGTGTGTATTTGCATCTTTAAAACAAAAAATGCTTATACTACTAAATAGTCATTCAAAACACACATCTTTTGTTTTATACTGATACTGAATATGCTTGAATGCAAGTTAAAACTTGGACAAATTTTTGGAAATGCTCCATCTCCAGGCCCTTGGGCATGCCAGGTGGCCATCACTTTTGTTTTGTATTTCAGATTGAAGAGTTGTAAAAAACAAATCTTCCTTAAAGTTGTCCATGTTCCAGATTGGTAGGCAGTGTCCTAAGCTTCATTCAGACACTTGATTTAATTAGAGAAGGGGCATCCAAATCCACAAAAATGATTGAAAAGTCCTGGAGAAGTTTAAGTGGATTTAATGTGATTAAAGCTATTTCTTTTCTGGGTGGTGCCATTGTGCTTATGGTTACAGATGAGGGCATGTAGTGGAAGATCTTCATAGAAATTGTTGCTAATAGAACTGACCTGTGTCTTCAGGGACATCTACTCAAGACGAGAGTGCTCCTTAAAAGCAAAGACTTCTCTGGTGCTATAGCAGAGGCTGCTCGTGTTCTGAAGAATGATGAAAATGATCTTGAAGCACTTCTGCTTCGAGGGATTGGCTATTACTACCTTGCTGATCATGATGTTGCTCTCAGGTTCAAACATTTTCAAATTTATTTAATTAGTGAAACCTCCTATCATTTAATATGTTCTCCTATGAATATTAGCCACCTAAAGTTACAGAGTCCTTGGAGAGCATGATGAGGGAGAGGGGTGAAGGGGAGTGTTACAACCTCTATGAATGTTAGCCACAAAGACTTTGAAGTCCTTGGAGAGCATGATGGGGGACAGGGGTGAAGGGGAATATGACAACCTCTTGTTTAGGTACTCCATATTTCTGCGAGGGTAGTGGTAGCGGCATTTAGAAACTGATAACTTTGTCATGCATGCATACATCTTTGAGAAATGATGAACTCAGTTATCGCGCTCTCAAATATTTACTTGAAGTTATTCAATAGCAAAAAGTAATTCTCAGTTACTGTATTTATGTTAATATGTAGGCATTATCAGAAGGGCTTGCGGCTTGATCCAGAACACCATGAATTGAAGAAAGAGTATTTCAAGCTGAAAAATTTATTAAAAAAGAGCAAGAATGTAAGCTCAAAAAGTAAAAGATTTAAGGTTTGTTGTGGTCCAAACTATCATGAAATTGAAACATCCTGATGCATTTATTTCATTACAGGCAGATGATTTATTTGAGAAAGGTAAGCTACGTATGGCAGTTGAAGAATATAAGTCAGCGCTGGCTGTAGATCCAGAAAATACTGTGTACAATGTCAATCTTCATTTAGGCCTGTGCAAGGCTCTTGTAAAGCTGGGACGGGCAAAAGATGGCTTAAGTAGCTGCTCATCTGCTTTAGACATCAATGGGGAGCTTGTAGAGGCACTGATCCAGGTTGGTACCTCAGTGTTAGCATTGCACTCTGCTTATTTTTCCTGTAACATCATTCTAGGCATTCAACTCTCTTTGTTTCTCTCCATTTAATAGCCATGATCAAATTGTGCATGTAATTGCACATTTTTGTGAAATTGCTTTCAAGATGTGAAGGTATGATAGCAGCCCCCCATATTGTTAGTGTGTCTCAGCTTACTGCACATGCATTGTTGAACGTACAGTATGATACCTCTTTTAGGAATGAATGGCTTAGTGCTATGTGTAGAAAGAAAAAGAGACTGTTATTGGATCAAAAGAATCTATATTTTGTTCATGAAGTTGGGGAAGGATGGAGGCATCCGAAAATGTTTCACAAGTCTAAGTATAAAATAGACATTGTGAGGATAATATCAGTCAAAAACAGTTGGCAAGGTGGGCATTATATTCCTCAAATAAAGAGTATCTGTTTATGTCCCTGCTAAATGTTTGTTGTATTTCAAGGATCTTTTACGTCCAAACACATTGAAAAACGTTGCTAAAGGTCTTGGCACAGGCTATCTTAATTCCATATTTTTGAGCTCTTGGTCCATTTAGGGATGGGAGAGGGGTTTTAATTATTGACTGGATGAGTTTCTATGCACACAATTTTGTAGAAGAGAGTCCAAAGTAGCAGCAATGTAAAGAGTTTATGATTATGGATAGGCTTCTCCTCTTTTCTTTTTTTTGTCCATTAGACTCAACACGCTCGAATGCCCACAAGGGGAGCAACATTCTCTTTCTCTGATTAGGGAACTTTAATTTGTAGAGAGGAGAGGCAAAAATGCTGCTGGAGGATTGGGAGGGTGCTGTGGAAGACCTCAAAGTTGTGCTCAATAAGGACCGCCAGGTATGATTTACTATGCAGATTTTAATACAATAAAGAGAAGCCTTGACATTTGCTAGCCTTTTTTTAAAATACAAAATTTAGTACTGAATTTACAAATTTGAAATATGATCTTCGGATAGTTCAAATGTTTATACTGGGTTATAATAAACAAGCCTTTTTTAAAAAATCTATCGAGATTCCATTTCACTGAATGTTGATTATCTAAAAGTTAATGAAAAATGTTTAACAATATGCCTAGTAATGCAGCAGGATAATCCAGGTATGGCATGACCTTGTGTGGGAGGGATGGTGTTTTTTCATATAAGGTGGGCTTTAACAATGCCAGCTGAACTAGCAGACTAGCTAAGGCCAAATGTTTGCAGCTAGGTTGTTAAGGAAAAGCTTTGAGTGAGTGAACACTAGCTTGAGGTTTATAAAAAATGGACCTAATCTCACTCTTCCTTTTCCTTCCCTTTTGTGATGCTGCTGATGTAGCTTGAGACCATATGCGTAATGGAGCTGTTAGCTTTTTCCTTTTTATTTAAGGTCCTTGCTGACTCTGTAGTTTCTGTTAAGTTACTTGAACATTTTGATCTCTGCAAACTCTTTCTAGTCATTGCTTTGGTATATCCTATAGCAGACTACTTTAACCTTATCTCACAACTTGAATCCTCTCTGTCATTATAAACAATTGAGAGTGCATAGATGTGTGGACGGAGTGCCCTTTGTTTTATTTGGATTGTATTCTATCAACTCTAGCAAGTCCATTGAAATCGAGGGATAATTTTGTTAGGAACCTGTAAACAAGATATAGAAATCCTGGATGTCTGTGCCATTGTGTATGTCAGTGATATCTATGTGTATGTATACTAGTTTGGAAATAGTGCATGTGGAAAGGACACATAAGCCTGCCTGACATGACGAGTGGTAATGTGGAGAGCGTGTTTGGAAATAGTGCACGTGGAAAGGACACATAAGCCTGACATGACGAGTGGTAATGTGGAGAGCATGTGCATGTGTAGAGCCAGTTAAAACCAGAATTTGAACTTACTGAGTTTTCAAGTGCTCAAATTAAAACACATCATGCTTTTGTTATTGCAGTCTTAAAGCTTCTGAATAATCTTTAATGTTTCAGAATAGAGAAGCAAGAGAAGCACTGATGAGAGCTGAACGGGGCCTGAAGCTGAGTAAACGGAAAGACTGGTACAAGGTCCTAGGTATATCCAGAACTGCTTCTGCTTCAGAGATAAAAAGGGCCTATAAAAAGCTTGCACTTCAATGGCATCCTGATAAAAATGTGGACAATCAAGAAGAAGCAGAGGCCAAATTTCGGGAGGTTGCAGAAGCCTACGAGGTTTGTCCTTGTTGAACTTACAAATTTCACTTGCTAATGTGCATATGCAGCAAATTCTACTGTGATGCTTAGTTATGTCGTCTGTGCACTGCATACATCTTTTCTCCTCTGATTGATAACCTTCATCATGGTCTTTTATCCTTGGGAAAGGTTGTGATTTTGGTTGGTTCATGCATGGATTCAAGGATTCACCTGGTAAGGCGTAAATGCAGTCTTGACTTTCAACTCCCTACTTCTGAGGGATAACACTCTACAGTTCGATAATGACAAACTTGCAAACTTGATCTCCTCAAATTCTCTAATTCTTGACATTGATTTTCATACAGTGACTTCCTTTTGTGGCATTGATCAAGTAGAATTGTTGTCTGGTTTCTTTTAAATTGCCACATATTTGGGATTGTTGCCCTTACATTATTTTACCCTTGCCACTTCTCGTCTATCTGTTTATCTTCTTTTTCTTGTTACTTTTCTGGTTCCTCTCTCTTTCAGTTGTATGTCCATCAGCAATTGCAACCTTTCAACTCTACATTCTCGTGGTTGCCCTTGAATGGTTGGCTATTATTACATCATGCAAGAGAGTTTTTCAGGAGTTGGTAAGCTTCCGAGTCTTGATTTTTAAAGTGTGTTTTCAGGTGCTGGGAGATGAAGACAAAAGAGCAAGATATGACAGGGGTGAAGATTTGGAAGAGCAAAGAATGGGGCCTGGAGGCTCTGGTTTTGAAGGGGGGTTTCCATTTGGAGGCGGGCAAACATTCACCTTTCATTTTGAAGGGGGTTTTCCAGGAGGCTTCGGGTTTCAATGACAAAGAAAGAAAACTCGTTGATATAGTTTCTGGACTACTGTCATTCACAGAGGGAGTCACCCATTAAAGCTTCTTTGATGCATTCAGATGTAATCCTTTCTGGAAAGCAAAATGACAGAGAAAGAGAGCTCCTAGCTCAAAGCAGTGCTGGTGATTCTTTGAATTGTATGTCAATATATTCAGTTTTCCTACCAACAACTTTGGTAGGGATGAGAAATTGGATGGTGGTGGTGGTTCGAACATACCGATCACTTTCTCCAGATTTGCATTGGGTTAGCTGCAGCACAGCTTGCAGAAACCCATAGAATTATTCGTGCAGAGAACAGCATGGGAGATTTTTTTCAATTCAACCCATGTAATTGAGCACACTTGGGAGAAAGATATTTTATATTGAGCTATCATCACCTGTGTTATTCTTTGATTTTGTGTGCATACTTATCTACTTCTGGGACTAGGTCACTCTGTCTTCAAAGCTTGGATATAGCTGCCTGAGAGAGGGATAAAAAGACACAGCGAGATTATGTAATGACAAGGGCGTGTCGGGAACGTTGGGAGAAGTAGTGATAGTGTTTCTGCCAGGGAGGAAGAAAACAAAGGAATACCTTAATATTGAGTTTAAGAGAGGAGCCACGTGTAATTTCAAAAGTATGTAACCTAGAAGTAAAGCTAATCAAATAGGAATGATTTGTAAATGGATGGTTTAGCCACTTTAGATCCAAAAGCATGCACACACCCACATAGAATGCGGGAGGATAGATGCAATATTTTAGAGGAGGTAGATTTTTGAAATTAACCTACTTGCCTAAGCAATGACATACCATTTGTGTTTGGGGTTGGTTATTTTTTCTTTAGTAGATCGAAAATGATGTTTCAAACAAGTTTGAATGAAAACATTTAATTGAGAATAATGATCTTTTGCACATGTTATTTGCACAATTTCTTGAATACGATTCACTTGCCTAAAAAAGGCTATAACATTTGTTCTTAGGATAATTTATTCTTCTTGTAATTGTTGCGAATGATTGAAACAAGGGGAATGAGAATATTCTTAAATGTGTCACCAATTAGTTTATTTATTGAGTAATGATCACCTCATTTTCCATGTTTATGATTCTTTCATTATACATTCATTTATCTTTTTAGATCTCATCGTTACATCTCTTTATTTAGATGATTCTTTGTGTGCGTGTGTGTTTTCATAGTTAGCACATGTATCATAGGTCCATCATCACAACTTGTAGCTCTTAAGTGGCAATCCCCTCCTCCCTTTAACACTTTGTCCCTCATCCCCTTTTACATGGTCTATTTGTACACATGGGCTTAGAGCCTTTTCTAATCTTCCTCGTTGCCTTCCCTTGGGGTGCAAGGGTAGTATCTAGAGGTGAGAGTTAGATGCGAGCTCATCTTGATAGTGAGATGTAAAAGCAAAAACTCTTTTTGATCTTAGCATCATTGTCCAAGCCAATTTAACGGCCAAGCCCATGAAGGAGTACTTGTGTCAATGAGTTTTCAACTTGGGAAGTGGAGAATGTGGTTCTTAAAGACTTGCCAAAGTCCTCACACACTTGGCAAATCTAGAGGGAAAGCTTGGAATAGAGATGGGTGTAGATAATAAGAACATTGTGAGCAAACTTCTCGATCCTAGGTGGAGGGAACATGGCTACTGGACTTATGAGCTCAGAGATGGGGTCTCAGGCATGATAATTTCTATTGCAATGGATGTTTGGTGCAATTATCGTTGCATTTGTGCAAGTATTAGACTTGGGGTCTTACCACTCTCCATAGTCCATTGCTCATGTCCATATCTCACTTGTCTTTGTCTTTTTCTCCTCTGACTAGTGACTCATCTCTTCTGATTGTTGCTCTCTCTAGCTCCCATGCAAACCCATTACCTCATGAGATTAAGCTAACCTCAAAAAATTTGCCTTAATTTGGTTGCAACTTGCCTGCATGAAGTCAAAATTTGTGAATAAGCTAGGATTAACTTGTAAGGCTAAATACTCCTAAGTGACTTATAGTGAAGTAGTACCATGAGGGAAAGGCAAAAAGAACTCCCATTGAGGAGTGAAATAGAACATGAAATCATGAGCTTCCAAGTAGTGGTAGGAGAATTGGATCTTTGGTTGCATGCTTGTTGAAGAATAATGCGACGACTTATAGGTAGTGGCTTGGTTAAGGGAGGATTTTAGAAAGCATATGCATTGAGTTGCTTTAGGGTCATGAGGTATTTAGGAACTTCTACAACTTTAATAGTTGGTTTTGGTTGCAGTCGGTTTTGGTTGTATGCCAATGGCAGCTTGAAGTGGTCACGAAAATTTTGACATCTCTTTGTCCATTACACCGTTGAGGTGTCTAAGAGCATTAAAATTTTCGCCCCTTCTCTTCTCTATTTGTATGTGTTTCTCTCTCTCTCTCTCTCTTTCGCTTTTCGTGTCCAATTTTCTTTTGTGTTATCATAGATGATCAATCTTCTTGATAACATCTATTTTTTTATAGACTCATGCCTCTTTGTTAATTCATCTATAAATTGAAACATACTTTATCAAACCTTTTCTTAACATTGATCAAAACAATAAGCCTTTGCATGAACAATGTACATATGATGAAGGTACACATATAAGTTTGAATACTTTACATATGCTCATTTAAATGGCTATATTATAGTCTATCCTAGACAAAAACACGTTGTGCAACCTCAACACCTTACACATGTATATAACACTTGATCAATGTAATGTGTTGTCCTAAACACACAAATATTTTTCAACAGCTTGTTGGAGTCTTCTACTTTTGAACTTACAACATGAAGAGAAAATGACAAAAATGATTTATAACTAGAGACAATGTACATTTTGAATGTACAAGTTTGAAAACTTGCAAGTATATCTTATGCATACTCATTGACATGACTACATGATAGTTGGTCCAAATCCAAGAAGACCTAAAAGCCCTTGCAATGGTAAGAGAAGGAAGAGCCAACATAACATGAAAATATGAAAAAAAAGAGGAACCCACTTCAATAACTCAAAACTTCAAAATTAAGATGAATATTCAACATATAAATGCATATCAAGTACCAATTACCTTCAAAGAGGAAGAGATAACTATGTGGGAGCAAAGGGAAAGGGATATTTATCAAGAAGCCAAGGATGATGCAACTATTATGGGTATGAAGCCCATTGGGAAAGAAAGAGTGGAAAGAAAATGGCCGATCAACAAGGAAGGAGCTTCAAACTTTAAAATGGACCAAATACTAATTACATGCCATCAACCTCAAATAAACTCAACAACAGTGGTAAGCAAGTCTTGATACCCAATTGTATGCCATACAAATAAGCAACATCCTAGAGATGAATGGTACATGGACTTTCAAAGCCTCCAATCACATTACTTATCACTTAGAATGAGTCGCATTGTGCTAACTCAAGATCTTGCACTTGTATATGGTACCGAATCCATGTTATATATGGTCTTCATTGCACAAACATGATCCAACAACTAGTTTAGAGTCTTATAAATTTGATAAGTAGCCAAAGATAATCCTTAATATGATGATTAGCCATTCAACAAGTACCACAACCTCAATGGCTACCCTAGTCTCACGTTAATCTTCGTGAGCTTGTTATTCATGGAGATTCACTTACTCACTCTTCCTCAAATAATAAGGCATGGATGATGTTTCGATTCACTTATGTTAGCAATCTTATTTGGATTGAGAAAAGATGACTCTTTGTGATTGTTATTTCTACTAAAGCATAGCTCTATGAGATAAGCTAAGATGACAATAGAATCCTTGCTCTCAAACTACAATAAGAAGACCTCATCTCTCCATAAATCACTAATATGTGCATCCAAGACTTTGAATATGTAAAGACCAATGAGCACAATTGAAACAATACTGGCTACAAGAAAGAGAAATGTACCCATACTTTCCAGCCACCTAAAATCCAATAGAAGAAGAGTGAGCACTATGATCATGTTAGGATATGTCTTATGTTGCTTTTAAAAAAAAACCTCAATTCTCCACACTTTTAGCATAGTCTTTGAAATGATCTCCATTGCTTGTACTCCCAACTCCCTTTTGACCCTCAACTATTCATTGTTTTTGTTTTGTGTGTAGACTCTCTAGTCATCTCCTCCCCAAGAGATACATTCCTTCCATTAGAAATGGAGCAATGAGGGTTGAACATGCAACACAAGGTTTGAAACTCTCAAAACTCCAAACACACAAGTGGCCATTATTTTGCTATACAAATACATATCTTGTACCAAATTGTGTAACATAGACAATCCCTTTTTAAAGGGGATCACTCACACCTTCAAAAGCATGTAAAATGAGCCTTACTCATTGTTGTAAAGTAGCATAAAGATTCACAATTACTAACATTTATATACAAATAATTACCAAACATCTATATCCAAGATTAAAGATTAAGAGTTGACATAAGAGAGAACACAAACAAAATCGAGACTAGGAAACATACCATGTTGGATCAATAATCTACATCAACTCTGACTTTTAAAATCTCGCTCACTTTTGCAATGAAATGAATATAGTTATTGATATGAGCTAGTAAATTCAAATATGCTTTAGAACAATGTATCTCCTCATGTGAGTTGTGGAATACAACCGCATGTAAATTATCCACAAAGTATGTGCAACTCATCACAATGAGGAGCTTTTTAAGATGCCATGTTGGATTGGGTTTAAGCTACAAGTAGTGCATACACAAACATTCCTTCTTTCAAGGAAGAAATGTGATTATGCAAAAATATTCATCCTTCTAGGCCATGCTGCAAAAGTGGTTACATTTAATTTAGTACATGTATTATTCAATTGATTATACAAAGACAACAAAGTGCATGAATGGACATGAGCATGGAAAGACTTAGGCTTATCTATGTCCATGATATTTTCTTGAAAATTACATATTAGATTCTTACTTAGCAAGTACGATCAAGCAACATCTTTGCCATTAGAGAAAGTTTTCATTATCTGTGGCAAACTTGCTTTACAAATGGAAAGGAAAACTACTAATATGTATACCACTCTAAATTAGTATGTCTCTATCTTGCTCTTCATAGATTAGCATCTTGCATAACATTGGAGGTCTTAGCAAAATTGCATGGGTGTAAATGAAGTACAACTTATGGCATAATCATTGACTTTTGTAAGGTCATCCCCACATTTGGCTTAAGGGATGCATACATTTAGCGACCTTAAGTTCTATTTAAGAAGTTAGCTAAAGACTTTGAGCCTTTGAGAAATATCCCCTATATTATATCAATTGATGACCCATTTATTACTATCATTACCTGAAAGGAGAACCACGAAGATTACTTCAATCTCAAAAGGGTTCCCTTCAATCACCTTGCAATTAATAATTCCAACAAATTATTCAATATGAAACTATGATATAGGATTAGTTGGGTTAATCCAAACTCTTTGAACAACTAGAAGTGCACTAGGCCAAAGATGTGCCAGGGGTGAGTTGGTTAACTAATATTTGATAGGACAATGTCCTTATCCAACCCAATCATGCATGCTAGTGTCCTTTAAAGGATGCAAAGAAGGCAAGCTAAGGAAACTTTGGAGAGGTTTTGAGGTAGAAATGATAAGGGTTGTTGGGACTCACGACATCAAGGTGAATTACGAGAATGAGGTATATTTAAGCAACATTTCTTGAAAAAAATTGTTTACTTGGAATCACAAAAGATGCTTGCTAGAGGTACCAACAAGGGGGAAGTTCCACCTAGAACTATTAACTATAAATAGCTATTAGTGATCGATCTTTTAAGGAATATTGTAATTAGTTCAACATTAATGCATTATGAGAATTCCAAGAATACTTCTATGGAAAAGCTATTGTCCAAAGTTTTATACAACATAGTATTTATAAACTTACTCTCCTTGATGCAATCATTGTGTGAACCTCCAACATTAGAGTTTGAAAGAGAGGAGTTAACCACGTTTATTCGTATACACTGCTATATTTTAGAGCCCTCAATAACCTTTAGAATCTAACTTTGAGCCAAAACCAAATGAAAGGCAAACTAAACACTTTGATCAAAGATGTGATTATGCTCACTTTAACAAAAAAGAAGAAGGTATGACATCTATTCTATAGAGCATTCATTAAGCTCATTTACCTAATATAAAACATCTATGAGAAAATAGAGAAGCGATTCTGCATTCTATACCTTAGAGAGAATACAAATCATATCTTTAAAAAATCCAAAATAAACTTAAACATCACTACTACTAACATTTCCATAGGAAGTATTTGGATAACCAATGAATATAATTAATCCTTATGTTTTCTAAAGGAGATGTGCCTTTATTAAGCTTACATCCTCTTAATATGTTTTTTGAATATGCAATTAGTAAAAGAAAGATTGCTTAAATATTTCATGTAAAACAAAAGTATGCAAAGAGAGATCCACACCTAAGAATACCTCCATTGTAGCATCAATCCAACTTTAAAACTTAAGAGAATTACAAAATTGCATACAACAAACCCTTTGTCACCTTTTTCTTAGATAGTAATGTACAATCAATGTTATCATATGATGGAGAAGAAATAACTTTCAGTGCTTTACATATACAATTATCTACCCTACGCAACATTAGCCCTATCAATGTTTATCATTTGAAAATAGAGTCCTTTGAATGTCAATGTTTGAACAAGTAAGCATCGTACATTAGAGGGAATATGGAATCAAAAAGGGCTCTTTAGCTTAAGAGTTAGTGACTCTCCTAATGATAAGAGATTTGAGGTGGACCAATAGGAGAGGGGGTGGTGTTCACATTTCATCTAGTCCCTTATTCTCCTTGTCCCTACCTCCTAGGACTACTTAATGAGTTTTCCCCTCTAATTGTAAGTTATTGCTTTTATGTTCTTAGCTTATATGTTTTTGAGGTTTTTACTTCTCTTCTATCAGACATTTTCCCTTCAAATCTTGTTGAGGACTAGCCTTTGTGAAGCTTTTTTGGGACATACAAAGCTCTACATGTGGATGTGAGTGAGACAATGATGATTGAAAAGTCATCTTTTACAGCACAATATTTTTTTCTATAAGTTTATATATATAGTGCCTACATCGGTTAATTCGTATGGTTCTCTTGAACACTTGTCCATCTCTCAATTCTTGGGATGGCCCATTTCAGATGAGTGGACACTTCAGACATTAAAAATGAAGATCGTACATGACATTCATGCTCATTGAGATCCCAGAGTGCTTCAAGGTTAGTGGATCTTTCATGGTTTGTACCAATTCATGTTTTTGCATATATATTCAAAAGCACTAATGTGCATCAATGTTCCTCCATGTTCATTTGTAAGAACGTAATAGAGGACTTTCTTAATTTCACTTTTGTGAAGAAGGATGGAAAGAGATGGATGGGATACACAAAGGTGATATCTTTTCGTGTAGAGTGGTGGCCTCTAGTGTTACATTTAGTTACTTGATTACATGTCCATCATTATACATGTGTTTCTATTATCGATTTTGGATGAAGAAAGCAGGCCAATGGACTCCCTTGGAGTCCATTGAAGACATGGGACAAGTATTTGATATTCAAACTCATATGTGAGGTGAAATGATCGAGTTAATCACACTAAATGATTGTTGGAGTCAGTAGTCTTGATAGATTAAAAAAAACTAAAAGTCTAGGTCTATGGCCTATGAAAACCAGTCACTTGGTCTCATTTTCATTTTCCAACTCTCCAACCACTTCTCCTCTCCCAAGCACCCTAGCTTTTGCCTCCACCCCTTCTTCCACGATTGATCACACTCTTAATAGCTTCATGCAATTTCTTCAAGGCATAGAATCCACTAGGAGATCAAATCTTTACAATACTTTTTATCTTGATATCAAGTACGATGATACAGTATTGTGCCATGGTCCAAGCGTGCAATACCCTATCAAGTACATGAATACATACTTACAAGGATATACCATTGGGTTCTAGGATTCTGACGAAGAATGGGTGCCATGAAATCTCTTGAAGTACATCAATGACACAGAGGCGTTTTGAAAATGATTGGTTCATTTTTGTGCAAATCTAACCTTTGCCTACTTCAAGCACCTCACTCCTCGACAAGCAAGGGTACGACCTTGATTAACATGACACTGACTACCTCTCATGGATTGCCACTTTCATTTTGTTAATGAAGGTGAAGACTCACTTGCAGTCATAGTATAGTGGCTGGTGAAGAGCATGTGGGAGGCTTACTGAAGGATGCCCCTAATCCAAAGCCTTCACCAATAGACAATGCTAGAGAGGAAGCAAAGGTTGCAAAAGAGGCAAAAGCTCTAGACCTTATGGTTGATAGAGCTATAATAAATGTGGATAACACCTTAGGAGGTGGCTCAAGTGGGTAGGAGGTTGCCCCCTCTACCGTTGATGTAGATTGTCACATAGATAGCATGAGTGAAGTTTGACGACAAAGAATTCATATTTCTCCATGATGTGGAGAAATTTTTTGGAGTGAGAGGATGAGGTGTTGTTGATGCTGGCAATCGCCAACCAATGACTTTGCCCTTGTGTCTGATGATCTGCTTACAAAGTACAATAGCCTAAAGCTAGAAGACATAGATGGCGCACTCATAGCTCTTGGAGATGTTGTGGACTTAGCAAAGCACGTGACAGTTTAGCACCCAAGAGTTTGAGGTAATGTAGGCTAGCTTGATGGCAGGATAAGTGCCTTTGGAAGAGCAACAAGCCCCCAATCAATGGGTCTAAGTTAATTGTGGACTTGATTAAACCCTTGGAGGTTGCTGTTGATGCTGAGCAAGCAGGAAGTAAGTGTATCAATAATCCCTCTAGATGCTTCATTTTACAATGTATACTATTTTGAGCTAATTCAATGTAGGCCGCGCACGATATCGATTATTTTGCAAGTTGCCACCAAAAGGGTCGAGGAGTGTTTGAGAAGGATGCCTTCATAGGGCACTACATTGACAAGATCCCCATTGTTGACATAGCGATTTTCCATGCCACCTTCACACTAGACAGATGGACTTAGCTCGCTATGCTGAAGGCCTTATCAAAAGTGCTGTGTGCAACCAACATCACCTCGAATGCACACAATATCATTCTTGTTTAAAAGAAGTTGGTGAAGCACGTATTTGGTACATGCCTACGCAAAATAATACTGTAGGCCGTGGGGATCGACAAAGCCATTGGAGCCAATTAGGCCGCCATGTAGGAGAGTGTCAAGGTAGGGTTGTTATTAGAGGAGGCCAAGAAGAGATGGAAGCAAGTCCACAAGAAAATCAAGCACTTGAAGATGGCCTCAGTTGTATTGAGCTCGAGTATTCTAAGCATAGTCTTGTAAAGCAAAAGGCCTTTGTACTTTACACTATAATACAAATATATTTTTATAGCAATCTATCTCTCAAGCATATTGTCTATTTTTTAACGTTTAACTGTGATAAGATTGAAGGATTTTACGAATCGACTTTATGTGATACCAGTGTGTATATTTTCAAGCCGTTTGACAGATGCACAAAATTCGGATTAAGAATTTATCGATAAAAATTTGTGGTTCAACAAGCCAATCGGCTTCTTGACCAATAAATTTATAAAAATTTCCATGTACTTCATCACTTGTTTGATGCATGCTAACTTATCATTTGACAACACAGAAAGGTCACCTGCTTGGCACGAATTGTGCAGAGATACGCGTCCTCAAGAAGGGCGACAAGATATGCTTTTGCAACTTCATGGATAGCCTCCATTGTAATCCGTTGCATGCGAAATTGATATCCATATGAGTGAAGGATTTTCTTCACTAAGTATGCAAAGGGCACTTTCCTAATCAGTAGGTCCGTGCTCTTCTGGCACCTCTAGATCTCCCTAAGAGCTACTAGGTGATAGTTCTTCCTCTGCTTTAGCCTTTGCCTTGGGACTTGTCTCATTGGGCCTCACCGTGGTTGTCATTCTTGTGCTTGTTCAGCTTCGGGTTGGGACTCAAGTGGGGGTTGGTCTTGGAGTGAGGAGGACGGCTGTAAGAGGAAAAGGAGGAAGTTGTTTGGCTTGCTTTGTTTTTAGCTTGGGGCGTCATATGGGGCTCTTACCACTTGCTGTTGAGTGTCCCTCGGTTGTATCTCCACTAGCCTTTGGCCATTCTAAGCTCTCCTAGGCCTATTGATGTTGTCATCAATGTTGTCCTCATCATCATTGTTTCCACCTTCCTCATCGGTAGAGGCATCTCCCTCATTATTATTCTCTGGCTTGTTGTTAGCTTCCACATCCTTGCTTCCTTCTTCCTGTTCAGAAGAAACTTCTTGCTCTTGTGAGCTCATTTCAAAGACTCCAAGGCTAATTGAGGCAACATAAAGCCTTCGAATGGATCCGGGGGGGGAAGGATATAAGAATGGTGAGGTTGCAATCCTATTAGAGTCATCTCATTGAGTGAAATTGGGGATCTCTTTGCCTTTCCATGGTGGAGAAGTGAAAACTTGGCCTTGTTTGGTAGTGGATGCTGTCATGTAGTTTAGTTGGTGCAAGCCATGTGGTGGTTTAGAAGAGAATAAGAGAAGACAACAATAGAAGTATGAAATAGGAATTGGACTGAAAGAGATCTATTTATATGAAACCTAGCCTTTAGGGTTTAAGGGGGGTTCACATGTGGATTTATATACATGCCCATTTTGACCCTTCCCTTTGCCTTGTCATATGCCATGGTGCATGTGTATTCATTGTAGATGTGTTTTGCCATTTTTTAAAATTATGTGCATGGATTTGTTACCTAAGAGATTTAGCCAATATGGCAGCCTTACATTCTCTAATGTGATGGAGTGATCGAAGGTGCATCTATGAAACCAATTGAACATTTATACAAGATAGCTTTTCTTTGCATGACCACCTCCATGACAAGTGTTCTTGAAATATGCACCACGAGACCGATATTGAGACTTTTTCATACCTTGGGTGCTCTATATTTCCAAAGACCCATATTTCTCCAAAAAATATGATCCATGAGCATATAAAATGCGTTGCAAAGGTATGGAGCATTGATATTATATTTGGAGCATCAATGTATCCAAATATTAAGAAACATGCAAGTAGTAGAGTTGAAGGTGTACCATGTAGTGGGTGATGTTAGTTTCTCCTCATGCATTGACAACTAGCTTTGTAAAATCATTGACCGATGTATGAAATTCAACTTAAGTGGAAGGATCTACTGGCAATTTTAGCATTATGCACACTAGCTTATCAAAAGAATGTCAAACTTTTGCCCGAGTAGGCTTGATGTTTTCTGGTCCTTTTTAATCTTTATCTTGTCTCCATATACACCTAATGAATTCAATAGCTCCTCAACTTTCTCAATAGGCTGCTTCACATTTGGAGGGAGGCTTCATTGTGTATACATAAATGATATGCAACTTTAATAACTTGTCAAATGTGCACATGAGACAATGCAAAGTGTAAAAATGGGCATTCTCAATGTTAATTGGAAATATGGCTTTCTAATTCTAATCAAGACATGACCTATTTGGTGGTGCATTTCTATTGTAGGCCAATGATCCTCCCTTTCACACAACATTATCTACGACCTCAGGAGAATTATTTGTTTTCATGCAAAATGGACAAGGCAACAATGTTGATGCCTTAGTGTCACAATTGAACATACACTTTAGAGTCTTGAGATCACTGCCCAAGTGCCAATCAACGTTGAATTCTCTGACTCCTTCCACAGAGCTTCTCCCCACCTGTTTGCTTGGAAATTGAGAGAACATTGTGGGTCTCCTTGGGCACTTCGACTATTGCTAGCCACCAAATTTCCTTTTTTGACTACACACTAAATAGTTGGACAAGCGCACTATCTTTTGCATAGGCCATGGTGCAATTCATCAATGTAAGGCCCACCCTCTTCAACTTGCATCCCTTTATGATTTGACATTCATCAAGCTTGATAACAAACTCCAAGGTGGAAACAAAACCTGGCATCATAGTTGGTACAAACTTAAGAGAAACAAGTTTACTATATTGAATCCATAATGTTAGATTAGGACAAGTCAATACCTTCAGAGCATTGCACCTTGTAGAATCGAGCAATAGCACATTGCAACTTAACTAGGTTAACAAAAATATTGTTGAAGTTATCATAGTCAAAAGGAATCTTTCCAGTTTTAGCTCCCTCCACTTTCATTTTACTGGTGATTTAAAAAAATTCATATTGAATCAATAATGGATATATTTCATGCTCATCTTACAACTCTTAGCTGAAATAAATGAGATAAAATTATGTGCTTTATTTTGCTACGAGCAAATGCAATTGCTATGGTGCCATATATAGCCTCATAGCCTTATTGACTAACCCCAGTTGTATCATATGCTATTTGAACTTCTTCTATGGATAAACTATTAAGAACATCTATAAGAATCTCATTCAAAGTAGCAAGCTAGAGGGCTTGATGTCAAGGGTCTCTTAAAATTCCAATCAGATGCTTGCATTTTAAGAATGCATTTTGAAGCTCCATTTACTAACTCTCACCTTGGTCTCCAACATCATCGAAAAAGTTTCTAACAAAAAATAAACATTTTTAGGAAATAAAGTAGATTCAAATTATCCTTTAATAGAAAATGATGAACCTTAATGCTTACACACATCTTTTCTACCCTCCATCATTCAAGGAGAGTGATAGCATTGAGAGTAATCAATGTTTTCTTTTCTTATAACCCATGGGAGTTTGCTTGCACCTTTGTAACTTTGCTTTTGCAATATCCTTATCATTCTTGCTCCAAAAGCGATTTCAATGAAGCATTCTCCTCCTCCAAGGTTGAATTTCTTTGTCCTTTGCCATATCTTGTTCCTTGTCTTTATATTGCTTCAATTCTTCTTCAAGCTTCTACACTTTGATTTCTTGATCTTGTAAGGCTTTTTGCAACACATTTAAAGAACCTTGGGATAAAAATAAAGATTGACGATTGATATATAACATTTATTGATAATATTGATACACATGAATATTTTCATCTAAGCATTTGCAATAACCTAGTACACTATTTTCACCATCCCCAAATGTAAGCAAAGAAGAAGTGAAATTGAAAGATGGATTTAGTCCAGTGCTAGGATCATTAGGATACAAGGAACCATTCACCCAAAGATCAATATTTTTCTCTTTAAACAATATTGGAAAGTAATTTTTGTATCTAGCCCATGCTTGTTATAAGGGGACTTTGCAATATCATACTCTTCAACTGTACGAGCATACAAATCCACCTTTCTCTTACGATTGCTCATGTCTCTAAGTGGTTCTATTAAAGTAGAAGAGAAAATGGAGTAGATTAAGTTTTCATGGGATAATACTGATTTGGAATGGCTAGAGGATAAAAGAGAACATGAAAAATACTCTCATGCATGTATAATATGATTAGGCACCACTAGAGATGGAAAAGACCATATTTTTAGAAGGGAGAAAAAAAATCACCTTTTGGGATTGAAATTAGTTTGACCTTGCTGATGTTGCAACTATGTATGTCATATGGCACTCAAGTTTAAAGCTTTGCATCATTTTGACGTTTTTATCGAGTGGACTTGGTTATAAATGAAGGGTTCATAAAATAGTTGCAATCAAAGGTCAAGAGTGACATGTAAGAATGCATCATTTTTAAGTTTTACAAAAATTCAAAATATTAGAAATATTCACACAACTCAAATATTTGACTCACATTGAGCTTTTATGATGCCCCTTCACCTAAGAAGAAGAGAAACCACAATTGCAAGCTGCCAATTCACCTCCTAATCTTGTTATATTCCAATTATTGATTAAGTTTCTAATCCCTTAGTTTAATGCTTGCTTGACATATCATCTACTTGGCTTTGGCCCTTATTGACCACATTTGATCCCTTAGTTTAATGCATGCTTGCCATATCATCTACTTGCTTGGCTTTGAACCTTATTCACTACATTAAATGGCTTGAGTCCATTCATGACTTGACCTTAGATGTGGTGATATGTGTGGATCATGGTGTTACACCCACCATCTTACTTTTGGTTGTTTTGGTATGAACAATCTCTTACAAGGGGAAACATTCAAAGAGACACATATATGGGACACACACACATGGAGAGAGAGAGAGAGAGAGAGTCACACACACAGGTTTGTGAACATCCCAACGGTGGAGAGAACATCCTTAACGGGAAACCTATGG
The DNA here is from genome assembly GCF_053477565.2 of Lygodium microphyllum. NCBI lineage: Eukaryota > Viridiplantae > Streptophyta > Polypodiopsida > Schizaeales > Lygodiaceae > Lygodium > Lygodium microphyllum. Next base: position 105,483,496 of record NC_141155.1, read on the forward strand.
GTGGACGGGGCTGCAGATAAACCTAGAAATACGCTCGTCGCTAACCCATGACACAAGCCTAGGACCAGATATACAGAGTGGAGGGAAGCCAATCCCGAGGTTGAGCGCAGGGCTCCGGAGGAGGAGTGTCCGTCTTCCAAACAGATCGAAGGTACTCCTCACTCACATGGGACGTCTTGTTACTCATTGCGTGAATGACGAGATGCATAGAACGCCCTGTCGTTGACCTCAAAGGCTACGGAAAACATTCTCATACACAAAACCTTGACCCAGCCGACTGTAGCGCCACCTGGCAGCACTGCTCCACCATCCATCTTCCCTCTTGCTAGCCTCATGCTCCCTCCTCATCTCCCTTCTTGCTAGTTTCAACTTTCGCCCTTGACAATACCATCTCCTACTCGCAAGGCAACACCTCCTGCTAGTTTCACCCTCGCCCGCGTTGCATCCTACTTCTAAGACAATGCGCTGTCTATCTCGCTGGCAAGTTCCTGGCACTGGGATGTCTGCTTTGCCGCCTGTCTTGCCGGTAAATTGCTAGCACGAGAATGCCTCTGAAGCACATGCAATCGAAGACTCTCGTCAACACCAACGCAACACCAGGTTGCATCTAAGTCGTCAACCTTGCATGTGAACAAGATTGATAATGATGAAGATCGCATAACAGTTATCCTGAAGCGTGCCACCAAGTACACACACAAGTTGGAGCCAAGATCAAAGCACCAACCAAGAGCAAATGAATCATGAGTGCAACATTTAAGCATAGGGTACCAAATAGGGTCGGGTGCCTTCATACAGACTACAAGTGGTATCAGACTGAGAGTCCACGAGTACCTTCCTAGAGAAACCCCAAAAGCACTTTATAGAGTAGCTCCATAACATTGGCAAGCATTTTCCCACCTTAGCCATGGCTCCATGTAAAGTCATGTTTGACATGGAAAGAATAGAAGTCATCACGTTGGGTCAAGAAAATAGAAGAGTGAATGCATGGCTGGACACTCCCTCTCAGAATGGACCTTCCATTCAGATATCCTAAGCTCATGTGCAGTCAGCCTTGCTTGTGCTACATGATCAAGCAAATCACAGCATGCAGAGTCATTACTAGTCTAAAAGCCAGATAAATCATCATTAAAGGATCATAACATAGAAGAGTGAATGCCCACTTTGATGCCCCCTCTCATGTCCACAAGAATATGCTTCAATTGCGAACTCGACTATTCATGGCTTCTCAAATATTTCATTTGGGAAACCTCACTCCTAAAACTTTCAGAAAGAAATGATGAAGCATGTGTCTAATACCCAAGTCCATGTTCAGAGTCACCATGGTGCTGTCCCCACCTTGTATAACTGAATCACATATACGGCTTTATCCCTCAAAGATTTGAGTGTCCGCTAGAACCATCAAGGCTGTTCTGTTTCAAAGACTTCTACTGTACACAGTGAATATACATTTAAAAACTCCCAGAACCTGATGTACACGAGAGACTGGATCAGGATGGTATTTAATAAGTTGCACTAGCAACCCGCTAGAACCATGAAGGCTGTTCTGTTTCAAAGACTTCTACTGTACACAGTGAATATACATTTAAAAACTCTCAGAACCTGAAATACACGAGAGACTGGATCAGAATGGTAACCCACCACCACCACCACCACTTGTCATTAGTGCTTCATCAATCAATCTTCCTCGATATCTCATAAATCTGAACTGCTTGTCAGGTCTGTACAGTTCCAAAGTAGCTCTAATTAAGAGGAGCGACATACAGACAAGGTAAAAGAAACCATGAGTGACAAAATACAACCCACATACTAACCGAAAGCCTATTGTCCAAAAGAACAGACGTGCCCTAGGAGGAGGGAAAACAGCGAAGCCAGTCGGACCATCTCTCCTCTTCATAGTCTGTAAACCATGATTGTAAGTATATAAGTTTAATAAATCAAAAAGAATATAGAATCAAAGCTTTTGTACTTGGAAAATTTTGAGCTTTCAAATGCCCACCAAGAGATTAATAAACCCTCCCATATGCATGTCAGGAACAACCAAAATCCACAAATGAATTCTATGGTATATCGAAAGTTGCACAAAAGAAAAGTGGACTGACATAGGATGACCATGATCCTATAAGGCATAAACTCTGGCATGTAATGGCGCACACAGATAACTAGACATAACCTTTATTGTCTATAAGAAGGTAAACTTCATCCTTAAAAAGTTAAACTTCAGACATCAGCAAGTGGGACTTACATTCCATGAAATCCAGCTGGCAGAATGTTTAGTTATAATAGAGAAGATTCTTGACCCTTTGAGCAAGAAATGCAACTTAATGAAACAGAGACTGACCTTTACAAGATCCTTCACTATTTTTAGTCCAATCCCTCTCCTTTGATAGCTGGGATCTACTGCTACATCACATATGGTTGCCTGCAGAGAGCACATCACTTCATTTAGATAAATGTCATTAGTCCATGGATATCATGCTGTTTCATGTTGAATAATATGACATGGATAAGGGCAGGAAAATGTTCTTACAATAAAAGCACCATCAGATACTGCACGCCCAAAACCTGATTAAAATAGATAAATACCCTCAGAACAAAAGTAACTTCGCACTGCACAAAATTGCTTCTGATAGAAAAACATGCTAGAACTCAATGGGAGTGGTTTTCTGTTTAATCAAGACATGGTTGTGCACCGTGTGCTACAATAAATACAAAATCCTTGTACATTTTTACATAGTTTTATTCCAAAGGGGCAAAGGGCTGAGATGATATTTATTTAAGCTTTTCATTTACTTGAGATATTAGGTACATCTATTAAAAGAGAGATATTCTCTATGCCTCTCCTCCCTTCTTTTTGGTGAAAGAACTGTAACAGACTGTGGGCATAGCTTCTGCCAAACACATTGGAAAAGGAGACAACTGATCTGGATCAATATCATGGAATCTAATGTATTTATACAGAAAATGCTCCAAAGAATCAACAGAAAAGTCCCAATTTTGTGAAAAAGGTGTGGTTAATTCTATTAATCAGGAGAGAAATACAATGAAGTTCAAATGCTCAGCAGTCAAACTGGAGCTGTCTGTAGATCAACCACCACCATAGTTGTCAGGTATGATACGGTATGGTACAATAAAATACAGAACTAAATGGTACGATACGATATTAGTATGAAAAAAAATTTAACTTGAAAATTTTTAAAACTACAAAATAGCATGGTTTAGAGCCTTCGTCTTTACTATTTCCTGTATGAACTAGACTTAAAATGCCTCATGAAGTTATAGTTTAGGCAATTTTCAACCTGGCTTGAAGAGGTATTTGTGGTGTCATTCACATTTTGATCATTCTTGATATTCACGACCTATTGTATGATGGATTTCTATGATGATATTCAAGATTTGACAGTTGGCGCCATGATTCACTATGTTTTTGTCTATTTTCACGTTCTCTGTTTCCGATTCGCTGAGTATTAGTGCTGAAGTATGTATTCTCATATTTCTATGTCATTATATTTGTGTTTCCTATGAGTTGCTTGATACAGGATTATGTATTCTCTACACTGCCTATAGCAGTGACACGTATTTCCATATGAGGCATTGCAATCCTATTATGCATTTTGCATAGATTAGGGGCTGCAAAGAATCCACCAATGGAAACAACTTAGGATCTGTCCAGGGATACTCTGCACAATGGGATGCATAGTATACTACATGTTGAAGAATGCTCATGCAGTAGGTGCCACTTGGACACTGTCCCTCATGGAAAAATTGTTCACTTGTCCAAGCGCCCTAGTACAAAGATGATGAAATCATGCAATGAATAGAGGAAGGTACAATAGAGGGAAAAGGCTGATGTCATGAAAGGCAAGTGCCGAAGCCTATAGAATACCAAGAAGGGTAGGAACCCCCTCTCAACCTAGATGCCAATGCTGAAGAAGGAAGAGGAGCTTGAGGATGTCTACCTTCATGTGGTGCCAAGAACCATGTGGATGAAAATGATGAAGCATCCCTACTAGAAGAGCAAGGATACAAGACACTACCACGATAGCATCAAGAGAGATGCTGCACAATCCACCGCGGGAGGAGAAGCTTCCATACTCGTAGAAGAGCAAAACTCCAAGTAGATGAAACCAAAAAAGGAACAGTGCACACCTCCTATCTCCAACTCAGGAAGGACTGGTGCAAGCCTACATCTTAGCCCTACCCTAAAATACAAAATCCTATAAAAGAGATGAAAATTTGCAAGCACAAAGGTGAGTAATGAGAAACTCCAAATAAACAAAGCTGAAATAAAAGAAAGCAAAGCTAAGTATAATGCAATAAGTATGTAAGTATGCAACAGAAGTCTAAAACAAGGAAAAGACTAAGTGTGTGGCCACCATTACATGCGCGATGCAGGGAAGTCCTCCTAGAAGCTGAAATCGATACCCTAGGAATGGATGAGTAAAGTGCAATACATGAGCCACTCGCAGACCAATTAGCCAATCCTTCAGGAGTAGTGAAGGATATATGCTACTAAGACTATCCATGTGCCACATATCTCTTAGCTGTTGGGGCAGATGGAGCAAATGGTGAAGCAATGAGAGGCGTAGCCTTGCTGGACTGGTCAGCTGGAGTGGAGGCAGTCACAACAGTTTACGATGGTTTTCTAGGAGAAAGACCATGGGCCTTGGTATCACACTCCTCATCCACATGGCCCACGACCTCTAACAATGTGTGCAAAACCTAACTTTCTTCGGAATTTGATGCCAATAGAATTGTGTTTCTTTGGTTCCGTCGGTGGAAGGGGTGTAACCCTTGTAGTGGCTTGCCTTCGCATCTGTCACCAGGTGGTGATAATTTTTACAGTTGCTTTCCTTGTTTACTTGTATGAATATTTTATTTTTCTTTTCTTTAGATGTTGTTTCTTTTTAGCCCGACAGTTCTCTTGGATTAAGCCAAGATCTTTGCATGGCCAGAAGAGGCAACCATTAGGACAAATTGGACTAATGATTTGTCTGAGCCTTGGGAGCGGATTGAATGGGCACCGAAGAATAGAATGCCAGTGGTTTAGGACTATGTGCTTAGCCACTGGAGATGGTGCAGCACAATGAGTCTGGCCAAGAAAGAAGATGCACATATGAGAATGCCCACGGAATAAATGTTATTGCAACTGAGCCACATTACACTTTTTGATATGGTTGCAATGATAAAAGTTGCTCAGAACAACTTGAGGAATGCACGGGTCACCATCCCTAAAATTTAGGGAGTGACTATTTTTGGACCCCAGAATCTGTTCGCATCATTATTTTTGTTGTTGCACGAGGATTAATTTTCTAGTCTGTGTCCAAGTCAAATTTTGCACCGATAATGGAGAATTTTAGAATGGAAGGTTTAAACGGAAAAATTGTTACATGTATGTCATCTGTCACAATTTGGGCACAAATTCCCAAAAGAGAGTGAGACCATTTTTAAAAAAATGTAATAGGCAGGAGGGGCAGATCTAAGCATGAAGTTTTCAAGGGCTGAGGGCAGATTGCTGCAAGTACATCAGCTAGGGAGAGTACTTCTTTGTCTCTGACTCATGTACGGAGGTAGAGCTTGCTCCCTCTAGTCAACCCTCTCTCAATTCTCAAAGGAAATGCTTTGCATGATGGATTGATTCAATCCAATGTACAATTCTGTGTTTTCTTTGCTCTTCTGTTCACGCAAAAGCCTCACTATTCAGGTTCAAGAGCAGCTAAATGCTCCTCCCATGCAAGAACTAAAGAAAGTGTAGACCACGCCACACAAGAACAAGGTTTTCAGCTCTGATTTAGTGCTGTTTGTGGGACTGTTTTATTGCTGGAATGATGAGAGGGTTAAAGGGTTTGTAGTCCAACTGGTATGGAACAGAACTAGAATGGAATAAGGCTAAGAATAGGTCAAGAAACAGGTGAAAAACAGTAAATACAGAGTTCTGCAGATTGCAATTCTGCACTTGAATTATTGAGTTGTGCTCACAGAAAGTGTTTTCCTACTTGGGATGTTTTTCTGGATATGTTGTACTATCCTTATGCAGCTGAAATTCACTTAGAAAGGGATGTTATTTTGGATATGTTGTACTGTCCTTATGCAGCTGAAATTTACTTAGAAAATATGAAAGCCAACTATTCACAGGCTTTGTACTTTCAAACATTTCATTTTTTTTATAACCTTCCATCTTCTAATTGATAAAGAAATACCGAGAGCGGCGCCGGTCTTCGGGGCCAATCTCGTGTTGGGCAAGGGAGTGAGGTCTCTATTTGTGTATGTATGTGAAAAGACCAGGTATTAATTGAAGGGACTACTGCTTTATGTGAGTCATAGACCGGTTTCATGGTTCAATCCTCGAGATTTGAATTCTTTTCTATAAGAATTTAAGCTCGGACAGTTTGGGTGAAAAGGCCATACACACAGATTTTACAGAGATTACACGTGAGAAAGACTACGAAATTTTTCTTGGATACAGTATTTGCTGGATACAGGACTAGAGAGATGGCAGACATAGACAAAGGCAAAGGAAAACTCCCTCATGAAGAGAGAGTTCTTCTTCTGCTCATAGACACCGAAGAGAGTATTGGTACATAGGTGTCCGCACCTTCTAGAACCAAGATTGAACCACAGGATGAGGAGCAAGAACAGGAGGACTTGTTTATGGCACAACTCCTTAGTATGGTTGGCTCTTTCGAACGCCTTGTAAAGAATCCTCAGATGCAAAAATTTATGAGGTCACATAACGAGGATTCTCAGGCTGAGTCATCACATCATACCATGGAGCGCTCAAATAGGCAAACCTTTAATATGCATGAGCATGTTAAAAAGACACCAAACATGGAGAAGGGTCCAGTGCAACAAGAAGCACAAGCACAAGACCAAGGAGTGAATGGTCAAGGCAATAATGGACAAGTGGCACAGCAGACTATTCCTCAGTTTGCTACCTATCTTGGTTATTTTCGTGGTTGGTCAATTTTTCAAGAAATGGTTGGATTACCCACTGGTTATCAAGGATACTTGCCTAGAGGGCCACCAAGAATGATGCCTACTAAGGCAGTGAACCCACTTTATGCTAATGTTGGTCTACAGCCCGGTTATCAGACTTTGCAGAGTCCTTATTTGATGCCTGGAGTACAAAATGCAATGGCTGGTTTATCTCAACCAAGTGGGCATATGGCAGCTAAGACAGGTGAAATTAATGCTGATAATGCGCCTAAGGGACTCCCCTTTTTACAGCCATGTATCTATGACAACCTGACACCAAAAAGTGCAAAGCCTAAAGACTATAAAGAGGGTGGTCAGGCATTAAAGTTTGAAACCTTCAATGGTATGCAAGATAAGCTGAAAGCTTTGACATTTATACAGCAGTTTGTGCTTACACTGGAGGGAATTTTACTGAGACTTCTAAGGTGCGGACGGCTGCAACTTTTTTGGAAAGGTAATGCTTTGCAGTGGTGGAACATATTGTTGATGCAAGGACATGCACCTGCCACTTGGGTCCATTTTAAACAGTTGTTTGCAGCTTCATGGTTAACTAGCATGTTTGAAATAGATGTCCTGACTGCATGCATAAATTTGACGAGACAAATTGTGCAGATTTAGAAGAGTACAATAAGAAATTTTGGGAAGCACTTTTGCCGGTGAGTTCTTACAGGATAGTGCCCCTGTCAAAACAAATTGAAAAGTATTGTTGCGGTTTGCTCGAAGCCATCAAGGATTATAGTACTAAGACCACTATTACAAATATGGTACAGTTAATTGAAAATGTTGGTGTGGCAAATGCATTGTTAAAAGGAAAAGTTGAGAGCTTTAAAGGCACTGAAAAGAAGGATTCTCAGTTTAAGCAGGATCCTAGCAAGAAGAAGAAGCAATTTCTTGAGCTTGGGGAAATATCAGAGATTCCACAATGCTTATTTTCTTTGATCCTGGAGCTTGTGCAAACTTTATATCACCAGCATTGGCAGCTAAGCTGGATATACATCCCGAGGAAATGGGACCAGATGGACAGGCTGATTTGGCATGCCTAGGAGATACTAAACTTGTCACCCCCATTCTTGGCAAACTCTGTATGCACATCCAGAGCTATGTGGTCACAGAGGAGTTCCATATTATGCCTTTAGAGGGCTCTAATGTTCTGTTTGGGTATTCCATGGTGCCATTGGATACTTACAACAGAATGATTACTCTTGTACATAGAAGCAAGACTCATGTTTTAGATGTGAAGCTTAAAGGAGAGTCTATCCCAATTGTTTCTGCTTCTACAATTCCTTCTGTAATGAAAAATCATGTTTCTACGTACTTGGTTTTTGCAAAGCAAGTTAATGAAGTTGGCAGTAATGTGTTTGTACTAAATGAAAGTAGAAGGGCTTTCTTGGATAAATTCAATGACTGTTTCTCAGATTCGTTACCAGAAGAGTTACCCCCTAAGAGGCCTGAAGATCATACCATAGATCTTATTCCGAGGACTAGTCCGCCCAATAGGCCACCGTACAGGGTCAGTGCAGCGCAACGGAAAGAGATTATGACATAGGTTAATGAGCTTTTAGAGCCCAGTAGTTCTCCGTTTTGTTAATCTCTGTTGCTAGTTCAAAAAAAAGACGGCTCTTGGAGAATGTGTATTGACTACAGAGCCTTGAATAAGAACACGAACAAGAAAAGGTTTCCAATTCCGAGAATAGATGACATTATTGATTGATTAGAGGAAGCAAGAATGTTTAGCAGGATAGATTTGAAAAGTGGGTACCGTCAGATCAGAATCAGGCTAGAGGATATCCATAAGGCTGCTTTTAGAACAACATTTGGTCTCTATAAATTTTTAGTCATGCCTTTTGGATTGACCAATGCTTTTGCCACGTTTAATAAGATGATAGATAGAATTTTCCGCCCTTATCGAAGTTTCGTCGGCACATTCTTTGATGATATGATTATCTTTTCAAAGAATGAAGAGGAGTATAGAAAACACTTAGTTACAGTCTTTAATGAGCTTAAGCGTAATAGATTGCTCATTAATGGTAAGAAGAGTGAATTCTTTTTAGAAGAGATTCACTTCCTTAGGCTCATAGTTTCTAAAGATGGTGTAAAGATGGATCCTGCAAAGATAGAAGCAATTGTCTCTTGGCCAGACTTGAAAACCGTTCATGATGTCCGCAATTTCCTTGGCCTAAGCTTTTACTACAGAAGATTTGTAAGACACTTTGCAAGGATTGCTTCTCCTTTACATGCACTTGAAAAGAAGGATGTCAAATGGCAATGGACTAACAAAGAGAAATCAACATTTAGATATTTGAAGGGGAAAATGACTACAGATCCAATACTTATTTTGCCAGATCCGTCTAAGCCATTTGTAGTGCACTGTGATGCATGTGGATATAGCATTGGTGCTATATTAATGCAGAATGGCCAAGTTGTAGCATATGAGAGTAGAACTTACCAAATTTATGAAAAAGAGTTATTGGCTGTGATCCATGCACTTTCTAGTTGGAAGATCAAAGAAACACATGCGTTGCGCAAATTTCCTATCTATGTTTTATTTTCAGATAGTGCATGTGGAAGGCAAGAAGAATGTAGTTGCAGATGCTTTATCTCGCAAACCACATGTGTCAACTATTTCAATTTCTTATCACCATGAATTGGATGATATGAAAGAGCAATATGTTGATGATGAAATTTTCTCTAAAATCTAAGAACAGTTGATCAATGACCAACATCATGATCATTACGTGTTCAAAGAAGGCTTTATCATGTTGCATGGAAGACTATGGGTTACAAAACAGCTAAGGCCAAAAGTTTTATTAGAATGGCATGCTCCACCGTATACAGGGCATCCTGGTATAAATGCTACAGTCAAAGCGGTAGAGACTTTCTTCTATTGGTCAGCCTTGAGATCTAATGTAGATGCATATGTCAAATCTTGCCTTATATGTCAAAGGTCAAATTTGATAGACAGAAGGCACCACGGTTATTGCAACCACTGCCTATTCCAGAAAGGCCATGGAAAAGTATTGCCATGGATTTCATTTTTAATCTTCCAAGAACTTCTTCAAGGAATGATGGAATCTGGACTATCATTTGCAGATTCAACAAACAAGCACATTTCATTCCAGTAAGGAAAAAGGTTAGGTCAGAACACAAGCTAAAGATATTTATGCATGATATCCTCAAGTACCATGGAATGCCACGGTCCATTGTCAGTGATAGAGACCCAAGTATGACTAGCTTGTTTTGGAAAGCATTGTTTGAAAACATGGGCACTATGCTGAAATTTTCATCTTCTTTCAATCTAGAAACGGATGGACAGTCTGAAGAAGCAAATTCGACTATTTTAGATATACTGAAGTATTATGTTTCAGACCATAAGACTTCTTGGGAACACTACTTGCCATTGGTTGAGTATGCATACAATAATACAGTGCACTCATCTACACGCAAAGCACCTTTTGAGATTGTGGAAGGTGAAAAGAAGCTGCCTCCCATTTTGCAGACAAAAGATAACATTTTTGAAGCAGATTGTTATGTAAAAGATTGGGAAGAAGCATATAAAAAGGTCAAGTATGCCTTAGAAAAGTCACAAGCCAGGAAAGAGCTGCTGATAGTCTTGATCAAGAACCCTTGTTCAAAAAGGATGATTGGGTCTTCTTGCATTTTGAAAAGGCACGTTTGAGAAAACAAAAGGGCAAGGAACGTTTGTTTCCCAAGCTGAGTATGCGTTACTATGGCCCTTTTCAAGTCTCAGAGAAGATCAATGATGTGGCATATAGGCTGAAATTGCCAGAGAATTGGAAAATTCATAATGCATTCCATGTGAGCCTATTGAGGCCTTTTATTGGTGAAGTGCCAGAAGATATGGTTCAAGAGGAACAGCCTGAAGTAGAAAAATTAGATGAGATTCTAGTTCCTAAGCGAATCCTGTCACATAAGGATAGGAAAGTGAAAGGTAGATTTACAAGAAGATTTTTAGTGAAGTTCAAGAATTATTCACCAATGGATGCCAAATGGATGAAAGAGGCTGAATTGGCAGATTCGCCTCAATTATTGCAACTTTACCAAGAAGCTTTCTTGCTGGAATCTACAGTGACATAGAACGCTTTTTGAAGCAATGAACATTTTCTATTGTACAGTTAAATATTGTATCTCATTGAATAATGCACAATGTATGGGTTACACAATTCTCAGAGGAAATGCTCTACATGATGGGCTGATTCAATCGAATGTACATTCCTGTGTTTTCTTTGCTCTTCTGCTGAGGCAAGAGCCTCACTGTTCAAGTTCAAGAGTAGCTGAATGATTCTCCGATGCAAGAACTAAAGAAAGCATTGACCACATCACACAAGAACAGGGTTTTCAGCTCTGATTTAGTGTTATTTGTGGGACTATTTTACTGCTGGAAGGATGCCAAGGTTAAAGGGTTTGTAGTCCAACTGGTATGAAACAAAACTTGAATGGACTAAGGCTAAGAACAAGTCTAGGAACAAGTGAAAAACAATAAATACAGAGTTCCGCAAATTGCAATTCTGCACTTGAATTATTGAGTTATGCTCATAGAAAGTGTTTTTCTACTTGGGATGTTGTTTTGGATATGTTGTATTGTCCTTATGCAGCTGAAATTTACTCAGAAAGGGATGTTGTTCTGGATATGTTGTACTATCCTTATGCAGCTGAAATTTACTCAAAAAATATGAAAGCCAATAGTTCACATGTTTTGTACTTTGGAACATTTCATTTTTTTAGTAACCTTCCATCTTTTAACTGATGAAAAAATACCAAGAGGAGCGCCGGTCTTCGGGGCCAATCTAGTGTTGAGCGAGGGAGTGAGGTCTCTATTTGTGTGTGTATGTCAAAAGACCAGGTATTAATTGAAGGGACTACTGCTTTATGTGAGTTATAGCCCAGTTTCACTTGCCATTGTTGGTTTCCCTCCTGAAGAAAAGGCGGCCAACACTCACATCTCTGAATGGATTTGTATGGAGGACTTCTTGTGGACTTGATCGTGCGACCTCGCATAGTGCAAGAATTGGCACTCAAACTCGTAGGAGGTCGGCAAAATCTATGGAGTGAGATAATGTGTTGGATAAAATGAAAGTATTTGTCAGGCAACTTGTTCAAGAAGAATGTGACATGATCGTTGTATGACTTTGGGGAGCCAATAGTGGCAAACTTGGCCAGTAACTATCGATATTTGGCTAACTTGACTTTCAAATCATCCCCTTCCTTAATGGAAAACTCCTGAAGCTCAAAATCAAGATTGATATGTCGAGTGCGATCTTGAGCCACATAGCTGTCAATCACATGAATGCTCAAATGCGAGGGGAAAATGCTGTAATTGAGAGTTGAACTCAAGAAGAAACCCCTGTATTAACTCAACATTGGTTGTGGCATTGTGGGCTCTCCATTGACGGATTGATCAAGGTGAGCTAGTTTGGCAAGGTACCAATGACGAGGTCTAAAAGTTCCAGAGATTCAAGCATTTGTTGCATGAAGTTTGACCAAGTAGTGAACTTCGACATGTTAGAACATGTGTTATCCATAAAGGCATTCTTGGCCATTGCAACAAGAGTAATAGTTCTAGGAGATGGAGAAGGTGTGTAGTGGGGGTAGGGTGAATAGGGGGGATAGAGTGGAGAAGTGAAGTATAGTTGGAAAGGAATCCCAAAGTGCCCACCACACATACGAGAAGTGTGCATAGCGGATCCAAATGTGAAATAGGATGGACTAGGTAAGGACCGGGTAACTACATGTGGAGACCAAAGTAGAGAGATAGGGACACGTAGAGCAAAGGATAGAAGTTCCTACATAGGAGTGGCCCAAGGGATGTGTGACGACAATCCATTAGTAAAGGATGGATATCCCTGTGTCTGAAAGCTTGTGTAGGGGCTTGTGAGTGTCCGAGGCCAGTGAGGGGGATGCCCATCACAACCGTCCCACAGTGAAAGGATGGGGTAAAGTGGAGTAGGTGGAAGATACAATGTTAAATGTTGACATTCCCCCTACCGATACACCAAGAGGTGGAGTGCATGGCGGATAGGTAGATGGTAGAATTGAGAAATAAAAAGTACCAAGAGTGGAGATGGAAGATCCAACCCCTAGTGTGCTTTGAGCGGAAGTGGAGTGTAATGTGAGATTTTGGAATGAAGATGTGAGTAGATCAGAATGTGGAGAAGTTAGTGGTAGGATGGGAGGGAGTTGAGAAGTGTGGTTTACTTACTTAAATGAAATAGATAGTAGAGAAATACCTAATAAAGAGAATCTACTTCGAGAGCCTCATCTATTGAAGTTAACATGCTGAAAATCATCCAAATCTTGCTCAACAAAAGAAAAAACAAGAGAGGATATTGACTCATACGACTCAAAAGGGTTATGCAAACCTTACATAAGGCCTGGTTGAGATGAAGGAGATGGATTGACAGACATGCCGAATGTCGTGGTCCCTCCAAGATAATGAAGATGGCCAGTCTCACCAATCGGTCCAAACGGAGTAGTAGCACCCATTGGAGGTGTAAACCGAACTGTACATGATGTACAAGTACTCCTCAAACTCTTCATCTATAAGATGAACAAAAGGAGAAGAAAAAGGTGGTAAAGCCGAAGATGTGCCTACCTCCTCCTTGAGACCATAATGCCTTCTCAGAGCCTCCAATTATGGAGAACCTTGACAAGGCATCATAGGATCCCTAGAAAAATGTGTCTAAGACATTATGAGTCAGAATCAAGTCACATGTGAGTCTCACACAAGGACTAGCCTACACAATCACCACAAGATACTCTTTAGAAAAGCACTAGCTCTAATACAATGTGAAGATATGCTAGGGCTTGCATTCAGGAAACACAGCATGTATAACCAAGATTGAAACACAAAGACTCAAATAGAGATGAGCAAAACTCAAAACTCAAACACAAAGAGAAGAAACTCTGAAGTGAATGAATGTTGTAAGAGAATGTAAGAGTGTACAGAATGCCCAAGGGCAAAGCAATGCAGTGTCGGAGAGTGATGATGTCCATCAAAGACGGATCCCAAGTGTTGTGACCACCGATTGGAGATGAAAGAGTGCTGAATAATCTCAATGGTGGGCAGCCCGTCTATTTATAGATGTTAAAGGGTGCCCCAAGAAATTAGGGTTTTGGGGACCACTTAAACTCTCAAACCGTGCACCAAATTTGTGTTTTTCATTAATTAAGCTTATTTTGGAGCTGTTTAAAAAAATGCTAATCAGCTATAAAGCATGCTTTAGCTCAATAGCTTCCTTCAATCACTTGATATGCAATGTGCAAACAATTGCTAAGCAATATGGAATACATCATGCCACCCTACGTACGCAATGGTTGCAATTTGCCAAGCAACTCTTGGTTCTAAACACACTGTTTTAATGGATTTGCCACAAGATCCCCTTTTTCTTTTCATCTCCATGAGATCATACTGACATGCCAAACTTATTGCACTATCAAAGGGTTTGCAAGATAATAACTGTTAGTCACATAAGTTTTCTCGCAACCTTCATGCCTCTTTTGCTAGGAAGAATGTGCTCTGCCTAGGCACCTCCGATGGTAAAATGATCACAAATCTACGAGGAATCATGCAAATGTGTAGAACCTATTTCATGGACTTGCTTGGATCGTAGTCCTCTGTTTCTCATGCAATCAATACAGCCTGTTCATTATTTTGTGATCTGGTTGAAGATTGAGTTACATCAAAAGTTGCCAATAGTTTGGATATGGACATTACACAAGATGAGGTCATGGATGTCCTCTTGCATTTGCTTAAAGACAAGAGTCTAGGGTGGGATGGTATCACCAATGAGTCTTTTGTGACCTATGCCACTAACTTGGTTGCACCTTTGACAACTTTATACCAGCTGATTTAGACAACTGGACACATGCCGCCCTCTTGGAAGGAGGGTCTCATTAAATTGATCCCTAAAGTACCGTCCAAATGTATAGAAAAGGGATCAAGAAAAAGGAAATTTTCTTTATCAATGGTTATTGTCATCCTAATCCACCCTTTCCACGAAAGGATGATGATAATGGGCCACATTGGCCTTATATAGACATTAATATCTCTCTCTCTCTCTCTCTCTCTCTCTCTCTCTCTCTCTCTCTCTCTCTCTCTCGCACAGGTGGCACACCGTAAAGAATGCATGCCACAGATCCTGGAGGCTCGCAAAGCGGGAAAATGGGCAGTATACAGAGATGGTCGGGTCATCATCACAGATAAGCGCCAATGACGTGGTGCGGCCTATGAGACCCACCTGAGTTTTGCAGTGTGGAACTGCAACAGAGCTATGAAGACAGATGCAGGATTATTCCAGGAGACCTTCACCGGCAAGGACATTGTCCTCTACACAGAAACCCACCAAAGCCCAGGCACCTACTTACCAGAAGTGAGGGGATATAGATGGGAGACGGCATGCCGCCCTAGAGCCCGAACAAAAGGAGGGACCCGAGGGTCCGGAGGGGTGGCTGTGTTGTACAGGGAGGAGCTACAACCCATGGTGCAAGTCATGCGGAAAGATGAGGAAGCCCGGTTCATGTGGATCCGGATACACACAGATCGCCCCCGAGACATATACATGGCGGTGTGCTATTTCCCACCAGCACACTCCCCATACGCACCACAGCAAGGCGAGTCACCATACCTACCACTGTACGAAGATATCATGCACTACTCCAGCTTGGGGGATGTCATGTTGGCTGGAGACTTCAACGCATGCACAGCACAAAGGTAGACCCCCTTCTTCGAGAGCGAAGACCACATGTACAAAGAGATTGCACTGGAGGAGATAGGACTCAACCGGGCGTCACAGGACACAGCTGAGTGCACCGAATATGGCGAACACCTACTGGCGTTAGAGGGGGCACACATACTGGCCATCCTCAACAGCCTCGACAGATGGCCCGGGTCGGATGCCCTCACATGCTTCCCACACAAGCATGCGGCCAAGTGCATCGGACGGGAGGCGCATGGAGCACCCACACATAATCTGGGAGCAAGCACAGTGGACTATATCCTTGGCCCTCTATCACTTATCCCCGACGTCCAGTCCTTTAAAATATCACCTCGCCCACTCGCAGTGGCTGCCGACCATGCATACCTACAATTTGACATAACCTGCAGGTATGACCTAACCCCCCCAGCAAGCAACCCCCCAAGATTCCCCAAGTACCACTTTACCAGGCTAACTGTGAGCGCATACTCCGACCACCTCTATTGGAGCCTGCAAGAAATGAACCCCCACGCACCCCTCGAGGAGGTCACAGCACAGTTGGCGGGCACACTTACACACCTCAGCTGCCGAATACTTCCCCCACACATCCCCCTCCCCCCACCCCACCCCTCCGAACAAGAATGTCCCGCAGAATAGCTGGTACGACACAGAGTGCAGGGAAACCCGGCTCCGTCTTCAACAGGACGAAGCACGGAGAGTACACACGCACTAAACAGGCACGCTTGATCTTCCGTCGCCTAGTGCGACGGAAGAAACGAGCCTACCTCTCCAAAGTGGAACACGAATTCTACCAGCTATTCTTAGGACAGGACAGCAAAGAGGCATGGAAGGCGTTTCAGGAACCCCGAGCCCAAACGCCCATCACCTCCCCGGACACTTGGCACGCATATGCAACCTCACTACACCAAGTACCCAAGCAGCCCCAGCTACCCCGGCCCCCAGGAAGCAGACCCGGATCATCCACATTCTTCAGCACGGGGCAGGTTCGGGACGCCATTGACAGACTCCAAAATGGCCGTGCCCAAGACCACGAAGGCTTGGTAGCAGAGCATTTGACCCATGCTAGAGACACACTGGCACCTCTCCTAGCACACATGTTCAACAGAGCCCTATGCGAAGGCTTCCCAGCCAATTGGTCAGCGAACACCATAATACCTATCCTGAAGGCCGGAGACCCCATGGTTCCCACGAACTATCGAACAATCATGGTTGGCCATGTACTAGCCAAGCTCTATGGATCCATACTGGACCACGAGCTGAGCAAATGGGCAGAGCAACACCAACACGGAGCAGCAGGACAAGCAGGGTTTAGGAGGGGGTTCTGCACCCTTGACCATATCCTCACACTGAGAGCCATCATAGAGGAGGGCAGAGCACATGGAAGACGGGTGTACTGCTGCTTTGTGGACTTCCGCAAGGCCTTTGACACAGTCCCACGAGCGAGGCTCACGCAGAGACTACAGGAACTGGAGGTACCAACCGAAATACGATGGGGGATACTGGCACTATACGAATCGGTAACGGGCCGAGTTCGGGCATCGAGAGGGCTGTCAAAGGAAATCACTAGCACCATCGGAGTCAAGCAGGGATGCCCACTCTCGCCCACCCTATTTGGCCTCTACATTGATGAGATCTTAGAGTACATAGATAGATTGGGCGAGGAGGGATCGAGCCTGGGAGGGACACTGATACCTATCTTACTATATGCGGACGACATAGTCCTCATCTCCAGCACACACGAAGGGCTGCAGCGCCAACTGGACGCACTACAGGCCTTCTGCCAAGACAAAGACCTAACTGTGAACCTGGGGAAAACCAAGGTCATGGTGTTCAACATGTCAACCCAATGGCTCCGACGGTCGGTACCTCCCCTTCACATACGGTGGAGAAACCGTGGACGTGGTCCAAAGATACGCCTATCTGGGGATTACATTCTCTGGACCGAGATTTACCCTGAGAAAACCCACGGAAGATAGACTAACCCGAGGCTATGCAGCCCTCGGGTCAATGGAGAACCAATGTGCCCGCATACAGTTCCAGGAACCCCGGACAAAGCTCTGGCTTTTTGACACCTTGGTCACACCAGCCCTCCTGTACGGGGCTCCCATATGGGGGTCCAATCTCTACCACATGCGGAGGGCCCCACAGGATCAGCCACTGCCTAAGGAGGAGGCCACCTATGAGGGATGGGACCAGATGGAGAGACCCCTAATACTTATGATCTCACGGATGATCTGAAGCAAGCCCTCCGTACCACACGAGATCATCCGTGCAGAGCTGGGGGCACCGCCCCTCGTGGCTGAGGCCCTCTTCCAGAGCGTGACCTTCTTGCGCCAAATATGGGACCTGCCCCGGCACCGGTACCCCAGACTCGCCCTGAAGTCATCCAAACAGCTAGCAACACAAGGGGGCACTGAGTGCTGGTATGCTCGAACAGAGACCTGGCTACGGCTCCATGGCCTGCACATGGACCACCTCCCCCCACTACAATACAGCCTAGACTGCCCACACCTGGAGCTCAACCGAGAGGAGGTAAATCGCATCACCAGAATGGATATCATCCAGACAGACACCGCCAGGACATGGGTGACCCCCACATCGGAACCAGGAACCAAGAAGGCTTTCTACCGAGAACACTTCCTGCATATCTCCCCTGACGGCTTCATCACCCGCCCAAGCTACATGGACACACACCTATCTCATGGGGTCAGAAGTGCCGTCGGACAGATCCGCACGTCCTCACACCAACTACAGGTCGAAACGGGCAGATACGGGGCCAACCCCCTCCCCCCAGAAGACCGAATCTGACAGCTCTGCCATCTCGAGCCAGAGACCGAGGAACACTATATCCGTAAATGCCCAGTGTACTACGAAATCCGGGGGACGCTTCCACTGCCTATTCAGCGAAGGATTTGGACCACTCTCCAAGGTGATGGAATTCAAAGACCAGAGATGCCTGGGGCTCTTTCTACTGGAAATACGACGCCATAGAGACCACCTCCTACGAACCACGGAGCAAAGACAAGGAGCCACCAACCAACGCACACTCAACGACTTCTACCAAATACCAGCTACCCTCCCCACCACCGAGGCCCCACCAGCCCAACCGGCCTCCCGGCCCCCGGGGACCACCTTAGAAATAGCCACAGCGAGAGGTAAAGCCCGGCAACCACGCCCCGC
The DNA here is from genome assembly GCF_053477565.2 of Lygodium microphyllum. Classification (NCBI taxonomy): domain Eukaryota; kingdom Viridiplantae; phylum Streptophyta; class Polypodiopsida; order Schizaeales; family Lygodiaceae; genus Lygodium; species Lygodium microphyllum. Next base: position 105,502,380 of record NC_141155.1, read on the forward strand.
CGCCCCCCACCCCCGCAGAAGACATTGGTCGAAGATACAAGGGATACTACACCGCCATCGGAGGGCGCTGCCCCGCCGCTTTAGCCTCTCCATGCTAGACCGACCCATGCGGGACATCTTAGGATGAACACCCCAGGAGCAGTTCCACACCGCACTGGGAGTACCTCTAGATTGTATCTAGTCCAGATATCATTTTGTACCTACTCAATTTAGTTCAACACAGCATAAATCTTAGCTTCACTGGGACTTTTGAAATCTCCCAGACATTTGTATTCAAGATTTTGGTCTCATAGGCCAACTTGGCCTGTTGTAGACATTAATATAACTTTCTTTCTTTCTTTCTTTCTTTCTCTGTGTGTGTGTGTGTGTGTGTGTGTGTGTGTGTGTGTTTACATTCTGTTACATCAGACCATCAGGTCCTTAAAGAAAGTGACGAAAGACTATTAGGACTATGACACAAAGAGAAAATAACATTGCTGGTGTAGAGCGAGTGGGCAGCAATGTCAGGAAGAACCAGGTCAGCTGATATCATAGAAGAAATCTGCCATAGCACTAAACCTCGAATACGGGCCACATGACCATGGATGCCCGAGACCGAATCAAAAAGAACCCAATTCCAAGTTTGCCAAATATGCCACAAAGCAGTACGGAGGGCAGCTTTTCCATAATCCATGATCGGGCTTTGATCCGGAGCTGAGTCGCCGAGAGCCAGACTCGAGAAATAAAACACGAGATCTGTCGCGCTACTGGACAAGAGGCAAAAAGAAGAAGCAATGTTTCATCACGTGTAGTGCAAAATACATAACGACCACCAGACATCTTTCGAGCACGCAACAGCTCTCCAGCTGAAAGACCACCAATCAGCAGTCTCCACAAGAAGACTTTTCTCTGATACGGAACCTTAGACTTCCAAAGTGGAAAGAATCTTTCCTGCCACTTCTTTTTGTCGTCCCTAATGTGCCATAATTTATTCACCTTTGTAGTGACCCATCTCTTGGCCTCCACCATCTGATGGTATATCTAGTTAGCAGACCTCTTCTCAAAATCATCTAGAATCACAAACTTCCAGTCACGCCATGGATACAATGGTTGTAGCACTGGTAATGGAGAGAATCTCTGAAGTCTGACCTATATGGATGATCAGATATCACAATATCCACGGGTTACCCGAAAGTGTTGACGAATATGCCGAAAAGAGTAAAGAGGGGACTGCCCAAGAATAACACCATTAAAAATTGTCTGCAACCCCAAACCAACCATCCGATTAAACTTGAGTCTATGCATATCTTTGTCTGGCCAATCCAACAACCTGGAGGAGGCTAAGACCTCTCCCTGCAGTGAATTTGCCTCCTTGCGAATCTCAGGAGGGCACCAAACTGAAAAACGTAAGATCTCCTGCCAGGATGCAATCAAATGAGAAAGGAGAAAAGACTGGGTGGTCTTAATTGGACTCGAGGAGTTAAGCACATGCCACCAGGAGGCACAAATAACCATATTACCATGAGAGATACCAGTCTTTTCAATGAAAAATTTTGCAATGTCCGACCAAGGATGAATTTGTAGACATAACGCCTACAAAAGGGCCAACCTCAAGGCTTTCATATGCAAATTAACATCCAACAAGGCTGCTCCCCCCATTTGTTTAGGCATAGTCACATGCTGCCACAAAATCCAAACCTGACCCAACCGATTCCCCTTTTTTTTTCCACAATATAAACCTAATAGGCTGAACAAGTTCCAAAAGGAACTTCTTAGTCTAGGGAAGGAGTGGCAAAAAGTACGATATCATACTAATCATAATACTTTGAGCAACTTTCAGTCTGCCATGTAAAGGCCAGCCTTGAGATTTCCAATACATGAACCCATAGTTGCACTTGTACGTAGTTCGAACTGGTTCATACTATACACAGTTCGTACAGTACAAATTCGTACCAAAAAACAAGCTCTTTTTTTTTCTTAACACGTGGTTGTTGTTGTTGGTGGTGGTGGTTTGGGTTGTTGTTGTGGTGGTGGTGGTGATTTTGTAGCCTTGATCGATCAACCAAGAAAGGGGATGGAAGCTTGATTAGACTCCTCATACATGTTTTGTTATGATTTATCCTAGAGCCAAAGGCCATACATAAGGTATTCAAGTAGTTCCAAACGTTTCTAATTGATGTCCCATTATTTTTCAGAATATGTTAGTGTCATCAATAAATAAATTCAGCACCGTTTGAGAATCATCAAGTAGCTTAATCCTATTCATTTTACCTTTGTTCACAGCTCATTTTGCACCACCCAACCCAAAGCATTAGTACACATTGCTAATAAAACTAGGCCAGAGGATACTTGGCCTAATGTACCTTCTGAGAGTACACGAATTAGTGAATGTACCATTGGCAACTACTTTAGCCTTAGCAATGCCAAACAAAACCATAACAAAATTCATAAATCTTTTACTAAAACCTTTGGTGGTTTGTTTGGTAACTGTTGGTCTCACAGGTCATTTTGGCCTCTTGTAGACGTTAATAAAGCATCTCATGTAATTTCATCTCTCTCTCTCTCTCAACCTTCTCTCTCTAAAGCATACATGCCTCTTATTTGTATGATCATTCATGTATGATGTATCCACTCCTATGTATGTACTTGTAAGTTATAGCGCATGTTGCGCATGCGGCATATGCCATAGAGGTTTTGGCGTGTTACCCTCAAGTATTCATCTTATATACTCCAATAGCATTGCTATTTAGACTTTAAACATCTATTCTATCATCTATATTTCAAAATAATGAAGTTAATTTTTTTTCGTACTAATATCGTACCGTACCTTATAAAATCTTAAAGTACCATTTAGTACCATATTTTATCGTACCACACCGTACCGTACTTTTTGTACCTGACAACTATGGTGTGATTGGCCTTCCCTTATTCAATAGTTACTAAAAGAATAAAGAATAAAGTGATAGTGATAGGTGCCTACCATCTGCAATGTATATGTGTGTGATCATGGTGTGCGTAGTAAATGCAAGGCAGCGTAGGCACAACCCTCAGCCTTGAAGCATTGGTGACCGATCTCCTTGATGGGCTCTGCGTATAAGATCTTTACCAAAGTCCTAGCTAACAGACTGCGTGAATATCTTTTGAACATTATTCACCCTGCCCAGTATGGATTTATCAAAGGGCATAACATTCTACATAGCATCTTGAATGTCCAAATGGGAATAGATTATGCTCAATACACGAAGCAAGAAAAGGTGTTGGTTCAATTGGACTTGAATAAAGCCTCTGATCATTTGACATGGTCTTTCCTTGATCAATTGATGCAAGGCATGGGTTTTGGTCGAGAGTGTCAGCACTTATCAATACTATCAACATAGATTCCTCGTCAAGCGTTCTACTCAATGGTGGTGTCATGACACTCTTCCCACTTCATCGATCAATTAGACAAGGTTGTCCGCTGAGTCCTTTGTTCTTTGCCTAGGCTACTCATCCCATTCTTACGATGATGTCTCATCTAGTGGCCCATGGTGAGGTGGTCGGACTCTCTCTCCCTTTGTAGAAACAGTTGGTGGGTCAGGCCTTGGTGGACAACACCTTCAAGTTTCTTAAGGCTAATATGGATAACATACAAACAATGATGGCCACATCAGACTTATAAGTTGGCCCTTATCCGTTGCACTTAGAGTGATCTCCAAGACTTGGGTTAGCAAGGCAAGGTGGTACTTAGGCTTTGTTTCCAAGCACTTCGGGCTATTCTTTTGGAGTGTAGGTATCGCCCAAAATGCCAATAGATTGGGTCTCCTCATGCATTATGGATAAATTTATGTCTTGGAAATCACAAGCTTGGCCTTTCCACATAAGATTAAAAAAAGCGCAGCGAATCATGATACCGATGATTTCATATTACCTTCCCTTGTTCCCTAGGCCAAAGTTTCATTTACAGCAAATCACTCAACCCATTTGGTTTTTGCTTAGGAAAAAAGATTCTACTCGAACGGATATCTCCTAGCACCATGTTTGCCCTCCCAAAAGAATGGGTGGTGGGGTTGTTCAAGATTTGGAGATACATATGATTGCTCTTCATTGGATACTATTCCAAACCTTGTGTGAGTGTAGGCAAGCCTAGTCCTTGATTGTCAGATTTTTTCCTTGAGACTTAGGGTATCAAGCATGGGAACACCAAGGTTTATCCCTTAGTGTGGCATGTGCTTAATGTCGAACAACGTATCCATCTAAAGTCTTCCATGTTGAATCATTGGAGATCGGTCCTTGATGAATCTTCTTGGTAACCATCTCCAAATCGGGAGGCAGCTAACTCCCTGAGAGCAGAAGTACTCGCAGTTTCGAAGTTGCTCTCCTAGCAAGGCAAAGAGGAACAACGGCTGAAGTTGAATAGGATGACACGCCTCGGGCTTGTCATTATTACTGATGCTCTTCTACCTATCAACGGGGTTGTTATGTCCTTCACATCAGCCCGACGCTACATTCATGTCCCCCAAGGCTACCGCAATTTGTGAAATGCCATCTCCACCTCTTTATTGGCCATGCAACCTCTTCCCTCTTTGGGCCACGACGTCCCTTAGCAAGATTGGTTGATTAGTGGTAGGCTCCTCTTGGGTCATGCTTATGTCAATCAAATATATCATTTGCTTATTCATGATAAAGACTAGCTTGTCCAGAAAGGCAATACCACTTGGGGTCTCAAAAAAGGCCAAGCAATGTGGTAATCTATAGTGATGACAAGCTCGCTTAACAAAATGCATTTTCGATCCAAGGTTTTCATTTGGCGAATGGTGATTGGTGCGCTTCCCCTTGCCTTGGCACTCTCCAAGCAAAGGATTTCCAATGGTTGCTGCATTGTTTGTAAAACATCAATCGAAACCCCCTGCTGAAACCAGCCTTTGAAAGCCCAAAGGACAGTAAACCACATTTTAACAAACAGTTAATTTAGCTTAAAAGTAAATTCAGCAAGAAAACTCCACACACAACTAGAGCTAGAGTGCTCCTCCACAACACATTACACTTGTTGGCCTCAAACCTTAGTGCCCCTTAACGGTATTTCTTTAGATTACTGAAATATCCTTGAAATTGGTTAAAAATGGCTATATTTTAGCGATTTCTCACGACATAACCGATCCCAGGTGCATAATGGCCTTGACAGCTAAACTGCTAATCTCCAACTAGTTAGAGAGTATTCAAAACTGCAAATGGACACTTCAACCTGCCAAACCCTAAAAATGACAACATTTGAACCCAATTTCGTAGAGCATTTGCTGAGATAACCTCTCCCTCTCTCTCTCAAGCCTCTTACACTCTTTTTCTCTCAAGCCTCTCCAACGCACACACACACACACACACTCTCTCTCTCTCTACCAGAGATGCCTGGGGCTCTTTCTACTGGAAATACGACGCCACAGAGACCACCTCCTACGAACCACGGAGCAAAGACAAGGAGCCACCAACCAACGCACACTCAACGACTTCTACCAAATACCAGCTACCCTCCCCACCACCGAGGCCCCACCAGCCCAACTGGCCTCCCGGCCCCCGGGGACCACCTTAGAAATAGCCACAGCCCTTCGATTTAGCCTCGCCGTGCTAGACCGACCCATGCGGGGCAGGGCCCTCCGATAGCCCACCTTAGAAATAGCCACAGCCCTGCCCCGCCGCTTTAGCCTCTCCATGCTAGACCGACCCATGCGGGACATCTTAGGATGAACACCCCAAGAGCAGTTCCACACCGCACTGGGAGTACCTCTAGATTGTATCTAGTCCAGATATCATTTTGTACCTACTCAATTTAGTTCAACATAGCATAAATGTTAGCTTCATTGGGACTTTTGAAATCTCCCAGACATTTGTATGCAACATTTTGGTCTCATAGGCCAACTTTGCCTGTTGTAGACGTTAATATAACTTTCTTTCTCTCTCTCTCTCTCTCTCTCTCTCTCTCTCAAGCCTACTCTTATTTGTATGATCCTTCATGTATGATATATACTCTCCTATCTCTGTATCATATCATACGTATTCGTATGATTTAGTACAAAAAATGGGTCCTTTTTTGCCACTCCCCGAACCCCACATATTTGTTTCTTTCTTTCTCCTTTCTTTTTTTTTCTTTTTTCTTTCTTCTTTCTCTCTCCTTAAAGCCTCTTTCTCTCTCTCTCTCAAGTCTACTCTTATTTGTATCATCCTTCGTGTATGAGGTATCCACTTCCATCTATGTACTTGTAACTTGTAGGTAACAATAGTACATTTTTGCGCATGCAACATGAAGTTTTGGCATGTTATCCTGAAATATTTTACTTATATACTCTAATAGCATTGCTATTTAGACTTTAAATATCTATTCTATTATCTTTAGTCCAAAATAATCAAGTTTGAAAAGATTTTCCGTACTAATGTCGCACCGCACCTTATAAAATCTTAAGGTACCATTTATTACTGTATTTTATAGTACCGTACCGTATCGTACCATTCGTACATGACAGCTATGCTTGTATATGAAGTTATGAGGTTGCCCAATGGAGTCTCCATGCCAAGAGGAGAAAAATTGACTGTTGCCCATTGTAAGCTCATTCCATGGCTGAAATTTGCAATTTTCTCCAAAACGAGAAAGAGAAGAGGCTGTCTCCAGGCTTGGGCTACTAAATGAGACAAAGCCTCAAATAGCCAAGATAAGCTTTCCAAATGAGGAACCAGATGCTCCTTAATCATATCACGTTTTTTATTAAAGGATAATTAATGACTTAGTAATTAATCATCAGTGAGCTACTCATTAGGCGAAACTTTAGCTCAAGGCCTACTTAATAACTTAGGTGCTCTAAGTGAGTTGCTTACTAGGTGAAACTTTTAATGTACCTTAATTCTAAGGTATAAACTTTCAATTTAATGAAAGTTTCATGCTACAGCTTATTCATTTAGCCCTAGCCATGTACCACATGGCCCACACACTTGTCCACCGCCTGCTCTAGTGTCAAATCCTTGTCTGCTGGTGCAATGGTCACCATGCCAAGAGCTAAGGGTACCAATTAAAATTCATTATAATTAAAAATATTTCATGAAGTTTAATTAAATGATTAAGTTCATTTCTCATTCTGGTGGCATACCACCCTCTTGAAACATCGCAATACTACCATTATTGCATGTATTGTCACCATACAGTTCTTCATACATGTTTCCAAGTAACCAACCACGTTGTTGTTACTCCATCTACTACCAATGTACAATTATCCATACATGTTTCAATGTAACGAAGCACGCTACTATTACACCATTTTCTGGAAATGTACTTTTTTTTTTTGAAAAAGATGGTAGTTGTTGCACTAGTAAATAACCAAACATAATTGTAAAAACAAAAGTGTCTAGTAGGTTGATCATAGAAGTACCTGTATGGAATCTAAAAGATCTCCAAACAACCTCTAGTTACGTGAGCGTATCTGTACTAAACAAAAGCATCACCCCCCTCTTAAGCATCATGCAATGCTCCTAAACTACGCTTTGTTGAGCCTAACTCAACCAAGACTGAAGTCTGCTCCAGCTAACTAAGCCCAAGTCAGCTCCAATTGAAAAGCATCGAGGTAAAGTTATAACAAATGAGGTGATTCTATGAAATCATCTTCCTCCATCCATTTGCATCAAGAGGTGCATAGTTCTGAAACTTCGCCAAATAGTGACAAGAGACTTTACCCTTGACCTTCCTTTTCTTATATGCCAATATTTACTTAGGAATCAAGATTTCATCAAGTTCCCGAACCTTTGGCTTTATCTCATCATTAATATCATCAGGCGCATCACCATGGAAAGGCCTAAGAAAACTCACATGAAAAGCATTTTGAATCCTCCAATAATCAGGTAGCTTCAACCTCTAACCTTTGCAACACTTGGAAAGGCCCATAATACCTCATACTAAGTTTAGGGAAAAGATGCTCTTTACCCTTTATTTTCTTTAACTGGGCCTTTTCAAAGCGTAACAAGACCCAATCACCCTCTACAAATGCCAAAGCTCTGTGGTGGCCATCAACTGCTTGCTTTTGTTTTGTTTGAGTCTTTTGGAGGACTATCTTTACTTTAGCATAACCTTCATCCAAACTCTCAACATACTTACCAGCCTCAAAGATCTTATCTTTTGTATGCAAAATGGATGGGACTTTCTTTTCCCCTTCCACAATCTCAAACACTACCTTCCTAGTGAAACTATGCACTGTGTTGTTATAAGCATATTCCACAAGAGGCAAAAACAATCCCCATTTTGTTTTATGCTCAGACACATAGCATTTCAAAATATCTAAAACAGTAGCATTTTCTTCTTTAGACCCATCTATCTATGGGCGAAAAGAAGATGAGAACTTTAGGGTGGTACCCATATTCTCAAAAGTGCCTCTTCAAAAGAGACTCGTCATGCAAGGATCCTTGTTACTCACAATAGTTGTGGCATGCCATGATATATAAAGATGTTCTACATGAACAATCTTGCTATGTGATCTGTAGTTATCTTTTTCCTCACTAGAATGAAATGAGTCTATTTGCTAAACTTGCAAATAATGGTCCACGTGCCATCAATCCCTATAGGTGATCTAGGAAGATCAAGGACAAAATCCATGGCTATGGTATTCCATGATCTATCAAGAATAGCCAAGGGTTGCAACAAACCCCAGTGCCTTCTATCGGTCAAGCTTGACCTTTTGGCATACAATGCATGTGCGCACAAAGTGATCTACATCACGCCTCAAAGATAGCCAATAAAAGAAAGTCTCAACTTCTTTCACTGTAGGCTCAATGCAATGATACCCTCCATACGGAAGTGCATGACTTTCAACCATCATCTTAACCCTTAACCGCTTTGCAACACATAATCAACCATGCATCATAAGAAAGCCCTCTCTAAGAGTATAGTGCTCATGGTGTTGACCATCTGATAATAAATCGCAGACTCTAGCAAATGTTAGATTTATTTATCCCCGTGTGTGAATACACATTATTGTGTGTAAAAAGTGTGTGTTTAGGTGTGAACACCTTTTACTCCACATAGCATTAAATAAGGGTCAAAGGATTAGCTACACATGCTAACCTATATTTTCAAGCCCTATCACTTGTACTTTCCTTCTACGCATTACACTTATAATTATCAATCTATCTTTCATTTTGTGTATACTTGCAAGAGTTCTCTCTCTCTCTCTTCTTCTTTTTTTCGTAATAGGTAATTGTATTAATTACGGAAAAAAAAGTACAAGTTTACTTGATTACAAGGTACATGATGACACTAAGACATCATGTAAGAAGATTCCAGTACTAAGAGTTACAAAGTCATAGCAAAGATGTAGATGAAATTGCCATATGCCAGGGACGCAAGTCCTCCCGAGAGAGTAAGTCAGAATGCTGAAGAAGATCTATCTGCCAATACAAGAGACCCTTAAGCCTGGCAATATGCCGCTGAACATTACAGGCGGAATAAAAAAGAAACGCATTCCGAATGGTCCAGTTATGCCAACAGCCCCAATATCGAAGAAAGTGAAACACGAGCTTCATATGTGGCTGTGCCGGTGTTGGGTATTTGGGCTGCACAAAGATCCAATCAAAGGGCCTTAGCGAGAAACCAACCACCGCTCTCCAAACGGCTGATAAGAACGACCATATTTTCTTAGCAATAGGGCAAGAAATAAATCGGTGGCGGGTGGATTCGACACTGGTGATGCAAAAGAAACAGTTGTCGTTGGATATTCTTCGCTTGGAAAGAGCCGAAGCAAGCGGAAGACCCCCAATCATCACCCTCCACAGAAAGACCTTATATTTGAAGGGTGTCTTGTTCAACCACCCTTCCATCACAATTGCCCTCCACCATGACCGGGATTTACGCAATCCCCATAGAGCATTAGCTTTAGTAACCAGTCATTGATGATCTTTAATCATAAGATGATAGACCTGGTTAGCAGAAGCCTTGCCGAAACTCAGCCAGCCTTCAAAGTCCCAATCCTGGCAAGGACGATCTGAAGCAAGGGCAGGAAAGGGTTGTCTGCTCTGGAGCACCATCAAAAGTTGTTCCCATAAATGCCTGTATCCACGAGGGATCCTAAAAATCCTCCTGGCTATACGAAATGATATTAACACATTGCGACTGGCAAGGGTGGCATCCGTAACTGAAGTTAAGCCCAAACGTGCCATACGGTTGAATTGTGGTCGAAGCTCTTGTTTACCTTCCCATGAAAGTACCCGCGAGATTGCCAGCAACTCCAGTTGAAAAGAATTAGCAGCTGAGCGATACTCCGCCGGATGCCACTGAGCCTTTCAGAGGACCAGTTTCCAGGAACATACCAAATGAGCAAGCAGTGATGAAGAGGAACCAAAGAACCGAGAATCAGCATTAAGAACATGCCACCAAGAACTCTAGATCTGGGTATTGCCATGCCGAAGCCCCTGCTCCTCAAGGAAATAATGGGCTATAACGACCCACGGATGATGATCTGAGCACATGGTGCGGAAAAGAGACCAACGGAGGGCCAGCATGTGAGTTTGGGCATCCAAAATAGCTCCTCCACCCATGCGTTTGAGGGTGCACGCATGCAACCAAGAAATCCAGGAAATGCCTGCATGCAAGGAACCCTTCTTCCATAACATAAAACGAATAGACTGAGTAAGAGCATTGAGGGTAGTAGTAGTCCAGGGCAACAAGGGCAAGAAATATGTGAGCATCGGCAACATAATTGTCTGGGCTACTTTGAGGCGAACATGGAATGGCCAAGCCTGAGACTTCCAATACAAGAACTTAGTCGCCAGTTTCTGAGAAATCCACTGTAGAAGCTGCTTTGGTGGAACATCAACACCCAAGGGGTAGCCAAGATGCCTGACAATGGAGCCACGGGGCACAACGATACCCTGCCAGTTCAATGACTGCAAATCTGACTCCGTACAGCTGAGAATGGCTGATTTTAACGCATTGATGCAAAGGCCAGAAGCCTGACCAAAGAGAGCCCAAACATCCAATGCTTTGCGAAGGTTATCCTTATCCGCACGCAGAATCATAAAGCTATCATCCGCCAAGGATTGACTAATGAAATGCTGTCCAAAAGGAAGCGACAATCCAGCCAACTGAGTGGAAGCTGCCATATGAGATAACATCGAAAGAACTGGATGAGTCGCAAGGGCAAAGAAGAGAGGGCTTAAAGGGCACCCCTGTCTGACAGAGCGGGCAAGGACAAATGGCTCGGTAACGCCTCCATTCAACATGACTCGTGAAGACGCCGCTGCACTGATGATGTAGATCAATCGAGACATCCGATCACCAAAGCCCATAGCAGACATAAGCTCTGCAACAAAAAACCAGTCCAGATAGTCGAAAGCCTTTTCCAGATCCAATTGAATCAGTACAACCTCCTGATTAGAATGCCTTGCATAATCAATCGCCAGTTGCGCATTTAATACATTGTGCAGAATGTTTCGGCCCTTAATGAAACCATATTGAAGAGGATGCATAATGGCAGGGAGATGCTTGTGGAGCCGATTCGCCATTACTTTGGAAAAGATTTTATACATAAAACCCATTAAAGAAATTGGGCGCCAATGTTTCAACATAGACGGCGAAGGAACCTTTGGAAGCAGTTTAATAAGTCCTTCTTTCCATGAGGAAGGTATAATCCCCGTTTCCCACACCTGCTGAAACAAGGCCGTCAATGGTTTCGCCAGTTGGGTAGCAAAAACCTCAAAGAACTCATTGGTGAGACCATCCCAGCCAGGACTTTTGTCCTTGGGCAAGTGTAACAAAACGTCCATAACCTCCGCCTCACAAATATCTGACTCCATAGTAGCTTGCATATCCTGCGAAACTTGATTGCGGACCAGGTCATAAAAAACTGAACAAGCCTGAGTAGTTTGGGCTGAAGGTGGAGAAGTGGAACCAAGAAGGTCGATGAAATAATTCCTACACATATGCACAATCATCTGCGGATCAAGGACCAAGTGGCCTTCTGCATCCAGGAGTCTAGTCATATTTTCTCTAGCAGGAGAGGCATGGAGGACTCGAAAGAACTTATGAGTCTCACACGCATTATCTTGCAAAGTCTCCGTCAGATTCTGCAATTTGGCCTGCTGATACGATTTCAACTGAAACTCTTGAATAAGATGAGCTACACGCATTGCTAGTGCTAGTAGAAATGCATCATCTGGAGTGTCCACCAGCAGAGAACGAACCAAAGCCAGCAAGGCCTCCGCTGCTTGTCGACGCTGTCGACAAAGAGAGGCATGATGGATTCCATACTGCCGAGCAACCCGTTGCACATTAGAGAGCAATCGTTCAAACGAAGCAGTGCCCTGAGAGGAGAAGTCCATTAAGAATCTATCAATCAATTGCTGCATATAACCCGGAAAGATTGCATGCTTCAAATAAGACGAGTTAAAACACAAAGGGAGCCTCTCCAGAAATTGCTTAAAAGGTGCAATGGGTTATGCGAGCATCTCAAGCTGCATAGGAAAATGGTCTGACAAGGCATATTGCTGCAACACTTTCATTTCAAGCATCTTAGGGAGGAAATCATCATTCTGCATGATGTATATGCGGTCCAGCCGCGACCATGTTGTTGCATACTGAGCGGAATGGAAAGTAAACCCTATAGAAGACGGGTGCAGCCAGGACAAAGATCTTGCTTAAGAACAGCAAGAGCCAACTCATGCCACCTGCGGCTTTCCGGCGCATCCATTATTGAATGCTCCGATGTGGACTGCGAAGAATCAACACACATATTGAAATCCCCCATGAAGAGGCCCCAGCCCCGTCTGCCAAGTGACAAGGAAGTCTGCAAAGTATGCCAAAGCTCCCGGTGAGATAAAGGATCATTCGGAGCATAGAGGCCAAGTAACCATAAGATCTCTCCGTCGAATAAAATTTCAGTCACCACAAAGCGGCCATGCACATCATTTTTAATAAGAAGAGGTTGATATTTTTCATGTACAATCATGAGCACACCAGAATAACGCAGGGCCTGTGTCCCGGCATAGAACAGACGAAAGCCATGGCAATCCACAACTTTTCCGGCTTCACCGTGACTCGTGTTCAACAGCACACAAGACATCCCACTGATTCTCATGTAATACCGTCCACATGGCCTGTTGCTTATGGCAAGAACAGATTCCTCGCACATTCCACGTGGCTATTTTCATGTGTTGTTAAAAGAAAATCAGGTACAAGGCACAGCTTGCCTCGATTTGACCTTTTCTGCGAGAATGTCCAGGACTCCCTCATCCAAGAAATCAGCCAACACGGCAAAAGAGTTCTGCGGACCAAATTTGGAGGTAGACGGCATATCTGCTGGCTTGGGAGTGGAGCGGGGATAACGACGATCCCACGGGGTAATGACATTGCCTCTGGTATCAAAAGCTAGCTTAGCAGGTGGACCCTTTGGACGATCCGAATACACTCTCCGAGTGGGCTAAGGACGGGGGGCAGAGGAAACCATAGCAGGAGCAGAGTGCTCCGAAGGCAACATTTTTTTCCTGCGCATATAAGTACGCATGGAATCTTGTGATACAGAAGGCACAGAATTCTCCATGCCAACAACCACCCTATTACCTTTTTTTGCGCGTACTTCAACCCAGTTTGTGCCACGGGAATCCAAACCCGAAACCTGTTGTTTACCTTTATCCAGCGCTTTAGGAGGGTGAATAGCATCCTGTGACGGGACATCACATACCATATCTTCCATGGGCAGCGAAACATACCCAGCATCTGAAGTGTGTTGCTGCTCTGGGCATTCGGCCATGAAATGCCCTAATTTTCCACAGGAAAAGCAATGTCCTGCAAAATTGCCCCATTTCAAACAAAAGTGTAAAGGATGCATGCCGGAGCAATTGAGACACAACCACGCAGGCCTTTTCCTAGTAGTGTCCCATAACATACACAAGCGGTTACGATTCACGGCCCTTAAACTTGGAGGGACCAGAACAGTGCCCACAGCAGCCATGGTGTCCTTCAACAGTGGCCAATAAACAACCGGGCAATTTTCCACTTCAACCCATACAGGGCACTCTCGTTGCAGCAGGCGTTGAAAATCTGCCATTGGGCGCCATGGTACAACATGGACCAAACGGCGATCAAAAAACAGAGGCAGTTTAGACAGGAGAGCAGCACGGTGCGTCTCGGATTTTAACAGCACCTCAAAAAAGCCTCGGGGCCCAACAAAAATCTCTTCAACACATTCCCCTTGTAGCAGACTTTGCAGCCACTGGCGAATACGGGAAAGCTGGGGGATTCTACCAGTGAAGAAGAGTATCACGGCGCGATCATAGAATACTGAAAAGGAGCGCAAGACAGATTTGGGGTCAACAGTGGCTTCCAAAACATCTTCTGGTGCAGAGTCAGAAAAGACTTCCTGATTATGTTGAACATAATCGCCAAGTAGAGTGTTGGCAAACTCTAGCAGATGCTCCCAGTCAATATCCTGAGAGTCTGCAGAATCCGAAGCAACCTGAGCATAGGAACGATCCTGATGATCCATTCTCTCTTCCGAAGTGTGCTTGGTGCGTTTGCCTGCAGGCTGAAAGTCAGGAGCAGTGGGCATCTCTTCATTGCACGGAACCATATCGTCGGGTTCCTCGGTATCAGAGTCCGGACCAAGCGTTGCCACCGTTTGGTCTATAAAATCCAGTTCCAAACCAGCCATGGTGTATCACTGCGTATACCGGTCAGAGGCCGAACAAAGATCTCACGGGAGGCAAGAATGCGCAGGCCGCTCTCCCTCTTTCTTAGGCAAAACGGACCCGGCACTGGACTGACGAAGAAGCTTGGGAAGCGCGTGCGCAGAAAAGAAGGGCTGGTTCCCTTTGCTGGCTCACGCTGTCGCACGCTATGTGTGGCAACCTGGGTGTGACTGGCTGCTGCCCCTTGGTGGCAAAACGGGCAGATCAGGGCGGGCAGCAGGCAGAGGGCTCTCTCTCTCTCTCTCTCGTGAGGCAGAGGTGCACGTCTGTCTGCCTCAGTCGTGGCCTGTCCAGAGGTAGTGTAGGTGACGCAGAGGGCAGGGCGCAACCCTAACGATGCAGGTTTAGGAGCACGATTCGCAGGACTGACGGGCAGCTGCAGGGACCACGGCGTGCAGGGACCACGAGGCTCAGGTTTGATGGCGACAGCAGGGACCTCAAATCGCAGGGCTGACAGGCGATGGCTGCAACCAGGACCCGCAGGTCAGACGGCCCGCGGCAGGGAGGGGCGCTCAGACAAGGACATCTCTCTCCGTTCCCTCTCGATTCCCTGTCTCTCTCTCGCTCTGCCTCTCTGTCACGTGTTCCACCTGAGTCCTGCGCACAGGGGCCGCGCAGAGCTGCACAGACGTGATGCTGCGCGCGAAGGCAGGGGCGCGAGGCTGGGATCAAGTCGCCGTACAGGGAGGGTCACGCAGGGTTGCCATCGCCACGGTCATGCTGCTCTCTCTCTCTCACTCTCTCTCTCTCTCTCTCTCTCTCTATATATATATATATATATGGAGTTCCATCTGCCATAGCCTACTGGTCCATGCACACAAGCTCCATACCCAACAATGGTAGTGGAGCAATCGATCTGATCTGTCCCCATGCAGTAAAGAAGCCGCCTGCATGGACATCCTATGAACTACGGTTCATAATACAGCAGCAGCAACAACTGAAAAAGAATCTGAAGCCTGAAGAAGAAGAAAGAGAGGATGTCCGCCCTGGCCTCGCGCCATTAATATGTCAACGGTCATCGACTGATCTGTTGCAGCTGCCTGAGTGCCCTATTGACCTGTCCGTCAAACAGTAGCAACATAGTCTCCAGCCACGTGTGCAGCCTGCCTCTTCGAGCCACCTCCCTGACTGATGACGGATCTACCAACTGTCACATGTTCTATTGTTACGGCAGTTCCTGCCTATTCTTTCGACCCCTTCTCCAGTAAGCCTGTCACCAGCACATCACTGTTGACAATTCGCCCTGGACGTGTGATGACACTGACCACCTGTCACACTTGACGCATGCAGCCTGTGACACGTTGCTGGCCCTGTCCAGCAATTCCCATTGGTCAACCTGGAAAACACAGAAACGTGCCTTCGTCACTTCATCACCTGCCTCCTGACACACCACATCATCACGTGTGCCACAATATCCTGACACACCACATCATCACGTGTGCCACAATAAGGCTTGAACGTATTTAACTTTAATAAATCTGAACCTTAGTTGTTAGTGGCAGTTCACATGCAATTTGGGGATTTTTTGGTTTTGGTTGAAATTCTCACATGTTTCCTCCATAAATTTGGGTCTTTTTGCACTAGAGTCCTCTGCCGTCAAGTTGAAGCCTCCAACGAACCATTCAAGACCGCCCAAGCACTCATTTTCCACATGGGGCGTAAAATGACATGCTACCAAGCATCCAATGCTTGGAGACACCATTGCAAGTTATCAACATTGATTACGATGTCCTCGATATTAACATTGAGGGAGAATTTTTTATCCCGATTAAAAATTTAAAAATAAAAAATATTAAAATGTGTGATTGGAATTAGACACTGGCCATGCTTACACATGTGCTAAGACCTTTCCATCACTTATTAATAATTGAGTGGGTTCCTCCACCCGGATTTTAATCCAAAATGTATTGTATTTCTTTCTATTCCATCCGTGAATGGTTATGTTTCAAGGGGGATTCTAGCCACTTTGCACATGACCTTTAAGTTGATCCCGAAAGCTATACCCGTGTATTTGGCCTCTGGCCATATGCCCAATATCTCAAAGCCATTATAGCTACATTTCCTTTTAAAAAAGTGGTTCCCTTGAACACTTTGAAGCCATGGAAAAATTGCCCCCATGAAGGGAGTGAGCCCTGAAGTGGAAGCACACAGCAGAAGAAAGAGCTATGGTGGAAGGAGCAAGAGGGGGGGGGGAGAGAGAGAGAGAGAGAGAGACTCCTTTCAGCTGGAATTGTTGGCAGTATCCAGATTACTTTCATGGGAAGACAAACATCAGCTCAGACCGAGATTTAACCGCATGGCCCGTTTAGGTGTGACTTCGATTGCGGATGCTACCCTTGCCACTCGCAATGTCCTCGCATCGTTTCGGACTGCTAGGAGACTTTTCAGGATCCCGCGCGGATACCGTGGTTTATGGGAAAAGCTTTTGTTGGAGCTTCAGGGTAGGCAACCCTTTCCTGCCCTGGCTGTGGATCGTCCAGGGCAGGACTGGGACCTTGCAGGCCGGTTGAGTCTGGAAAAGGCCTCTACTAATCAGGTGTATCATCTTCTCATTCAAGATCACCAATGGCTGGGTGTGAAAGCTAATACTGTTTGGGGACTGCGGAAATCGCTGTCATGGTGGCAGGCAACGCTGATGGAGGGCTGGCTGAATAAGGCACCTTTCAAATGCAAGGTCTTTCTTTGGCGGGTAATGATTGGTGGTCTTCCTCTTGCCTCGGCCCTTTCCAAGCGTCGAATCTCGAATGGCAATTGTTTCTTCTGTACCACTACTGCGGAATCGGCCCGACATCGTTTTCTTTCTTGCCCGCTCGCCAAGAATATCTGGTTACTCTTGTCGCAAATCTGGCGCGCGGTGGTGGGGTCCTCACTAACTCCTTTCGATTGGGTTTTTGTGCGCCCGAAGTACCCCACACCGCCACAGTTACATATGAAGATCTTATTTCACTTTTTCAGATACTGGGGATGCTGGCACATTTGGACCGCGCGCAATGCTTTTCTCTTTGATTCGGCCTCTAATGTACCGAGACATATTGCCAGGCTTAAAGGGCTCTTGCATTGGCAGCTAGATCTCATTCGGCACTCCGACTTGCTCCCTCGGAAGGCTTTGCATCCCTGGCATATGGCAATTGCCTCTGGGTCGTTGCCATGATTGGTGTAACCTTTTTAGTGCATTAGTACGGGGATTTCCCACACGTTGGCCTAGGGCCCTGTAATCATGTAATCATGTAATCTTGTACCTTTTTTCGTAATTAATACAATTACCTTTTACGAAAAAAAAAGAGAGAGAGAGAGAGAGAGACACACACACCAGATATGAAAACTCCAATAGTCACAATGTGTGACCAGCCTTCCCTTTATTCAAATGTCACTAAAAGAATAAAAAATGAAGTAACAATGATGAGCGCTCGTTGTTGGGATAAAGGCCCAGTTTTAACCTCCGTGTGTAGTGCACACACATTGTACATGTGAATGCACCCTTACGTGCCCTAAGTATAAATACATTTTATTCTTTGTGTACCAACACATTTGTTGATACACTCATATCGAATCGTACTTCACTCTGCTCTCTCTCTCTCTCTCTCTCCAGCTATCACACTCTCACGCTCACTCCTCAAACTTCCGTCGCTCTCAGCTAAGTACCCCAACAACTGGTATGAGAGCTCAAGGTCCTGAACGTTTCCCAAGACCAAGGGCAATTGAAAGTGCAGGTAGCTCGTGAGCAAATCGTGCTGAAGACAGTTGACTACAATGTGAGACACGTGACAACTTGGCAAGACAGGCGAAGCTAGCAGGCAACACGGCTGACCAGGGTGCCACTGCACCACGGACATGCTCGTGAGCAAGTCGTGTTGAAGACAGTCGATTGCAACGTGAGACAAGCGACAACTTGGCGAGACAAGCGAAGCTAGCGGGCAACACGGCTGACTAGAGCATGACTGCACAACAAACACGCAACCAGGTCCAAAACACGACGACTGTTCTAGGTGGTCGTGCGTCAGACTGTCGACATCACCAGGCGGACTGTTCGCGACGGTTGACAAGCACCGGCAGGCTTCAACGAACTAGTCGCGACGTTTTACAAGTGCCGGTGGGCTTCAGCCTAATGTGACGCAAATTGACGTTTGTCAAACGCACCTGACATACAGGTCAACGGACTCGTCATCCCGGTTCTCTGTTTTAATCAAAACCATTTTTTTTTTTCAAAATCTTTTTTCGAAACTCCTTCCTCTAACCGGGGGTTCACGCATGAAAGCACAATTGTCAATTGTGTGCAAAATTGAGCCAAAAATTTGGGGCTTTTCCCAGATTTGACTCTGTTTATGCCTGTCGGTGATTTTGAAGTCAGAAATTGCAGACATTGCGTGTGGTGACCTTATTTAATTTGGGGATTTTCGCCAAATTAGTCAGAATTTTTCTTTCTTGAGCAAAATCTCTCGACAGTGGATCCCAAAAATTTGGGGCTTTTCATGTATTAGCAAAAATACCAATGCTATGAAGAAAGAAGCTATGACTCTGCTACTTTGAGTGAACGGAGTAAATTCAAGTGTATCCCTATCTGATGCAAATCCTCAACATCAATGTAGCCTCTTCATTTCAGCTCATGTCAAAGTCTATAGAAAGTGTGCTTAAAGAGACATATCCTAGAAGGTTGCCAAAGAAGCTAAAATTTGCTGAGAGGGAAGCTGACACAGTTTTAGCATCCGAGCATAGCTCACTGCAACCTTATTTTGGTGAAGAAGGTATGAATGATATCTGGAAGATTACTGCTCAGTTTGAGGAGAAGATTTTCTATGCAACTCAGAGCCAACATGATTACCAAGTCTCTAGATTCCAACCTTACTATGCAACATCCTTCACTCGAGGACATCCTACAAATCTAGGCCTTGCTCAACCTCAAGTGTGGCCGCATGTTTCTCAATCTGCTCAATGTGGCATGACAACTGTGGGGGGGAGCATGCACACATTTACTACTGCTACATACAATGTGGCTCTACTTATTGATTTTGCTACTCTTGATTCATGTGTTAGGGATAGGCCAACCTTACAAGTGTGGTGATCATCCACTCATCACAGTTCAATGGTTCAAATGAAATAAGCGGCTGCAGATCTTCTAGCTAATCTTGCGTCCAAATCAGGTCATTGGGAATTATCTCCAACAGACTTGGAAGGCAATGATTAGCAAGGAATCAACATCTCTAAAACGTGCAGATCCTAGAAGGAGAAACATTGTTTTCCCAGTTGAAGTAGAAGTACAATTCAACCAACTAGACCCTTTATGCTCAATTGGGTCAGATTGGCTGACCCTTCTGCAATTTTAGACTTGAAATTTTGGGGATTTGTGCAGAATTTGGTAAATTTCTGCATTTTTGCTTGTGTGGTGGCCAGTTCATGTACAAACAACAGAGATTTATTCTTGGTTGAGAAAGAACAGCAGTGTACTTTGCTGGTTCAGCTTGTGCTTCTGCAGTTTAGTACATTTACTCGTGTTCATAATAAAATGGCTGTAACTTCTTCCAGTTTAGATATCAAGAATTTGATGGAAATCAAACGGTTTGATGGTCATGGCTTTGACCTTTGGAAAGACTGTATGCAAGGCATTTTGTTCTGAAAGGATTGTGAGGATGCTTTGCAAGAAGATAAACCCGCACTAATGTCTGATGCAGATTGAGCCAGAGTAAATAAAAAAGTTGTGGCTTACATAAAGATGAGTGTGACTGATGACATCTTGACAGACATTAAGGATTTAGATACAGGTTATGCAATATGGGAGATGTTGAAAACTACCTATGAGATCACCACACTTGTTAATCAGGTGCATTTAATGCACAAGTTGGTGAATATGCAACTGGATGAGTCAAAGCCTGCAGCTGAGCACTTGAGTGCATTTACAGGGATTCTAAATCAGCTCAAAGATGCAAATTTGGGCTTTGACGATAAGTTGAGGGCGATCTTTTTGCTCATGACACTGCCTAACTCTTGGGAGACCTTGGTGGTTTCACTCAGCAATAACCCCAATCTCTCATATGATGGGGTGAGGGGTTCTATCTTGAATGAATAAATTAGACGTATGTCTAGTGGAGAAGGCAGCAACTCAGCTTATAATGTAAGAGGCAAAGTTGAAAAGAAAAATGCAAATGCACAACAGAGAAACAAGAGCAAGAGCAAAGGAAAGGAAAAGAGTGATATTCCTTGCTATCATCGTGGTCGAAAGGGCCACAAGAAACCTGTTTGTAGGTATTACAAGAAGGAACAAGAGAGAAAGAAGAATACAAGAGATAAAAAGAATAAGGAAGATAAGGCAGATGCATCTGAGGCAACCAAAGGCAAAGAAAAGGCCAATGTGGCCTCTAGTGTGGTCATAGAGGAGCTTTCAGATACAGAGGCTGAGGTATTATGTGCAGTTGATTATGATGCCCTTGTATGTCACATGCAGGATATGCACATTACCAAGGCTGATGTGATTGATGCACTTTTGTCGGTTGATGATGATGTCACTTAGACTTGGATTGTAGACTGTGGTGCCTCTTTCCATGTAACTCCTTGCTTAGAGTGTTTTGTTACGTTCAATGCAAGCATTATGGAAAGGTGTATCTTGGAAATAACCATGCTTGCAACATTGATGGGATTGGCACTATACACTTGTCTTTAGACAATGGTCAAGAGCTTGTGTTGAAAGATGTCAGATATGTACCTGGCATTAAAAATAGCTTACTATCTATTGGTCAGCTTGACTTGCATGGCTACACTACACTGCTTGGTGGTGGCTTGTGGAAAGTGAAAAAGGGTTCCATGCTGATTGCAAAAGGAACCAAGAAGGGTACTTTGTATTGTTTGCACTGTAAAGCCTTGAATGGCTTTACACTCATTACAAAACTTGATTGTTTTGCAATCAGCTCTACACTTGAGTTTTGTAATGAGTGTCCGTTTGAAAAGCAAATAAGAAATTCCTTTTACTCTGGTGTCTCTCGTAAGTCCAATGTCTTGAACTTAGTGCATTCTGATGTATGTAGTATGCCCGTGAAATTGTTGGGTGGTGCTGCATATTTTTTCTCCTTTATTGATGATTTTTCCAAGAAGATTTGGGTATACCTGTTGGAAAAGAAAAGTGAAGCGTTTGCTGTTTTTAAAACTTTTCATGCACTTGTGACCACTCAAACAGGTAAAAGGCTGAAATGATTGAGAACTAATCATGGGGGTGAGTTCACATCAACTGAATTCAAGTCCTTTTGTGACTTGCATGGAATTAAGAGGGAGCTTACAACTCCTTACAGCCCTTCTTCAAATGGGGTGGCTGAAAGATATTAATAGGACTTTATATGAAAGAGTGCGGTGCATACTGTCCACTGCCATGAGTTTATACACAGCCATGCAGATCATTGCTTGTATATGAAAAAGGATACAAATGGCAGCCCCATCATACTTGTTTTGTATGTGGATGATATGTTGCTACTTGGGAAAAGAAAGACTAGCTTGGATGCTCTCAAAACTCAGCTGAAATCAGCCTTCTCCATGAAAGATTTAGGGAATGCAGAGTATATTTTGGGCATGAGGATTCGTAGAGATAGAATGCATAAATTGTTGTTTTTATCTCAAGAAGAGTACATTGAAAAGGTACTGGACAAATTTAACATGCCTGAAGCTAAGCCTTTTGGGGTACCCTTGTTAAGCTAAAATATGCATTGCTTGCTAATTAGCCTCTTAAACAGTCCCAAAACACACTAAAAATGCTCTTTTAGAGTAAAACCCTAAAACCGGGAGCAGTTTGAGAGAGTTCAATGGAAACCCTAAAACAGGGAGCGGTTCGAGAAAGTTTAGTGGAAACCCTAATTTTCAGGGCACCCTTCCACATCTATAAATAGACAAGCTGCCCCCATTCAAAAATTATCCTTGTTTGCAGGTTACACCAATCCACACACCCTCTGCTGCTGTTGGCGCCCAATTTCCAGCCTGCAGCCCGCCTCCATTTGCTGTCCAGCCATCGTCGACTGCAGCCACATCATCTTCAGCCTATCCATTGCTGTAGGCGATAGCTCTCAGCTGCTGGCGACTGCTCCAAACTGTCCCAGACTGCTGTTCAGCCTGCTGTCCATCATCTCCAGGGTTAGCCAGCCTGTGTTTTCAGCATTGCAGGCCCTGATACTCTCAGACACTGTTTCAGCCTGCTGTTTACAGCAGACTGTGCACAGTTTCCTACACTCCGACTGGTGGTCACAGACTTGGGATCCGTCTTCGGGACGTCACACTCCGACATTGCTCTGCCCTTGAGCACACTATACACTCTTACATTCATTTACAGCATTCATTCACTTCAGAGTTGTGTTCTCTCTCTCCTTTCTTCTGTTTGTGTTTGAGTTTTGAGTTTTGCATTTAGGGTTTGAGTTTTTAATTTTGCGTTTAGGGTTTGAGTTTTGCCCTCTGTGTCTGTGTCTGTGTCTGTGTCTTTGTATTTCTGTCGTGGTCGTACACTCTGTGTGTCCTCAGTGCAAACCCTAGCAGTCTTCTTAATATGGTATCAGAGGCGGTGCTCTTGTAAAGAGTATCCTGCGGATATTGTTGAGAGCTACTCTTTGTGAGAGGCACACAATACGACTCGTAACCAAATCACAATGTCCCAGACACCTTCTTCTCCAGTTCCTATGATGTCTAATCAGGCTTCTTCATCATTGGAGGCCCTGAGGCGGCATTATGGACTCAGTGAGGAGGACGATACTCCACCTTCACCAGATTTCACTAACATGACAGAGGAGGACTTTGAGGAGTACTATCACAATAAGTACGGTGATGTTTACACCCCTGCTACCAGTTTTGCTACCACATTCGGCCCGGTTGGAGAGGCTGGCCACCTCTCTGATCATGGAGGAAATACGGCATTCAAAACGTCTGGCGATCCATCTCATCATCTCCGCCAGGTCCAATGTCAGGTTTGTACAATTCTTTTGTGTTGCATGAATCAAAACCCTCACTTGTTTCTTCTTTTGAGGTACAGGATCCGGATGGCTTTGCGTATGTGAACTTCAATAGAGGGGACTCACGAAGCAGACAAAATTCAGATACATCTACAGCTTCTGTTTCATTCGTGCATATCACACACACTTCTCACTTCCCTCCCATCCCACCCTCTTCTATATCACACCTTAATCATCTCTCATCATCTTTCCAAAATCTTGGATTACACTCCACACCAACTTCACACACCCTAGGGGTTGGATCTTCCATCTCCGCTCCTAGCACCTTTTCCTTCTCCACCCCATTCTGTATCTCTTTGCACCATGGTACTTCGTTAGGGGGAATGCCACCCTTTAACACGGTGCCTCTCACCTTTTAGCAAATGAGCACACCCATAACTCCTAGGTCGACTGTGATGGGCATCCCCCCTCACTATCCCCAACTTCACATCTCCCATGATCACTCATGCGCAGGGGTTTCCATCCTCAGCTTATGGTGCGTCTTCACACTCTGCTTGGATTACACCTACGCAGGGATTCCCATCTTCTACTCCCAGTGTTTCCATCCCACCTCCTTGGGTTCCTCATATGGCTACCATGCCCATGCCTAGTCAGCCCATCCCTACCTATGGATCTACCTTGCACACTACCCGCATGCTTGGTGGGCACTCTAGGGCCCATTCCCAAGTGTACTCCACTTCCCCATCCTACCCCCACTACACTTTTTTTGACCTGGTCATTGATCTAGAGCCTATGCCGGACCCTCAACTAGCTCACTCTGACTACATCCCTCAATGGAGAGTCCGCAATGCTACAACCAATGTTGAGCTGATGCAGGGATTGCTTCTTGAGTTTCACTCTCAGTTGCAACACTTCCCGCTCGCGTTAGAGTGTTGGAGTCACCTTCTCAACCGCTATGCGGCTCGTGATCGTACTCGGCGCATCAATCTCGACTTTGAGCTTCAAGAGTTCTCTCTTAAGGAAAGGGGTGATCTGAAAGTCAAGCTGGTTGACTATAGGCAAGCCAATCAAAGGGTGACTCCTCTTCCTCCGATGGAACCAAAGAATCAAGACCTCTCTGGCAGCAACTCCCTAAGAAAAACCGGTTTTGCACACACTGCCAGAGAGCAGGCCATGTGGACGAGGAGTGTCGCTTCAAGGCCTAAGGTCTTCCACCTAACAAGCCTCAGCAAACCGTTGCGACTCCACAGTCCAGTGGGGCTACGTCTTCCGCTCCTTCTTTATCTGCTCCTTCAGTACCCGTTGATGCTGCTAGACATGTGGCTCAAATACAACCTCAGCAGCCCATCTCTTTCACTATCCCTGAGGGACTAGTTGATTGGTCTGCAGGTTCCGATCCCGTTGCACTTTATGCATCAATCTCACCTTCCTCCCCACCTCGTCAAGTGTTCCCTTGGCAGAGCCCTGCTACTGGACGTACGCGATGGTGGCCACCTTCTTAGACTAGCATGTCTCTAGGTCCTTTCGGATACCCTAGGTCAGTCTAGCATTCATTTTCCACACTCTTAGAGTCGGGCCCATAGAATTTTTATCTCTACATTTTAAGTCTTCCGTTGCATTTACTCACACACACATACACATTTGCATCTTTGCACTTGTTCCTTTAGTTAGCTTTTCATTTTAGTTTTCTTTTGTTTTTGGAGCATCTTAGTACTGACCTCTGTGATTACAGACTTTGATCTTCTTTGCAGGTTTTGTTTTCAGTGTAGGGCTAACATACAGGTATGCCCAATCCTACCTCGGCTGGAGACTTGGGATGCGCGCCGTTTCTTCATGATTTCATCATCCTTGGAGTTTTGCTCTTCTATCAACATGGAGGCTTTCCCTCCCGAGGCGGATCGTGCAACATCTCTCTTGATGCTATCATGGCAGTGACTTCTACCTAGCTCTTCCCGTTGGGATGCTTCCTCCTCCTCTTCATTTCTTATGGTTCTCAACACCACACGAAGACCGACATCAGGCTCCTCTTCCTTCTTCAGCATCTACATCTAGGTTGAGAGGGGGTTTCTACCCTTCTTGGTATTCTACAGGCTTCAGCACTTTGTCTTCGACATCGGCTTCTCTCCCCTGTTGTACCTTACCCTTTGCATTGCATGATTTCATCATCTTTGTACTAGGGCACTTGGACAAGTGAACAATTTTCCCATGAGGGACACTGTCCAAGTGGCACCTGCTGCATGAGCATTCTTTAGCATGTAGCATACTTTGCATCTCATTGTGCAGAGCACCACTTGAGCGGATCCTAAGCTGTTTCCACCGGCAGCTGTTGTTACCACACCACCATCCTTCTTCATCACATGGATACCTCATCACCTACTTTTCCTCATCATCGACACCTTGAGTGGATGGGTTAGCTTGTACTATTTTGTGATGTGTTGGGTGTACCCTCCCTACTCCCGTCTTCTGGGTCACTATTCCACAATTGGCCGCATCCCATAAAATTTACCACACTTATTCAAAAAAAAAAAAAAAAAAAAAAAAAACACACACACAAAGTTCAATGTGGTTCCATCCGCCTTTGTAGGACTTGGTAGGCCACTGGGCAGCCGACGTGTACCCTTTGTCCGATGCTCTGTCCTCTCTGGGGTGACTACTTGGATTCCCTTGGTTAGATAACCATCGCCTCTGTAGTCTTGGTAGGCCACTGGGCAGCCGACGTGCACCCTTTGTCCAATGCCTTGGCTGCTTTGGGGTAGAACGCCTTGGGGTACATCAACATCACAATGGCTGGCCTAACCTTTCGGCTCAATTTTCGGCCTGAGAGGGGGTGTTGAGCTAAAATATGCATTACTTGCTGATTAGCCTCCTAAACAGCCCCAAAACACACTAAAAATGCTCTTGTACAGTAAAACCCTAAAACGGGGAGCGCTTCGAGAGAGTTCACTGGAAACCCTAAAACGGGGAGCAGTTCGAGAAAGTTTAGTGGAAACCCTAATTTTTGGGGCGGCCTTCCACATCTATAAATAGATAGGCTACCCCCATTCAAAAATTATCCTTGTTTGCAGGTTACACCAACCCACACACTCTCTGTTGCTCTTGGCGCCCAGTTTCCAGCCTGCAGCCCGCCTCCATTTGCTGTCCAGCCATTGTTGACTGCAGCCACATCATCTTCAGTCTGTCCATTAATGTAGGCGACAGCTCTCAGCTGCTGGCGACTGAGCACAGTTTCCAGCCCCCGATCGGTGGTACACTGCTGCATTTACCAATTTCCAGCCTCCAAACTGCTGCGTTTTGGTGACCAGCCTGCTGCCATCAACTATTCGGCACTCCTACACTCCGACTGGTGGTCACATACTTGGGATCCGTCTTCGGTGGACGTCACACTCCGACATTGCCCTGCCCTTAAGCACACCGTACACTCTTACATTCATTACAGCATTCATTCACTTCAGAGTTGTGTTCTCTCTCTCCCTTCTTTTGTTTGTATTTGAGTTTCTGTGTTTGAGTTTTGAGTTTTGCGTTTAGGGTTTGAGTTTTGCCCTCTGTGTTTGTGTCTGTGTCTTTGTGTTTCTGTCATGGTCGTACACTCTGTGTGTCCTCAGTGCAAACCCTAGCAGTCTTCTTAACAACCCTTATCTTCTTATCTTAAGCTTAGCCAAGCCAACAACCCAAAGGATGACGTGGAAGCAAATGCTATGAAGGGAGTCCCTAATGCATCAACTTGTGGCTCTCTTATGTATGCTATGGTTGCTACTCATCCAGACATTGCTCATGCAGTGGGAGTTGTTAGCAAGTTTATGTCAAATCCTAGCAAAACACATTGGGAGGCTATCAAGTGTATTCTTTGATACCTTAAGGGTACACAAAGAAAGTGTATTTGCTATGGGCAAGGTGCACTTAGTTTGCAAGGTTATTGTGATGCAGACATGGCAGGTGACTTGGACACTCGTAGGTCCACCAGCGGGTATGTCTTCACAGTTGCTAGTGGGACTATTTCTTGGTGTTCCATGTTGCAGAACATCGTTGCACTGAGTACCACTGAAGCCAAATACATATCAGCTACTGAAGCTTCTAAGGAAGCTATATGGTTGAGCAGACTTGCAGAGGATCTCGACATGTCTATGGGTACTGCAATTTTGGGATATGATAGTCAGAGTGATGTGTATCTGGCTAAGAATGCCATGTATCATTCACGCACAAAGCATATAGATGTGGGATATCACTTCATCAGACAAATTTTGAAAGATGGTCAAATCATATTGACCAAGATCAAAACACAAGACAACACTACAAACGTTCTCACTAAAAGTCTAAGCAAAGCTCAGCACGAGCATCGCATACAACTAGTGGGAGTTGGTTAGAGGTTCACATCGAACCTTTAAGTGGGAGGTTGTTGGGATAAAGGCCCTATTTAACCTCCGTGAATAGTACACGCACATTGTATATGTGAAAGCACTCTTACATACCCTAAGTATAAATACATTTTATTCTTTGTTTACCAACACATTTGTTAGTACACTCATATCGAATCGTACTTCACTCTGCTCTCTCTCTCTCCGGCCGTCACACTCTCTCGCTCACTCTTTCTCGAACTTCCGTCACTCTCAACTGAGCACCCCAACACTCCAGTGTACAAGTGTGTGGGTATGCGGGTACTATCAGTGTTACTAGCACACAGACAACTAGACATAGACACCTTTACCCCCAACAACCTCCCACTTAAAGGTGAATGTGCCCCTAGTAAGGAGAGAGCAAGAAAAAAGTGACAAAGTACAAATGTACATAAGCACAACAGGATGAGAAAAAAACATCATCTCATCCAATACCCATCAACTTTCTATGGAAGGCAAAACGCTCCATTGAGACACTTTTAGTAAGCACATCTACAAGATTTTGGTCAATTGAAATCTTGACAAGCTCAACGGACTTGTCCTCAACAACCTCTCGAATAAAGTGGTAACGCACCTCAATGTGCTTTATCTTTGCATGAAAGACCAGATTCTTGGTCAATTTAATAGCACTCATAGAATCCAAATGCATTGTAGGGACCACATCAATAATGCCAAGGTCTGCCACCAAACAACCTAACCAAAGAGCCTCCTTGCAAGCCTCACTGGCTTCAGCATACTCTACCTCTGTGTAGTAGATAGAGCCGTGCATTTCCGCACCCCGGACATCCAAGAGACAACACCTCCAGCAAACCATCAATACCAACTATCTCCACCCAATGCCAAGTCATTATCCAAAGGGACAAATCCAATTATACTGCAATAGGAGTGAAACCACTCTCTAAGTCTATCAACCAACACTAGGTATATCCTGACAAAGCATCACTCAGCTATGAAGTATCAAGAGAAAAAGCTACAAGTATGAAAGTATCATCAAAATCAGTCCGGACAACATTAATCTCTTCAATCTTAACGCTTGACTTGCTAGAGACAATGGTGCAATTATCATTTTTGTCCTACACTTTATCCTTAACCTTTTCCTTACGCTTATCTTCGCAAATTTTATGGCATTGCAGTCAAATATGCCCTACTTTCCCACAGTAATGACAAGTCAATGAGGACTGACGGCCACGGGACTTACTACGAGACTATCCACATGATTGAGGGTGAGACTATTGAGAGTCTCTCCCATGATGGGCATTACCGCTCCTACCATTATTGCCTCTAATTGTCGAAGCATGAGAGCTATGGGAAGCATCAATATTCTTTTTGTTAACCTCTTCAATCAAGAGTGCACCCTCTACATCCTACAACTATACCCCATTAGTAGGCATATTAACACACATAGCAATACGAAATATATCCCATGATTTAGACAGTGTAACTAAAAGAAACAAAGCGAATAGAGTACCCTTGAATTCAATCCCCAACAAAGACAAATAACTGATGATGGAAGGCCTCAAGAGGTCCTAATGAGTACTGGAGCAATAGATGACCAATATGAACCTCAAGAAATCAAGCAATAGGTGCCAATAGTAAATTCCTGCTATAGGTAGCTCGAATGGATGCTGAAGCAGGACCAAGCTCAGCCTCACGGAGAAAGAAGCTCTGATACCAGTTGAAGGGAGTGAGCCTTGAAGTGGAAGCATGGAGCGGAAGTAAGAGCTATGGTGGAAGAAGCAAGAGAGAGAGAGAGAGAGAAAGAAAGAGAGAGAGACCTGATATAGGAACTCCATCAATCACAATGTATGACCGGTCTTCTCTTTATTCAAATGTCACCAAAAGAATAAAGAATGAAGTAACAATGATGGGAGTCCACCACCTACAATGTATAAGTGTGAGTATGGGGGTACTGTCAATGTAACTAATACACGAGCGGCTAGGCACAACCGCCTTTACCCCCAACACCCCAAAGTAGGCTGCATCAAATTATTGAATGAAGGTCAAAGCCTTTGGTCTATCCTACATACCATTAAAGGTTTCGAATTTGACTGCTGCCCCACCTTTGTAGTCTTTAACTTTACCCAAAGAAGTCATCATACACGAGTATCTACAAAAATGGTGGTCCGGTGATCCCATTGCTGCATTTTCATTTGACATAGGCCAAACAAAGCCGCCGAAGTGACCAAACATTACAATTTGCATACCCGGTTGCATACCAATGTTACCATACATGCCAGTGTGCATTTGGGGTTGCATTGCCCCATGATAGTTCCCCTGACACCTAACATAGGTGGCTGACAACCAGCTGCATTCTACATGCCAGCATTGGCACGTGCAATGGCATCCATAGCCTGATACACTGATCCAAACCCAAAATAAGCTAGATGCGTAGATAATGGAGGAATGGTTTGCTGTCCTTGAGGAATATGCTGCACATTATTCCCTAATGGATGATCATGCTGCTGAACTAGAGTTCCCTGCACATTTGGCATTACAGGTGCCAATGTATGCAATACCTTTGGCTGAAAGGTTTGCCCATGAGCCTCACTTTGCAGTTTAGAATGCCAAGCAACTTTTTTCCCTTTAACATTAGGAACTGACTGCATGAATTTAGCAAATAGAGGTTGCTAAATCAATTGTTGCAAGTTCATAACAGCAATTGCCAACTGTGCCATAAACATTGCATTTGCTTCCTGAGCACCTGGACTTGTGGAATTACATGTGATTGAGCTGCATACTCACTGATCACATTTGTTGCTCATTGTCCTAAAGCATTTTCTGCATCTGGAGACTCAAAGCAACGTGTTGAGTGCCTTTCAAGAGGGGATTTCTCTTCCTCACTCCCAAGGTTGTCCACACCCGACAAACGGGTCAACACATCCGACCCATCCAATCACATCCAGCCCCTCCCCCTGCCTCCCGTATGCCAATAAACAATCACTTTTATGACCGTTTTTCCCCCATTTTTCTGCGCTTTGTTTCCTTATTTCTCTCTTCTCTATTCTCTCTCTCTTCTCTATTACTTTCTTTCTCTCTCTATCTTTTCTTTCTCTCACACAAAGACTCAAGAGAAAAGTTTAAATATTAAACTAACAAGTTTAAAAACTCTCTATCCTTCCCTCTCTCTCTCTCATAATTCATCCATCTCTCTCTCTCATATACACACAGTTGCACAATGCAACCATCCTCTCTCATGGGCCACCATTCAAATTTCAGAATTTGAACTCTCTCTCTCTCTCTCTCTCTCTCTCTCTCTCAACCCTAAACCCTAAAGCACTCTCCCTTTCTATAAAAATCCCCCCCCCCCCCCCCGCCCCCCCCTTCCATCTCATTCATCCTTTCAAGTTCTCCACCCTTCCTACTCCTTTCAAGCTCTCCATCCTTCCTACTCTCTCAAGCTCTCTCCTCCCTTAACTTCTCAACCCTTCCAACTTCCTCCTCCATCAAGCTCTAGCCTCTCTCTACTCCCTCAAGCTCTCTACCCTTTCCACTCCATTTTTCAATCATCTCCCCTTCCACCCATGACCCTCTAGGCTCTCTCTATCCATCATCAATGGCACCCCCTTTCCATAAGGCCTTTCGCTTGCATTGTGCCTACTTCCAACGAGTGAAAGAGAATCTAACACTTGCAAGTGGTAATATCATCCGTCACTTGCCTTCTCATCCACCTTTTCAAATTAGGAGGGGAGGCCACACCATGCCCCAGTATTCCCAACGATGTCTATGAAGATTGTCGTCAGAAATACTTGTCGTTGAAGTGATGCAAAGGCCTTTCAAGGGTAAGTGAGGAGCTGGTCTCTCCCGATCATGAGGTCTTGAATGCGCAAGAAGATCCCTCTCCAACTATCTCAATTTCCTCTGTTGGAGGGGCCTCTTCTATCCCATCTAGGAAAAGCCATTCGAGTGGTGCACCTATGCCCAAGAGACAAGCTACTCTTGCCCAAGCAACCATAATTGAATGCAATCTCTCTTTTTATATTCTCAAAGTGGATCAATGGAAACGGATAGTGAAAGCCATTGCCATCGTCCGTCCATGCAAGGGATGATACGATGTCACATACAATGACATGTGTACCAAGAAACTTGATGAGGAAGAGAGAGAGAGAGAGAGAGAGAGAGAGAGAGAGAGAGAGAGGATTGACAAGTCCCTTGAGGCCATGCGTGTTGGTTGAGCAAACTATGAATGCTCTATTCTATCCGATGGATAGAGTAACCGCAAAAAAAGAGGGATCATCAACATCCTCGTCTGTTACCCACTTGGCACATACTTCCTACGAGCGGTGGATGCAGGCACAAGGAAAAGAAGAGCCAGGGGCTCGTTCATGTATCAGTACATACAGTAAGCCATCATTGAGGTAATGCTTCTAAATCCATTATTTTGAATCTATCTTTTCTTTTAACCTCCCAAATTTATTCTAACTTCATCGTGTGTAGTCTTGTAGGTTGGGCGGCAAAATGTGGTGCAAGTTGTCACTGACGACGCCTCGAATTGTGCATCTATGAGGCGGAAACTTAAGGCCAAGTTTCTGTCCATAGTATGGACGCTATGCACTACACATTGTCTAGATTCTCTTATGGAAGATATAGGCAAGTTGGAGTGGGTGGCAAGAATTGTCAACAATGCTTGCACAATCATTGGCTTTGTCAACTCCAAGGTCTGAGTTCTTGCGATTTATTGCTCATACTCGAACTTGGAGTTGAAAGAGCCTTCGAAGAATCTGTTTGCAGCCATATGGCTTCTCCTCGAGTGTCTCTATGGTGTTCGTAATAAGCTACAAAAAACGGTTGTGTCGGATCAGTTCAAGAAGTGGCTTGAAGGGGAGTCCACATCAAGTCAAGTGGAAGCAAAGACCGTTTAAAGGCTTTATTTAAAGGATGAATTTTAAAAGGATGTGAGAGGCATTATTATTGCCATCACTTCCATCTACAAGGTGCTTTGTATGACGAACATGGAAGGGGCTACTATTAGCCTTCTCTATCATCTTATGGTAGATGCAATGGAGGAGATACAATCATCAATCATCTTGGATGGGGAGGCCTCTTCTTCATAGTATTCTTTTTATTTATTTATTTTTAAAATTGATCCATGTTTCTTTTTAGTTTAGAATTTATAATTCACGTTGTCTCACTCTCTTTCTTTTCAAATTTCACCTCTAGATCTCTATCCTCTTACACCTATTGTAGTGACATCTTGGATACCACTTCTAAAAAAGATGATATTTTCTTTTTGAGAAAGAAGAGATTGGAGTGGATGAAGAGACCCATACATGGTTCATGGCACTCTTACATCCCGCCTTCAAAAAACTCTCTCTCTTCATAAATGCCAATGTTATTGCCGATCATGATGCCTTTTTTCCAAGCGCTTTAGCAAAACAGCACCATGGTGCCTTTCTCCAAGAGTTCATCAATTACAGCAATCAAAGGAACACCGCCTTCACATCTATCATTTGTTGGAAGCGAGAATCGTTGGTGAAGCTCCTTTTTTTATGGGAGTCATTTAGCTATCAATTACCCCACCTCCAAAGAGTGGCCGTACATATTTTTGCACAAGTTTGAAAATCTATTCTCCTTTTTCATTTGATTCTAGTTACGACTTGCAATTTTAAAGTTTAAACTTATTTTCTCTTCACATGATTTAGGATTGTTTGTCAGATGCATATGAGAGATATTGTTCCACATATTCCCTCGTGCACACCAAAATTCGTAATAAGCTTAGCATCCAACAATTGGAGTGACTAATTTATTGTCACTCCAATTTACGCATGCTACACAACATGCATGAGATGTTTATGGCAAGGCAGGTATCATATATCCAATTTTTATACTTTTTAGTTCGTAACTTTATTCATAGATTATAAAATATATTTAGAGAAATTTCATTTGTTTAATCTAAGTTTTTCATTCTTTAAATGTATAGGTGAATGTGAATTTACTCAAGCTCTTCTACTAGAACACTTAAAAAGTGTGACTTGTGAGAGAGACTTAGAGAAAGAGCAAATATTTAGGGAGCTTTACTTGACCTCGAGGAGATAGACCAGCGGGTCTCTCGCACTCATGTACGTCGTGCCCATATTGGTATTTAACCTAGCCCCGATAGTGACGGAGCTTCCACTTCGACATCCATATCGGCTATCTGTGATGCTCGTAGGGCCCTTAGATGCTACACGAGGTGTGGGAGTGGTTTAAGAACTACACCTAATTCAGTCTAGGGGGGTTATATCTATCACTGCCTCTCACATAGAGCTTAGAGAGTCCAAGTATGATGACAAGGGCAATGTCATTAGTGAGGGTGATTTTGTTAAGGAGGGTCATGGCTCCTCACATGACGATGATGATACTTCCACCTTCGATGCCGAGAGTTATATGAGCACTTAGAGTAATTATGTATCTTGATTCAGATTGAGCCATGGATTATGGCTTTTATCACAATCCATTTTTGTAAACTTTTTATATGAGATTGCACATTTGATTCATAATAAAGTAGTTAGTTTTATTATTTATATATACTCTTGGGTTTTGACTCTTGAGTCTTGTTTCAACTCCCTTTTGCACTTACTTTTGACTTGAATCTCCGAGTTTATGTTTTAAATCCAAACATTAAGCATAGGCTTAAAATTATATATTTATTTATTTATTTATTTTTATTTTTATTTATATTTTCCATCGCACATAACATCAGACGTACATCCAAAATTTATTGGTCCAATTAGTACCATACTAACATTGGACTTTACTAATCGAACGCAATCGGACGTAACAAACCGGCTCACTCCTACTATCACTATTATGTGACATCTTTTACCGTTTGCCCTATTATATACTATCTTCAAAGAGTATAAACCTTGTTGTAACTAAATTACAACAAACCAAAATGGATGTGTTTACTTCTTGAGACGACCACTAGCTCCACCACCTCCAAAAAGTTGGTGATATCTCAATAATGGAACTTTGAACCCGGTCTTTGAAAGCCCAAAGGGTAATAAACCACATTGTAGCAAACACTTAATTCAGCTTAATAGTAAATTCATCAAGAAAACTCCACACACAACTAGAGCTAGAGTACTCCTACACCACACATTGACACTTGTTGGCCCCACAACTTGGCGTCCCTCTCCATATTTCTTTAGATTACTAAAATATGCTCAAAATTGGTTACAAATGACTGTATTTCAATGATTTCTTACACGACGTAACTAATCCACGGCTACACAATGGCCTTGATACTTTCACTACTAGTTTCCAACCAATTGTAAAGTGTCCAAAACTGTGAATGAACACTACAACTTCCCAAATCCTAAAAATGACAACAAGCATTTCAACCCAATTTTTTAGAGCATTTATTGAGATAACTCTCTTGCATAGTCCCCATGCAGTCCCACGTTGTTCCTCTCATAAATAGGGGTTTTCTCGCAATGAAACTATGAGAATGCCACTTTCTTGTGACAAAGTTGCCCGAAAAGTATACTACGCTTAAAATCTCTAAGAAGAAGAATCTCAACCCATAGTGCTGTCATAACCTATTTTTCTAATATTTAGCTCAAAAACAACAACATACCTTGCTATATATGGAGTTATGAGGCTACTCAATAGAATCCCCATGCCAAGAAGAGAAAAATTGGCTGATGTCCAAACTCCATCTATACTGTAAGCTCATTCCATGGCTAAAATCTACAATTTTCTATAGCAAGAAAGAAAAGAGTGGTTATCTCCAAACTTGGCTTTCTCCAAATGAGAGACGAGAAACTCCAAATAACCATGATAAGCTTTCCAAATGAATAACCAACTGCTCCTTAATCATATCACGTTTTTTATTAAGGACTAATTAATGACTTAGTCATTAATCATAAGTAATCTACTCACTCGGTGAAACTTTAGCTCAATGCCTACTTAATAACTTAAGTACCCTAAGTGAGCTACTTACTAAGCAAAACTTTCAATATAAGGTACAAACTTTCAATTTAATGAAAGTTCCACCCTGCACCTTGTTTGTTTAGCCATGGCTATGTACCACATGGCCCACACACTTATCCACCATATGCCCTAGTGTCAAATCCTTCACTGCTGGTACAATGGTCACCATGCCAAGCGCTAGGGGTACCAAAATTAAAGTTCATTTTAATTAAAAATCCTCATGAAGTTTGATTAAATCATTAAGTTTATTTCTCATTCTCGTGGCACCCGCCATCGGTTCCTTACTTGCCCAATCATCACGAGAAAGGTTTGGTCTCTACTATCGGCCATTTGGTTACGAGTGGTTGGGCTACCAATACTTCCAAAGGACTGAGTCTTTGGACATCCCAAGTTTGTGGACCTCATGCAAGCAGATATGAAAGTGTTTTTTTCTTTCTTGTGCTTCTAGGGTTGTTGGCATATAGGGACTATGAGGAATGTAGTCATCTTTGTCATTTGATGCTTCATCGGGCGTGTAGAGTCATATAGCTCACTTGAAAGGGCTTCTTCATTGGCAGCTAGACTTGAGTGAGTTAACACATATTCTCCCTAGATAGGATCTGCTTCCTTGGTACACTGCAGTTTCTTCTGCCCCCTTTAGTCACTCTGCTTCCTTTATACCTTCACTATGATATCTCTAATTTTATAAACAATGGCCTACAGCCATCATGCATCTTGTAATCTTGTACTTTTTTTGTAATTAATACAATTACCTTTTACAGAGAAAAAAAAGGAGAGAGACAATGGCAGGATTGGCATGCTGCAGCAGGGGGACGGATAGATGATGTCACACCAGGCAAAAGCAGAGGCCAATAGGAGAGTCCAGACGAAAAAGCATGTAGCTGAAGAGGAAAATGTCCTGCGCAACAGCCGAATTTTCCTGCCCCCAGGTGGAACACCACAGTCCCAACAATGTTCCCTGACTGGGGAACATTCAAAGCTTGAATGTTCCATGATCTAGGAACATGTTTCGCGTTCCCTTTAGGGAACACTGTTCCATGGGTCTAAGTTGCCATTCTACCCATTCCACGTGGCTATGGTTCTAAGCTTGGGCCAAGGATGTAGCAGGGAAAATGTTAATTTCCTAAGTCAACAGCCTTCAGAGCTGCATGCCATAGCAGTTGTGAAGGATAAGGCCCCTCAAGCTTCTAGCACTTCCGAGACTCCAAAGCTCCAAAGACAGTTTGGAACTGCAAACAGCCTGAAATAATGAGATAATCAGCCACATGCTAATTTCAGATATACCATGTGTACAAACAGAACAATAAGCTTTCTGCAGTACCTCCATCATGACAACATTTCATGTTTCAACCACCAGAGTCCTTCCAAGCAATCGAATTACCAGTTTTGAAAATTTTTGATGTCTTGGCATTGAAATAAATTTAAAAGGGTAGCATACAAAGATTCAATGGATTAAACTCAACTTCACTCTTTTCCTATCTCTGAAAAAAGGCACAGCCAATTAACTCCAGTAATAAGTGGTTTTTAACTAACGGCACAGTCAATTAAGAGGTCTGCTAGAAGCATTTTGACGTGAGCTCTTTTATTAGAGTAAAGATGTTATTGACAGGCAGCACTGCTCATAATCAATCATCAAAGATATATCATTTCCTTCCTTTTAGCAGAATCACAGGTATATAAACCCCACTCGGATGAAGTACACGTGCAGCACACATGGAAGAACAAAGCACAGCAACTTTTGGGTGAGAGGGACCTAGATTTGTCAAAGGAAAATGTTAGAAGAAAAGACACCACATGATGCAACCACAGAGTTTGGCAGACAAACTTTCCTAGCATGAGAATGCTAAAACATGATTTCTTGATTTCTAGATCAAACATAAAAGACAATTTTCCACCATCATGGTGATAATATCTTGTCGTTCAACCTACATATCTTACTTGAGATTTCTTCTCTTGTTGATCTTAAAAACGATAGCTCAACACAGTAGCATAAACTTTGTAAAGTAGACCAAAACCATGAAACTTGCATCCGTATTCTAGAATTTTCTTTTACGATTAGATCTTGCAGAATCAGTATTTACATTGGTATTTCCCTTCTATAAATATAATTTGGCAACACACTTCACCTGCACATACTAAACTAGACAACACAAGTTTCTTTTTAAGCTAACAACAACGAACATATTGTAAAACAGAAACTCTGCAAAAAAGATCTGCAGCTTCAGTTGTATGAGTATACCAACAAGTTTCTTCTCAGGTCCCGAAGCTGATGAAAAGTCTTTCCCTTGCTCTACCACAACGATGAACTGAGTAAAGAGATAGCAAATCGTTCAGTTTCAAATGCTCTGGCAAAAAACAGAACTGTTGGAGAACAAAGGCAGTTTTGACAGCTGTAATGATGTGCAATGCATCCCATGCACCTATTACATAGCCCCATGAGCTAGGCCCAGAACATGATTTTATATAATGCACACAAGGGCCGTGATTGCAAGCTGTGAAAAAGGATAATCGACAAATTTATTGGATGCATTCTAGAAATGCATCTGATGCTCCTATTATATAGACATGTGCAAAACACGATTATTTACTATATACAAGGACCATGATTGTAAGCTGCCAGAATGAATAATTTGACAAATTTGCATTGGATGCCTCTTAAATATATAATACTGGACCACCCTAATGAAATCAAGTCCACAACCTTGAGAAGTACTGCCAGTGCTCAATTAATGAAAACTAATTCCATTCAAAACTCTCAGTCTGAAGTGAGAAATTACAACAATTACCGCATAACTGAACTTCAGAGCTTTCGCAATATCTTGAGGGTTTCTCTTGACTTTCAGGGTCTTGGCCCACAAATCACTCAACTAGCATACCACAAACCACCAAAATTCCAAA
Organism: Lygodium microphyllum; assembly: GCF_053477565.2. Lineage (NCBI taxonomy): Eukaryota > Viridiplantae > Streptophyta > Polypodiopsida > Schizaeales > Lygodiaceae > Lygodium > Lygodium microphyllum. The sequence goes on from NC_141155.1 coordinate 105,541,153, forward strand.
AAATATCCAAAAAAAAGGTCATATGATATAGTCAAGAAAAGCTTAACATAACCAGAGCAAAATGT